>NW_027362761.1:1173496994-1174159218 GCF_046119375.1 Phyllobates terribilis | reverse complement strand
CCTATGCGATGTAAAAATAAAAAAGCGTAATTCACATGCGGGTTGACAAGCGCTTTCCAAGCGATTTTAGCATAATTTGGAAAGTGCTTGTCAACTTGGTCACACTATATAAATCCATGCAAACGGCATGGATTTATATAGTGTGACCCCCAAAGAATGGTTAAAAATAAAAAAAATAAATCTATACTTACTTTCTGATGGCCCCCGCAGTCTTGCTTCGCTCCGTCCTGGCTGCCAGCAGATCGTGGTACACTGAAGGACCTGCCGTCACATGACTATGACGTCAGCGCAGGTCCTTCAGTCCACCGCGAGCTGCCAGCAAGGGAGGACGAGTGCAGCAGGGGCCATCAGAAGGTAAATATAACATTTATTTTTTATTTTATTTCTTTTTTTTTTCACAGGTTTTATGGTACCCGGGTCTGGCGGAGAGACTCCTGTTCTCCACACCCGGGTACCATCCGCACATTGGAACACATGGATTCTGCATCTACAGATCCAGTGATGCGTAATCCATGCTTTCCAATGCAAGTCAATGGCGGCGAAAACGCAGTGCTTCTGCAAAATTGGGAGTGCTGTATTTTTTTCCGCAATGATAATCCACAGCGGAAATTTCCGCAGCATGTGCACAGCACATGCGGATTATCATTGGGGAACATGGCAGGCCTTCTATCATGCATTTTTTGAAGCGTTTTTGCTGCTGCTGAAACGCTTAAAAAATGCATCGTGGGCACACAGCCTTTCTCTAGCCAGGTGCTTCTGTGCCTTTCTCTGTCAGTTTGCTTGGTCCTCTGGGACCTCTAGTACTTTTTTGTCAGTGTGTCTTTTTGTGTTCTGCAACTACTTTTCTGTTTAGGAGGTGTCCCATTTTTGTCCCAGTCCTTAGTTCTTTTAGGGACCCCTCCCATTATGCTATAGGTCTTCGTTCAGACTAGCCGAGGACTAAGGCGGGTCTGTTCGCTAGGAACAGACAGCCCGCTCCATCGTAGAGATTCAGCTTAGTCTTACTGTAGGGACAGCTTTTCCCTATCTTTCCTTAGTTCATGTTGCAGATCATAACAATATTAGGGCGAAACTTGTTAGGGTGGCTGTATGTGTGACTTTTATTTGACAGATCTAAGTAGGGGTTTGTTTTTTACGGGATAAAATGAAGGTTTTTTTTTGTGCTATTTAAGGTTATGTCACATTTTTGATTTAGTTTTTATTACAATTTTTGAAAAACGGTAAGAAAAAAGAAGAAAAAATAATTCATGAATTTTCTTTAATTTTTTTGTTGAGCGCCATGTCACATTGTTCCCCATGCGGTAAACGTGATAAGACAACTTACCGTAATTCTTCTGATCAGTATGATCACAGCGACTCCCGGGTTATATAGTATTTTTAGAATTTCCTATTTTTGCATACTGAGAATACTTATTATAAAAATGTCATTGCTATTGCATCACCATGTTCTGAGCTATTACTTTTTTATTTTTCTGAAAGAGATGTGTGGGGGCTCGTTTTCTATCGGAAGTTTTTATTCATACCATTTTTTACTACGTAGCATTTCTTGATCGCTTTTTTTATAGCTTTTTGGTTGGCAGACTGAATAAAAATCGTCAATTCATAAATTGTTCTCATAAATGTAATTATCTTTATCAAAAATGAGACAAAGATAAGAGCCCTTTGTATATGAAATAGATTGATATTAAATGGATACATATGAAAAGTAAAGAGATAAATATGAAATGGATTATATGAAACAAATATTTGATATACATAAAAATGAAAGATACATGAAATATATAAATAGCTATTATATATAGATAGATAGATAGAGCTACAAAATAAAAAGATCACAAATAGCGTTGAGCGAGCATGCTCGACACTGCTCGTTACTCGCCCGAGCATCACGCTACTCAGGATGTTCGGCGAGCACTGAGCATTTCCGGGTTACTCGGGCGGGAGCTCGGTTCTCCGCCCTGCACGTTTGGCGCTCTTTACAGAGCCAATGAACATGCAGGAATTCCCAGCCAGTCACTGTAATGCTGCAGCCATGTTGCTGTGCGGCCAGTCAATCACTGTAATGCCCACAAACATCACCTCGAGTATTTAAAACCGGGCGCCGCCATCTTGGACACAGCCGCTCCGGATCAGACAGTGTAGGGTCAGTGCTGCTGAGCTAGGGAGAGATTTATTCTGTGAAATAGGTAGTGTAGGGTCTCTAAAGCCTGCAAAATCAAACAAACAGTCCTTCTCAGGATTAAAATCCATCCCAGATATCAGGCAGGCTGTATAGGAGACGCAGTGGTTATACCAGCAAACGCTGCAATACAGTCCTGTGTGCTGCTCCTGTTGGTCAAATTGCTAGACTTATCACCCCGGTCTCAGGGGCCAGGAACATTTTTTTTTTTTTCCCCCCTCAGTCAGATTGTCCAAATACGTGTCTTATTAACCTTTTGGTAGTTCCCCCCCCCCCCCCCCCCCCCCAAAAAAAAAAATAAAAAAATTGAGTGTGACTGTTCAGACACCAATATATCTGTTTAGAAGAGTCTGGTGTAGGCCAGACAAACAAAACTGTGGCTTTCCTCTTCCACGTTCCACGTTGGAACTCTACACTCCACATGTTGCAAAGGATTTGTGAGCAGAAGAGAGCAGTTGTGGAGTACCAGCTGCAACAAGGCCGTCGATATTCAGGTCAGACTCCACACAAAAGACCTCAGGAGTGGACCTGGATGTCTGACATATGTACCATCCTGACAAACTTTGAGGAGGCCACCAAGATGGTGAGTGGCGATGACGCCATCATTAGTGTCAGCATCCCACTTGTCTGTCTTTTGCAACGCTCTCTGCAGAGAATTAAAGAAGAGGCATTGCAGCCAGAGTATGATGAGATGAATACACACAGCCCAGCCTCATCTCATCCCAATGTGCATTGGGGGACAATGAGGAAAAACAGGAGCTGGTATCATGCGCTGTAGATGGTAGGACCAGTACAACTGTCAAACAGTCGGTTCAGCGTGGGTGGTCTGAGAACGGGGGGGAGGAGGAGAGCATGGTCAGTCGTCATCTTGGTGAGGACACGGAAGTCTTGCCCGTTACCAGTCTGGCACGCATGCCTGACTTTATTACGCTGCCTTAACCGCGACCCTCGCGTTGTCAAAATGTTGGGTGACAGTCTTTACTAGTTGGTGACACTTTTAGACCCCCCGCTACAAGGAGAACTTTCACTCTTATTCCTGAGGTGGAGAGGTCTACAAAAATGGGGCAGTATCAGAAGGCCCTTGCTGCAGAACTGTTAAAAAAAAAAAAAATTCCCATCTGAACACGGTAGAGGCAGAGGTCACAGTTCGTTGCCCAACCAAGGCGTACAGGCTACTGCAACCTCCACGTCTCTTCCAAGGGGCATTAAAACCGCCTTGGTAAGCTACTGCAACCTCCACGTCTCTTCCAAGGGGCATTAAAACTGCCTTGGTAAGCTACTGCAACCTCCACGTCTCTTCCAAGGGGCATTAAAACCATCTTGTTAAGCTACTGCGACCTCCACCACTTTTCCAAGGGGCATTGATATTGTCTTTTTATTCCACTGAGACCTCTACCATTCTTCCAACGGGCATTGCATTTCCTCCTAATTTTAGTCAGCTTTTGCTTTTCAATGCAGAGGTGAACACTAAGGGAAACCCACTCCCCAATAATGGGTAGATGTGGATTACAGCATGCTAAAAACCGTCTGTTTCAAGGGGCATTGCAGTTCCTCATAATTTTTGGAAAGCCTTCCATTCACTGCTTAGGCCAACAGTGCACAGGAGACCCAGTTGCTATAAATGGAAAAAATGGTTTAGTTAAGGCTCTCTGACCTCCATGTCACTTCCAAGGGGAATTGGAGTGCCTCGAAATTTTTGTTAGGCATTGCACTCACTGCATGCCCTATAACTGTGTAGCCGAACTGCTCCTTTTGGTATAGAAATATATCCTACAAGACGTGTGGTTGACTGGCCTGATATTGATGTGAATGGTACCTGTTCTTCCTGCTCTTTCTCCTTTGCCACCACCTCATCCATCATTCATCACCTGAAACTTTGTTTTAAGGGGAGTCATAGAACTGGGATAGTAGCAGGAAAACATCCAGCAATCCTCGGAGGAGGTAGGATATGCGCCAAAACGCTGACCACCTCAGGCCTAGCCGCTACTACATACATGCGCTTACATTCCAAGAAAACAAAGCAGATGCTAACTTCTATCATCATCATGCTCCTCATCTTGGCACTCTCAACTCCCCTGATGGAGAAGCCAGGGCCTACCGGAGGAGTCTGGTTCTCTGGTGGGCTCGTCCAATGCTGCCCTAAAGCAGGCCAGGCTAAGAAAAGTGTGTGGACACCCGGCCGCCCCCAGGTGGCTGGGGACCGTGTGTGGACACCCGGCTGCCCCCAAGTGGCTGGGGACCCGTGTTTGTACACCCGGCCGCCCCCTGGCGGCTGGGGACTGAGCATGGACACCCGGCCGCCGGGCTGCTGGGGACTGAGTATGGATACCTCGCTGTCGAAGCTGCCATGAGGTAGTGGCCAGCTTCGGCCTCCTCCAAACTAAAAGGCCCCATTTCAAGTGCAAGCTAGCAGTATGGTATTGCAGCCTGGGGGTGGGTGGGTGGCAGGCTGCATACTTGCGTTTGCATTGCAAGGAATGGGGGAGGTACAATTGAACACTGCCCTGGGACAAGGACTTGCATGGGGATAGTTGCAAGTCTACATCTTCTGATGCAGAAAGGATCACTTATGATGGGCACACTTTTAGGCAGTGACCTGGTGTCAGATGCTTCCAGGGGTCTTCCCCATGCTGTTCCCATGTCTTTTCAGCACTGTATGCATGTGTCACACAGCACATGGCCAGATAAGATTGTAAAATGTTAAAATGACATTTCCCGGTGAATGCATTTGTCACGGTTGAAAGCAATACAAAAGTGCAAAAACACATAAATGCTACTTGTGAACATAGCCGAAGGTGTGGAGGAGTATTTTTGTTTTTGGTTATTTATTTTACCTTATACACAAGTCTTTACCCTGGAAAGGAAGTTCCTTAACATATTTCATAGGAAAACCGTTTCAGTTTTGTTTTTGAACGTTTTATTGTGAGCCTGTAAAAGTGGCTTAATACCTCTGACCACGTTGTTAACAGCAGTGACCTGGGGGTCAGAAATGCTTCCTGGGGCAATCCCAATGCTGTCCCTATGTCATTTGAGCACGGTCACTATCATTTTGGGCACTTTTTAGGCTTTCTACAGACTGCTGGGGGTGCCTCCGCAAAAAATGCTCGGGTCTCCCATAGACTAACATTGGGCTCGTTGCTCGGGTCGAGCACCCGAGTATCGCGCTGAGCTCGGCCCGAGCTTCGAGCACCCGAGCATTTTAGTGCTTGCTCAACACTAATCCCAAAATATAGAAAACATTTTTTTTCACAAAACCCCTTTAGATTATTTTTATTTCTATATCAATAAGAAAGTTTAATTAAAAAACTCATAACAATCTCTTGGCTAATATACATATCAAAAATCATAAATACAATTAGTAAAAAACCACCCCCTCTCTCAAAATGATTCACTGAAGTACCAGACAACTATGTGATTGGCAGATAACTGTGCGCTGTCATTTACAGTTAACGCTTTAAGAAAGTAATATGCATTTTCTATGAGGATCAACAGCGGCCAGCATGACGTATCTCCTGGGCCTACACTTCACTGCCGTCTCTGGAATAGATGAGGCTGTTGACACTGAAATTGTTACAAAAATGGCTGTTGAATTGATTGGGTTGGAGCTGGAGAAGGAACTCAAATAGAGGCCTCTGTTGAGATGTAAAGTGTCCTGCAAATCTGCAGATGGTTCCTCCAGAGCCTGCAGTAAAGCTGCATAATGCTGAGATGTTCCTCTGGGAAAGTTCATTGACCAACCCCAGAGACATCTGAGTGGTCACTGAGCTGGAGTCCAAGGAGGAGGTCATACTGCTAAGAAAGGCATTTAGACAGGAGTTGGAGGTGATTCCTGGAGGAGATGTGATCTTCCGGTCTTCTGAGGAGACTTTCACCTCTGGAGATGTTGGGATCATCACAGATGGTGTTTCACCACCTTTTGTCCTTAAAACCACACGACCGTCTTCACCTTTAGCCGAGACAGCGTCAGTGTTGTTCGACTCTGTGCTTTCTTTTCCGCCGAAAGTTCCCATTGTTGAACATCTAATCACAGTTAGGATCTAGGGTCCTGTAATTACCTTTGCCAAAACATTGTTAAAAAAATAATGTAATATAAACAATTTATACATTTAAAAAATGTCAGCTCTAAAACACCAAATATTAGCAATATTGTCCAAAATATTTTTAAAAATATGAAAACAAAATTATTTCTATTGATGCACCAAGTAAAAATACAATTGCAAAAATTTACTGGAAAATTCTCATCATTCAAGTGGACAATCTAAAGTTTTCCAAAGGTTTTTTAGTTTAAAAAAGTTGGATTGAAAATATTTTTGGTAATATTTTCTGCTTAACTGTTTATTTTTGCTTGTACAATGTTTTATTCATGGCTACACTTGAGCCATTTGAAGGCAAGAACTTCATGAATGAGATTATACAAACTGGAAATGCCCAAAAAATTAACAGCTATTTATATTTATGATTTGACATATTTTGATATGAAATTAAAAGACAAAACCATGGGCGATTTATAGAAAATACTAATACTGTTGCATCTAACTAATATAATTAATTAGAATGATTGTAGTCATATTGATACCCGGGTCATTCTCCTCTCTTCGCACTTTCTTGAAACATTCATTCAGAGACAAGTTGTGCCGAATAGAATTTTGCCTTCCTGGGATTTTCTTCTTATAAAACGGAAAATTGTCCTCCACGTACTGATATCTGGCTCGGGGTTAATTTCTTTTTTGGAGTACTTTGTATGGCCATAGCAATAAGAGCCGAATAAGAATATGGAGGCCTTAATAGTTTCAGAAGGTCCTCCTGAGCAGCTATGGATAGCCAACCAAGATCTGGACCACTGAAACCTGATGAATTAGGCAGGACCTGTCTCTCAGATCCATAAGAAGGTGGTATACATGAGTTTAGGTTACTTCCATGAAGATGTCCAGGTCCATTAAACTATACGTAAGAGTTGGTTGAAGGTGGATAGTCCACAATTCCATAATTGACTGCCCTTTGTGTTGAATGTAGATTCTGCTGGTGGTACATGGTGATGTTCTCATAATATTCTGCCATCTCCGTGGTCTCCTGGGCACTTTTTGGATGAGTCTGAGGAAGACTTGTAGATGTCTGATGAGCTGGAAGGTGAATGGAGTTCATGCTCTTCTTCAGTACCTGCACACATTAAGGTGTTTCTGGCAACAGGTGCCTAATGGATTTAGAGTGCCGTCTTTATACTTCTCATTAGTAGTGATCCTCCCTGCCCGAGTCCAGTGATTGACGTGCTTTCACATTTTTATTTTCTCAACAACTAGTTGGATGCCTCTCATTAATGACTGGGGTGAGCAAAGGGAAGGGCCAGTAATCTCCAGAGATCAATGTGTTTTTTTTCTCCATTCATTGATCTGCTGATCTGTCCACAAATGCATTTCAATGTTTTTTTCCTTAACTTGGATTAAAGCTGTGAAATAAAAGTAACAAAAAATTCTTCATATTTAATAAAAGCAACTTCTTCACATGACTGATGAGGTTCTCAAATATTTATTACCTTCTACATAGATTATAACAAAAAATTACGTAATAAAACAGTGTTCAGTTAAGCAGCTAAACCTCTAGAATCTCTTTAAAGATAAGTAAAAATAGCAATTATTCTAATACGTAGTTTTCTGTATTCACTCTGCATAGACAGAAAGCTGCCAATCAGTGGTAGAAGAATGGATATACAGAGCTCATGAATATGAAGCACTACATGGCAGCAGGTTTATTAGTCCTCTTGTTATAATCACCTGCTGATATAACTGTTATTTTATCAAAACTACATCAAACAACTCAGTAAGTGACACATAGCTGGAATCAGGGTCTCTGTCTCTGCATTATGCAGCTTTCAGATTTGATGGAAAAACATGGTGGCAGTTTCTCTTTAATGGTTTAATACAAAATACAATTATTACCTAAAATAAACAGAGAAAGATTATCAACTATGATCTTTTTTTCCATAAACAGCCCTCCTCTTGTTCACCGCTACATATCATCGCCAGATAAAAGCATAGCTGCAATACCAAACTCAGCCTATAGAAAAAGGTGGCGCTGTTCAGGGAAAGAAAATGGATAATCATATTTTCTTAAATAGTTATTTTAAACTATGGATGATAGCTACCAGAAAAATAACATTTTTGTTTTGTCCCAATGAAACCCAGTGACAGCACTTGTCATGTTCTGTTACTAGATAATGAAAAATTATAAAATTACAAGAAACTGGTAAGATGACTATACAAAAAAATGAGTTCTAGTTTTGTAATGGCAATGTACTGCTGTGCAATCTTCTATATTTTCCATATAGGAGCACACTGGATTTTTTATTTTTGGGAATTTTTAAACCATTTCAAAAAAAGGATTAAAAGTTGACCAGCGATTTTTCATTTTTCCAACAAAATTTACAAAACCATTTTTAGGCACCACATCACATTTGAAGTGACTTTGAGGGGTCTATATAACAGAATAGACCCAAAAGTGACACCATTCTAAAAACTTCACCCCTCAAGGTGCTCAGAACCATATTCAAGACGTTTAATAACCCTTCAGGTGCTTCACAGGAATTAATGGAATGTGAAAGGAAAAAATGAACATTTACCTTTTTTTTTTCACTAAAATTTTTATTTTAGACCCCATTTTTTTTATTTTCACAAGGGTAACAGGAAAAAATGGACACAATTTGTAGTTCAATTTCTCGTGAACATGCTGATACCCCATATATATGGGTAAAAATCACTGTTTGTGTGCACGGCAGGGCTCAGAAGGGAAGAAGCGCCATTTGACTTTTTGAATGCAAAATTTGTTGTAAGAATTAGTTAATGCCATGTTGCATTTGGAAAGTCCCTGATGTGCTTAACAGTGAAAATACCCCACAATTAACCTAATTTTGAAGCTAGACCCCTCACGGAACTTATCTATGTGTGTGGTGAGCACCTTGAGCCCCCAAGTGCTTCTAAAAAGTTTATAATGTAAAGCCTTGAAAACAAAAAAAAAAAAACATTTTTTTTCCACAAATTATCTTTTAGCCCCATTTTTTTTTTTTTCACAAGGGTAACAGGAGAAATTCGACCCCAAACGTTGTTGTGCAATTTCTCCTGAGTATGCTGATACCCCATATGCTTGGGAAAACCACTGTTTTGGTGCATGGCAGGGTTCGGAAGGGAAGGAACACCGTTTGATGTTTTGACCACAGAATTGGTGGAATTTAGAGCGGACACCATGTCGTGTTTGAAGAGCCCCTGATGTGTCTAAACAGTGGAAATTCCCCACAAGTGACCCCATTTGGGAAACTAGACCCCTCAAGAAATTTATCTAAATGTGTGGTGAGCACCTTGAACCCCCAGGTGTTTCACAGAAAATTATAACATTGAGTTGGGAAAATAAAAAAAATAATTTTTTCCCAGAAAAATAATCTTTTAGCCACAATTTTTTTTATTTTAATTAAGGTAACAATAGAAAATGGACCCCAAAATCTGTTGTGCAATTTCTCCTGAGTATGCAGACATCCTATATGTGGAGGAAAACCACTGTGAGGAAGCTTGGCAGGGCTTGGAAGGGAAGGAGTGACGTTTTATAATGCAGACATTGATGGAATGGTCTGTGGGTGTCATGTTGGGTTTGGAGAGCCCCTGATGTGCCGAAACATTGGAAACCCCCTCCACAAGTGGCCCTATATTTAAATTGATCTAGTGTGTCCCATTGTGTGAATTGTATAATCTAGTGGCATACTTATATTGTCTAGAGTGCATCAGGTTGGCATACGTGAGTTGTTTAAGTCAGAAATGAATTTAGTAGTCCATGTATATGTGGTACAGTCTGAAGCATTCTTTTATACACGGGTCAGGTTTGTCGGGGCAGGTGTCGCATTGATAAGTTGCCCTTGCGTATCCCCCATCTGTAACACACTCCGCACCTCTTTTGCAAACTTCCTTTTTTTGAGGTTTGAGGGACCTTCCCCTGGCAAATGTTGGCTTGGTACAATATGAGCACCTTCAGTTCCTGAAGTACTGGGGCCCGCTCCTTCCTGTTCTCCAAAGATTAGGGCCTTGATTACTAACTCCTGGAACTGAAGGTACATCGTATCAGTCTTGCCTGCACATAGTGATAGCACGAAAGCGGCATACGTTGCCATCTGTATGATGTGCATGACCAGCTTCTTGTACCACACCCTGGCTTTTCTCATTGCACTGTATGGCTAGATGACTTGTCGGAGAGATCAACTCCCCCAATATACTTGTTGTACCGCAGTGCACAGTTTGGTTTGTGGATCTGTGCAGAGGTACCTCATACAATGCTGGGGGTGCTGCCATCCCCATGTATGGTTGTCAAAGAAAAGGACTGCATGTTGCTACTTTGGGATCTGTTCTCACTTTTTCTGATCAGCTGTCCAATTAGCGTCTTAGGGATGCTTCTCTGATTTTTGCAGACAGTAGCGCAGGCTGAGGTAGCTCACCTAGAGAGGGACTTGAAGAGTTGGAGGCTAGTATAAGAGTGAACTACATAGAGGTGATAACCTTAATCCAGCAGTGGGTGCACCACATTCCACACAATTTTCCCACTCACTCCCAGGACAGGGGGGAATTCAGGAGGGGTTCAATTCGGGAGTCCTTCCCTTCATAAACTTTAAACCTGTGGGTGTACCCTGAGGTACTCTCACATACACTTTGTAGAGCTTAATTCCTTACCTGGCCCTCTTACTGGGCAGGTACTGTCAGAATTTTAGCATCTCTTTGAAATGGATTAGGAACAAATTTGTCAGCCACCATGAGGTTTATAAAATCCTCAAAGAAAAAGGTGTCCAATTTGATTCCTGATTGCACCAAAAAATCAGGAATCAGTGGCTCATAATCTTTGGGGAGGGGGTGCATTCGGGGTCAGTAATGGTGGGCACTGGTTCAGTTTCTGTCTGGGGACATTTGCATGGTGGTTCAGTATCACTGGAGGAAGAGCAGGATGAAAATTAAAGAAAGGTGGGATCCATTCTCACTGTCAGTGTCAGAGGCAAGGAGCTCCACTGAATATTGGGTTTGGGACGACATTTTTCACAATAATTTTTATTTATATAGCGCCAACATATTCGGCAGCACTGTACATTTATCCAGTGTGTACCAAATTTTATTCAGGTATGAGTGTTTGGTGTTAACTTTTTTTTTTTAATGTAGAAGAGGAAAAAACAACCAGAGGTTGATCACTGATGTGGGTCAGTGATCAGCGCTCGAAGGCTGTACTACAGACGCACAGATGTTGTTCTTTTTCCGCACTGACACTAACGCAATTCAGTAAATAAGATCATAGTAGACGACGATTACTATGGTATATTGTTACTTTTTACTAACCCTAACTCATTTCGGTAAAATATATCGTAGTAGACAAAGATTACTACAGTATATTTTTACTGTCCCTAATCTAGTCCTATCAACTAATCTAAATGCTTTGCTACTCGATTCCTTTTTGACAAGAAAAAAAAAACTGAGGTCTGTCATTGATATTAGTCACCAACCAGCGCTCATCAGCTGTAGGACGTTTATATTTAGTGCAAAAAGGGGAGAAAAAAAATAGGAGGAAAAAAAATCCTTGCCAAAAGCGAGCACGGGTGCTAATTAGTGGTGTGCGTCTGATAAACGACTCAACGGCTGTAGGGCACACACACGGAGATGGTGCAAAGTGGAGGGGGGAGTAAACAGGACAAAAAAAGCCCTGAAAAACATCAAGCACGAGTGCCGATCAGTGATTTGCGTCACTGATCAACACTCTGTGACTGCAGGATGCAAACACTGAGTGGTGCAATGGGGGAGACAAAAAATAGTTGGGGGGGGGGAGGTGTGGAAAACAGCAAGCACGGACGTTGATCAGTAATTTGCATCACAGATCTGAGCTCTGTTTCGAAATGCGATCCTTGATTGGCTGGGCCGTTTCCCCAATGTAAACCACAGGGGCATTTGATTAAATATACCACGTAGGTAAAATTACACATATAGAAGTCTTTTATGGGATATTGTTTTCCTGAATATGGGTGATATGATATTGCCATGAAGAATATTGCTACACTGATAGCATTGGAGGCAGAAAACCATTCTTGTTTTGGGTGTAGCTAAAAATCTTTGTTGTGGGGAGCTCCTGGCAGTACGAAAATCTGCATGAACAAGGCGATCTCTGATATTAGAAGCTCTATTGAAGCAAGGGAGAAATGGTTGACTGAATTCAGGTATGGAAGGATAAGCTGTTTTAAGGATGCCCCAGTGTTGACGGATCTTTTTGTGAAGTATAAAGACAAAATGATGATGTGTGTGGACAAATGGGATCTGGTTGGAGGTAGAGGAGCGAGTAGAAGGGGCCGACTGCATGGATTTTTGTAAGACACCTGGTGGGTAACCCCTTTCTCTGAATTTCTGTTGCATCTCTTTTTGTCTTTGATCACAGGTAGAGGGATTACTGACAATGCGTCTGACCCAATTGAATTGGGATTTAGGGACCGATTTGATTGTAGATGTAGGATATAGACTATTATAGAGTAACAGGCCTTTCCAATCAGTGGGTTTAACATATGAATCAGAGGAGAGATGACCATGTTCATCCTTAAGAATCATAGTGCCCAGAAAATGAATCTGAGGATATGGTAAAGCAGAAGTCGTCCCAAGCAGAATTAATTGTTTCAAAGAATTAATTGAGAGAATCGAGCGAGCCCCCCCATATGCAAAATGTCATCTATGTAGCACTTCCACAGGATAGAGTGGGTTGTGAAGTGGGAATTGGAATAGATGACCATGTCTTCAAATGCAGACATGTAACAATTAGCATATGGGGGGTTTCAGATTGCTTGAAACACTGATGCCCAGCCTACGATCGGTGCTGTAAGTCCGCAGATCATAAGCTAGTGCCTAGCAATGCCAGAGTCACCAGGGTCAGCTCTGATTGGTGTGATCAATGTCATTGTCGATCGCACTAACCCGGTCTGAACTCTCACTGACGGATTTGTGTTTCCTCATTCTGGATTCGAGATCGGAGGAGAGCGGTCACGGAGAGAAATCTAATATGCTGCTTCGTGCTCTGCTGGAACTTGTCATGCCACACATTTTAAAGTCGATGCCATCACTGCTAGTGTTTTTGATTCCTCCTTGATCCGTTCATGATATTTCCGAATCTACCCCAATCCCTCTCTCTGCCCTTCCCTTCCATTTTCCTCCCTCTCCCTCCTACCTCCCTCTGCCGTTGAGCTCTGATAGTACTTGATCGCTCGATTTTTGTCAGGTGTTTACTTTTCTATACGTCCACAGCCATCATTGAAGCTGGACACTGTTCTTCCTAAATTTGTCCTCTACTCCTTACACTGGTACGTTTACAATTCAATTATATTTTCTCCATTTCCCTATCCTCATTCATTCTTTTGAATGTTGGTTCTTCATCCTCAAAATATTCATCCTCATAATACTCGCTACTTCATATTTTGTATTTTTTGTTTTTTTTTATATTTTGGACTTTTTGTTTAATCTTCCAATTTGGTTAATGTATTATTATTTTCTATTCTAGTACACTGATGAAAGTCTAATGTGACCGAAACGTCTGTGCTTATGTGCTACTCTTCCTTTATTACATTTACAAGAAACTATTGAGTCTTTTGAGTGCTAAGTTCTTCTTTATATACTTCTGGCGTTGGACCCTACTGGCGCATGAACCCTCTCCAGGAGTGCGGTAGTTTATCGTATTAAATGATCTAAACATTGGCATGGTCGTCAGATCAAGTAAATAGTAAATATACCCCAGTTTGGAAATTGACTTAAAAAGTAAGCTTTAAAAACTAATAAATTGATAATTTCTTCCCACATTATGAAGCATTATTAGGCTAGAGTCACACCAGCGTATATTCTCTAACCCGAGAGAATCAGGCCAATTATACTAATCACACTGATCAGATTTTAATCAGAGCATGATCTGATTCTTTCGGATGAGGAGATGATGGTGAAAAAAAAAATTGTCCTTCTCCATTTTGTCAGTCCGATATCATCTGAGTGGAGTCCAATGTTTTCCACAGACTCATTGACTTGTATGGCCGAGTGCGATCCGAATATCTGATCAAACTCGGGCATGCTGCGATTTTCTGGCATGAGCACAGCCCTATAGAATAACATTGGTCTGAGTGCAATCTGATGGCTTGTTGGGTCACACACAAATAGAAAATAAAGCTATGTGCACGAGCCCCTAGGGAGGTGAAAGTCCACGGGTGGGGCATAGTGGTAGGTCTTCTTTTAATGTATTGTTTATATAGAAATAAGACTTAATTCAGACTTTATGCTGCTCTACATTTCAATGAGGGAGCTATGGCGAAGTGCTGCCACTCTGTCTCCACCCTTGTCTGCTCCAATGAAACATTCACATACACCCCAAGGGACAAACTAGGACTTCAATGAACATCAGATAGGCCGGACCTATTGTCCATCAGAGAATTAACCTGCTCATAAGCATACGGACAATTTGGTTGATGCAATCATCCTAATGGATGCACACTTCTATATTTGTAAATATAGATTCTTGTTTTGAGAGAATCAGGTAACTTGTTTGGTCTTTGCCACCATTAGACATAACTCAGTTTGGAAAGTCATACAGGGAAATATCTAATAACTTGGTCAACAGGGGAAAAACTATAAAGGGTCCCTATGGGGCCCACAGATCCCTTAATCCAATATGAAGAGACCAATACTATTAAGGTCCTTTGATATTTAGTGGCTCTGTTGAGAATTTTGCTTTGGGACCTAAGAGCTTCCAGTTAACCCATTGTGCCCCAACTCCCCCATCATGTGCATGTTGAGCCATAGAGAGAATAAGCCACTGCCAGACATCCCAGACATTTCTCTCTACATTTGACATTAAGGGAGACCCCAATGAACCCCCATAAACATTATGGAATTGGCTTCCATGGTGGTGAAATTAGGGTTTGGATGATGTCTACTCAATGTGTTTGGGTACCTTTTTAATACAGCACCAAAATTGTATGTTTCTAATCCGCATTTCCCTAGTCATTGCCTGCTTATGTCTTTGACCAACTTGAGGTCATTTATCTGGATTGAGGTTCAACTGAACAACCTTCAAATAATTTTTTATATCTGATCATTGCCCCATGTATATAGGCCCAGTGATCAGCCTGAAAACAAGCAAATGGGGGCGAATATTTAGATCTAAAGAGAAACCTGCTGCCAACACTAATGAAACAACAACAACGTCACTAAGATCATTTGTGTGAAAGCCCCTCATGATAATGGATCAATATAAATAAAAACAAACAAGTAATGACCAACTTTCTTAATGGTTGATCAGTGACCGTCAGGGGCCTCGAGAATGTGATCACAATCTATTGAGCGATTTCATAAAAACCGTCTAGGTCTATGTATTTGTACTCATCTTCTGACCTAGATTCTGATATTAATCACCATTATTAGAACTTTTCTGGATCTGCCATTAAATCATATTCCTAATAGTTGTCAGAAGGTGTATTACATGAATTGCATGTAAATTTACATTTTCACATGGCTGCAGAGGAAAAAGACAGGAGGGAGAGACAGGACAACCTTATTTTAAATGGTCTTCCCCAAAATTGCCAGGTTTGATTACATTGATTAAACTTTTAAACCCATTAGACATGAGAGGATTGAATTGTAGGACCTTGGTGTAGCAGCCAAGTCGACATTCCATGGTCACTGGGCGTGAGCCTTGCAATACACATTATCCTGATAAAATAGATGGATACATATGAAATGTAAAGAGAGATCGATAAATATGAAATAGATTGATGGATTATATGAAACAAATATATTTGATATACATAAAAATGAACAAGATAAAAGATGTATGAAATAAATAGCTATGAGATATATACAGAGAGAGAGGGAGATAGCTACAAGATAAATAGATCACAAAATATAGAAAACATTTTTTTAGCAAAAGCCTCCTTTTAGATTATTTTTCTTTCGAAATCAGTAAGAAAGTTTAATTAAAGTCATAATCACAATCTCTTGGTTAATATAAATAGCAAAAATCATAAATACAATTAGTAAAAAACCACCCCCTCTCTCAAAATGATGCATTGAAGTATCAGACAACTATGTGATTGGCAGATCACTGTGCGCTGTCATTTACAATTAACGCCTTAAGAAAGTTCTATGCATTTTCTATGAAGATCAACAGCGGCCAGCATGACGTATCTCCTGGGCCTACACTTCGCTGCCGTCCCTGCAGTAGATGAGGCTGTTGACACTGAAATTGTTACAAAAATGGCTATTGAATTGACTGTTCGGGTTGGAGCTGGAGAAGGAACTGAAATAGAGGCCTCTGTGGAGATGTAAAGTGATCTGCAAATCTGCAGATGGTTTTTCCACAGAGCCTGCAGTAAAACTGCTTAATGCAGGGATGTAACTTTGGGAAAGTTCATTGACCAACCCCAGAGACCCCAGTGTTCACTGAGCTGGAGTCAAGGAGGAGGTCATACTGCTAAGAAAGGCATTTAGACAAGAGGTAGAGGGGATTCCTGGGGGAGATGTGATCTTCCGATCTTCTGAGGAGATTTCCACCTCTGGAGATTTTGGGATCATCACAGATGGTGTTTCACCACCTTTTGTCCTTAAAACCACACGACCGTCTTCACCTTTAACCGTGACAGCGTCAGTGTTGTTTGACTCTCTGATCTGCGCTTTCTTTTCCGGCGAAAGTTCCCATTGTCGAACATCTTCTCACATTTAGGATCTAGGGTCCAGTAATTACCTTTGCCTAAACAATGTTAAAAAAAATAATATAATGTAATATAAACAATATATACATTTAAAAATGTCAGCTCTAAAACACAAATATTACCAATATTGTACAAAATATTTTTAAAAATCTGTGAAATATTTTTTACTGATAGACCAAGTGAACACAATTGCAAAAATTTATTGGAAAATTCTTGTCATTCAAGTGGACAATGTAACATTTTGGAAGTGTTTTTTGGAGGGTTTTTTAGTTAAAATTCTTGCTCTGAGTTTGGATTGAAAATACTTTGGGTAATATTTTCTGCCTGTTTATTTTTGCTTGTACAATGTTTTATTCATGGCTACAGTTGGGCCATTTGAAGGCAAGAACTCCATAAATAGGATTATACAAACTGGAATTGCCGAAAAAATGAACAGCTATTTTTTTATATTTATGATTTGACATATTTTGATTAAAAATGAAATTAAAAGACAAAACCATGGGCGACTATAGAAAATACTAATACTGTTGCATCTAAATAAAATTATTAATTGGAATGATTGTAGTCATATTATTACCTGGATCATTCTCATCTCTTCGCACTTTCTTAAAACAGTCATTCAGAGACAAGTTGTGCCGAATAGAATTTTGCCATCCTGGGTTTTTTTTTCTTAGAAAATGGAAAATTGTCCTCCATATACTGATATATCTGGCTCAGGGTTAATTTCTTTTTTGGAGTACTTTGTATGGCCATAGCAATAAAAGCCAAATGAGAATATGGAGGACTCACTAGGTTCAGAAGTTCCTCCTGAACAGCTATGGATAGCCAACCAAGATCCGGACCACTGAAACCTGATGAATTAGGCAGGAACTGTCTCTCAGATCCATAAGAAGGTGGTGTATATGAGTTTGGGTTACTTCCATGAAGATGTCTAGGTCCAATAAACCATACGTAAGAGTTGGTTGAAGGTGGATAGTCCACAATTCCATAATTGGCTGCCCTTTGCATTGAATGTAGAATCTGCTGGTGATACATGGTGAAGTTCTCATAATATGCTACCATCTCTGTGGCCTCCTGGGCACTTTTTGGATGAGTCTGAGGAAGACTTGTAGATGTCTGATGAGCTGGAAGGTGAATTGAGTTCATGCTCTTCTTCTGTACCTTCACACATTAAGGTGTTTCTGACAACAGGTGCCTAATGGATTTGGAGTGCCGTCTTTATACACTGCTCAAAAAATTAAAGGGAACACTCAAATAACACATCCTCGATCTGAATGAATGAAATATTCTCATTGAATACTTTGTTCTGTACAAAGTTGAATGTGCTGACGACAAAATCACACAAAAATCAACAATGGAAATCAAATTTATTAACCAGTGGAGGCCTGGATTTGGAGTCACCCCCAAAATTAAAGTGGAAAAACACACTACAGGCTGATCCAATGTTGATGTAATGTCCTTAAAACAAGTCAAAATGAGGCTCAGTATTGTGTGTGGCCACCACGTGCCTGTATGACCTCCCTACAATGCCTGGGCATGCTCCTGATTAGGTTGCTGATGGTCTCCTGTGGGATCTCCTCCCAGACCTGGACTAAAGCATCCACCAACTCCTGGACAATCTGTGGTGCAACGTGACGTTGATGGATGGAGTGAGACATGATGTCCCATATGTGCTCAATCGGATTCAGGTCTGGGGAACGGGCGGGCCATTCCATAGCTTCAATGCATTCATCTTGCAGGAACTGCTGACACACTCCAGCCACATGAGGTCTGGCATTGTCCTGCATAAGGAGGAACCCAGGGCCAATCGCACCAAAATATGGTCTCACAAGGGGTCTGAGGATCTCATCTCGGTACCTAATGGCAGTCAGGCTACCTCTGGTGAGCACATGGAGGGCTGTGTGGCCCTCCAAAGAAATGCCACCCCACACCATTACTGACCCACTGCCAAACCGGTCATGCTGAAGGATGTTGCAGACAGCAGATCGCTATCCACAGCGTCTTCAGACTCTGTCACATCTGTCACATGTGCTCAGTGTGAACCTGCCTTCACCTGTGAAGAGCACAGGGTGCCAGTGGCGACTTTGCCAGTCCTGGTGTTCTGTGGCAAATGCCAAGCGTCCTGCACGGTGTTGGGCTGTGAGCACAACCCTCACCTGTGGACCTCGGGCCCTCATACCACCCTCATGGAGTCAGTTTCTAACTGTTTGTGCAGACACATGCACATTTGTGGCCTGCTGGAGGTCATTTTGGGGGGCTCTGGCAGTGATCTTTCTGTTCCTCCTTGCACAAAGGCGGAGGTAGCTGTCCTGCTGCTGAATTGCTGCCCTCCTACAGCCCCCTCCTCGTCTCCTGGTGTACTGGCCTGTCTCCTGGTAGCGCCTCCAGCCTATGGACACTACGCTGACACACAGCAAACCTTCTTGCCACAGCTCGCATTGATGTGCCATCCTGGATGAGCTGCACTACCTGAGCAACTTCTGTGGGATGTAGAGTCCGTCTCATGCTACCATGAGTGTGAAAGCACAACCAACATTCAAAAAATGACCAAAACATCAGCCAGAAAGCATTGGTACTGAGATGTGGTCTGTTGTCCCCACCTGCAGAACCACTCCTTTATTGAGGGTGTCTTGATAATTGCTAATAATTTCCATATATTGTCTATTTCATTTGCACAACAGCATGTGAAATTGATTGTCAATCAGTGTTGCTTCCTAAGTGTACAGTTTGATTTCACAGAAGTTTGATTTACTTTGAGTTATATTCTGTTGTTTAAGGGTTCCCTTTATTTTTTTGAGCAGTGTAATTCTCAGTAGTAGTGATCTTCCCTGCCCGAGGTCAGTGATTGGTGTGTTAACACACTTTTTTTTTTCTCAACAAGTTGGATGCCTCTCTTTAATGCATTTCAATATTTTTTTTTTCCTTAACTTGGATTAAAGCTGTGAAATAAAAGTAACAAAAAATTCTTCACATTTAAAAAAGAAAATTCTTCACATGGCTGATGAGATTCTCAAATATTTTTTATTACCTTCTACATAGATTATAACTAGTATTGAGCGAGTATGTATCATTAAGTCTTTCAGCGAGCACGCTCAGGTGCTCGCCAAGTATTTTGGCATGCTCGGTGTTTCATTCATTGTCGCCGCGCCGTAAAGTGTCACGGCTGTTAGACAGCTGTGACACATGAAGAGATTGCCTGTGCTCACCGAAAGAGTTAATGATACATATTCGTTCAACACTAATTATAACAAAAATTACGTAATAAAACCGCGTTCAGTTAAACAGCTAAACTTCTAGAATCTCTTTAAAAATAAGTAAAAATAGCAATTATTCTAATAACTAGTAATTTTCTGTGTTCACTCTGCATAGACAGAAAGCTGCCAATCAGTGGTAGAAGAATGGATATACAGACTCATGAATATGGAGGACTACATGGCAGCAGGTTTATTAGTCCTCTTGTTATAATCACCTGCTGATATAACTGTTATTTTATCAAAACTACATCAAACAACTCAGTAAGTGACACATAGCTGGAATCAGGGTCTCTGTCTCTGCATTATGCAGCTTTCAGATTTGATGGAAAAACATGGTGGCAGTTTCTCTTTAATGGTTTAATACAAAATACAATTATTACCTAAAATAAACAGAGAAAGAATATCAACTATGATCTTTTTTTCCATAAACAGCCCTCCTCTTGTTCACCGCTACATATCATCGCCAGATAAAAGCATAGCTGCAATACCAAACTCAGCCTATAGAAAAAGGTGGCGCTGTTGAGGGAAAAAAAATGGCCAATCCTATTTTCTTAAATGGCTCTTTTATACTATGGATGATAGTGACAGCACTTGCCAGGTTCTGTTACTAGATGATGAAAAATTATAAAATCACAAGAAGCTGGTAAGATGACTATATAAAAAAATGAGTTGTTTTTTAAATGGCAATGTACTGCTGTGCCATCTTCTTCTATATTTTTCATATAGGGGCACACTGGATTCTTATTTTTGGGAATTTTTAAACCATTTAAAAACAAATCTATCAGAAATCAACAGTGACACCTAATGGTCAAGAAATAATAAAATCAAACTTTTAACCCCTTCAGCCCCAGGGCTGTTTGCAACTTAATGACCAGGCCAAATTTTACAATTCTGACCACTTTCACTTTGAGGTAATAACTCTGGAACGCTTCAACTGATCCCACTGATTCTGAGATGTTATTTTCGTCACATATTTTACTTCATGATAGTGGTAAAATTTCTTTGATATGACTTGTGGGTTTTTTGTGAAAAAAAAAAAAAAAAAAAAAAAAAAAGGAAATTTGGAGAAATTAGCAATTTTCAAACTTTGAATTCTTATGTCCTTAAATCAGAGAAATATGTCACACAAAATAGTATATAAATAACGTTTCTTACATGTATGCTTTACATTAGCAAAATTTTTTAAACAATTGTTTTTTTGTTCGGAAGCTATAAGGGTTATAAGTTGATCAGCAATTTTTCATTTTTCCAACAAAATTTACAAAACCATTTTTAAGGACCACATCAAATTTGAAGTGACTTTGAGGGGTCTATATGATATAATATACCCAAAAGTGACACCATTCTAATAACTTCACCCCTCAAGGTGCTCAAAGCCATATTCAAGAAGTTTATTAACCTTTCAGGTGCTTCACAGGAATTAATGCAATGTGGAAGGAAAAAATGAACATTTAACTTTTTTTCACACAAATTTTACTTTAGACCCCAATTATTTTTTATTTTCACAAGAGTAACAGGAAAAATGAACCCAAAATTTGTACTGCAATTTCTTGTGAACATACAGATACCCCACATATGAGTAAAAACCACTATTTGAGAGTATGGCAGGGCTAGAAAAGGAAGATGCATCATTTGACCTTTTGAATGCAAAATTTGCTGTAATAATTAGCTGCCTCTTTTGGAGAGCCCCTAGTGTGCCTAAAAAGTGAAAATACCCCACAATTATCTGCATTTTTTAAACTAGACCTCTCAAGGAACTTATTTAGATGTGTGGTGAGCACCTTGAGCCCACAGATGCTTCAAAGAGCCTTGAAAACAAACAAAAGAAAAATCAAATTTTTTTCCACAAAAATTATCTTTTAGCCCCAAATTTTTTTTATTTTCACAAGGGTAACAGGAGAAATTCAACCCCAATAGTTGTTGTACAATTTCTCCAGAGTATGCTGATACCCCATATGCTTGGGAAAACCACTGTTTGGGTGCACGTCAGGGCTCGAAGGGAAGGAGCACCGTTTGACTTTTTGAACACAGAATTGGTGGAATTTAGAGCGGACACCATGTCGTGTTTGAAGAGCCTCTGATGTGTCTAAACAGTGGAAATCCCACACAAGTGACCCCATTTGGAAAACTAGACCGCTCAAGAAATGTATCTAAATGTGTGGTGAGTACCTTGAACCCCAGGTGTTTCGCAGAAAATTATAACGTTGAGTTGTGAAAATAAAAACGTGTATTTTTTTCCAGAAAAATGATCTTTGAGCCCCAATTTGTATTATTTGTACTAGGGTAACAATAGAAAATGGACCCCAAAATCTGTTGCTCAATTTCTCCTGAGTATGCAGATATGTGAAGGAAAACCACTGTTTGGAAACACGGCAGGGCTTGGAAGGGAAGGAGTGACGTTTTATAATGCTGACTTTGACAAAATGGTCTGTGGGTGTCATGTTGCGTTTGGAGAGCCCCTGATTTGCCAAAACATTGGAAACTCCCTCCGCAAGTGGCCCTATATTTAAATTGTTCTAGTGTGTCCCATTATGTGAATTGTATAATGTAGTGGCATATTTAAATTGTCTAGAGAGCATCAGGTTGACATAAGTCAGTTGTAAAGTGTACACTACTCATTTTCTAACATGTATAAGAGAACTAGGACCCATTCCCTCCAATAGTATTCTAGCAACAATGGACGTAAATAGTCTCTATACCAGTATTGACCATCAGGAATGCATCTGAGCTGCATTAAAATTTCTAAGAGCCCACACTACCCTCTCAGTCAATCAGATTGATTTCTGTAGTGATCTATTAACCTTGATCCTTGAGGATCAGTTCTATTTCCAAAAGAGGGGTACAGCAATGGACTCCAATGTAGCGCCCCCCTATGCCAACATATTTGAGTAATTTTGAGTGACTGTGTTTATACTCATCCTTTGTTAGATAAACACGTGTTGTGTTGGAAACGGTTTATCGATGACATATTTCTAATTTGGACTGGTACAGAGAGTAAATTTTTTATAATGACCTCAACACCATAATCTGTAACTTAAAATTTACCATGCATCAGGACTTACACTCCATACATTTTTTGGATACATGGATCACACTTACTGACACTGGGTGTCTGACTAGTGATTTATATACAAAACCAACAGACAGAAATAGCTTATGGTTATACTCTAGCTGTCATCCATGCCACGATAAAAGGTCTCTACCCAAATCACAGCACTGTAGGGTAGATCGAATAGTGTCCACAGCAGACGCTAGAAAAATTAGACATGAGGAAATGAATGTTAGGTTTCGGCAGAGAGGTTATCCATCTCATATCTTGAATCGGCTCATTCAATTCAATCCACAGCAAAAAAGCGGTCCACGACTGACTTTTGTGAACACCTACCATCCTTTTAGTGGAACAATATTTAAGTGCATTAAAAAACACTGGTCCCTGTTAGGCCAAACATACCCTGAAGTGCAGGAATTCATTGACGTCCCATTATTGTGTCACAAGAGATCTCAAAATATCCGTGATCACTTGGCCCACAAGCAAAGGACCGGTCCAACGCACTTTAGCCACCCCATGCACAGGTACTTTCCCTTGCCTTGGTTGTCTACAATGCTCAAATATTACAAAGGGTGATACATTTACACACACCCAATATGGCAAACGTTATCCCATCAAAGAATATTTTTCCTGTGATTCTACTTATGTTGTGTACATGATCAAGTGTCCATGCGGTCTCGGATATGTTGGTGAGACTACCCAACATATCCGAGACTGCTTCTCACAGCATAAATCCACAATTCGATGTGGATGTACAATGCTACCTATACCTGCACATTTCTTGGCTATGTCTCAAGGCATATCACAATTGAGATATCAAGTGATTGATCATATTCCACCAAACAGACGAGGAGGTAATTGGATCCAAAATCTTAAAAAACGTGAGCTATATTGGATACATACCCTACAGACCCTTACTCTGAAAGGCCTTAATAGGGAATATGAAGCACAATACGATTACTGTCTGTTCTGTTAAGATTCGTTTGTCTAATATCTGCTGACTCTGGCATTAGCATAATGTTAAAAAATTCAATGTTACTGATGATTTCTTCTTTGTCTTGTAGGTCACTAACTAAGGTCTTTTGCTACCTCTGAAACAAATTTCATAAGTATTCCCCATGACTCTTCAGGATCCCCTACTCACTACAGTGTATAACTCCTATTAGGTCTTCTATTTCTTGTTTAGTGGGAATCACCTCTTATTTATGTATTCTCTGTGTTTTCCCTTAGATTTGGCACATATATAACATCTTACATTATACCAGCTATTCTCCCAAAGCTGCATTCATTTCTCTGCATTCTAGCAATGTCCATCAACATACCTCAAGCGCACCGCATACATTGCGCATGTCTGGAAGTTGCTTGCATCTCAATGCTTTCCCTTGCGTTCCAGCATGCGCACCGGAAGTCCAATCGCTCACATTGCGCATGACTGAATATCCATATATGGGAGCGGCACGCACGCCGCTCTAAACACTGTACCAGATATAAACAGGAAGATATCTTCTCCTCTCTACACCTTACGGAGTCTTACCGCGATATTTATCCTGTGCACACCCTATACAATCAGGTATGTCGACACTATTAGGTATTCCTTGTTGTCTTTACTGTCTTGACTTATTTGTTTATGTGCCTACCTATTTCATCCATCCTATAGATGGATTGCGATAAGGTCTCCTTGTCACCCCTCTCTTTTCACTTCAATCAGACATACTATTTAGGCGTATTTTCCTTTGATTATGGATTAGTGACACTACTCTGTTGTTATTTTAACATCATTGAAAAGCCTATATATCTATCACATGCCACTTTACACCCCAGAACATCCTATAAACTTTTTTGCATTTTTGTGAGTGACTTCACAGTGTTCTATCTTGTGTATATGTATTGATTCTTGGATAAACTGTTAACAATTATGTATGATTTTCTTTCTGTGTTTAGCAAAGGCCCTGAGAAAGACTATATGAGGTCGAAACATTGGCCTGCTTATTTCCCACGGGTTTTTTTTCAATAAAATAATTTTTGCATCTATATTGGAGTGCCGAAGTCTCTCTTGTTATCCTTGGAAATATATTACTTCAGAGCACCCTGACATACGATACAGTGAGTGATCCCTCATTTCTTCTATAGTTGTAAAGTGTACGTCAGGTTTGTATACGTGAGTTGTGCAAGTCAGAAATGAATTTACTAGTCCATAGATATGTTGTATAGTCTGACGCATTTTTTTATACACAGGCCAGGTTTGTTGGGGCAGGTGTCGCACTGATAAGTGGTATCCTTGCATATCCCCTTTCTGTAACACTCAACACCTCTTTTGCAACCTTCCTTTTTTGAGGTTTGAGGGACGCCCCCAGGGGAAATGTTGGATTGGTACAATGTGAGCACATTCAGTTCCGAAAGTACTGGGGCCCGCTCCTTCTTGGTCTCCAAAGATTAAGGCCTTAATTACTACCTCCTGGAACTGAAGGTACATCGCACCAGTCTTGCCTGTACATCGTGATAGCACAAAAGCGCGTTGAAAATTGCCATCTGTATGATGTGGACTGCCAGCTTCTTGTACAACACCATGGCTTTTCTCATTGCACTGTATGGCTAGAGGATTTGATCAGAGAGATCAACTCCCCCCATGTACTTGCTGTACCCCAGTGCACAGTTTGGTTTGTGGATCGTGCAGAGGTACCTCATACAGTGCTGGGGGTGCTGCCATCACCATGTATGGTGGTCAAGAAAAGGACATCCCTCTTGTCCTTGTACATGACCAGCATGTTATTACTTTAGAATCTGCCTTCACCCTTTCTGATCAGCTGTCCAATTAGCGTCTTAGGGAGGCCCCTCTGATTTCTGTGGACAGTAGTGCAGGTTGCAGTAGCTCACACACAGAGGGACTTAACTTTTATACTAGCATCCCACTCTTTATCTACATAGAGGTGATAACTTTGATCCAGCAGTGAGTGCACCACATTCCACACAATTTTCCCACTCACTTCCAGGACAGGGTGGCATTCAGGAGTGCTTCAATCTGGGAGTCTTTCCCTTCATAAACTCTAAACCTGTGAGTGTACCCTGAGGTACTCTCACACACTTTGTAGAGCTTAATTCCTTTCCTGGCACTCTTACTGAGCTGGTACTGTCAGAATTTAAACCTTCCTTTGAAAAGGATTAGGAACTCATCCAGGTGGATCTTCCTTTTGGGGCATGTGCACCTCTGTAAACTTGTTGCTGATGTGTTCAATGACCTGCCAAACTTTGAAAAGATCGGCAAAGTTGGGGTCATCTCGGAGAGGTTATTGTGCATTATCATTATAATGCAAGAATTTGTGGATTGCCTCAAAACGTTTACTGGTCATGGTCATTTGGATCACTGGAGTGTTATACAAAACGTCAACACTCCAATATTGCCGAGCTGTGGCTTCTTCACTAGCCCCCTGTGAAGAACCAGACCCCAAAACAACATCATTTCTGTTGGGTCTACAGGGGTCTAGTTAGAAAATGATGAAGGGCGGTTTTGTGACAAAAATTGCTGGGCATCCGAATTTGTCGGAGTCACCATGAGGTTTACAAAATCTTCAGAGAAAAAGGAGTCCTTTCATTCCTGATTGTGACACAAAACCAGGAATTATAGTTTTCAGGGGGGGGGTGAGGTTCATACGGGGTCAGTAATGGTGGGTGCTGTTTCAGTTTCTGTCCTGGGGCATTTGTGTGGCATTTTGGTATCACTTGAGGAAGAGGAGGATGAAAAAGAAAGGTGGGATCCTCTCCCTCACTGTCAGAGGCAAGGACCTCCACTGAATACGGGGTTTGGGACGAGTGGGACGATATTTTTCACGTATGCGCGGTGTGTATCAAATTTTATTTGGGTGTTTGAGTGTTTGGTGTAAGCTTTTTTTTATTTAGAAGAGGAAAAAAAAAACAACCAGAGGTTGATCACTGATGTGCATCAGTGATCTGCGCTCGACTGCTGTACTACGGATGCACGGATGTGATTATTTTTCCGTGCTGACCCTAGCATTAGCACTAACTCAATCCAGTAGAAAAAGACCGTAGTAAGCGACATTTACTATGGTATATTTTTACTCTTTACTAACTAATCAATTCAGTAAAATATACCGCATTAGACAATTACTACAATATATTTTTACTGTCCCTAATCTAGTCCTATCAACTAATCTCAATGCTTCGCTACTCTATTCTTTTTTGACAAAAAAAACCCCCAACAATTGGAGGCCTGTCAATGAAATTAGTCACCAACCAGCGCTCATTGGCTGTAGGACATGGATGTGGTGCAAAAAGAGGAGGAAAAAAATAGGGAGAAAAAAAATCCTTGCCAAAAGCGAGCATGGATGCTAATCAGTGCTGTGCATCTGATCAACGGGGATGACTGCATGGATTGTTGTAAGACACCTGGTGGGTATCCCCTTCCTCTGAATTTCTGTTGCACCTCTTTTAGTGTTTGATCACAGGTAGAGGGATTACTGACAAAGCGTCTTACCCGATGGAATTAGGATTTAGGGACAGAGTTGATCGTAGATGTAGGATGTAGCCTATTATAGTGTAACAGACTGTTCCGATCAGTGGGTTTAACATATGAATAAGAGGAAAGATGACCATGTTCGCCCTTAAGGATCAGTGTCCAGAAATGAAAAGAGTGTGCGCCTGAGGATATGGTAAAGTGGAGGGAATCCCAAGCAGAATTAATGGTTTCAAAGAATTAATTGAGGCCATCGAGTGAGCCCCCCTCATATGCAAAATATGTCATCTATGTAGCGTTTCCACAGGATAGAGGGGATTGGAATAGACGACCGTGTCTTCAAATGCAGACATGTAACAATTAGCATATGGGTGGTTTCAGATTGCCTGAAACACTGATGCCCAGCCTGCGATTGGTGCTGTAAGACCCCAGATCATAGGCTTGTGCCTAGCAATGCCAGAGTCACCAGGGCCAGCTCTGATTGGTGCAATTGACGATGACCTTGATCGCACCAATCAGAGCGCACTGACCTGGTCTGAACTCTGAATGACGGATCTGTGTTTCATCATTCCAGATTCCAGATATGAGGAGAGTGGTCACTGAGAGAAATCTAATGTGCTGCTTCATGCTGTGCTGGGACTTGTCATGCCACAAACTTTATAAAGCCTGTGCCACCACTGCTAGTGTTCTTGATCCCTCCTTGATTCGTTCATGATCTGTCCTAATCCACCCCAATCCCTCTCTCCGCCCTTTCCCTCCTGATTTTCTGGCATGAGCACAACCGCATAGAATAACATTGGTCTGAGTGCGATCTGATGTTTTGTTTGTCAGACAGAAAATACAGCTATGTGCACGAGCCCCTAGGGAGGTGAAAGTCCACGGGTGGAGCATAGTGGTAGGTCTCCTTTAATGTATTGTTTATATAGAAATAAGACTTAATTCAGACTTTATGCTGCTCTACATTTCAATGAGGGAATTATGGTGAAGTGCTGCCACTCTGTCTCCACCCTTGTCTGCACCAATGAGACATTCACATACACCACAAAGGACAGAAACTATGACTTCAATGAACATCAGATCGGCCGCACCTATTTGTCCATCAGAGAATTAACCTGCTCATAAGCATACTGACAATTTGGTTGATGCAATCATCCTAATGGATGCACACTTCTATTTTTGTAGATATAGATTCTTGTTTTGAGAGGATCAGGTAACTTGCTTGGTCTTTGCCATCATTAGACATTCCACAGTCTGGAAAGTCATACAGGGAAATATCTAATAACTTGGTCATTGAGCTTAGTTGCCCTATACACTTTAGATAGATGTCAGCTGAATTATTGTGTTGATTGGCAAGCAGCTATCTGTCCCCACAGGGGAACAACAATAAAGGGCCCCTATGGGGCCCAAAGATCCCTTAAACCCATATGAAAAGACCAATACTATTAAGGTCCTTTCATATTTAGTGTCTCTGTTCAGGATTTTGCTTTGGGACCTAAGAGCTTCAGGTTAACCCACTGCGACCAAACTCCCCCATCATGTGCATGTTGAGCCATAGAGAGAATAAGCCACTGCCAGACAACCCAGACATTTCTCCCTACATTTGACATGAAGGGAGACCCCAATGAACCCCCATAAACACTAAGTAATTGGCTTCCATGGTGGTGAAATTAGGGTTTAGATGATGTCTACTCAATGTGTTTGGGTACCTTTTTAATACAGCACCAAAATTGTATGTTTCTAATCCTCGTTTCCCTAGTCATTGCCTGTTTATGTCTTTGACCAACTTGAGGTCATTCATCTGGATGGAGGTTCAACTGGAAAACCTTCAAATAAATGTTTATATCTGATCATTGCCCCATGTATATAGGCCCATTGATCAGCCTGAAAACAAGCAAATGGGGGCAAATACGCAGATCTAAGCAAAGACCTGCTGCCAACACTAATGAAACAACAACAACGTCACTAAGATCATTTGTGTGAAAGCCCCTCATGATAATGGATCAATATAAATAAAAACAAACAAGTAATGACCAACTTTCTTAATGGTTGATTAGTGACCGTCAGGGGCACAAAATCTGTCCATGTGAAATGGGGCCTCGACAATGTGATCACAGAATCTATTGGGCCATTTCATAAAAACCATCAGGGTTTATGTATCTGTACTGATCTTCTGACCTAGATTCTGATATTAATCACAATTATTGAGAAAAGAGGAAAATCTCCAGCATAGGATAAAGTTGAAACATAGTAATTTATTGAGTCCAAGATAAAAAAATCTTTGCGTTCATCCGAGAAATACAAGCATCACATCAATCTGCTCCAGTGAGGAATTACATCAGTCAAATCGACGCGTTTCAAGTCAGACGAGTCTTATTCATGATCTATTGTCAAAAAGAGGCAACTCTCATATATAGGGTTAGTAAGCCACCATCCAGAAACAGGTGCACTCATTAGTGAATGAAATAACAAGCTGTCTAAATGGGAGGAAAAGGGTTAAAATCAGCAACACAGCTATCAGGCAATGTGAGGAATGTGAGCTCCATAAGAAAAGAGAACTGATAAAAACAATCCCCAGAAAACCAACTCATGAATTAACTACCATCAATTGAACTGTAGAATTAAATCCTGGCGAGTGTTTAAACCATAAGGGATACGAGTTTGTAATTTAAAAATCCAAAAACTCTCTTTATTCAGAATTTTCCTCCTGAGGTCACCACCTCTGACGGGTTTAAAAACTTTTTCTATACGCATGTATTTTAAATATCGAGCATCTCCTCCGTGTTTAGCTTTGAAACCGCAGAGATATTAGTCGCAGAGGTGCTAGTAGTGTCAGAAATATGTCTACGAATGCGTTTTTTACGAGGACCTGTAGTACATCCTGCATATTGGATTTTACATATCACACATTCTATTAAATAAACCACAGAAGTCGTATTGCAGTTTATGAAACTCTTAATAGAATATTCACGTCCATTAGTTGAAGATACAAAGGTTGGAGAAACGTTTGCATAATTGCAGGACTTACAAATATTATGATGACCACATTTAAAAAAGCCTTTTATAGATTGGCAGGTAATGATTTATCCATATAATAGCTAGGTGAAAGAATATTACCCAAAGTACAGGCTTTTTAGCTACAAATCTTATATCCGTGTTCTGCAAAATTTATGCCAGTTAATATCCTGATTCAGCATAGGAAGGAATCTTTTAATAATTGAAATTATTTTATGGAGTTCAGTGCTATATTGTGTGGAGACTGTAATATAACAGTGTTGTTTCGGATGCTCCATAAGTTCTGCTCCATTCTAATCTTTCTTGTTATTTTTATATTTATCCTTGTTCTTATTAATAGTTCTATTAGTATTCAAAAGAACATCCCTTTTCATGTTATCCACAATTGACTCAGCTCGTAGGAGAGTCCATTCTGGGTAACCACGTTCCCTCAGTCTATTCTTAGTGGTGTGGAGTTCAGTTTCATATAAATCTCTAGTTGTGCAGTTTCTCTTCATCCTAACCAGTTCCCCGACGGGGATGTTTCTAATGGTCTGTATGGGATGACAGGAATGTGCTTCCAAAATAGATTCTGATAGTTTTCTATAGGTCATTGTAAAAACCTTGTTGTAGTAATTATCGCCTCTCGGAGTTATATCCAAAACATTAATTGTTTCAGCAGAGAAATGAGTGAATTTTAAATTATAAGTGTTCTCATTGATGTAAGACATAAAATTATTTATTTCTGTTTTCCCTCCATTCCAGATCAGTAATGTATCGTCTATGTAGCGTCCATAAAAAACTATATGCTTTGAAAAACTATTGCTATCAGACAGGAGGGAGAGACAGGACCACTTCATTTTAAATGGTCTTCTCCAAAATGGCCAGGTTTGGATTACATTTATTAGACGTGTAAGCCCATTAGACATGAGAAAATTGAATTGTAGGACCCTGGTCGAAAAGCCTAAGTCAACATTCCATTGTTGCTGTGCTTGAGCCTGCAATACACTTTTTTTCCTGACCACATCTCTGGCTCCTATTTTGATTAGCTGGCCTGGCATGGTAATGATACACGAACGACGTCATGCCAGGCTGGCTAATAGAAAGAGCAGCCTTGTTTGCAGTCAGGTAAGAGGAAGTTCATAGATCATCCATGCAGTTGTCAAAGAATACTGACCTAGCCGCTATACCAAGGTCCTGCAAATTTATTTGATTATCCCTAAAGCCATATTAAAGCTTGATCAATATGGTCATGATTGAAGATCAGACTTTGTCTCATTGGGTCTTAATCCTTAGGAAAAATGTTAATTAAGCATTACCAAACTATAATTGTCACCATGTGGTCACTCTGTTCAAAAAAGTCATTTTCAAGACGCTCGAAGCCATAAACCAGTTAACTAGTGAAGAATTCATCATTGTCATCTGACAAGTTATCTCACTGATATAAATTTCTACAATGTCATGTGATGAGTGATAATAAAGGCATCAGGTCCTAACCACCTGCTTGTAGCTTCAGGCAGGAGGAGGACGGGCAGTAGCCGCTGCTGATAAGGCGGCCATCGATCACACTACACCATCACTGCTCAGGTAATAGTGAGACTGGTGACAACACGCTGCTATCTATGGGGACCATCATATCTTTATATAACCAACTAATGGGATAACATCTCACTGACACCACCGCCTCGTTTACTCCCAACACTGTAAGAAGCCCATGTATATGAAAGGGGAGAAGACTGATGATTAGTATTTCACCACTCTTAATTTTTTTTTTTTTAAAGAGACTGTGAAGTTCTAAGATTCTTTTCGTATTTTTTTTCCTGTTCTAGTTATTCTTAGATCTCTATTCTTTGTAAAGAGAGAAGGGAGTAAGAGGAACATGGGTGGATCTCACCACGCTGCGAGGTAATCGTTGTTCGGGATGGAGATACATATGGAGGGTGCCGCTTCTGCTGGTGAGGCACAGCCATGAAGAGAAGGAGAAAGTAAGGGACATGGCACAACCATGCAATATTAAAATACAATTTATTCACAAACCATTAAAAACAAGGCTCCAAGCTAACTGTATAAAACCTGACGCGTTTCTGGCGCAACACAGACGCCATTAGTTGTAGGATATAGGTTTGCAATACACACCAGATATATATACCGGAAAATACCAATCAAAGGAATGATAATTGCATTTAGAAATAACAGCTGTGTGCTGCACTGATTAACCATTGATTATCTGGTGATTACAGAGAAAAAAAAAAAACAACCAAAACCCCGACCAAGAAATTGACTGTCATATAGCAGGCAAATTGGCACAAGTGGAGGTGAAATATAATGTAGGGGAATTAATAAATATTACCTAAATCATTTTTTTTGTTCACCACTTTAGGGAACTTTTGTATTTAATTGCAAAATCAAAAAAGACTCCCTTAGTGCCAAGAGTTTTTGCCAATTCCCCCCTCTGGATGGATACAGTACTTTCTCTATACCATGGAATTTAAAATGTGATTAATCACTGTTGTGGATGGTAGTAAAGTGCTTGGCCGCACCTGAGTAGGTACTGTTCTTGTTCCTAGTATTATTTATATGCTATGCTATTCGCTTTTTGAGCTTCTTGATCATACAACCAATGTACAACCAACCTGACATTACACAAACAGCATGCAATACAATGAACCACAAGGTGGGAATCACGATGAAACATTCCAGTACACAATTTATCCGTAAAAGATTTCCTCCAGGCTATTTGCGCTCCCGAATAACTTGTAAGTACAAGCTATAGTATTATCCTATATGGACCTTTATTATTTCTCCAAAAACATGTACATACAACGCGTTTCGACAAATAAAATGTCTTCCTCAGGTATTTTGTTATAATTGCTTCTTAGTTCTGACCAGCTTTTATAAGAGGTGTTACTATAAAGGTCAGGGTGTGGAGCACATATGGTTAATTTTGACACACCCATTCCAAAAATGCACTACAAGTCAGTAGTTGGTAAAAAGGAAAAAATCCCTATATGAATAAATATAAATACATGCAGAAAAAATAAAATGTGATATATAACTGCTTACATGATTGTTGTATGTTACGAAACTTTTTTTAAAAACATTTATAAAAAATATATATATAGGAAGACTAATAAAAATTATAACATATGTAAAACCATTAATAACAGTATCCAGAGGTATATTAATTCCTCCTATATCCCCTCAATAATATTATTCAGCCCATCTGGGTGTAAAGTGCCCATTTTAATTATTCAAAAGGATTCTTTACTGTTTAATCTCTCAGTGCAGTTTGGACAATTCTCAGGGATTTGTTCCACTGGTGTAACTTTTATGTTGGACTTTTTATTGTGTTTCAAGCACAAATGTCTAGATAGGCTGTGTTTCATAAAACCGTTTTTCGCATTATGCCTGTGCCCATTCATACGTGTTCTTAAAGTCTGCATGGTACGTCCCACGTACTGAAGGCCACAGGCACATGTAATGACATACACCACAAACTGGCTGTCACAAGACAGCTTCTGTATAATTGGGAAACTTTCACCCGTATTGTTGCAAAGGATTGTGTCCACATTGTGGTCAATTTCACAACAGCAGCATTTTTTCAAATGACGACATGTTACACCGATTTTTTTTTTTTTTTTTTTTTTATAAATGTTCTTTCTGTCTATGTTCCCATTTATTTGGATGATTTTCTGACCTCCCTGTGGTGGACACAATTTTTATGCCATGTGGTAGAGAAAATGATTTTTTTTTCCTGTCCCCTGCAAAAGTGCATACACTGCAGCGACCCCGTGAACATTTGTAGAATTCCTTGGCCAAAAGCCAAGTGGATGATGGCTGCGGAGACATCATGTGGAAATATCATCCTGGTTAATAAAGGATAGATGTTTTAAAATAATCTGTTTAAACTGGGGGACCATATGTGCGAAGAAAGTGACAGGATGGTATTCATATTGCGAACCATTGTGATGGTTGTTAAATTTATACAGAAGATCATGTCTAGATTTACTTTTGACATGATTGAATGCCCGTTAAATGCTGTGCCTGCCATAATGCCTGTCTGCAAGTCTGTTGTCAATGATGCCACCCTCTCGTGGGAAGGTGTCATCACTGGAACAGATGCGCCGGGCCCGTGTAAACTCTCCATGTGGAATGGCATCGATGGTGTGCCATGGATGGCAAATGCTGGATATTACGTTATTGCCAGAATTCTCTTTTCTGTACACAGATATTTCAGCAATGCTAAGTGGAACTCTGCAAGTAATTATAAGATGAAATGAAATTTGGCTGCTCAGTTCACTGGACAGAAATTGAGGTTATGGATGAAATCTGGAACCTATGATTGCTCCCCAACCTATACAAAAAGGAGAACATTCACGAAACGACCAAACCATGCAATATTAGAAAAAAATGAGTTTTGATCAGAAAAAAATAACACTCCTCCCACCAAACCATAAACAAAATTGCCAGGGATGGCAATAATTTAGACCTTATCGGGGCACCTGTTATCTGTAAAAAAAAAAAAAAAAAAAAAAAAAAATGAGCATAAAAATATTGTCACTGAATAAACAGTTAAGAACTGACATGATGAATAGATGGAGATTGGATGAATAAGCACTGGATAGGTTGAGAATGGATGGAAGGTGTTGTATGGCAATCTTAGCAAATGCATGTGGAATAGCTGAATAAAGATTAACTACATCACAAGTGACAAAGCAAGAAAATCTTCTTGTCAGGGGAAAAAACTTGTTGGACTGAGGATGTATCTTTGAGGTATCCCGGAATCTTGGTTACCAGGGGCCACAGATACTCGTCCAGCCATTTACTGAGATTTTCGTTTAAAGAATCGATGCCAGAAATTCTAGGCAAACGATAAAATATTGGAACAACTGGATGGTCAGGTAATAATCATTTTTGGATTTTGTTATCCAAAACCCCCAAAGAAATGCCCTCTGCAATATATTGGGACAAAGCAGATTTGAAAGAAAGTTAGTCACGAGAAAGTAGCTTGTATGTTAAGATTTCAGTTAAAATAGCAAAAACCAACTGCACATATTACGTGGTATCAAGGACCACTACACAGCCCACTTTATCAGATTGCTGAATGGTAATGTTGAAGTTAGATTGTATGTCTTTAATAGCTATAGACTGTTCACTATCCAAATTACTGTATGGCTGTAGGTACGTTCATGGAGTCTTCTGAGATCACATTTAACCAGGGTTTGAAATTGATCCAATGTAGGAGCCCTGGAGGTTTGGTGTTCAGGTGTACGTGGGGTAGGTGGTAATTTTACTGAAAGCTCTACTGAACAAACACGGTCTCATCCTATCCAAAGACAACTGACAACTTCTGTTACTGGATGGGCTACTCTACTTCCTTTCTTTGGCAGCCGCACCAAGTTACGCCTTTTAGATGAGGGACAGAAAGGCCATGTGCTCCAGAGGATGGCAAGCACTGCATCAAGTGGCCTCTCCTCCTCTTCCTTCACCTTAAAATCCCACAGTACAGTCCTCAGTGGTGTCATCCCAATTACCCCTGTTTCCCCCCACGTCACAACTCTCCAACCACTCAACTGACTGTGGGGAACACAGATGGGCGAGTCTGCAGATCTGTTCAGACATTCTATTTCATGGGCATCAGAAGTCTGCTCCAAAGACTCACAGACTCAAAAGGAGAAAAGTATCTGCACCAATGCCCAAAATCTTTTTCTGTTGGGCTTATTTTTAGACTGCAAAGGATGACCCATCTCACCTTATCTGCCAACTTTGTAAAAGAACAACTCTGTAGAGGCAAAAATCGCAATAATTTGACTACTACATGCATGAACCGGTACATGCGTGATCAACATGCATTAGTCTGGGAATCTCACTGTACTGAAATGCGGACTAGCAGGCCTCGCCAAACACCCCATCAACCTAATCTGCTGATTCTTCCTCCTCTGTCACCATGGCAAGTGTTCTCACACAGGTTTCCGGCCACAGAACCTCCACTTGTTTAGCCGCTACAGTCGGGGTGAGTTAGAACCCGTGAGCTGTTACGGAAGTGGACTTGTCTGCTGTTTTTGTTTCACTGAGCACACCACATCTTTCTCAAAACACCATAACATCCTGCACCTCACTCAAAGCCCAGCAGTTTGTCATGTTCACCCTACTCTACCCTCTCAAGGCAGCAGCTAGTCCTCGATCCCGCGGTTGTGGTCACGTAAAAGATTTTTCCTCCTACACATGATGGCTACGTGGTTGAACACCACCATCTCCAACTGTTGGCCATGGAAATGCTGCCTTTCTGACTGGTGGATACAGATGGTTTCTGAAAGCTGATGGCCATCGCTGTTGCCCAGTTGGCATTAATTCTCTAAGAAAGATGTGTCTGGGCTACACCAGCATGTTGCAGACAACATCACTATTTCCTTGAAAAAATCTGTCTGCCATGGTGCATTTCACCACAGACACCTCGACAAGCTAGCATGACCAGGGGCATTACATCTCGCTGACTGGGCACTGAGTGACTAGTGGCTGTGTGGGCAAAGGGGAAGGGGCTGCTCCACAAGTCTTGAAGTCCCCTTTTCTTGTGGGACAAACCACTGTATCTGACACCTCCTACACCTCCTCTAGAGCCTCCACTGTGCCCTCAACCCCTGCCTTAATGACACACGTTCCAATAGTGCAGAGAGCATCCCCCCTACCTTTGTATTGTGCAGCTAGGGCTCACCGAAATTAGGCAGTGTTAAAATTAAGAGCAACGAGTCCTGGCGCAGTATCTCATTTTGCATAGCTTGGGCCAATGCAGTATGGATATGGTGCGAGTCACATATGCGGAGTGGGCACAGATTAAGGACCTCTGAACCCTTCTGCGCTGTTTTTAAATGGTTATTTAGATAGCGCTGACGATGCCATCACCAGCATCACTATTCTGGTCAGCTACATGCTGGAGCACACTTTGAATAGTCTGTGGCAGGAGCTTGTGGTCCCTGAGGAAGAGGAGGAAGTAGAGGAGGATGCGGGAGGGATAACAATATTTCAAAATTCCAGACTGTCGTCACACAGGTGGGTGCCAATGGAGGGTGGATTACAGCGATTGAGATTTTTTTTCATGACATAATGTACTTCATAATAGTGGTAACATTTGTTTGATTTGACTTGCATTTATTTGAGAAAATTGGAAATTAGGCAAAAATGTTAAAAATGTAACAACTTTTTCACTTTTAATTTTTATGCCCTTAAACCAGAAAATTATGTAACACAAATTGGTTAATAAATAACATTTCCTGCATGTATACTTTACATAAACACAATTTTTGAAACATAATTTTTTTTTGTTAGGAAGTTAGAAGGGTTAAAAGTTGATCAGTGATTTCTTTTTTCCAACAAAATTTACAAAACCATTTTTTTTTAAGGGACAGAACGTCACATTTGAAGTGACTTTGAGGAGCCTATATGACAGAAAATACCCAAAAGAGATGACATTCTAAAAAATGTACCCCCTCAAAGACCTCAAAACCACATTCAAGAAGTTCATTAACCCTTCAGGCACTTCATAGGAACTAAAGCAATAAGAAGGAAAAAAATTTAATTTAGCGCCAATTTTTTTCCTTTTCACAAAGGTATCAGGAGAAAATGGACCCCAAAATTTGTTGTGCAATTCTGAGTGTGCCGATGCCCCATATGTGGAGGAAAACTACTGTTTGAGCGCATGACAGGGCTTAGCATGGAAGTAGCACCATTTGACTTTTGAACGCAAAAGGTGGCTGGACTCGAGTAGATGCCATGTCGTGTTTGGAAAGCTCCTGATGTGCCTAAACAGTGGAAACCCCCCACAGGTGACCCTATTTGGAAACTAGAGCCTCAAGGAATTTATCTAGATGTGTGGTGAGCACCTTGAACTCCCAAGTGCGTCACAGAAATTTATAATGTAGAGCTGTGAAAAGAAAAAAAATCACATTTTTTCCCACACAAATGTTTTTTTAGCCCAAAGTTGTTTATTTTCAAAAGTGTAACGAATGAAAATGGACCCCAAAATTTGTTGTGCAATTTCTGCTGAGAATGCCGATAACCCATATATATGGTAAAATTAGTGTTTTGGCACTCTGAAGGAAAGGAGACGTTTAGAACGCAAAAATGTCTGGAATCGAGATTGGATGCCATGTCGCATTTGGAGAGCCCCTGATGTGCCTAAACAGTGAAAACCCCACACAATTGACCCCATTTTGGAAATTAGACCCTTCAAGGAATTTATCTAGATGTGTGATGAGCACCTTGAACCCCTATGTGATTTACAGAAATTTATAACGTAGAGTTGTGAAAATTAAAAAAAATCACATTTTACCAGCAAAAATGTTATTTAAGCCCCAATTTTTTTTTTCACAAGGGTAACAGGAGAAAATTTACCCCATTTTTTTTTTTGTGCAAATTATTCTGAGTACTCTGATAACCCATATGGGGGAAACCTACCGTTTGCATGCGCGTCAGGGCTCGGAAAGGAAAGAGTGACGTTTGGGAAGTCAGACGCGGGCATCATGTCGCGTTTGTGCTCTGATGTGCCTAAACAGTGGAAACTCTCACAAGTGACCCTATAGTAACATAGTAACATAGTTTTAAGGTTGAAGGAAGACTAAGTCTATCTAGTTCAACCCATAGCCTAACATGTTGATCCAGAGGAAGGCATAAAAACCCCATGTGGCAAACACTAAGCTCCACATTGGGGAAAAAAATTCCTTCCCGACTCCATATGACAATCAGACTAGTTCCCTGGATCAACGCCCTATCAAGGAATCTAGTATTTATAACTTGTAATATTATACTTTTCAAGAAAGGCATCCATGCCATTCTTGAATTTTAACAGGGAATCGCTCATTACAACATCATGCGGCAGAGAGTTCCATAGTCTCACTGCTCTTACAGTAAAGAATCCCCGTCTGTGATTATGATTAAACCTTCTTTCCTCCAGACGTAGAAGATGCCCCCTTGTCCCCGTCTCAGGTCTCAGAGTAAAAAAGATCAGTAGAAAGGTCTTTGTACTGTCCCCTCATATACTTGTACATAGTAATAAGATCGCCCCTAAGCCTTCTTTTTTTCACAGTAAATAACCCCAAGTGTAATAACCTGTCTTGGTATTGCAGACCCCCAAGTCCTCTAATAACCTTGGTCGCTCTTCTCTGCACCCGCTCTAGTTCAGCTATGTCTTTCTTATACACCGGAGACCAAAACTGTACACAGTATTATAAGTGTGGTCGCACTAGTGACTTGTATAGAGGTAAAATTGTGTTCTCCTCTTGAGCAACTCTTTTAATGCATCCCATTATTTTATTTGCCTTTGCAGCAGCTGCCTGACACTGGCCACTAAACGTGAGCTTTTCGTCCACCAATACACCGAGGTCTTTTTCAGTTACAGTTTTGCCCAGTGTTTTGCAATTAAGCATATAATTATACATCTTATGTCCTCTGCCCAAGTGCATTACATTACATTTATCCCCATTAAAGCTCATTTGCTATTTATCAGCCCAAGCTTCTAGTTTACATAGATCCTCCTGTAATATAAAATTGTCCTCCTCTGTATTGATTACCCTGCAGAGTTTAGTGTCATCTGCAAATATTGAAATATTACTCTGTATTCCCCCTACAAGGTCATTAATAAATATGTTAAAAAGATCGTAATTGATCTAGTGTTTTCCTGGTATGTGAATTTTATATTTTAGTGGCATACGTTAATTGTGTAGAGTGCATCAGATTGGCATACGTGAGTTGTGTAAGGCAGAAATAAATTTAGTAGTCCATGGATGTGTGGTACAGTTTGAAACAATCTTTTATATAAAAGCCCAGTTTGTCGGAACAGGTGTCTGATTGATAAATGGTGTTCTTATTCCCCTTATGTAACACACAACACTTTTTTTACGACTCTTTTCTTTGTGGTTTGAGGGACCTCACCTGGTAAATGTTGCCCTGACATGATACGGCACCTTCAGTTCCAAAAGTAATGGGGTCCGCTCCTTCCTGAGTTACAATATTAGGGACTTGATCTCTACCTCCTTGAATTGAAGGAACGTACAGTTCTGGCCAGCACATCGTGATGGCATGTAGGCATTATATATTGCCATCTTTACAATGTGCATGGCCAGCTTCTTGTACCACATCTTAGCTTTTCGCATGACACTGTAGGGTGGGAGGACTTGATCAGAGAGATCAACTTTCCCCATATTTTTATTGTACCCCAGGATACAGTCTGGTTTGGATACCTGTGTAGCGGAACCTCGTACAGTGGTGGGGTTGCTGCCATCACCATGTATGGTGGTCAAGAAAAGGACACTCATGTCCTTGTACTTGACCACCAGCATGTGTTCGCTACATTGTGCTCTGCTCTCACCCTTTCTGAGCAGCTGCTCAATTAGCATCCTAGGGAGGCCTCTCTGAATTTTGCAGACAGTACTGCTTGCTGCAGTAGCTCTGCCAGAGAGGGACTGGATGAGTGGGAAGCTAGTATAAAAGTTGTCTACTGCTGGATCTTGAGGAGTTAACCTTGATCCAGCAGTGGGTGCACCAAATCCCACACAATTTTCCCACTCGCTCCCAGGACAGGGGACATTCAGGACGTTGAATCCGGTGTCCTTCCCTTCATAAAACCTAAATCTGTGGGTGTGCCCAGAGGTACTCTCACACAGTTTGTAGAGTTTAATTCCATATTTGGCCCTCTTACTGGGCAGGTATTGTCGGAATTTGAGCCTTCCCTTGAAAGGTATTAGGGACTCATCCATGCAGATATCTCTTTGGGGATTGTACACCTCAGCAAACTTGTTGCTCAAAGGGATCAATGACCAGCCAAACTTTGAAAAGTTGGTCAAAGTTGGGGTCATCTAGGGGAGGATACCATGCATTATCATTGTAATGAAAAAATTTGTGGATGGCTTCAAATCGTTTACGGGCCATAGCTATGTGGAACACTTTAGTGTTGTATAAAACATCACAACTCCAATATTGCCAAAGTTCTGGCTTCTTCACTAACCCCTTTTGAAGGACACAGCCTCAAAATGTCACCATTTCTTCTTCCTCTACAGGAGTCCAGTTAGAAATGGATGAAGGGTAGTTTTGTACCAAAAAATTGTTGGGCATACAAATTTGTCTCGGCCACCATGAGGTTTACAAAATTCTCAGAGAAAAAGACTTCGAAAAAGTCTATTTCTGTGAGGCAGGTAGTGTCAAATTTGATTTCTGATTATACAACAAAATCAGGAATCTGGGGGTGAGTTTTATATTGGGTCAGTAACGGTGGGTGCTGGTTCATTTTCTGTTATGCAGCGTCTGTGTGGTGGTTCGGTATCTGTAGAGGAAGAGGAGAATGAAAAATAAAGGAAGGTGGCATCCTCTCCCTCACGATCAGTGTCGGAGGCAAGGAAGGCATATGCTTCCTTGGCTGAATACTGTGTTTGCAACGAGCAAGACATTTTTTCACGTGTGGTGTGTGTGTGTGTGTGTACCAAATTTTATTCAGGTGTGAGTGTTTGGAGGAGAAAGAAAATAATTTAGAAAGAAAACGATGGAAACAAAATAAGGAATATAAAAATGTGTTAAAATAAAAACAAACTTACTAAAGGACATCAGTAATAAAGAAAATACTCAGCGCCCACAACTATCTGACATTAACCCAGACTATATTCAGTAAAAAACACTGTAGCAGATGCTAATTACTACATTATATTTTACTGTCCCTAAACTAGTCCTATCAACTAATTTAAATTGGGTTTTTTTTGTGAGAAAAATCAAATAAAAAAAATAATCAACAATCACATGCCGATCAGTGATGTGCGTCACTGATCAGCGCTCGACAGCTGTAGAATGCACGCACGAATGTTATTATTTTTTTACTTTTTACTATCTGACACTAACCCTGACTAAATTCAGTAAGAAATACTGTCGTAGACGCTGATTTCTACAGTATATTTTCACTTTCCCTAATCTAGTCCTATCAACTAATCTAAATTATTTTTCTTACTTTACTATCTGACACTAATTCTTACTTTATTCAGTAAAAAACACTGTAGTGTAAGCGGATTACTATGGTTTATTTTTACTGTGCCCAATCTAGCACTATCAACTAATCTAATTTATTTTTTTAGTCAATTTTATTTAAAAAACAAACAACCGGATGCCGATCAGTGATGTGCATCACTGACCAGCGCTCCATGGATGTGGTGAAAAAGAGGGGTTAAAAAAAGTTTTGGCCAAAAGCAAGAAGATGCTGATCAGTGGTCTGCGTTAATGATCAGCGACTCGGCGGCTGTAGGACTCACGCACAGAGTTAGTGCAACGGAAGGGGGAGAAAAAAGAAGCAGGGAAAAAAACTCCAGAAAAAAACAAGCACGGCTGCCAATCAGTGATTTGCATCAGTGATCAGTGCTTGGCAGCTGGAGGATGCACGTACAAGAAAAATACTGCCAAAAATCGAGCAATCAAGTACTGATCAGCGTTTGGTGGCAAAAGGGATTAAGGAGAAGAGGTTGAAAAGAGAGGAAGTAAGTAGAGGGGGATCATTGTGGATTAGTAAAAATTAGGGAACTGGAATAGGTCAGGATTGGATCAGGAACGTTGTCTTTCTTACAGGAAGAGCAGCAACATTAGCAAAAGTGATGGCACGGGCAAGGTGGGGAAAGGGTTAATAGAGGTTTGTTCTTTGCAGGATGGGGTGAAGTTTTTTTTGGTGCCAGTTGGGAGTACATAATTTTTTTAATTGGATTTAATTCAAATTTTTGAGAAGCAGAATGAACAAGCAAAAGACAACTCAAGAATTGACTATAATTTTTTTCCCGCCATTTTGCATTCTTTACTGTGCGTAATAAGACAACATTATTATTTAGGTCAGTACGATAACAACCCCCGAGTTATATCTTATTTTTAAAATATGCTATTTTTGCACACTAAGACACGGATTTACAAAACAAGTAAGTTATAGTGATGAGCAAGCACTAAAATGCTCAGGTTCTCGTTGCTCAGATCGAGCAAATCACAATGCTCGGGTACTCGACCAACGAGCCTAATGTAAGTCAATGGGAAACTCTAGCATTTTTTCCAGCAACCCACCCCTGAGGTCTGGAGAGGGCCTATAAATTGGTCAAATCTATGGAAACAGTGCTCAAATGATATGGTAACAGCATGGGGAAGACCCCTGGAATCATTTGACTTCCAGATTACTGCTGTGAATAATGTTGTCAGAGTATGACGCCACTTTTATGGACTGACAATAAAACATACAAAAATTTAGCCAAAATGGATTTTCCTTGGAAAAATGCTAAGGAACATTTTTCCAGGGTAATTACATATATAAGGCAAAATAAATAAGCAAAAACAAAAATGCTCTCCACACGTTGGGCTATGTTCACACGTAGAGTTTTTGATGCGTTTTTGCACTTTTGCATTGCTTTCAACAGTGAAAAATACATTCACTGGTAAATGTCATTTACTACCTTATCTGGCCTTGTGGTGTGTTAGACATGATCAGAAACATCATGTTTCATTTATGAAGGAGGGACTGTGAAAGTCTCACAGCCTATTCATCAGGCAGCCTTTACTATTGTTAGAGGGCCAGCAGTCGACCCTCACTATTGTTATAGGGCCATAAGCTGGCTATGCTTTGTAATTCCCATTATTAAGGAGTGGGTCCCCTATACTGTTGCAGTTACTGCATCACAACAAGGGCTTCCAAAAATTAGGATGCACTCCAATACCCCTTTGAAGAGACATAGAGGAGGGTCTCATGGAAGAAAATTGTTCCCATTATTAAGGAGTGGATCTCCTATAGTGGTAATGCCCATGCAATGACTACAAGGGCTGCCAATATTTGGCTGCACTCCAAACCCCTTTGAAGAGACATACAGGAGGTCCTAATTAAAAAAAATTGTTACCATTAAGGAGTGGTTCTCCTATATTGGTAATGTCCTTGCACTAAACACATTGGCTGAAAAACATTTACCCCTGGGGGGTATACATGAACTTACTGTATAACATACAGAATGTTGGAGGTAGGCCTCTAAAAAGAAATTCCTCCGGGCATCATAAACGCCCTTAAAAAAAATTATGTTGATGTTGCCGCATGGTCACCCTGGTTATATGGTGGTGGAGGAGGAGGACAACAGAAAATAGACAACATCAGGAAGACTATACCCATGTCTGAGTGTGAAGAGGTTCATGGGAATAGACCCCCCCCCCCCCCAAAAAAAAAAAAACACTGGATTTGACTTTATGTTCTGCTGCTATCACTCGGTAGTGTTGATAAGTCTAGTCCAATCCAGTCCTTGTTCATTTTTACAAGAGTCAGCCTGTCAGCATTTTAAGTTGACAGGCAAATACGCCTATCAACTATAATGCCGGCGGGACTAAAAACCCGCTCAGACAAAATGCTTGCGAACGGACCTCCAAGGCGTAGAGAGCCAGTTCATGCCACTTGTCCAGCTTATAAGGCACAGAGGAATCACGGAGGACGTTGGTACGGTCGGCAAGGTACTCCTTCATCATCTTCCAAATCTTTTCCCTCCTTGTTAGAGAACTCCATTCAACAGGAGGATCTGAGAAAACTGTCCCACAGCTTTGACAGTGTTCCCCCTGCCTCTGCTGCATCGTATATGTGTCTCCCTCGCCTGTCCTCCTTGGTTGTCCAACAAACTGTGACCTCTGCTGCCAGCGTTGTCAGATGGGAGTTTTTTAAGTAATTCTTGTACAATGACCTTCTGGTACTGCAACATTTTATTAGACCTCTCCACCACAGGAAAGAGAGAAAGATCTCCTTGTAGCGTGGGTCTAGAAGTGTGACCAACCAATAATTACTGTCGGACAAAATGTGTACAGCGCGAGGGTCACGGGAAAGGTAGCGGAACATAAAGTCAACCATGTGTGCCAGATTGCCAACAGACAAGACTTTTCTGACCAAGAGGATGACTGTCCATGCTGTCCTCCTCCTAATCCTCATCGTTCTCCTTCTCCTGCTCATTCTCCTCCTCCTTGTTCTCCCTCTCCTCCTTGTTCTCCCTCTCCTCCTTGTTCTCCCTCTCCTCCTTGTTCTCCCTCTCCTCCTTGTTCTCCCTCTCCTCCTTGTTCTCTCTCTCCTCCTTGTTCTCCCTCTCCTCCTTGTTCTCCCTCTCCTCCTTGTTCTCCCTCTCCTCCTTGTTCTCCCTCTCCTCCTTGTTCTCCCTCTCCTCCTTGTTCTCCCTCTCCTCCTTGTTCTCCCTCTCCTCAGGCCATCCACAGTGAATAGAAGGTATGACTGTTGTGTGGGTAGCACCGTCTGTACGGTAGGAAAACAGCTCCTGTTCTTACTCATTCTCATCCTCCTCATCACCCAATGCGCATTGAGATGAGATGAGGCTGGGCTGTGTGGCATCACCCTGTATGTTTCCTTGCTCCATCTCATTGTGCTCTGCCTGGAATTCCTCCTCTTTAATTGTGGGCAGCAAGCATTTCAGTAGACAGAGAAGCGGGATGTTGATGCTAATTATGGTATCATCGCCTCTCACCATCTTGGTGGAGTCTTCAAAGTTTTGGAGGTTGGCACAGATGTTGTTAGAACCTTTCTGTTAGTTTTTTCTATTTTGTGGTCACGTGACCTGCTGTATATTTATTCCAGCTCCACCCTTCTATCTATGCTGGACTTCAGTGTTATTTTGACTCTCTATCTAACCAGGTGTTTTTGTACCTATATCTCTAGTTCGTTTGGACCTCTAAGTACATTTTGTCTGTTTGTCTTTTTGCTCTGCTACAACTTCTGCTAGGAGGTGTCCAATTTTGTCCCAGTCCCTAGTTCTTTTAGGGACCCCTCCCTTTATTCTATAGGTCTGCGTTCAGACTAGCTGAGGACGAAGGCGGGTCTGTTCACAAGGAACAGGTTGCCCGCTGCATCGTAGAGAATCAGCTTAGTCTTATTGTAGGGACAGATTCCCTTTCTTTCCTTAGTTCTTGTAGCAGATCATAACAGATGTCGGTGATCCATGCTCACTCATCAGCTCTTATGTGCAGAGGCTGACCTGAATACCGACGGACATGTTGAAGCTGGTACTCAACAACTGTCCTCTGCTGCTCACTAATCCTTCCCAACATATGCAACATTTAGTTCCAACGCCTGGTGACACTGCACACCAGTCAGTGAGCTGGAAGCTGTAAACGCTGCTGTAGCACGCCGAGGGCAGTGGAAGCTGTAGGTGACTTTTGGAAAAGGGTACACACGCGGCCTACTTTCACAAGCAGATCAGGCAGATCTGGGTAGGTTTTGAGAAACCGCTGAACCACTAGGTTGAGCACATGGGCCAGGCATGGTACATGTGCGAGCTTGCCTAACTGAAGAGCCATCGTTAGGTTCCGGCCATTGACACACATGACCATGCCTGGCTTTATGTTCAGCGGTGACAGCCACAGATCTGCCTGCTCTATTACAGCTGTCAACAACTCTGCAGTGTTGTGCAGTGTGTTCCTTAATAGAGATGAGCAGTGTTCGACTAGAACTGTTCGCCAATCTCAAATTCGAGCTGTTTTGGGCGGTGTTCGAGTTGTTCGACGAACCCGAACGATTTGCAAAAAATTCGGCTGTTCGAGGTTATGTTCGATAACTGTTCGTGCACCAAAAGCGTGTCCTGCATGTCTGGCGCTATTTAGAGCACCAATCATGCAGAGATTGTCTGCCACTCACTTTAATGCCACAGCCATGGTGGTTGTGGCATTAGAGTGATTGCCCAAATCGATGGGAACTGTGCTCACAGTGAAACATGAAAAGCCGGCAATTCAGCAGCGGTACACCGGTACCCGACAATTTAGAACCGAAAGAATAGAGCATCACACATAGATTAGATAGATAGATAGAAACATGTCAGTCACATATATAAGAAGTACAGTGACAGTGTTGATTACTGTACTTGCCATTTAGTGTTAAAATAAAGGATTTATTTAAAAAAAAATTGGCGTGGGATCCCCCATAATTTTAGTCTCTAGCGGAGGTTAAGCAGACTGCTGGGGCAGATGTTTGAAGCCTGGGAAGGGGTAATACCCACGGAGCTTCCCAGGCTACTAATATCAGCCCCCAGCTGAATGCCTAGCCTTTACTAGCCATTAAAATGGGGGACCCCCCAAAAAATTGACGTGGGGTCCCCCCTATTTTAATAGCTAGCAAAGGCTATGCAGACAGCTGGGGGCTGATATTAATAGCCCAGGAAGGGTGCCATGAATATTGGCCCCCTCCCAGGCTAGAAACACCAGCCGTCAGCCGCCCCAGAAATGGCACATCCATAGGATGCGCCAATTCTGGCACTTAGCCTCGCTCTTCCCACTGCCCTGTAGCGGTGGCAGTGGGGTAATAGGGCTGGGGTTGATGTCAGCTTATAATGCCAGCTGACATCAAGCCCAGGTTAGTAATGGAGAGGCGTCTATAAGACACCCCCATTACTAACCCCATAGTCAAAAGTAAAAAAAAAAAAAACACCCAGAATAAAGTCCTTTAATTGAAATAAACACACAATTCTTTATTGTTCTAAATTAAACCATACTTACAATCACGCCCATTCCAGCTGAAGCCAACGATCCCCTGCAATAAAAGAAAAATAATAAAGCAACATAATCCTTACCTTTCCATGGTTCCCAGGACAGCTTCAGCTCTGCTACATCGAGATGACAGGCTGGACCGCAGCAGAAAGCTGCCATCCAGCCTGTCATCCCGCAGAGACTGAGAAGCGCAGGCTTGCTTGCGCTGCTCAGCGTCTCTCATGCACGTCACTGACAGCGTGGGAAAATTCTCACCCTGAAGTGCTGAGTGCAGGAGAATTCTCCCACGCTGTCAGTGACGTGCATGAGGTGAGCTCATGTCCAATGAACTCAGCTCACCTCATGCACCTCACTGGCAGCGTGGGAAAATTCTCCTGCACTCAACGCTTCAGCGTGAGAATTTTCCTACGCTTTCAGTGACGTGCATGAGGTGAGCCGAGTTCATTGGACATGACCTCGGCTCATCTGGATGCCGTCACAGCGAGACAGTGAGGAGCGCAAGCATGCCTGCGCTTCTCAGTGTCCGCGGGATGACAGGCTGGATAGCAGCATTCTGCTGCGGTCCAGCCAGTCATCTCAATGTAACAGAGCTGAAGCTGTCGTGGGAACCATGGAAAGGTAAGGATGAGGTTGGTTTATTATTTTTCTTTTATTGCAGGAGATCGTTGGCTTCAGCTGGAATGGGTGTGATGGTAAGTATGGTTTAATTTAGAACAATAAAGAATTGTGTGTTTATTTCAATTAAAGGACTTTATTCTGGGTGTTTGTGTTTTTTTTAACTTTGACTATGGGGTTAGTAATGGAGGTGTCTTATAGACGCCTCTCCATTACTAACCTGGGCTTTATGTCAGCTGGCATTATAAGCTGACATCAACCCCAGCCCTATTACCCCACTGCCACCGCTACAGGGCAGTGGGAAGAGCGAGGCTAAGTGCCAGAATTGGCGCATCCTATGGATGCGCCATTTCTGGGGCGGCTGACGGCTGGTGTTTCTAGCCTGGGAGGGGGCCAATATTTATGGCACCCTTCCTGAGCTATTAATATCAGCCCCCAGCTGTCTGCCTAGCCTTTGCTAGCTATTAAAATAGGGGGGACCCCACATCATTTTTTTTGGGGGGTCCCCCATTTTAATAGCTAGTAAAGGCTAAGTATTCAGCTGGGGGCTGATATTAGTAGCCTGGTAAGCTCCCTGGGTATTACCCCCTTCCTAGGCTTCAAACATCTGCCCCAGCCCTCTGCTTAACCTCCGCTAGAGCCTAAAATTATGGGGGATCCCACGCCAATTTTTATTTTAATAAATCCTTTATTTTAACACTAAATGACAAGTACAGTAAGCAACACTGTCACTGTACTTCATATATATGTGACTGACATGTTTCTATCTATCTAATCTATGTGTGAAGCTCTATTCTTTCTGTTCTAAATTGTCGGGTACAGATGCTGAATTGCCGGCCGGCTTTTTTAAAGAGATGGTGCATGAAAACACTAATATTTTTTTTAATAAATCCTTTAAACTAAATGACAAGTACAGTAAGCAACACTGTCACTGTGCTTCTTATATGTGTGACTGACATGTTTCTATCTATCTAATCTATGTGTGATGCTCTATTCCTTCTTGTCTAAATTGTCGGGTACTGGTGTATGCCGCTGCTGAATTTGCCGGCCGGCTTTTTTAAAGAGAGTGTCTTCTGAGCAGTTTGTCAGCTTTTGGACACCTTTGCAGGTGTTTTCTATGTGTTCCTATGTGTTTTTGTTTGCCTGCCATTGGTTTTAACGGTGTTCGACGGTGTTCTAAGGTGTTCGACGAACAGTTCCTCGAACATCCCGGTGTTCGACGAACCGAACCGAACCCGAACACTACGGGGGTGGCTCAACACTATTCCTTAAACATATTAACTTAAGCACAGCCTGTTGCAGCTTGGCCAAGGCAGTGATGCAGCGCTTCCAGCTTCCTACTGATGTGGTCATTTCAGAGGTGGACACTGAAGAGGAGGAGGTGCAGGAGCTATAGAATGTGGGAGAAACCCTGATTGACCCAGAGCCTGAAATCCTCGGAATCGGGAGGATGTGTTCCGTCCCAGGGTCCAACTGCATCCCGGTTTCCACTATGTTAACCCAGTGTGCCGTCAGCGAGACACACCGTCCCTGGCAACAAGCACTTGTCCATGGTTAGGTGGATCTTCCCAGTAACTGCGTTGTTGAGGGCATGGGTAATGTTCTGGGACATGTACTTGTGTAAGGTGGGGACGGCACACCGGGAGAAATAGTGGTGGCTGGAGTCCGAGAACAGAGTGACTGACTGCCGCCGCCATGAGGTTTTCAACTATTTTTCTTTCCCAATCAGTAAGAAAATTTAATTAAAAAACTCCTTTTTTGTCACACGATTTACTGCAAAACTCATTCAAACACTCTTGGATAATGATATACAAAAATATCAAAATTGCTAAGAGTTAAAAAAAAAGCCACCCCCTTCTCTCAAATGTACACATTTTGTAAAGTATCAAACAACTATGTACATGGCAGATAACTGCATCATCATTTACAGTTAACGTTTAAAAAAGTTATAGGCATATTCTCAGATAAAAAACAGCTGATGCTTATTGTGAATATGATGTGTTCTATCTTGAAGATGAACCAGTAGATGGTTTTTAATTCTATTTTTCATATTTACCTAATGCATATGTGCACTAGTTACAAAATAATATATCCACCAACAACCGCCAACATGAGATCTCCTGTGGTTACAATATGCTGCCCTCTCTGGAGTAGTTGAAGCCATTGACACTGAAATTGTTATAAATATAGTTGTTGAATTGACTGCTTTGATGAGAACCTGGGAAAGAATTATAATATGTGCTTCTATTCAAGTGTATAGTATCCTGTAGATGGATCCACCGAGGAAGCTGAGTTGACATTGCTTAATTCAGTGATGTTCTTCTGGGAGAGTTTATTAACCAGCCCAATAGACACCTGCCTATTCACTGAGCTGGAGTCCAATGAGGAGGTCATACTGCTAAAAAAGTTATTGAAACAGTGGGTAGAGCTGATTCCTTGGGAAGTTGTACTAGTCATATCTTTTGAGGAGGTTTCCACTTCTGGGGATGACACGGTCATCATGGATGGGTTATCACCACCTTTCCTCCCTAGAGCTTTGCCACCTTCTTCACCTTTATCCGCGACCGCATCAGGCTTGTTGGATTCTGATCTGCGCTTTCTTCTCCGACAAAATTTCCCATTGTCAAACATCTTCCCGCAGTTAGGATCCAAGGTCCAGTAATTGCCTTTGCCTAAACATTGTAAAAATAAAAAATATCATTATTTTTCAAATTGAATGAAATATAAACAATATATAAATGAAAATATTTAATCTCTAAAGTACAAATTTTTAAGACAAATCTATGAAAATAAAGAGATTTTTACTGATTCACTAAATAAAAAAATGATTGGAAAAATTCTAGTTATTCAAGTGAAGAATCTAAAGTTTTTCAAAAGTTTCTGAAGTTTTTTTTGTTAAAATTATTTTTCCCGTTTAAGATTGGATCCAAATGTCAGTACACTTATGAAAAAAATATATTCTCTGCTAAACTGTTTATTTTTATTTGTACAGTGCTCTATACGTGACTTCTCCATGAATTGAATTGTAGATTAGAAGACCTTAACAGTGTTTTTTTTAAGTGATTTGATTTGATATATTTTGAAAAAAAAAATTAAATTATAATTAGGATGATTGTAGTCATATTACCTGGATCATTCTCATCTCTTGGCGCTTTCTTAAAGCAGTCATTCAGAGACAAGTTGTGCCGAATAGAATTTTGCCATCCTGCTGTACTCTTCCTATAAAAAGGAAAATTGTCCTCCACATACTGGTATATCTGGCTCAGGGTTAGTTTCTTTTCCTGAACATTTTGTATGGCCATAGCAATAAGAGCTGAGTAAGAATATGGAGGCCTCACTATCTTCAGAAGTTCCTTCTGAGAAGGTATTGATAACCAAGCAAAGTCTGAACCACTGCAACTCGACGAATTTGGCAGGAATTGTCTCTGAGATCCATAAGAAGGTGGCATATATGAGTTTGCACTGTTCCCATGTAGATAGCTAGGCGTATTGTTTACCCCTGGACCCTTAAGCCATAAGTAAGAGTTGGTTGAAGGTGGATAGTTCCCAATTCCAAAGCTGGCCACCCTTGATGCTGAATATAAGTTCTGCTGGTGGTACATGCTGACGTTTTCGCTGTGTGCCGCCATCTCTGTTGCCTCCTGGGCACTTTTTGGATCAATCTGATGAAGGTTTGTAGATCCCTGATGAGCTGGAAGATGAATTGAGTTCATGCTCTTCAGCACCTTCACAAATTAAAGTCTTTCTGAAAACAGATTCCTAATGTATTTGGAGTGCTGTCTTTATACTTCTCTGGAGTAGTGGTCCTCCCTGCCAGAGGCCAGTGATTGGTGTGTTTTTGTTTTATTTGTTCTTAACAACCAGTTGGACCCGTCGGTTGAAAGACAGGGGTGTGCAAAGTGAAGGACTAACCACCAAAGAGGCACCAGAGAGAACAATGGTTTTTTTTCTCCATTTATTATTCTACTGATCTGTCTGCAACTGCATTTCAAGACTTTTTTCCTAACTTAGATTAAATCTGTGAAATAAAAGTAAAAAAAACTTTATGCTGAAAAAGGCAAGTTATTCTCATGAACTATGCAAATCTCAAATACTTTTCACTACCTCTTTGATTATAGCATGTAAAAAAATGCTAAATTAAATATCGTTCGCTAAGCAGCTAAACTTCTTGAAATACTTTAACTATTCTAATTAATTAGCAATAACAAATTAAAAGAAATAATTAAAATAATATCATACAATAAAGAACATAGCATAACAAAATTTCCGATTCTAAAACAAGTTTCTTTCTCTTTTTAAGAATTAAATTGTTTAAAGAAATTGTTAAATACAATAAAATGTATAATAATGAGAATAGCATTGCATAAATCACTGTGAATTCATGTATTACTTGCCCATGTTTCAGTTTACTTGTAATTAGCTTTTTTCCATATTTTTTTATTCAAAATTTAATTAACAATTGAAATAAACAAATAATTCTTCAATAAAAAAACATAAGGTTTTTGTTTGATATTCATGTCACACAAGATGCAAAATTATCAAATGTCTACAATATGATATTGACATTCCTGCTTTGAACCAATAAAATCTACTATATGTATATATACACATATATAAATACAAATATATATATATATATATATATATATATATATTGTATATACACACACACATATGGACTTCCTCATTAGTATCTTTTTATTCTACGTTTCTTACCTTTTGTTTAAGACATTACCCTCAATAATATATGTCAGCTAGCTTATAATTAGTGTTGAGCCACCCCCGTAGTGTTCGGGTTCGGTTCGTCGAACACCGGGATGTTCGAGGAACTGTTCGTAGAACACCGTCGAACACCGTTAAAACCAATGGCAGGCAAACAAAAACACATAGAAACACATAGAAAACACCTTCAAAGGTGTCCAAAAGCTGACGAACTGCTCAGAAGACGCTTTCTTTAAAAAAGCCGGCCGGCAATTCAGCAGCGGCATACACCGGTACCCGACAATTTAGACAAGAAGGAATAGAGCCTCACACATAGATTAGATAGAAACATGTCAGTCACACATATAAGAAGCACAGTGACAGTGTTGCTTACTGTACTTGTCATTTAGTGTAAAGGATTTATTAAAAAATATAATAGTGTTTTCATACACCGTCTCTTTAAAAAAGCCGGCCGGCAATTCAGCATCTGTACTCGACAATTTATAACAGACAGAATAGAGCTTCACACATAGATTAGATAGATAGAAACATGTCAGTCACATATATATGAAGTACAGTGATAGTGTTGGTTACTGTACTTGTCATTTAGTATTAAAATAAAAGATTTATTATTAAAAAAAATTGGCGTGGGGTTCCCCTTAATTTTAGTCTCTAGCGGAGGTTAAGCAAACAGCTGGGGCAGATGTTTGAAGCCTGGGAAGGGGGTAATACCCACGGAGCTTCCCAGGCTACTAATATGAGCCCCCAGCTGAATACATAGCCTTTACTAGCTATTAAAATGGAGGACCCCCCCAAAAAAATGACGTAGGGTCCCCCCTAATTTAATAGCTAGCAAAGGCTAGGCAGACAGCTGGGGGCTGATATTAATAGCCCAGGAAGGGAGCCATGAATATTGGCCCCCTCCCAGGCTAGAAACACCAGCCGTCAGCCGCCCCAGAAATGGCGCATTCATAGGATGTGCCAATTCTGGCACTTAGCCTCCCTCTTCCACGCTGCCCTGTAGCGGTGGCAGGGGGTAATAGGGCTGGGATTGATGTCAGCTTATAATGCCAGCTGACATCAAGCCCAGGTTAGTAATGGAGAGGCGTCTAAAAGACACCCCCATTACTAACCCCATAGTCAAAGTTAAAAGAAAACACAAACACCCAGAATAAAGTCCTTTAATTGAAATAAAGACACAATCCTTTATTGTTCTAAATTAAACCATACTTGCCATCATGCCCATTCCAGCTGAAGCCAACGATCTCCTGCAATTAAAGAAAAATAATAAAGCAACATCATCCTTACCTTTCCATGGTTCCCACGACAGCTTCAGCTCTGCTACATCGAGATGACAGGCTGGACCGCAGCAGAACGCTGCCATCCAGCCTGTCATCCCGCAGACACTGAGAAGCGCAGGCATGCTTGCGCTCTGCAGTGTCTGGCTGTGACCGCATAAAGATGAGACGAGTTCATGTCCAATGAACTCGGCGCACCTCATGCACGTCTCTGACAGCGTGGGAAAATTCTCACGCTGAAGCGCTGAGTGCAGGAGAATTCTCCCACGCTGTCAGTGACGTGCATAAGGTGAGCTCATGTCCAATGAACTCAGCTCACCTCATGCACCTCACTGACAGCGTGGGAAAATTCTCCTGCACTCAGCGCTTCAGCGTGAGAATTCTCCCACGCTGTAAGTGACGTGCATGAGGTGAGCCGAGTTCATTGGACATGACCTCGGCTCATCTTTATGCCGTCACAGAGAGACACTGAGGAGCGCAAGCAAGCCTGCTCTTCTCAGTGTCTGCGGGATGACAGGCTGGATGGCGGCGTTCTGCTGCGGTCCAGCCTGTCATCTCGATGTAGCAGAGCTGAAGCTGTCGTGGGAACCATGGAAAGGTAAGGATGAGGTTGCTTTATTATTTTATTTTTATTACAGGAGATCGTTGGCTTCAGCTGGAATGGGCGTGACGGTAAGTATGGTTTAATTTAGAACAATAAAGAATTGTGTCTTTATTTCAATTAAAGGACTTTATTCTGGGTGTTTGTGTTTTTTTTAACTTTGACTATGGGGTTAGTAATGGGGGTGTCTTATAGACGCCTCTCCATTACTAACCTGGGCTTGATGTCAGCTGGCATTATAAGCTGACATCAACCCCAGCCCTATTACCCCCTGCCACCGCACCAGGGCAGCGTGGAAGAGCGAGGCTAAGTGCCAGAATTGGCGCATCCTATGAATGCGCCATTTCTGGGGCGGCTGACGGCTGGTGTTTCTAGCCTGGGAGGGGGCCAATATTCATGGCTCCCTTCCTGGGCTATTAATATCAGCCCCCAGCTGTCTGCCTAGCCTTTGCTAGCTATTAAATTAGGGGGGACCCCACGTCATTTTTTTGGGGGGGTCCCCCATTTTAATAGCTAGTAAAGGCTATGTATTCAGCTGGGGGCTGATATTAGTAGCCTGGGAAGCTCCGTGGGTATTACCCCCTTCCCAGGTTTCAAACATCTGCCCCAGCTGTCTGCTTAACCTCCGCTAGAGCCTAAAATTAAGGGGAACCCCACGCCAATTTTTTTAATAATAAATCCTTTATTTTAATACTAAATGACAAGTACAGTAACCAACACTATCACTGTACTTCATATATATGTGACTGACATGTTTCTATCTATCTAATCTATGTGTGAAGCTCTATTCTGTCTGTTATAAATTGTCGGGTACAGATGCTGAATTGCCGGCCGGCTTTCTTAAAGAGACGGTGCATGAAAACGCTATTATTTTTTTTAATAAATCCTTTACACTAAATGACAAGTACAGTAAGCAACACTGTCACTGTACTTCGTATATATGTGGCTGACATGTTTATATCTATCTAATCTATGTGTGAAGCTCTATTCTTTCGGTTCTAAATTGTCGGGTACCGGTGTATGCCGCTGCTGAATTGCCGGCTTTTCGTGTTTCACTGTGAGCACAGTTCCCATCGATTTGGGCAATAACTGTAATGCCACAACCACCAAGGCTGTGGCATTACAGTGAGTGGCAGACAATCCCTGCATGATTGGTGCTCTAAATAGCACCAGACATGCAGGACACGCTTTTGGTGCACGAACAGTTATCGAACATAACCTCGAACAGCCGAATTTTTTGCAAATCGTTCGGGTTCGTCGAACAACTCGAACACCGCCCAAAACAGCTCGAATTTGAGATTGGCGAACAGTTCTAGTCGAACACCGCTCATCTCTACTTATAATATATTGTGATTCATTTCTCCTTTTTTTAAAATTTTATTTTAGACAAAGATTTGCAGACTTTTTAAAAAAAAAAATGTTTATTTGGAACTTGTATAAAGATGTGACCTTTAATTTTGACGCTGTACACAGTAGAGTTTTTCCACCTTTGTCAGGTTTATGTTGCTCTTTATGACCTTGTATAAAGCATTCATTTTGTCTGCAACACCAGAACCAAGAAAGATTCAAGCGACCATTATAAGGCAACCAAATTCTCTCCTTCCATTTTGCCTGCATCCTCATAAATCCAGCGTATCCTTCATTGAGATGAATCTATGCACATACAGTATCTGCTACACTTTTGCAAGCTTAGGTCTAAGCATTTAGCAGCTGAGAAAAAAGTTTTGAGAGCCATTGATTACACAGAAAACAAAGTTAACACCCATTTAAGAATAAAGAATGACCCCAATTATTCACCATGATACTATTGGCACTCTCTGTCCACAGCTAAATACAAAAGGTATTCAGTTCAGTTGTGTTTAACACTTGCCTCAGACAGGTTGTCTGTGATTCTTCCCTTCACTCATATGTAAACTATGACAGGGCGGGGGTCTCCAACCTGTCAGCAGGGGGTCAGGCTCTTGTGCATCCACTAATCAGAGGGGCAGGAAAGATGGTGTGTAAAAAATACATGTAAAAAGTAAATATAAAATTAAATTTAAAATTATAAAAATATAAAGACTTAAATGCATAAAGTTTTCAAAATACCTACAGTATGTGTAAAATAAATAAGATGAAATAAAATAAAAAAAAAATCATAGAAGTAAAAGACAAATACATTTGGTTTTCAATATTGAGACATAAAGACATTTTAAACTATATACAAATGAAAAATAAATATCAATAACCTGAAATAAAATATAGAGAAATACATTATAAAAAGTATAAAAGAAAAGGCAAAAAAAACCTCTTAAAAGCAAATGAAATAAAATAAAATCACAAATAAGTTAGGTTCACAAAAATTACATATACTGTAAAGAAATGATAAAAATATTAAAGAGAAAAGCTTAAATCTTATAAAGACCTAAATTCAGTGTGTTTATTAAGTACATGTAAAGACATTACCAAAAACAAATGGAAAGAAAATGAAATTTATTTTATTATAAAACATTGTTAGATGCATTGACATTCTTTTGCCCTATAACTTTAAGTGTTATTAATAAAGTTTAGTATTTGTTTAATTATTGTATTCAAATATACGATAACTTAAAATAGATAAATTCTAAAATATTAACACTAGTCTCAAAAGTAGCAGTAAAGTACAGATATAGTTTTTTTTTATACTTTTTCTAATATATCTACTTCTATTACTACTACCCATAATTATTACTATTACTAGAGATTACTGAATAGGTTTGATGCAAATTAAATATTTAAATTTCACAAAAATATTGAAATCATTTAATTTTTTTTTAACATCTGATTTGTGTAAATTCAGAAAAATAGCCACCGACCAGCTACAATTTTACTTTGTTAAATAAAAATTAAATTTAATGTTGACCTGACCCTCACCCAGGTGGGGTTGTGCGGTGAGACAGATGAAGGCAGAGTTACTATAATTTTTTTTTCATTTTACCTATGTGTATAATGCTTAAAGATGGCGAAACCTCAGAGCATAATAATGGATATTTAATTTGTATGGAAAAAATTCAATGCTAATTGAATTTCCTGGCGAATATCGAGTCAGCTCTCGAATTAGAATTTCAGCAGATTCGGCTATCACTAATTATAAGTGAATATTGAGGTAGAAATCTAAAAATGTCATGTTATTTTTATTGTGCTGATGCTACCACTAATAATGATATAATGAATATTAAAATTGTAAAATATTTAGATTTGAAAGTGCTCAGTGGTTGATACCATTTTTTCAGTTAGCCATTAAAAGGTAACAGATTGCAAACTTTCGAGACTACTCGGGTCTCTTCATCAGGCTAGTATAACCCAAAATCTGAAGAGTTTTGGTTATACTAGCCTGATGAAGAGACCTGAGTAGTCTCGAAAGCTTGCAACCTGTTAACTTTTAACGGTTAACTGAAAAGATGGTATCAACCACTGAGGACTCTCAAATGTAAATATTTTTCAATCTACTGGCTAACATGGTACAAAAAAACAAAATAAAAAAAATTCTATATATATAATTAGTACAGACCAAAAGTTTGGACATACCTTCTCATTTAAAGATTTTTCTGTATTATCATAACTATGAAAATTGTACGTTCACACTGAAGGCATCAAAACTATGAATTAACACATGTGGAATTATATACTTAGCAAAAAAGTGTGAAACCTTGTGTGAAAGACCAGAACCCAATAAAGATGGTTTGGGGTGAGCTGGACCGCAGAGTGAAGGCAAAAGGGCCAACAATTGCTAAGCATCTCTGGAATGCCTTCACGATTGTTGGAAGACCATTTCCAGTGACTACCTCTTGAAGCTCATCAAGAGAATGCCAAGAGTGTGCAAAGCAGTTATCAAAGCAAAAGGTGGCTACTTTGAAGAACCTAGAATATGAGACATATATTTTCAGTTGTTTCACACTTTTTTGTTAACACATGTGGAATTATATACTTAATTCATAGTTTTGATGCCTTCAGTGTGAATGTACAATTTTCATAGTTATGAAAATACAGAAAAATCTTTAAATGAGTAGGTGTGTCCAAACTTTTGGTCTGTACTGTGTAATTTTTTTTCCCCCTGTATTAAAATTGTGAAAGTTGTAGGTAGGATTGTAGTGGTGCTATTTTACCTTTTCAGCTACTACTTTTATTACTACAGTTTTTTTCATTTTTATAAATTGTTTCCACTTGTGAAGAAAATAATCTGATTATAAAACAAGACAGCTTATCTTTCAGCTCATGAGAGGATTTGTGTTGTTTTACGGAGAAGAGGACTTTTGGGTGAGGAGGTCCTTTCTGCTAATGCTTCCACATTCCTATGTGGGACATAACTTGTGGCTTTCCCACCCAAGTCTTTGAGTTTGTTCTCAATACCATTGTTTGCTAATGTAGATTTTATGTACTAGAAATTTATGTAAATGGAATGTTGGAAACCCAGACTGTATCCAAGCTCTAGAGGAGCCTATAAGATAATGTAATCTTGAACTCCATCAGTTTGTAATTACCAATATATAAAACTATCCTCCCAACCTAGAAAAATTCCATTGTGATTAGGATCTAAAGCGCAAGTGTCAGGCGATACTCCTATGCATAATATGTGTTCCAAATATTCTTTTATTCTCTGATATAACCAGTTATATTGCTCTTTAGATGGTTTCTTGACATGTAAGGTTGTAGTTGACTGTCAAATTTGAATGTAGACATCTCAATTCTTCCCCATAGAGGAAGTCAGGAGAAAATAAGAATCAGGCAGTTTGAGTGTAAAAAACCAATGCCTTTATTCTCTGTCTTAGTCTGCTCTTCTCATAGAGAACACATGCATGCTCACCCAAGCTGGGCAATCATATGCATGGGAAAGTCAGAAGAAATAGTTCTCTAAAGCCTAATTCACATTTTAATCTGGACAATTTTTCAAGGATCCCATTTAAATCCCCAGAAAACGTTTATCAGCTGGAACCCCCAATGGAGCCATTCTTTTACTTTCGACTCTGTCTAGCCTCTGTACCAAGATTGTTTGTCTTTTTTAGACGGACACAAATGGTCGATCAACAGAATGGACTCCAGTGTCCACCACATAATACTAAATGGCTGCTTTGGAGATTCGTTCTGAATTCCATATTACAGGATTTCAATAAAAATACCCAACATGTGCTCAGCGTAGAACACTATATAAATGTTAATCCAGCCTTAGGACCACTTCACATGTTGGTATAAAAACACATAGACATGGCACGTACCGTTTTTGGTATCCATATAGCTTGAGGTTGACTATCCGTGTGTACGTGTGCCATCCGTGTGACACGTACCAGAGAAGAAAAGCATAATACAGAATTTCATTGTTTTGATGTGCTAAAGGTGTGCAAACTCAGCAAAGACTCTTTATAAACCTAATAGCACAAAGGAGTGTGTTTTTTTTTTTTTCCACCTCTCTGGGTTTGCGCAGTTTGCTGGCCATATGTTTTGTGAACATGTCACAATCAAATGATATTTGGTTAGCATTGTGCTGCCTGTCACGTTGCTACTGTGCTCAGAGGGAGATGATTACAGAAGAACCAAAGGGAAAAAATGGCTAAGAGTGCCAAACCTTGACAAATCTACACAGAATATAGCGATGTTAGGAATGTGAAGCAAAATATTTTACTGATGGACTTCCATAATTAACCTGAGGAATTCCAGCTGCTGTAAGTAGACATATTTTTTGGCAGAAGCACCTGTGCTAGTGAGGGGATGAACTTCAGTGGTATTGGTCACTCGCAGACCGCCATCACAAATCCACGGAACCGTGGGTTGAGAATAGGACTTTTGCTAACTGTACTGTAGTACTGAGCTGGGTTGTGGTGAAAGAAAGTGAAACAGTGGAGAAAGAGACCGAGAGAGTAACATGAAAAGAATTGGAACTGTGTGTGAGAAATGGAACGTTTTGTGATGGAAACGTTCATAAAGTTGTGTACCCATATCTACTGTATATGATTCCCACAACGTTATTGTTAAGTAAACAGTTTATTTTTGACTGGTGGTCTCGGTCATTAAAGTCCTCAACATCTGGTCCTTGCCAACCAATATCATCAGTAACATGTGTCTTGCAAGGGCGTAGCGCCCTAATAGCACAAGCCCACATACACAGCCAGGACTTCCACCTTCATGTAACATGCTGAAGAACAAGAGAGGAGTGCCTCCCACATGAATACCACCCCGTGCTATGTTACACATATATCAGTCACTCTTGGCAGGGTAGCATCACATCTTGCATGTGGCGAGATTCTGCAGCACCTTGGCTGGTTAGCCCATTTTTTAAACAAAAGCCATTATTCACATTATGTATGTTAATGATTAAGGCATATGTTAAATGTACATTATTTGTTGTCCTGTACTATTGCATGTTTCTTTTCAAAAGTATGGTAATTTTTTAAAATGTAAGCATGAAATCCTTAAAAGGCAAAAAATACGCCAATAGTGAAAGATATATGAGCGACCATGAAACACTTACCAAACTTTGATTGTTTGGCCAGCGATAGCAGGATACAGCTCCTCTGCTATCTGCTGCCAGGCACTCTCAATAGCCAAACGATCATGGCAGCCCTCAACCCTAGTTTCCTAGAGCTCAGGATGCTGCAGGACCATACCAATGAAATGTTCTGTATCAATACATGTGCCATGGCTACACGTACGTAAGCGCTTGAGCTGCAAACAGGCACTGGTGAAGTAAACTGAAATACCCTCCCAACCCAGGAAATCACTCGGAGATTTAGATGGAAACCTAGATATTAGTGCTCAGCCTACGCTGAAAAATGATTCCAAATGGTATGTAAAATGTTCCTAACAAAAGCTTCAACTCAATCCACAAAAAAAGCAAGTTCCATTCAAGTCCGTCATCTGTCAATGGAAATAAATAGGGCTTCCACGTTGGTGTTAACATAAAGGACCTAGAAAAGTGATATTGCTCTTTGCCTCCCAAAAGAAATCCAGTGAATTCTGCTCTCCCAAATCCAAATGCCCCCTCCCTTCTGAACCACACAATGTGCCGATACCACATTTAGCATTCACATGTTTGGTATTTCTGTAGCGATGAGAGTCTGACTAATTTATGAGGTCCATGTTTACAGAAGCACGAGCGGGGCATAATGTGCGAGTGACACACCCCAAGGCCGTGGGGTACTCGGCAGCCAGGCCTCTGGTTGCCAGAACAGGGGATATCATGGTGGCTTGCCCGGTCCATGGCCCAGGGCGGTCACTCAAAAGGGGGATATGTATATTTGGGGAATTTGGGAAAGTTCGTAACGCCACCTGTGGTACCTGGTGAGGATCACCAGCATTGCAACAGTCCTCTGAGGCAGATGCTAAGGCAGCTTGTGATGGGATGGCTCTCCATAGGTGGAGCAGGCCTCAGGGCAGTGTAGCTGAAGAGAGTGGGTCAATCTGGGTGTTGTAGTGCAGGGGGAACGATAGTGCCGATGAAGAATGGACAGAGACTGTGCAGTGCAGTCATTCAAGATTTTACTCACAGTTCTTTAGACACTTCACAGGTAAAGGCCTCCCGTGTCGTGCTGCGTTCACCGGACAGAGGTTCTGTCCTTCCTCAGGCAACTTGGGAATACCCGGCAGAACCCCACTTTCTCGTGTTCCTAGTTTTAACGTCTTTACTCTGGTCTTTCTTCCTCCTGCTCTGCGCTGCCCACTCTCAATCCCGCTCGGGTGCTCTGAAGTCCTTCCTGTATGTTGGATCCGGGACCTACTTGACCCTCCTCATGATTAGAATGCTGCAGTGATCCCTCTGTCTTCTGACAGATGCAGGGCGTACGGGTGCCATCTTGCACGCGCCGTACCCCCTGGGATCCTTTCTGTAGAACGGAGCCTTCTCCCTGCTCCCCTCTGGGGCCTTCTGACCTGGCCCTACTTGTGGAGCAGATCTCCTAATGAGACTCTGCTCCCGGACTGTTCTTCTGAACTGCTCCCTAGAACTCTGATCTACCACCCTAAGATGGTTTACCTATTTATACTCCTTTCAAAGTGCTCCCTCTAACTACTCTCTCCACCCACTACTGGTTCCCCCTACCTTTGGGTTCCTACCACTCCAGCCAGGGTCAGGGCTCAGCAGCTGTGCTCTGCATGTTGCCCCTACAGCCGGCCTGGAGTAGTGTAGTGTTGGATGCAGGTGTTTTGGGGTTCCGTGCAGCACTCCCATCTTACCTGAGAGAAGGGAGGCACCACACCTCAGGTTGAGGTGCAGTACCTCTGTGGCGACTGAACCCTAAGGGGTGCCACTCGAGTACTACAACATATGGGCACTAGTGATGAGCAAGCACTAAAATGCTCGGGTACTTGTTCAAGTCAAGCAAATTGGAACGTTCGAGTTCTCGGTTCGAGTAACGAGCCCAATGTAAGTCTATGGAAAACTCTAGCAGTCTGCAGGGGGCCTAAAAATTGCCCAAACTGATGGGAACAGTGCTCAAATGACATGGAAACACCATGGGGAAGACCCCTGAAGCAGTTCTGACTCCCAGGTCACTGCTCTCAACAACGTTGTCAGAGGTGGTATGCCACTGTTACGGACTCACAATAAAACATGCAAAAAACGAAACCAAAATGGATTTTCCTGGAAAATATGTTAAAGAACATTCTTTCCAGGGTAATGACTTGTATATAAGGCAAAATAACTAAAAACAAAAATGCTCCTCCATACCTTGAACTATGTTCACACGTAGTGTTTTTGATGCACTTTTGCATTGCTTTCAACAAAGACCAATGCATTCACTGGGAAATGTCATTTTAACATTTTACAACCTTATCTGGCCATGTGGTGTGTGACTCATCTGACACATGCATACAGTGCTGAAAAGACATGGGCACAGCATGGGGAAGACCACTGGGAGCATCTCTGATTCCCCAGGTCACTGCCTAAAAGTGTGCCCATCATAAGTGATCCTTGGCGCATGCAAAGATGCCTGCCGCCATTCACCTGTCATTGCAGACTTGCAACAATCACCATACACGTCCTTGTCCCAGGGCAGTGTTCAGTTGTCCTTACCCCATTCCTTGGAATTGAAGCACAAGTATGCAGCCACCCACCCACCGACAGGCTGCAATACTATACTGCCAAATTTTTGACAGCTGCTTGCACTTGAAATGAGGCCTTTTAGGCTTGTTGAGGCAGAAGCTGCCACAACCTAATGTCGGCGGCGGCCGGGTGTCCATACTTGGTCCCTAGTGGCCACTATTTCTCCCGGTGTCGTCTCCACCTTCCACAAGCACGGGTTCCACAACATTACCGGTACCCTCCCCAAGTGCACTTATGTGGGAAGTACCACCTAACCACAAACACGTGGATAGGTGAATGTGGCCAGGGACAGTATAGAGCCAGTCCACATCAAAAATGCAGCCATAGAGTGTCCGGGAACCTTCCCAAACACATTTCTTAGTTAGGGCTGCTTCTCGGCAGAGTTGGATGGGCCCACCAGAGAACCGGAGAATCCTCTGGTGGGCCCTGGCTTCTCCTTCAGTAGGGTTCATAGTGCCGAGGGGTGAGGCCATGATGATGATAGAGGCCACCATCTGCTTAGTTTTCTGTTACTTGGAATGCAAGCGCAAGTATGCAACCAGCCACCCACCACCCACAGGCCACAATAGTAAACTACCAGATTTCTGGGCAGCTGCTTGCACTTGAAATGTAGCCTTTTAGGTTTGTGGAGGCGGAAGCTGTCCACAACCTCATGGCGGCGGCCGGGTGTCCATACTTGATCCCCAGCTGCCACTATTTCTCCCAGTATTGTCTCCGCCTTCCACAAGCAAGGGTCCCTGAACATTACTGCTGGCACTTTTCTGTGGGAATATGCTTGCCTCCTGCCAGCCTGGAATATTTCCAGCGAACTATGGTACGACCCCATGATATTAGCACTGCCCCCAGTACCAGTAGCGAAGCTATCCCCAATTTCCTTCTGAGGAATTTTATTTGGTAGACTGAGTGGCTGCTCAAGTACATTAGTTTCTCACAAAGGAGCTGAAGATACTGAGTGGAAGTAAGTGCAGGTTTCTCTAGCCTGTTATATATCATAGGGTGAACGGCAGCACATTGGCTCAATGGTTTGCATTGAAGCCTTGCAGCGCTGGGATCCTGGGTTCAAATCCCAGCAAGGACAACATCTGCAAGGATTTTGTATGTTCTCCCCCTTGATTTCCACCTCAGTAAAAATTGGAGGCAAAATAGTGTCCGGGAACCTTCCCACATACTTTTCTTAGCCAGGACTTCTTCTCGGCAGAGTTGGACGGTCCCACCAGAGAATCCTTGTGTGGTCCCTGGCTTCTCCATCAGGAGAGTTCATGATATCGCTAACTTTGCAGCAGCTATGGGGCTCTTGAGCAGGGGAGAAAGGTGAGCCTTCAGAATCAAATTCTCTGGTGGGCCCAATGTTTTTCAGTTTGAAACTGCTTCTCAGTGGGAGTTGTATTTCACCACAGCCATATTCTTTAGCTTGGTAAAAGGACTGGCATAGAGGGAAACCGTATCTACTCCGGCTATCATTTCTCCGTCACCACCAGGTTCTGCCCATTGTCACACACGAACATGTCTGGCTGTCTGTCCAGCGGTGAGAGCCACAGATCAGGCTGCTGTGTTAATGCTTAGGTGACAAACCGCCCAGTGTTGTAGAGTTGTTGAAAGCTCTAAGCATGTTATCTTCAGCACAGCCTGTTGCCGCTTGGCCAAGGCAGTGCTGCAGTGCTTTCAGCTTGTGAATGATGTGTCATTTTGGAGATGGAGGCGGAACTGGAGGAGGATGTGTAGGAGTTGAACAATGTGATTACATTGAGGTTACATTGGCGAGTCTGGTTTTTATACTAAAGAAAGATCCTTCTGTGTTTTTTATTTTATTTTTTTGCTATTTTTTAAGACAAATGAATTCACCGGGAAATGTCATTTTAACATTTTACAACCTTATCTGACCATGTGGTGTGTGACACATCATGAGACACATCCTGTTTCATTTATGATGGAGGGACTCTGAAAGTCACAGTCTATTTTTATAGGGTCATCAGACAGCCCTTCCTAGTCTTAAAGGGCCAGCAGTCAGCCCTCGCTATTGTTAAAGAGCCATCAGCCGGCTATGCTTTATTGCTCCCATTATTAATGAGTGGGTCTCCTATACTGTTAGTGCGTATTCAGTGACTGAAAGGGCTGCCAAAAATTTGGACGCAACCCAAAACCCCTTTGAAGAGACATAGAGGGTCTCAGTAAAAAAACAAATGTTCCCTTTATAAAGGAGCAGGTCTCCTATAGTGGTAATGCCCATGCTGTGACTACAAGGGCTGCCAAAATTTGGGAAAAACCCCACTAACAATTTAAAGAAACATATAGCTAGGCCACAGTAACGACATGTTCCCATTAGAAAGGAGAGGGTCTGCTATACAGATAAAAGGTATGCAGTGAATGCAACAGTTGCCAAAAATTTGGAGGAACTCCAATGCCCCTTGCAAGAGACATAGAGGTCGGAGGGCCTCCTGAAAACAATGCGCCCATTATTAGGAAGTAGGTCTCCCATACTCTTTGCCTATGTAGTGAAGCAACGGCTGACAAGAATTTGGAGGAACTTCAATGCCCCTTGCAAGAGACATAGATATGTTGATATGGTACATATGGTGGTGATATGTTGGTGGAGGATGAGGAGAAGGAGGACAAGAGCAAATAGACAAAATCAGGAAGCATATTCCCATGTCTGGGTGTGAAGACAGAGGTGCATGGGAATAGAGTTAGACCTCCCAAAAAACCACTGTATTTGAGTTTATGCTGCTATCATTCGGTGGTGTTGAGAAGTCTTGCCCAATCCAGCCCTTGTTCATTTTTATAAGAGTCAGCATTTTCAGTTGACAGGCGGATGCGCCTATCGGTTATAATTCCACCGGCGGCACTAAAAACCCGCTCTGACAAAATGCTAGTGGCAGGGCAGACCAGGACCTGCAAGGCGTAGAGAGCCAGTTAATGCCATGTGTGCAGCTTGTATACCCAATAATTATAAGGCATAAAGGAATCACGGAAGATGTTGGTATGGTCGGCAAAGTACTCCCTCATCATCTTCCGAAACTTTTCACTCCTTGTGAGAGTACCCCCCCCCCCCCCCCCCAGGGCCTGTGCGATGGGAGGGTCTGAGAAAACTGTCCCAGAACTTTGATTGTTCCCCTGCCTCTGCTTGATTGCATTTGTGGCTCTCTCGCCTGTACTCCTTGGTTGTCCAAAGAACTGTGACCTCTGCTGCCAGCGTTTTCAGATGGGAATTTATTTTAATAATTCTGCAACAAGGGCTTTCTCCTATTGCACCATTTTATTAGGATATATAAAAAAATGAAAAGTAAATTCAGCCTACCATACATAAGCCATGAGGGTCCACTGGTGCATGGTAGCAAATCCAGGGATAAGAAGTAAGTAATTGATGAAAATAAAACTCCAGCACCTTTTCCATATCCATCACAAGAAATGTAAAGTTAAAAAGTTCATTTTATTGATTTAATTAAAAAAACACCATGCGTAAGGCAGACCTTATGCGTTTCGAACCAAAATGTGTATATATATGTCTTTTAACTACAGCAATGTAACCTATGATTAAAAACCCTTGTTTGCTTCGAAACGCATAAGGTTTTCCTTGGACATGTTTTTTTTTAATGGAATCAATAAAATGGACGTTTTAACTTTACATTTCATGTGATGGATATGGAGAAGGTGCTGGAGGTTTTTTTTTCATCAATTACTTACCATTTTATTAGGCCTGTCCTGCAAGGGAACAAGAGACATAAAGTTCTCCATGTAGCGTGGGTCTAGAAGCGTCACCAACTAGTAATGACTGTCACCCAAAATTTGGACAATGCGAGGGTCATGGGAAAGACAGCGTAACTAACTAACTGATGACTACTGACCATGCTCTCCTCCACCTCCACCTCCACCTCCACCTCCCTGTCCTCAGGCCATCCACGCTGAACAAACGGTATGACAGTTGTGCAGGTAGTACCATCTATAGCACAGGAAACTAGCTCCTGTTCTTCCTCCTCCTTCTCTTCCTCATCGTCACCCAATCCACATTGGGATGAGATGAGGCTGAGCTGTGTGTAATCACCCTGTATGGTTCCTTGCTCCATCTCATCGTGCTCCGCCTGCAATGCATTCTCTTTATTTGCAACCAGAGAGTGTTTAAGAATACAGAGAAGAATGATGGTGATGCTATTTATAGTGTCATCACCACTCACCATCTTGGTGGAGTCCTCAAAGTTTTGGAGGATGGTACATATGTCTGACATCCATGTCCACTCCTGAGGTTTTGTGTGGAGTCCGAACTGAATACCGACGGCCTTGTTGATGCTGGTAGTCAACAACTGCCCTCGTCTGCTCACAAATCCTTCCCAACATCTGCAATGGTGAGCTGGAAGCTGCAAATGTTGCTGAAGCACGGCAAGGGTGATGGAAGCTGTAGCTGACTTTCTAAAATAGGCACACAGGCGGAGTACTTTGACAAGCAGATCTAACAGATTCGGGTAGGTTTTGAGAAATCGCAGAACCACGAGGTTAAGCACATTGGACCAAGCATGGTACGTGTGTGAGCTCGCTTCGCCTCAGAGCCGCCACCAGATTCCGGTCATTGTCACACACGACCATGCCTGGCTGTACGGTCAGCGGTGTCGGCCACAGATCTGCCTGCTCTTTCAGAGCTGTCCACAACTCTTCAGCATTGTGCGGTTTGTCACCTAAGCATATTAGCTTCAGCACAGCCTGTTGCCGCTTGGCTGAGGCAGTACTGCAGTACTTCCAGCTTGCGACTTATGTGGTCATTTCAGTGATAGATGCTGAAGAGGAGGAGGATGAGTTGCAGGAGTTGTAGAATGTGAGGGAAACCCTGATTGACCCAAGATCTGCAATCCTGCATCGGGAGGATGTATTCCATCCCAAGGTCTGACTGGGTCCCAGCTTCCACTATATTAACCCAGTCAGCGAGATGTACAGTCCCTGCCAACAAGCACTTGTCCACATGTCCGTGCTTAGGTGGACTTTCCCATTAACTGCGTTGCTGAGGGCACGTCTAATATTGTAGCACACGTGCTCGTGTAATGCGTGGATGGCACATTGAGAGAAATAGTGGTGGCTGGGGACAGAGTACTGAGGGATGGCTGCCACCATGAGGTTGCAGAAAGCTTCCATCTCCATTTGTCTTAAAGGCAACATTTTGAGCGCAAGCATTCGCAAAATGTGTGAATTTAGTAGTGTGGCCTGTGGGGCGTTGGCTGCGTATTTGCACTTGTGTTCCAAGGACTGAGGTAGGGACAAATGAATGCTGCGCTGGGACAAGGACATGGACGTGCAAGGTAATGGTGCTAGTTGAGAGCGTTCAACGACAGATGCAGGGTGGGAGGAATCTCGGCATGCACCATGGGCAGGGGATAGGCGTGCACACACAACAGCGGAACAAGCAGTGGTGACACTGTTGCTGGACCCTGGGGTCCGGCCCACTTAGTCGGGTGCTTTGCTGCCATGTGCCCGATCATGCTGGTGGTGGTCAGGCTGCTAATTTTGCTACTGCTGATGCGGGCCTGGCAGGTGGTGCAAATGGTGTTTTTGGGGTTATCTGTGGAGTCTTTAAAAAATAACCAGACTCTGGAAGACCCAACAGTTGTACTGGCATCTTCCATTGTGTTGGCATTACTAGGAACGCTTTTCCGCCTTGTGTCTGTTGTGGTGCTATGCCCCCCCCCCCCTGTGTGCTGCTGTTCTCACTCTGTGTGTCCCCCTGCCAGGTTGGATCAGTTACTATATAATCCACCACCTCGTCTTCCACTTCTGCACCCTGATCCTTCTCCTGACTTTTTAGCAATTGTGTCTCATCATCATCATCCACCTCTTGCAACAGTAATTGTGCTTAACCACCATCGTCTTCGTGTGACTGTGGCTGCTCCAATATTTTGGCATCGCTACACGCGTTCTCCTCTTGACTCAATTGAAGTTGGCCAGACGAGAGTCCCAAAACTACAAATGGAAAAGTGAACAGCTCTTCTGAGTGTCCAAGTGTGGGATCAGTTGTCTCCGGGAACTCGGCATTGAGGGAGGAAGGAGGATCTGGCTAGGAATATGCGGTCCAGACTCACGGCTACTGAGACTTGACCATGTGGAAGACAGGGTGGAGGTGGCTAAGTGACTGGAAGCATTATCTGCTATCCAACCAATAACCTTTTCACACTGCTGTGATGTGTTTAATAGTGGCGCTCTGCGGTGCCCTAGTAATTGGGACAGGAAGGTCGAGCGACAAGATGTAGTGTTTGTTGTGGCACAATTTCACCTTGCCTACGACCACGTCCTTGGCCTCCGCATGCACCATCACCATCACGTCCACTTCCCTGTTACTTGCCGCGCACCTTGCCCATTTTAAATGGAAGACGATATTTTCCACGTTCACAAGAAATGGCTGATTTTGGAATGCAGTTATATGTGATAAGTCTGACAGACAACCACGATTTTAAATAGTAGGCCTGTAATTTACTAATATTATTCTACATGGAGAAGTAGTGTGAATGGCTTCCCTGACGCACTGCAACAGAATGAAAATGGAAGAAATGTATGATTTTTGAACAGTATTTTAGGTGAGATTTCTGACAGAGAACCACGGCTTTCAATTGTATGCCTGTAATTTTACTAATATTATTTTACATACATGGAGAAGAAGTGTGAATAGCTTCACCGACACACTGCAATGGAATGGAAAAGGAGGCCAATATTTTCCAAGTTCAGTTCAAATTTCTGGATTTTTATCACTGAAATATTGAACAGATCTGGCTTGATTCAGCAGTGAGCAGAAAAATGATGTACCCTGAATTGCTTTTTAAGCAAATAACCAGGATTAAGATAAAAAAAAAAAAAAAATTGCCTTTCTATTTCTAGAAATATCTGTAATTATTACAGCAGCAGCAGACAGGACGTTCAATGGACCTTCTTGTGCTGTGTCATAAACTGCAGTCTGCCACATACACTGCCTGCCTGCCTAGCACCGATTATATGCAGCTGGATTAGAAGGACTGTTAGTTCAGATGGACATATATATATGTTGTGGAATACCTATACTAACTATAAACAAGCAAATCTCTCCCTGACTCAGCAACACCTCTCCCTACTCTGCCTGATTCCGGGGTAGACTGTGACAAGCATGGTGGCGCCCAGTCTTGTATACACCTGATGAAGCTGTGCTGCCAGCCAATCACTGTAATGCCCACAACCAACATGGCTACGACATTACAGTGCGTGGCCAGCAATCCCTGCATGTTCATTGGCTCTCTAAAGAGCGCCAAACATGCAGGGAGGGAACCCGGAAATACTCGTCGAGCACAGAGTTCGTCAAGACAGTGATGCTCTAGCGAGCACGTTTGCTCATCACTAATGGGCACTACAATGTACTGGTGACTACAACATACTGGGCACTACAATGGCGGGTTTGCAATTTTTACTCAGCATCAGCAACATCTACTGCTGCTTGTTTCTGGAAAACACCCATGGAGTCAAAATTGTCACTACACATGTAGATAAATTCCCAGTGTGGTGTTATTTCAAAAGTTGAGTCATTTAAAGGGGGATTTTGCTCTTATGGCACTTGGGGGCTCTGTATATGGAGGCTGCAAACTATTCTACGAAAATGTGTTCTACAAGAGTCAAATAGCGCTCCGCCCCTCCCGAGTCTCGCTTTGTGGATAAGCAGCACTGTACAGCAACATATGGGGTTTGCCACATTCAACAGAAATTGACAAATTTTGATGCCATTTCACCATGTGAAAATAACTTTTGTGGTAAAAATGTAATTTTTTTTAACTGCCAAATGATATAAAATTCTATGACACGCCCGTGGTGTCAATTTTATCACTGCTCTCTTAGATGAATTCATTGAGAAGTGTAGTTTGTAAAATTGGGTCACTTATGGGGGCGCTCTGCTGTTCTGTCACCTCAGGGGTTCTCCCAGTGGGTCTTGGAACTCGCAAACTGTAGCAATAAAATCTGTACTATAATATGGCATTCCTTCCTTTCTGAGCTTTGCACTGTGTCTGAAAAAATGTCCCTATTACATATAGGGTATTAGGGCATTCAAGAGAAATGGCACAACAAACTGGGAGGTCCACTTTTTCCTATTAGCACTTATAAAAATAAAAAGCTTCTTATTCTTTCTTCACCACCCAATGGTATAAAATTCTGTGAGGCACATGTGTATTAATGTAATCATTACACCCATAGATTAATTCATTGGAGGATGTAGTTTGTAAAATTAGGTCACTTATGGGGGGTTTCAGCTGTTCCGGCACCTCAGGGGCTCTGCCAATGTGACATGGCACCCTTGAACCATTCCAGCAAAATCTGAACTCCAATATTTCACTTTGCATATCAAATTGCACTGTACATTTTTTTTTTTTTACTATTATCCCCTTTGAAAATTGAAAATTTGGGGCCAAAGGAAGATTTATTGGAAAAAATGGTAATTTTCCATTAACTCATACCAATTCTGTGAATTTCCTGGGGGTTAGAAATGTTCCCCACACCCCTAGATGAATTTCTCGAGAGGTTTAGTTTCCAAGAAAGGGTTCACTTGTGGGGGTCTTTTGTTTTCGCATGCCAAGGGCTCTACAAATGCAAAATGAAGTCCACTATCTATTCCAGCCAATTTTGCGCTCCAAACTTCAAATTGTGTTTATTCCCTTCCGAGCCCTGCGGTGTGCCCAAACCGTAGCTTTCTTCCACTTATTGGGTATCAGCGTACTCAGGAGAAGTTGCACGACAATTTATTTGGTCCATTTTCTCCTGTTACATTTGTGAAAATGAAAAATTTGGGGCTAAAGCAAAGTTTTAGTGGGAATTTTTTTTTCCTTCCACATTGCTTTAATTCCTGTGAAGCACCTAAAAGATTAATAAACATCTTTAATGTGGTTTTGAGAAGTTTGAGGGGTGCAGTTTTTAAATTGGTGTCACTTTTACATATTTTCTGTCATGTAGGCCCCCTCAAAGTCACTTCAAATATTATGTGGTCCATAAAAAGAATTGGCTTTTGTAAATTTTGTCGTAAAAATGGATATTTGCTTATGAACTTTCAACCATTCTAACTTCCTAACAAAAAAATAGTTTCAATATTTATGGTCATGTAAAGCAGACATCTGGTAAAAATTACTTATCTATTCTATGTGTTATAACTATCTGGTTTAAAAATTAAAACATAACCATTCTAAGTTTTTAAATTGCAAAATTTTCACTTTAGTTTTGTCAAATTTTCATAAATAAGAGCAAATAATATCTAACAAATTTACCCCTAACATGAAGTACAACATGTCACGAACAAACATTCTCAGAATAATTGAAATATGTTGAAGTGTTTTTAGAGTTATTACCTCATAAAATGACACTGGTCAGAAAAGTGAAAACATGTTTGATTGTGAATGGGGTTAATACCTGCTCAGAAAGCAGATTACATGGACTGAAAAGTTCTTCAAACAATTTAAAGAGATTTATTGTTATACGTTGACTCACAATTGAGAACATTTTCTCTTTCTACTTTTTTTTTTGTCGGGACGCAAAAGTGTTTGGTCTAATGGCAAAACAAACAGTGTAATTGGTGGAGTGTGTAGTGATAGCCTGCAGAGAATTCTACAGATCCAAGACTTCCATCGAAGTCAGAAACAAAGGAAGAACTCTAATGTAGAAGTTTAGCCCCCCAACATTTTAAGTATAAATTATGTGAATATTTTAGAGATTTTGTTCCATTTTGACAGTTACCCAAATTTGGCTGGAATTTGTTTGACACAAATTGAATTGCTGCTAACATCTGTTTCTTGGGCCTCTCTTGAATCACAGAGGATAATGAGAAGAGCTGCTAAAGAATAAAATATTAAGCTAAATTCACTCCTCACCTGTTCTTGCGAGCTGCCATTTTGCTTTATTTATTAGAGTAGTAAAAAATTGGGTCCTGGTGATTCAAAAAATTTTGAGAGAAAATTCAGTTTTTTCCTTTTTTTTTGTTCTTCCTCGTTTGTAGCTACAAGATTGTATATAGGTTACATCAAACCCCTTGTCATATACAGTCTTATAAAAACCCAAGTTTTTATAGGGGGAAGCCTATTTATTAGTCAGAACATGTTAGGGGTGGAGATACCATTGGTACAATCTGTGTGGCTGAACAGGGGCACAATAGGTAAGGGGGCCCATTTCCATGCACTTCAGATGCGCACTGAATGACTTTAAAAATAGATTGTTCTGCTCTAATGAGAATGATGATCTTTTGTTGAAGCCAAAAGATCATTTCACCGATGATCGAGCAATTTGTTCGTCTGATGATGGGCAGCTTGTTTACACTGTATGATTATCATTAAGAGCATTCTTAGGTAATCTCGTTCACAATAATCATGCAATGTAATTGCACCTTTATGTGGCAAGCACATTGATTTTAAAATTGTGGTAAACTGGTTAATCCTCACCTGACTAATGCGCTGCTGATCTCCAATAACCTGCAGATTAACCCTATATCTGCAAGATAATAGCATTTTGGGGCATGACTGGTTCCCTTTCAGCAAACTTAGGCTGACTCCAGAGCACAGATATCATACCCCAGAGCTTTAAATTTAGCTACAGTGAGGGAGAAAATTACATAAACCTAACTATCACCGCACTGAAATGGAACAAACCTCATCCCTGATATCTGTTTCATTTGCTGGGTTGGTCTCTGCTTTCCCTGTTTGCACATTCTCTCCTTTTCAATTCTTACTGACAGTGCACACTCTTGCCGGCTCATCACTTCTCATTAAAGCTGGTGAGGGAGCGCACTGTCACTGCAAATTCAAAGGAATGTGCGCAGGGAGCACATACTGATCATGTGTTGGAATTGACAGCTGACACATGCACTGTAGGGCAGGGATGAGCTCAGCCCATGAAACGGACATCACTGATGACTCTTCGTTTTAGGTTGGGGAAAGCAACCGTGTTAGTGACTGCAGCCCCAGATGACATCCCATTTGAGTATCCCACCATGCACTGTGGATTCTCAAACTACAGTAAATATCATTAAAATGAAAGTTAAAAAAAAAGCAGGATAATAGAAGGGGAAACGGTAGGCAATATTTTATAGTAATAGATTTGAAAAGTGATTATATTATTGCGTTAAATAGACATTTTAAGATGAAATTCAACTTTGGTTTCAGATAAAGCCTTGTTAGTAGATGCAAGCAACATGGAAAAAAAGGTGGTGAATTTTGAAATGTGTCATCAACATCAGATTTTTCAACTAACCAACTTCGGTCTTTATCACATGACTGCTGGTCTGTGGTCAGCTATATGGGAAACCTTTAATCCAGCAAGTAATAGATTTTCACCTTTTGATACTCTTTTCAACAGATACTACAATTTATCCTAGCCAAATGGTGGGGCAGCAGTTTTAGCTCCATGTAGCACTTACTATCCCCTGCGGTGGCACTGTCGGAAAATTGAACAGTTAAGCCACTTTACTAATGTTTTACAGGTGATTAATGGACACTCTTGTAACAGGACCACTTTGTATTTTTAAAATGGTCTTTCTTGAAAGTTTTTTTTCTCCGTATCAATTAACCTTTGCAAATGTAATTAAATCTGCCAACTAAATGGTTTACTGGGCTGAGTTCAAAGACACATTTTGTATGCAGGTAGATGAATTCACTGTACATATACATTGCCTTCCAGGTAGTTTTACGAATTTTTTTTTTTTGCGGAGACTTCCTGCACATCAGGGGTTTGTATCTGTATTTTCTTACAAGCTGCCATTGTTTTGATATGTAGAGTCCAATTACATATGAAAAAGATTGTTCAGATGGACAGACCTTCTGTGTTGATACACAACATTGACGCTCATTTACAGGAGCATGCTGTCATCAAGATAACAAAACCAATGTACTCTGGAAAAAAATCAAAATATCAAGATCAAGAACACAATTTTTTATTGAATTGCTCCCTTTTATATTTTTCCCCTTTTGTTAAAAAATGCTCTAGTTACTAGAAGACACCTAGAATGCATCAAGACATGTAATAAAAGAACTGCAGAATCATTAGCACAACTGTAATGAAATTACCCAGAGGTAATAAAGCTACAGACAATTCAGAATTCATGCTACATCTGACTGCTTTTCCTGTAGCCTAGTCTTTCAACTACAGTCATGGCTACAAGTGTTGGCACCCTTGAAAATATTCCAGAAAATGAAGCATTTCTTCCAGAAAATTTTTGCATTTGCACATGTTTTGCTATACACAAGTTTATTTTCTCTGTGTGTATTGGAACAACACAAAAAAAACAGAGAAAAAAAGGCAAGCTGGACATAATTTCAAACAAATTCCCAAAATTGGGCCGAACAAAAATGTTGTCACCCTCAACTTAATATTTGTTTTCACTCCTTTTAGAATAGATAACTGTAATCAATCGCTTCCTATAACCATCACCAAGCTTCTTACACCTCTCAACTGGCATTTTGGACCACTCTTCTTTTGCAAACTGCTGCAGTTATCTAATATTTGAAGGTGCCTTCTCTGAATAGCAATTTAAAGATCTCTCAACAGGTGTTCAATGGGATTTCGATCTGGACTCATTGCTGCCACTTCAGAAATGTCCTGTGCTTTGTTTCCATCCTTTTCTAGGTGCCTCTTGAAGCATGTTTGGGGTCATTGTCCTTCTGCCATGACCTAGGATGCAAACCCAGCTTACCTACATTGGGCACTAAACTGCGACCCAAAATATTTTGGTAATCTTCACATTTCACTGTGCCTTGCACACAGTTAAGGTACCTCATGCCAGATTCAGTTAAATAACCCCAAAACATCTTTCTATCTCCACCATATTTGACTGTAGGTACTGTGTTCTATTCTTTGTAGGCCTCATTCCATTTTTGGTAAATGATGATAGAATGATGTGCTTTACCTAAAAGCTCACAAGACACTTTACCAGATGGATTTTGGCTTGCATACATTTTGGCAAATTGCAGTCTAACTTTTTTATGTCTCTGTCAGCACTAGGGTCCACTTGGGTCTTCTGCCATAGCGTTTCATTTGCGCTTACACTGAATGCACCCTGAGCCTGCAGGACAGCTTGAATTTCTCTGTAACTTAATTGGGGCTGTTTATTAACCTTCTGGAATATCCTGCTTTGCAAACTTTCATCAATTTTTCTCTGCTGTCCACGGAGATTAGCTACAGTGCCATGGGTGGTAAACTTCTTGATTATTTTGCGCACCGTGGACAATAGAACATCAAGGTCTCTGGAGATGGACTTTAAACCATGAGATTGTTGATATTGTTCACCAATTTTGGTTCTCAAGTTTTCAGACAACTCTCTTCACTTTCTGTTCTCCATGTTTAGTGTGGCACACAGACAGACAATGCAAAGATTGAGTCAACGTCTCTCTATTTATCTGGCTTCAGGTGTGATTTTCATACTGCCCACACTTGTTACTTGTCACAGGTGAGTTTGAAGGACCATCACATTCTTGAAACAAAGTAGTTAACCCACAATTTTGGAAAGGTGCCAACAACTTTGTTTGGCCCATTATTGGGGTTTTGTGTGAAATTATGTCCACTTTGCCTTTTTTTCTGTTTTTGTTGTGTTGTTCCAATAGACACAAAGTAAGTAAATGTGTATAACAAAACGTGTGTAATTGCACAAATTTTCTGGGAGAAATACTTCATTTTCTAGAACAATTTCAAGGGTGCCAACACTTTTGGGCATGGCTGCAGGAAGGTATCTGTAGGAGGAGAGTGAATGAACTCAAGCTGCGATTGACTGTTGATCTAGCGCTGCTTTCCGTCAACTCCAGATTAGATGACTGCACCATTACTAGGACGGGAGAGGAGGGCACTCACTGTCCGCCCACTAAGAATGCTCTGACGTATGACACCGTCTGTGTTTCTGGCTCCACCCACTTGTGTGTCACAGCGTTCAATTTATGATGGTGGTGCACATTCCCCATTCCCGGTGATGGTGCACCAGGTACCCAAAAAGTTAAGGGGCCTGCAGTCCCCCAAAGCGCTTCCCATCAGAAGATGCCTGATAGGGCAGATTAACAATCCAGGCCTGCACCCAAAACAATATCATTGATACTTTTGTAAACATGTAGGTACCGTATTATTTGGACCATAAGACGCACTTTTTTCCCCCAAAATTTGGGAGGAAAATGGGGTTTGCGTCTTATGGTGGTGGTGGAGCGGGATCGCAGGGCGGAAGAAGAGGTGAGGTGGTCCGGTATCTGGCTGAGTGCCGGGCCTGGCCGGGTACTGCTGTGAGCGGAGTGGCAGAGCAGAGTGAGCAGCTTCCGGTGGCCGCGGCCATGTTCCTGAAGCTGTGATCTTCCTGTAGATCAGCTTCAGAAAGATGGCCGTGGCCACTGGAAGCCTCTCACTCTGCTCTGTCACTTCCCTCACCGCAATACACCGGCACCAGGCCCCCAGAACCCCAGGTACGAGGCCACCAGCACCCCAGGTACCAGCACCCCAGGTACCATGCCCCCAACACCCCAGGTACCAGGCCCCAGCACCCCGGGTACCAGGCCCAGAGTGTTAGAACCCTCCTGTTTGTTCTTTTTCATCTTGTGTTTTGCGGTCACGTGACAATCTGCCTTTGTATTCCAGCTCCTCCCTTCTGGCTGTGCTGGACTTCAGTGTTTAACTGTTTTGCCAGCCAAGTGCTTCGGTGCCTATCTCTGTCAGTTCACTTGGTCCTTCTGGGACCTTTGGTACCTTTTTGTCAGTGTCTTTGTGTTCTGCAACAACTTCTCAGTTTAGGAGGTGTCCCATTTTTGTTCCAGTCCTTAGTTCTTTTAGGGACCCCTCCCCTTATGCTATAGGTCTTCGTTCAGACTAGCCGAGGACTAAGGCGGGTCTGTTCACTAGGAACAGGCAGCCCACTACATCATAGGGATTAAGCTTAGTCTTAATGTAGGGACAGCTTTCCCGTTCATTCCTTAGTACATGTTGCAGATCAGAACACCCAGCACCCTGGGTACCAGGCCCCCAGCACCCTGGGTGCCAGGTTCCTAGCACCCAAGGCACCAGGCTCCCAGCACCCCAGGTACTAGGCACCTAGTCCACCAGCACCCCAGGTACCAGTCCATCAGCACCAGGCCAACAGCACCCCAGGTACCAGGGCACCAGGCCCCCAGCCCCCAGGTACCAGCATGCCTCCACTTCCGCTGGCTTCCTGAAGGACCCTGCCTCCTGTGACCCCAGCTCCACCGCACCCCCAGGTAAGATACCTATTCAGTCTATAAGACAGACCCCCATGTTATAAAAAAATTATTTTTTCCTATTTTCCACCCTAAAATTTGGGGTGCGTCTTATTGTCGGGTTTGTCTTATTGTCCGAAAAATACGGTGAATAAAGATATTAATAAACTTAAACCAAATTATAGGAGAATTGCATCAAATCTGTCCCTTGGTGAGCAAAGAGCCCTTAAAATCCTTAGCCAAAAGGAAAATATAATCATAAATCCATCAATTAAGAGTGGCAACATTGTCTTCTTGAACAAATCTGATTATATCTCTGTGGCAGACAATCTAATGAAGGATGGGGAGACCTATAAGATACTTCCTTTTGATCCCACGATGCACTATCTTGATTTAAATACTCTTTTACAAAAAGCAAAATGCTGATTTGATAAAATGAGTCTAAAATGAGTTTTAAGCCATTCCCAACCATCTCCATCCTCTGCATAAGAACAAATGGCCGATACCAGGTAGACCAATTGTGTCTAGCAGTAAAAACTTAACACAGGGAGCCAGTCAGTATGTGGATGAGGCTCTTGCCCCCATCAAATGCACCCTGCCATGTTACATAAGATCCCAAGGATCTGGTTAATATTGTACAAGTAATCACAATTAGTGATGAACGAGCATGCTCTGTGCTCGTCCGAGCATCTCGCTGTTCGAGATGCTCGGCGCTCGCCGAGTATTTCTGGGGTTGCTTGGCGGGAGCTCGGGTCCCCTCCCTGCATGCTTGGCACTCTTTAGAGCGCCAATCAACCTGCAGGGATTGCCTGCCACTCACTGTAATTCCGTAGCCATGTTTGTTGTGGCATTAGTGACTGGCTGGCCGCACAGCGTCATCAGGTCTAGATCAGACCTGGCGCCGCCATGTTCGTCACAGTCACAGTGTAGGGAGAGGTGCTGCTGCGTCAGGGAGAGATTTTCTTGCATATGTGTAATGTACGGTTTTTCTCCCTACACTACCTAATACACATCTTAACAAACAGTCCTTTTGAGGACTAATCCATCTGCAGAGATATCAGGCAGGCAGTTTATATAGGCAGGCAGGGTACATAGCAGACTGCAGTGCATATAGCACAAGAGGCTCCATTTCAATTCTGCCTTCTGCTGCTGTTAGATATTTCTATACAAAGGCCCAGGTCTCAGGGGCCAGGAATACTTTTCTTTGGATCTTAATCCTCATTATTTGCTTAAAAAGCAATCCAAAGAACACCATTTTTCTGCGCCATTTGCTTGTTGGCACTGCAGAATACAGCCAGGGCCTTTCCATATTACAACGCTAGAAATCCAGCTATTTAAAATGGTGTTCTCTCCGTCGAACGGATCACATATACGTTGTCAGAAAATACTGCCATTTCTGGCCTCCATTAAAAATTTCTTTCAGTGTGTCAGTGAAGCAATTCACAGCAGTTTGCTGTTCAAACTACTTACCTACAGGCCAGGTATTTAAAATACTGTTTTCTCCGTCACACGGATCACATATAAGTTCGCTTCAAACTCAGTCATTTGTAGAGCGCGTGGAAGATGCTGTCCTCCATTTAAAATGGGCGAGGGACGGGGAACTGGACGTGATGGTAATGGTGCATGCAGAGGCCAAGGACAAGGCTGTGGGCAAGCTGAAATTGTGGCACAACAAACACCCACATCTTCTCGCCTGACCTTCCTGTCCCAATTTCTAGGGGACTGCAGCACACCACTATTGAACCCAGAGAAGTGTCAAAAGGTTGTTGGTTGGATAGCGGATAATGCTTCCAGTCACTTAGCCACCACCACCCTGTCTTCCACATGGTCAAGTCTCAGTTGCCGTGAGTCTTTACCGCATATTCCTCACCCTGATCCTCCTTCCTCCCACCATGCCGAATACCCAGAGACAACTGATCCCACACTTGGACACTCTGAAGAGCTGTTCACTTTTCATTTATAGATTCAGGCCTCTTGCCCGGTCCACTTGAAGGGGGGCAAGAGGAGATCGCGTGTAGCGATGCCCAAGTATTTGAGCAGCCACAGTCACACGAAGGTGATGGTGGGAAAGTTTCAGAAGAGGTGGATGATGATGAGACATAACTGCCAGAAAGTCAGGAGGAGGACCAGGGTGCGGAAGTGGAAGATGAGGTGGTGGATGATATAGTAACTGACCCAACCTGGCAGGAGGACATGCAGAGCGAGAACAGCAGCACACAGGAGGAGTGAGGCAGAGCACCCCAACAGGCAGGAAAAACCTGACAGAAGGCAGGCAACCATTCCCCGTAACACCAACACGAAGGAAGTTGCCAGTACAACTGTTAGATTTTCCTGAGTCTGGTTGTTTTTTAAAGACTCTGCAAATAACCCTAAAAAGGCCATTTGCAACACCTGCCAGGCCAGCATCAGCAGGGGTGGAAAAACGACCAGCCTGACCACCACCAGCATGATCAGGCACATGGCAGCAAAGCACCAGAATTTTTGGGCCGATCCCCAGGGTCCAGGAACAGTGTCTGCAGGTGGCACTATTGCTTCTTCCGCTGTTGTGCATGCAAGCCAATCCCCTGTCCATTTTGCATTTGAAGATGCCTCCTGCCCTGCACCTGTCATTACGCACTCTCAAGTAGGAGCATCTGGAAGCACGTTCATGTCCTTGTCCCAGCGTAGAGTTCAGTTGTCCATACCCCAGTCCTTGGAATGCAAGCGCAAATATGCAGCCAGCGCCCCACAGGCCACACTACTAAATTCTCACATTTCACGACTGCTTGCGCTCGAAATGTTGCCTTTTAGGCTCGTGGAGACTGAAGCATTCTGCAACCTGATGGCAGCGGCCGTCTCTCAGAATTCTGTCCCCAGCTGCCACTATTTCTCCCAGTGTGCCGTCCACGCATTACACAAGCACGTGTCCCAAAACATTAGCCGTGCCCTCAACACCGCTGTTACTGGGAAAGTCCACCTAACCACGGACACGTGGACAAGTGCTTGTGGGCAGGGATGGTACATATCGCTGACGGCACACTGGGTTAACATAGTGGTAACCGGGACCCAGTCAGACCTTGGGAAGGAACACGTCCTCCAGACGCCAAGGATTGCAGGCCCTATGTCAATCAGGGTTGCATCCACAGTCTACAGCTCCTGCACCTCATCCTCCTCAGCCTCCTCCTCCTCTTGAGCCTCCATCTCCGAAATGACCACATCAGTCACAAGCTGGAACCAATGCAGCACTGCATCGGCCAAGCGGCAACAGGCTGTGCTGAAGCTAATATGCTTAGGTGCCAAACCGCACAATGCTGAAGAGTTGTGGACAACTTTGAAAGAGCAGGCAGAGCTGTGGCTCACACCGCTGAACCTACAGCCAGGCATGGTCATGTGTGACAATGGCTGAAACCTGGTGGCTGCTCTGAGGCAAGGCAAGCTCACACACGTACCATACCTGGCCCATGTGATTAACCTCGTTGTTCAGCGGTTTTTCAAATCCTACCCAGAGCTGCTGGATCTGCTTGTTAAAGGAAGCCACCTGTGTGTACATTTTAGAAAGTCAGCTACAGCTTCCACCACCCTTGCAGTGTTTCAGCAGCATTTGCAGCTTCTGGCTCACAGACTGGTGTGTGATATCCCCACGCATTGGAACTCTACACTGCAGATGTTGGGAAGGATTTGTGAGCACAAGAGGGCAGTTGTTGAGTACCAGCGTCAATAAGGCTGTCGGTATTCAGTTCAGACTTCACACATAAGACCTCAGGAGTGGACATGGATGTCAGACATGTATGCCATCCCCCAAAACTTTGAGGACTCCACCAAGATGGTGAGCGGTGATGACGCCATAACTAGCATCAACATCCCGCTTCTCTGTCTTCTGAAATTCTCTCTGCTCACAATCAAAGAGGATACATTGCAGGCGGAGCACGATGAGATGGAGCAAGGAACCATACAGGGTGATTACATACAGCCAAGCCTCATCTCATCCCAACGTGGATTGGGTGACCATGAGGAAGAGGAGGAGGAAGTACAGGAGCCAGTTTTATGCAATATAGACGGTACATCTGCACAGCTGTCATACAGTCTGTTCAGCGTGGATGGCCAGAGGACAGAGAGAAGCTGGAGGAGGAGAGCATGGTCAGTAGTGTTGAGCCACCCCCGTAGTGTTCGAGTTCGGTTCGTCGAACACCCGTGTGTTCGTCGAACTGTTCGTCGAACACCGTTAAAACCAATGGCAGGCAAACAAAAACACATAGAAACACATAGAAAACACCTTCAAAGGTGTCCAAAAGCTGACAAACTGCTCAGAAGACACAACTAACACATGGAAAAGTGACAAGTACATATAGTCATGTGAAAAGAAAAGAGGTGGAGGAGTAAAAGGAGGGGGAGACACAGATATAGGCATGTCATGCCCTTCTAAAATCCAAAAAGTGAGAAGCCGACACGGCCAGTCCGTTCCTGCCCATGCCACCTCTGTGTCGCCGGGTTTGTGCCAGAGCCGCGGTGGACCCTGACGGCCAGCCCCCTATCCCAATACTGGTGCCTGTCCGCTGGTGGGTCGAGGCCCCCCACGGTGGGGGGGGGGGGGGGAGTAACATCTGCAGAAGAAAGACCATCTTCCAGCCAAACTAAGATGTCGACTTCTTTTCGTGGACAATGTGATACGATCCCATTCTTACGGACACGCCCATCGCTACAAATTCTAGATGAGGCACAAAAACAGCAGGTGCTTCAACGGATATCAAGTGCTCCTTCAAGTGGGCTCTCCATCACCTCAATTTCAACATCACAAATACTCCAGTCCTCAGAGGTGTCACCCCAATCGCACTTGCTTCCTCACAGCTCCCAAGTCTCCAGCTGCCCGTCTGAGTATGGGGTAGCACAGATGGTTGAGTCTGCACAGCTGTTTACTCATACTATAGCCTGGGAAATGGAGGTCTGCTCCAGAGCTTCTGTTAATCCAGATGAGGAAATGATCTGATCTGATGCCCAGAATCTTTATAAGTCGGATCCAGGACCAGATGAAGAAGGTTCTGCGCATAATGTAGACCCTTGTTCCCAAACTGTAACTCCTGTTGGTGGAGACAATGATGAAGACGATGATGAGACTCAAATACCTGATTAGAGCGACAACTTGACTTTTCGGTCAGTGCAGGAAGAGGTTGGCTTTGAGGACGACGGGTGTGATAACACACAGGGTGATGATGACGAGGTTGGAGATCCCACTTACTGTCAACCCACAGTCAGCCAGTCGATGAGGTCAGCAGAGGAGGTGGAGGAGGATGTGACTAGCCCTGGGGATGGGGATGACTCGGTACCCGGGCATTTGCCTGGCCTTGGGGATGTCACGGTGGTCGGCTCCCTGGCTCGTACCCTGGGGTCTCTCTTTAAAAGGGTGGATAATTGTTAATTTTATAAGAGTTCATGACGCCACCTGTGGTATCTGGTGACAAGCACCAGCGCTGCAGCAGTCCACTGAGGCCGGTGATAAGGCAGCTCGATGGTATAGCTCCCCACAGGTGGAGCTAGGTCTCAGGGCAGCGTATGCAGGGGGAATGCAGGACAGGCGAGACCCAGATGGGTCAGAGCAAGAACGGGAACGGACACGGTAGTCACTTCAGTACCTTTTACTGGTGGAAATTCAGGCACATCCCGGAGCACTGTAGAGTGAAGAGTGCATATCAGGATCCTCCCCAATGAGCGGGTGTAGGGCCTCCTGTTTGTTGCCTCTGCGTAGTAAGTTTCTGACCTGCCTGGAGCTAGGCCTAACTTTGTCTCTGTCCTGCGCTGGCTGACCTTGTGGTAGGGCCTTCTCTTGGAGTTCACGCTCCCAGTATGTGGGGCCTAAGCGTCTCCTGGCTCTGTTACATATCAGCACCTTAGCGATCCTGGGACTTGTAGTTCTCCAGGGATTCCGGTTATGCCTTACTGGGTCATAGAGATACCGGTAAGCTCGGATCCTGTGTCCGGTAAATGCTTCGGGGTGAGCTGGTTAAGCTCCTCTGCCCCTTATGTACTAACTCGCCACTCGCCTTCGGCCTACTCGGACCCTCACTACGCTATACACACTAACGGCAGCTTGCCGCGCTTCACTGATCTTACGGCATCGGCATACCTTAAGCTCTATCTGGGCTCCCTGAATCTAGCAAGCAGGAGCCTCGTGCTCCACTGCTGAACTATTAACTGCGTTCTCTAGACTAGACTGAGCTCCACTGCAGACTGACCTCTCTTAGGCTTCTCTACTGCAGGAACTCTTCAGAGGAACTGAACTGCCTAGCTCCACCTTCCCTATTTATATCTTTAACGGGCTCCCTCTGCTGGTCTGAGGTGGAAGGTGGAGATGTGTGAATGTTTATGGGGCCCTCTTGTGGAGGATTCCATCAATACACTCTTCTAGGATCTGTGATACCAAGCGCAGTGGGGCATCACAGATGCTATTGACGACTAGGTTAGGTTGCGCCTTCCTGAAAGGAGACGTAGTACTGGAAGCACGTCAACAACTGCATCCTCAACCACAACTCTGCCTCTGACCACAAGTCGTAGTGGCTCTTCAGGTCACATGGGCTCTAAGCCTTGCATAGCCTGGGCATTTATTCAGATCGATAAGGATGACCCAACTCGTGTTATCTGTAATATTTGTCAGCAAAAGCTAAGTAGAGGCCAAAAAATCCATAGTTTGAGTACTTCATGCATGTACCGTCACATGGATATGAAGCATAAGTTGCAGTGGGAAGCTCACTGTGCTACAATGCGGCCTAGCCGGCTGGGCCAACCACCGTCTGCCCCATCTTGTGCATCCGCAGCCTCTTCATCCTCTGTGACTGGGGGGACAGCAGTCACACATGTTTTTGGACGCAGACCTGCCACCTCTTTACCCGCAACAGCCAGTGTGATTTGGCAGGTCGTCAGTTCATTGGGAAGTGGAAACACCTGCTAGTGTTGAGCGCTCTCCGACATCGAGAGCACCACCTTTGGATCAAGGCAACCTAACATGTCCGCCTGCATCTTCCTCACAGACCGGCAGTTTGCCGGGGACACCCTACTCAACACCGTCTAAGCACAACAGCCAGCCCTCGGTCCCTCAGATGTGGAAAAGTAAAAGACCATTTCTTCCTAGCCATGAGAAAGCTAAGAGGTTGAATTTCACAATCTGCAAGCTGTTGGCTACAGAAATGCTGCCTTTCCACCTGGAGGACACAGAGGATTTTCGAGACCTTATGTCCGTCACAGTGCCCCAGTACCAGATGCCCAGTCGGCACTACTTCTCAAAGAAAGGTGTGCCTGCGCTCCACTAGCATGTCGCACACAACATCACCGCTTCTTTGAGAAACTCTGTGTGTGACAGGGTGCACTTCACCACAGACACTTGGACGAGAAGGCATGGACAGGGGCGTTACATGTCGCTGACTGGGCACTGGGTAACTATGGTGACAACAGGACAAGGGGCTGCTGTCCAAGTCTTACCGTCCCCACGAGTTGTGCGTCAATCCTCTTTCTCGAAGTTCCTCCACTGCTTCTGCCTCCTCAACCTCCTCTCGGTCCTCCACCTGCACCCAAAGCCTGTCTGGTAATGCCACCTGCTTTCTAACTGCGCAGAAGGAATCCTGCACACCTCCTTACTATGCTGGCAGCAGGGCTCAACCGCATCAGTGTTTACTTTGAAATGTCTGGGAAATGTGAGTCACACAGCTGAGGAGTTGTGGTCAGCTCTGGAGACCCAGTTTCATGAAAGGTTGTCTCCACTGGACCTGTAACCAGGGAAGGCCATGTGCGACAATGCTGCAAACCTGGGTGCGGCACTTCGCCGGGGCAATGTCACACACGTGCCTTGTATGGCTCACGTGTTGAACCTGGTTGTCCAGCAATTTTTAGCCCACTATCCCGGACTAGATGGCCTTCTGCAGAGGGCACGGTCGCTGTATGCTCACTTCCGCCGTTCGCATCCCGCAGTTCAACGACTTACATCTCTACAGAAGTCGTTGGGCCTGCCAGTTCACCGGCTGAAATGCGATGTGCCGACACGGTGGAATTCAACTCTGCACATGTTGCAGCGACTGTGGCAGCACCGACAAGCCCTGGTGCAATACGTTCTGACGTATAGCCTGGGCCAACTAGATCCAGAGGTGGGGCAAATCACGCTGCAGGAGTGGTCTCAGATCAGGGACCTATGAAGTTGACGCGCCCCCTGGGCAATGGGGTACCCTGAGCCGGGCCGGTAGACGCTGGGGGTTGTAGTCACTGTGGCGGTGACCCAGTCCGTGACCCAGGGTGGTCAATCCAAGGGTAATTTGTATATATGGATTTTATAATGTCTGACTACGCCACCTGTGGAGTGCGGCCAAAGGGGCCGCCGCTGCGGAACAGTCCTCTGAAGCTGGTGGTTTTGCAGCAACGGTATTATTACTCACCACAGGAAGAGTGTAGCTTCAGGGCAGTGTGGGTGGATGATGGTGGTTGTAGTGCAGGGAGTCAGTAATGAACACAGAGTCCGTGTGATGCCGTCTCAAGATATTACTCACAGTTGTAGTCCAGATTACAGGTACCAGAGCAATCTCCCCCGTCGTGCTGTGCATACTCAGTGAGGGGCTCAGTCCACCCCCAGATAGCTCCGGAGTACTTAGCAGGACCCCCTTCTGTGTGTCCTTTCTCTGGCCTTCTCCCTGCACCTCACACCCAGTGACACTTCTATTCGGTATCCTCGGGCCTTGGCGGGTGACGTGTGTTCCGTCCCCTGGGTCCTATGTGGCTACCTTCTTAGTGAGACTGGTGTGGACTTTGGCCTGCAGTACATGAAATGCAGCAGCCTCCGGTTTCTAGTTGAGCCTTGCTGTTTCTCCGCTAGTTGAGGGACTGGTTCCCCTTATCTGGCCTGACCCCTCTACCTCCTGGTAGCAGCGGGAGTACGGGTGGCCTTCTGCACGGCCCATAGCCGTAGGGTCTCTTCGGTTCCTGGAGCCTTCCAGCTCCCACTCCTCTCTTCTCTCCTTCAGTCCTGGGCCTCCCAGGCTAGGCCTGCCTCCGGAGCAGAGCTCATGCCTAGTCTCTGCTCCTGTCACTTTTCTTCCTCTGTCTGGCTTGCTCTTTCTAAGATGGCTTCCTATTTATACTCTCCTTGTCATGTGCTCCCCTAAGCTGCTCCCCTAAGTACCCACTACATAGGACCCTCAAACCAGCTAGGGACCTGGGACTGTGCTCTCCCTTAGGAGCAATCTCGCCCTACCCCCACTGCGGGTATGTGTTGGATGCAGGAGTTAGGGTCCCGAGCCATACGCCTTCCTTACCTGAGGGTGAGATACCACACCTCTGGGTGAAATGCAGTAACTCTGTGGCGACTGAACCCTCAGGGGCGCCACACACCCTTCTGCACAGTTTTGAAATGGCGACGAAGATGTTTAGTGCTGACGACGATGCCATTATCAGCATGACTATTCCGGTGATTTACATGCTGGAGCACACATTAAACAGAATTCAGAGTCAGGTGGTGGGACTAGAGGAGGTGGAGGAAGTAGAGGGGGAGTCGTATGCGGAAGGGATAACATCTCCAAGGTCCAAACGGTTGGCAGCACCAAGGCGGCAGGCATGGGAGGGTGGGGGAGAGGGATTAACCAGGGCGCATGGTAGCAGCCAAACTGTTGAGGAAGGTGGAGGACGAACTGGCGATGGGCATGGAAGACTCATCAGATGAGGGAGACCTTGATCACATTTCTGTTGTGCGAGGTTGGAGGGAGAGGGCAGAGGAAGGAAGCATGATTCTTACCTCGCTACCAACACAACAAGGACTTGGTCCTTCTGGATGAGCAAGACACATGAGTGCCTTCTTGCTGCACTACCTGCAACATGACCCCAGAATTGTCAGAATTCGAAGTAATCCCGACTACTGGGTTGCCACACTCTTAGATCCCCGGTACAAAAGTATATTTGCCGAAATAATTCCTGCCATAAAAAGGTATTGACGAATGCAGGAGTATCTGTTGCAGAATCTTACATGTGCTTTTCCACAAAACACCAGTGGTGCACGTAGTGAATCTCACAGTTCTAACTTGCCAACGGTGGGACTGTCGAGTCTTCATCACTCAAACAGTAACAGTAACACAGTATCTGCTGGTAACAGCAATTTTGTGGAATCGTTTCACCACTATTTTAGACCATCCTTTGCAAGGCCACAGGAGACAAGAAGTCTGACACATAGTCAATGCCTAGAGAGGATGGTACAGGAGAATCTCCAAGTGAACATCGAAGCCATGACTGTGTCACTGGACCCTTGCTCATTTTGGTATTCCAATCTGGAAAAATCGCCGGTGCTCGCCACTCACGCCTTGGAGATCTTGTCATGCCATGCAGCCAGCGTTCTCTCTGAACGTGTGTTCAGCGCTGCTGGTGGTGTGCTGACAGATAAGCGCACGCGGCTGTCCACTGAGAATGTAGACAGACTCCCGTTCATAAAGATGAACAAATCATGGATTCGCAAGGACATTTTTACCCCTGTGTCATCCTTGGGAGACTAAAAGCTTGGGGATTTGGTAAAATCACCTCACCAACCGTTTTAAGCAACAGTGGGGCAATTGATGCCACTTAACCCTAGAACGCATGACCATAAAAATCTACACTTTCACATACCTGGGGCCCTTTAGGCCCGTGTGCAAATAACATGGAATAACTCAAACTCAAATGACAAACAACTATATACATGAAGAATACCTAGAGTTTCAAAATTCTAGCTAAAGTAATCTTGCAGAAAATAGAAAACAATTAACTGGGCGGGCCTGCAAGGCCACAGGTATGCGTTCTAGGGTTAAGTGGTGTCTGTGCCACAATTTTGGGAGTCCCCTTGCTGTGTCTTATGTGACGTTGGCATAGTCAATTCCAGGTTGGTTGGGTCGCACCCCCCCCCCCTTTTAACTGTAAGAAACTACATACACTATGGCTTGGGGTAACACAGATGGTTGAGTCTGAAGAGCTGTTTACTCAGAGGTCTGCTCCAAATCTTCAGTGTCTGCTAGTCAGCGTAGAATTTTTAACTGCATCTAGCCTAGGCAATACTTTGGGTGTAGTAGCCCAGCTGCGAAGCAAGCTGCACCGCCTGTGTATCTAATATGAATTTTTAAATGAATCTAGCCTAGGCAGACTGTGGGGACCCCCAACCAAACCCAGACGCTCAGCCCCCCTACCGCCCCCCTTTCATGGACAATACAATAATGTAACTCTTACAACTGGATGGGTGAGGATCGGTCACAGCTTTATTAACTCTTTATACTCATTCCATTAGAAAGGCATTTTATTTCTAAAATAATTCAGCTTGTTGCAGCATGCCCTGGGTCCCCACTCCGGCAAGTTGGCCAACAAGTGTAACTCTCCAACATGTCCTTTCTATTTCCAGGCCATGGAGGATCCAGTGTACTCGTATGCAGGACTCTGACCCCCACCCATCACTCTTAACGCTTGTTCCACTCCGTCCTGGAGTCCTGACAGGAATATCTCCAGTCCAATATCTATTAAGTGAACACCGTCGGGCCGTATGAGGCCTGCTTTATCTCCTTCCAGTTGTCGGTGTCGTATCACTACACCGCCTCTGTCTCTTCTAAATTTTGCCATCCGAATATTTATTACCCGCCTTGTCCGTTCGATGGCCGTGATGTCTCGCGCACCTTGCCATACCGCTATCGGCACAATCTCTGACCATACTATAGCTAATTTTGTGAAAAATTCTCTGAAGCGCTCAGTGTCTAGTTTCATTATTGCCATTAGTTATGCGCTCTTGTGATGACCTAGGTTGTTTCCCCCGGCCTGTATAACTAAGATGACCGGACCTCTTGCCTCTCTCCCTACCTTGATTACCTCCATTAGTACCTGTGGCCATAGCAGGCCTCTAATACCTCTCCAGTTGAAATATGTGTTATGAAACTCTAATTTCCTCCCGCCTGGGCGGACTTTCGCCCTTTTTTGTGCCCAATATATATACGAGTGGCCTATCACTCACACTGTTGGCTTAGCATCACCTGTAAAAGAAACAAACGACGTTAGGATAACAAGTCCGGTCTTATGTATCTCGCCAAACACGTGGATCGCCATCTCCCTATCCTCTGAACTTCCGTTTCTGACAGTCCTGCTCTTGCTGCTTCCGTGGCCGCACCTATGCGGAATGAGTGTGTCCCGTAATCTTTGGGGTGGTTCCCTGCCGATGTTATGCATATATTAAATATAGCTTGGAACAGGTATCTTGATAATGGCGTTCCATCAATGTGTGATAGGAAGAAATTACTTTGTGATCTGATGGTTAGATATGTTTTTACTATTGTTACCCGACTCAGTGTACCGTTTGTGGATTGTAGAAGAACCCAAGTACCCCTGCCCGCTGGAACCGTTTTCGATTGGTGTATGCGTAGACGTATTGCATTATTGGCTATGACTACGTCCTGGTGTAATAAGCCTCCACTGGTGGTAATTTTGGATTGAGGGACTAATTCGCTTATACATAGCGCCCCGAAGAAGGCGATCACAAATGCAGTAGACATTAGTGTTGCTTCAAATTGTGAGTGTCATGTTAATGGCGTTAGGGATAAGATGTGAGAAATCAGTTTTAGTGACACGGGACGGGACGTCTACATTCCTGTCTTGGCTGACCCCTTTTCCACCCTTTTATGGATTGTCTGATGATGAATCTTTGTCACATCTCCCCAATTCAGTAGTTGGAAGTGAAATGCTACTCCGGTCAGACACCGCTGCGCTGACGCCCCTGATATGCCCCTCATCATTAGCTGGTGGAGAAATTCTATGGTGATTTGTGATCTGGCTTGTTCACATTGGACACGACAAGTAGCAGGCAGACGGGTTGACCTCTCTTCCCATGCCTTACCGTATGCTTGCCACGTTGACGGGGCAACTGACGCTCTGATTAATGGCATCAACTATTCGCCACTAGATCCCATAGGGAGGGTGGGCAACTGTTGCCCGATGGGTGGGCGTTGTGGAAGAGCTCTGTGAAAATCTGCCAATTGAATTGTTATAAAGCGTTAGCAGCAGCTTTATACCCCTCAGCATAGTGGCTAGCGCGGACCCATACATTGTGTTTTAGGCACAGGAATGCTAGCCTGCGTAGTAGGCCTAGCACTGGGAGAGACGATGATGCCATCTTATTAATGCAGTGCGCTAGGCTGGTGTTTTGTGTTATGAAGCGTATATTTTTGTTAGCCAGGCGCGCGCCCCATATTTCTATTGCTACCACTATTGGGAAAAATTATTTTCAGGGCTAGATGCAGCTAAAAATTATTATTAATTTCAAAGCTGGTGCAGCTTGGTATAGATGGCCTAATACAATGAGTCCCACACACTGCTAGAAGCCCAAATATTTTTTCAGAGCTAGATGCAGAAAAAAATTATATTCAATTTTCAACCTGATGGAGGTCAGTATAGATGGACTAATAGAATGATGCTATGCCCAAAATATTTTACTTCACTCGGTGCAGTAAAAAAATTGGTATTCTCTACACAGGTGGTATATCTTGCAGCACAGATAGGCTACTCCAACTAACACACTCTGCAATAGGCCAAAAAGGATTAGCTTTGCTAGATTCAGCCAAATGCTGTGAAAAAAAACTTGCACAGCACTGGCACAGACCTGCCTGGCAAAAACTGATAGGAACTGATGTAACCTAGTCCTGAAAAGGACTGCAATTACAATTAGTCTTTACTCCCACAATCTATCTATTTAAGAGCACAGACCTGCCTGATAAAAGTCCTAGGAAATGCTGTAACCTAGTCCTTAAAAGGACTGCAATCACAACTATTCCCTACTCCCAAGCTATCTGTAGATTTGTGCGAAAATTGGCTTGAAATTAACAAGGTATAGCGCACACAGCAACAGCGGTGCCGTCTAACACGCAGCTGCAGCAGTGAGAAAATGGTGGCGACAGGGAAAATGGCTGGGTCTTATAGAGCAAGGACATGAGACATACACTGCCAATGACACATGCCCTTGCTTGTGTGAAAAAAAGCACTTCGCTCCGTGTGTGCGCTGCTGATAGGCTGACAGATTGCACCTCCCCACTGTAAATGCGGGAAAGAGAAAAAAAAATGGAGATCTTCATTATTCCTGCAGAGATCCATCCCCTGCCCCTCCCCCCACCCCGCTGTACACTCAAACTGCGTATTAACATTAATTTTCATCATTACTGAGAAAAAATCCAGTTATGATTTTGGTGCACGAACAGTTATCGAACATAACCTCGAACAGCCGAATTTTTCTCAAATCGTTCGTGTTCGCCGAACGGCTCGAACACCGCCCAAAACAGCTTGAATTTGAGATTGGCGAGCAGTTCTAGTAGAACAACGCTCATCTCTAATGGTCAGTCATCCTCTTGGTGAGGACACTGAAGTCTTGCCTGGTTAAACTCAGTCATGCATGCCAGACTACTATGTTACGCTGCTTTCCCATGACCCTCACCTTTTCAAAATTTTGGGTGACAGTCATTACTGGTTGGTGACACTTCTAGACCCACGCTACAAGGAGAACATTGTCTCTTATTTCTGAGGCGCACAGGTCTACAAAAATGGGGCAGTACCAGAAGGCCCTGTTGCAGAACTATTAATAAAATTCCCATCTGAAAATGCTGGCGGCTGAGGGCACACTTCGTTGGACAAGCAAGGAGTACAGGTGAGAGAGACACAGCTTTAATCCAGCAGAGATGGGGGAACACTGTCAAAGTTCTGGGAGAGTTTTCTTAGACCCTCCCATCGCACAGGCCCTGAGGCCCAGGGTACTCTCACAAGGAATGCAAAATTTGGGAAGATGCTGAGGGAGTACCTTGCCGACTGTACCAACATCCTCCATGATTCCACTGTGCCTTATAATTATTGGGTATCCATGCTGGATACGTGGAATGAACTGGCTCTCTATGCCTTGGAGGTCCAGGCCGGCCCTGCCGCCAGCATTTTATCAGAGCGGGTTTTTAGTGCCGCTGGTGGAATTTTAACTGATAAGCGCATCCACCTGTCAACTGAAAATGCTGACAGGCTGACAAGGGTTGGATTGGGCCAGACTTCTCAACACCACCGAATGATAGCAGCGTAACATAAACTCCAATCCAGTCTCTTTTCTTGGGAGGTGATTCCCATGCAACTTTTCACACCCACACATGGGTATACGTGTAATGCACACGCCCGGACTGACTGGCGTGTGCGTGTTTATGTAGTGATTCCACTGTGCCATGAACCGGAGAGTGCCTGGAGGGGCGTAACTAAGTATTTGCCCGATCCGACCAAGGTCGCACGACGGCATACGACGCCAGTGCACCAGGGAGGAACCGAGCAGAGGAACCAGGGTCTACTCCAGGTCAGACTCCGGACACGGCTGTTGACCCACACCGGGGAATACAGGAACAGGCACATTAGAGCACAGGCTGGGTAGGGTCCAGTACAGACTGGGAGACAAATTCGAAACCGCAGACGCGGTAGACAGAGCTGAGCAAAGCGAAAACCGCAGACGCGGCGGACAGAGCTGAGCAAAGCGAAAACCGCAGACGCGGCGGACAGAGCTGAGCAAAGCGAAAACCGCAGACGCGGCGGACAGAGCTGAGCAAAGCGAAAACCGCAGACGCGGCGGACAGAGCTGAGCAAAGCGAAAACCGCAGACGCGGCGGACAGAGCTGAGCAAAGCGAAAACCGCAGACGCGGTGGGAACAGGGCTCTGTTCACACGGAACAGACTAGAAGGGAAAGGCAGAACCAGATACCCACAGGGTACTTGCAGAGAAGTAGCGAGTGGACCACAAACTCACAAACGGAAGTACAGTGACAACGAGCAGGAGTTAGGTACGAGTTCAGACTCTGCAGAAAAAGGAATGGAACGGACATAGAGAAAAAAACAGGTAAAAGATAGGAGAGAGTTCAGACTGGAACTGAGTGTACGGAGGAGACCGACACTGCAGCGGGATACAGGAGCGGGTCTGGGAATACGGCCCCCAGAGAGGCAGGACGAACAGGCAAGGAGCGTGTTCAGACTGGCCTGGAAATACAGCCTCCAGGAAGGCGGAACAAACAGGCAAGGAACGAGTACAGACTGCAGGTTAAGGTACACAGATAGGACACAGTACCGACACGGGAACTGATACCGCAAGGCAGGAGACAAAGACAGGACTCAGTTCAGACACGGGAACGGATACCGCAAGGCAGGAGACAAAGAACGGGACCTGGCACCTTCAGAGTGCAAGCACACACTGAATGAAACACTATGCTCAGGCCGGGGTTGATTGCCGCAGCTGGGTTATATACCAGTTGACAGACATCAATAGGCTGAGGACGCACAAGGGGTGTGACCCACAGCAGGTACAAAAAGCAGGAAGTGATCGGGCGCCGCCCTTAAGCAGCAGAAACAGACACAAACAGACAGCATGGAGGGAAGCCAGAGAGACATTCTGGACAGGAGATCAAGTGCGCGCTCTTGCACAGTGGGAGATGGACCACTATGCAAGGACGCCGCCAGGTATGTTACAATACGCTTCTTGATTTTGGCTATTTGCTCTTGTCCTCCTCCTTCTCCTCATCCTCCACCACCATATCACCAGGGTGACCGTGGTCCGTGATGAAACAACCACATAAGTTTTTTAAAGGGTGTTTATGATGCCCATAAAATATTTTTTTTATACAGTATGTTCATGTATACCCCCCAGTGGTAAATGTTTGTCAGCCCATACACTTAGTGAATGGGCATTACAAGTATAGAAGGCCCACTCCTTTCTAATGGGAACATTTATTTATGAGGCCCTCCTCCATGTCTCTTCCAAGGGTCAGTGAAGTGCCTCCAAATTTTTGGCAGCCCTTGCATTCACTGCATAGACCAACACTATGGGAGACTCTCTCCTTTCTAATGGGAATTTGTCGTTACTGTGGCCCTGCTCTGTGTGTCTTTAAATTGTTAGTGGGGTTTTTCCTAAAATTGGTCAGCCGTTGGACTCACTGCACACCCTATAACTGTATAGCAGACCCTCTCCTTTCTAAATGGAATTTGTCGTTACTGTGGCCCTGCTCTATTTGTCTTTAAATTCTTAATGGGGTTTTGGCAGCCCTTGTAGTCACAGCATGGGCATTTCCGCTATAGGAGACCCGCTCTTTTATAATGGGAACAGTTTTTTTACTGAGATCCTCCTCTGTATCTATTCAAAGGGGTATTGGGTTGCGTCCAAATTTTTGGCAGCCCTTGCAGTCACTGGATATGCAATAACCGTATAGGAGACCCACCTGTTAATAACGGGAACAACAAAGCATAGCCGGCTGATGGCTCTCTAACAATAGCGAGGGCCGACTGCTGGCCTTTTAAGAATAGTACGGGCCATCTGATGTCTCTAAAAATAGGTTTTATGACTTTCAGAGTCCCTCCATCTTTAATAAAACATGATGTGTCTGATGAAGTGTCACACACCACATTGCCAGATAAGGTTGTAAAATGTTAAAATTACATTTCCCTGTGAATGCATTTTGTCTTAAAAAAATAACGTAAAAAAACCCAAAACAATAGGATCTTTCTTTAGTATAAAAAACAGCGTCACCAATTTAACCTCAATGTAATCACATTGTTCAGCTCCTGCCCCTCCTCCTCCATCTCCGAAATGACCACATCAGTCACAAGCTGACAGCACTGCCTTGGCCAAGCGGCAACAGGCTGTGCTGAAGATAACATGCTTAATTGACAAACTGCCCAGCGCTGCAGAGTTGTTGAAAGCTGTAGCACAGCAGCCTGATCTGAAGCTCTCACCGCTGAACATATAACCAGGCATGGTCATGTGTGACAATGGGCGGAACCTAGTAATGGAAAAATGACAGCCGGAGTAGATACGGTTTCCCTGTATGCCAGTACTTTCACCGAGCTAAATACAACTCTCAGCAAAAAAAGCTGTGGACTGGCTCCATACCATCCCTGGCCACATTCACCTGTCCACGTGTTTGTGGGTAGTCGGTCCTTCCCAGTAATTGCACTGGGGAGGGCACGGGTAATGTTGTGGGACCCATGCTTGTGGAAGTCGGAGATGATACCGGGAAAAAAAATGATTGAGGACAGCTGCCACCTCCACGAGCCTTAAAGGCCATATTTCAAGTGCAAGCAGCTGCCCAGAAATCTGGCAGTTTAGTGTTGCTGCCTGTGGGTGGGTGGGTGGCTGGCTGGCTGCATACTTGCGCTTGCATTCCAAGTAATAGAAAACCAAGCAGATTGTGGCCTCTGTCATCATCATGGCCTCACCTCGGCATTATGAACTCTCCTTAAGGAGAAGCCAGGGCTGGTGGGCCCGTCCAACCCTGCAGAGAAGCAGCCCTTGCTAAGAAAAGTGTGTGTGTGGGGGGGGGGGAAGGTTCTCGGACACTCTATGGCTGCTTTTTAATGTGGATCGGCCATGCTTATACATGTAATTTCATAAACCGCATTGCAGATCAGTCCATTGTCCAACTCTGTATTCATGAAATTAGATGCGCAAAGAAAGTTGTTTGTGTGTCAAAGCACCACCGACAAGTGCAAGTTGATATTGGACGGGCTGCCATTGCTTCTGCAACCAGCTGCATTAGAAGACTTCCTGGGAGAAATGACACCCAGGGTAGATACGGTTTCCCTCTATGCCAGTCCTTTCACCGAGCTAAATATAACTCTCAGCAAAAAAAAGCTGTGTATTGGCTCCGTACCGTCCTTGGCCACATTCACGTGTCCACGTGTTTGTGGTTAGGTGGTCGTTCCCAGTAAGTGCACTGGGGAGGGCATGGATAATGTTGTGGGACAAGTGCTTGCGGAAGGTGGAGACGATACCGGGAGAAATAGTGGCGGCTGGGGACCGAGTATGGACACCTGGCCGCCGCCGGCATGAGGTTGTGAAAAGCTTCCGCCTAAACGAGCCTAAAAGGCCATATTTCAAGTGCAAGCTGCTGCCCAAAAATCTGGCAGTTTAGTGTTGCAGCCTGTGGGCGGGTGGGTGCTCTCCTGGTCCGTGTCTGACCCGCGCTCGAAACCTGCTCCCCTGGTCCGTGTCTGACCCGCGCTCTAAACCTGCTCCCCTAGTCCGTGTCTGACCTGTGCTCGAAACCTGCTCCCCTAGTTTGTGTCTGACCCGTGCTCGAAACCTGCTCCCCTGGTTCATGTATGTCCATTGCCTGAATCTGTTTCCCTGGTCGATGTGTGGCCAGTATCTGAATTCTAAAACCACATCAGGCAGTGTCTGAAATCTGAAGAAGCTCCGGCGGAACCTGAACCTGTTCACGAGACCCGTGCATCTGAACATGTATCTATCCTAGTACTCTGAGTTGTCCGGACTGTTTTTCCAGTCTCTGAATCCAGCTCTGTCTGTGTCTCCGTGTTAGTATTTGTCCTGCTTAAGGAGTAGTCTGAATGGAGCTCGGGCCCAGTCCATGTCTGCGTACCTGACTCCTGGGGTTAGAGGCTGCAGTACCGGGGACTGCCTAGGAGTGGTACCTCACGGCTACCTGCAGCTCAAGCCTAACTCTACCATCAGGAGCTCTAGTGAACACCAGGTAGCCACTTTGTTATGCCCCATTCTTAGGAAAGCCTAGTCTCACGGCACAGTGGGTTCACTAACCACGTGCGCCACCTGCGTGTATGACAAAAGACTTATTGCATGTTATAATTTTTTAATGTGATTTTTCACTGTCCTCGGACTTGTGGGCTAAAGCTGTAGCACCCAGTATGCTGCCAGGAGTCAGCTATGGTATCAAGGTAAAACGGTGAATTGCCTTTTACGGTGCTGGCTAGAATGGAGAATGAGGGAGCGTGCCCTGAAGTCAATATCCCTGACCTGGAGGAATCCCAGGACAACTTTGGGACTGCCCAGCTCATGTTGGGAGCCTATAATGGTTTTCCAGAATTGTTCAGGCTTAATAATCTGTTCTGTCAAAGGACCAAAGTGATGGGCCAGATAAAAGAGTGCCTCCTCAAGGTCCAAGAGGAAAAATGCAGGGAGTATAATTGGTTGGCTCGAGTGACAATTTAGGCCTGGTGATCTGGTACTTGTGTTGATGTTCATAGTGGAAAACTAGTTCCTTACCAAGTGGCAAGGACCCAATGAGGTGGTGAAAAAGGTGGGACAGGTCAACTATAAAGGACATTGACCAGGGAAAAGTATATTATGGCAACCTGCTAAAACTCTGGAAGGATAGTGACCCGTTTGAAACCCGTTGCGTGTTGTCCAAGTCAGAAGCCAACATGGCGGGTGCCACAGGGGCAGAAACTTTGTCACATTCTCAAAAACAGCATGGCCGGAATAGAGTACCCAAAAATAAAGGCAGGTTATCAGAGTTAATAGGTTACCCTTGTGTCAACCAGCTGGAGCCTCATGCGTGGATCAATGTAAAGCCCTGTAGAATTCCTGAGGTCCACTGGGAAATAGTCTCAGAAGAATACAGATCTGGCACTGTGGGTTGGCAGATGGTGCTCAGCCCCCCCCCCCCCCGGCATTGGGCAGAGGTGGGGGTATATAAGAAAGCCAGGTAGGCAGGTTGAAGTCTAGTACTTTCGGTCCTGATTACGTGCACCAGCTGGGGGAAGCTGAGCAGAATAGGTTGTACTGAAATACAAGCCAGAATCTCTGAGAGGAGACTACACAGGCCATGTACACCAAACTGTGCAAATATCAATGGTTGCTATGGTGAAAACAGCTTTTAAATAATAAGTCAGCGCTATGTCTTTAAATGTTTACTAAGCGGGCGCTATCCCTAAAAAAAAAATAATGGTTATACTAAGTGGTTGCTATTCCTTTAGATGACAGTTATATTAAGTGGGCGCTATCTCTTCAAAATAATGGTTATAATAGCTGGGTGCTATCCCTTTAAATGATGGTTATACTAAGTGAGCGCGATCTCTTTAAATGATACTTTAAGCCATTATCCCATGTTGTCCAGGCGCTGTAGCCATTTTAAAGAAGCTCAAACTATAAAACCATCTTTTTGAAGACTTTTGACATTTCTTCCCATTGTATAGGAGTCGTGGCCATTTTGAAGGAGTCTAAAGTATAAGACCAGCACCATTTTCTTGAAGATGTTGCTTAAATGACATCTCTATTGTGCGAGCGTTGCTGCCATCTTTTTGAAGTTTATAGTGTGAAGCAGACGCCATTTTCTTGGAGACCATTATGACTTCATGTTTCCCTTTCACTGATGAGGTGATCACATGGCGACCTGCTCTGTATTGGCTGCATACAATAGACCATGCTGATAGGTCAGTAAGCATACATGTGACATGGATGTAGATCTCTGACCCTGCTCTGGTAGATGCACATTGGCCAGCATTGTGGACGCCCAGATTATGAGGTCAGTCTGATGTCAGATGGGGAGGTTATAAATAGTTTGTTCGGCCATTTTGGTTTTCATTTGTCTCATTCTCCTGATGAAGCCTGTGAGGGTGAAACATGTTGGGGAGGATCTTTCTCTATTTTAATAGCACATGTTCCTCTGGTCATTACACAGTACACAATAGGATAGGATCCCTGATGGCAGATAATGGACGTCCGTCCTTGTCTTTATGCTTGTTGCTTGATGTGAGGCTATTGGAGCTGTCACCTCTGTAGCTACAGATCAGGAGATCTCTCCACATGGAGATTACACTTGTATGGCACAACCGGTGCAGCAATCTGACCGCTGGGGTCACATTATACATGTGACCAATAAGGAGAGAAGGGTAATTTTTATATGAACCCAAGCATATGATTTGAACTAGTTACTCATATTTTTAACCCCTTCACGCCGCGGACATTTTTCCGCTCTTTTTTTTTGCTCCCCTTCTTCCCAGAGCTATAACTTTTTTATTTTTCTGTCAATATGGCCGTGTAAGAGCTTGTTTTTTGCGGGTCAAGTTTTGAACGACAGCATTGATTTTACCATATAGTGTACTGGAAAACGGGGGGAAAAAATCGGGTGTGGTGGAATTGCAAAAAAAAAAAAAGTGCAATTCCAAAATTTTTTTTTTTACCATGTTCACTAAATGCTAAAACTGACCTGCCATTATGATTCTCCAGGTCATTGTGAGTTTGCAGATACCAAACATGAATTGGTTCTTTTTTATTTAAGCGGTGAAAAATAATCGTACTTCTATAAAAAACAAAGTTGCACCATTTTCTGAGACTCATAGCGTCTCATTTTTTTAGAATCTGGGGCTGGGTGAGGGCTCATTTTTTGCATTCCGAGCTGACACTTTTATTGCTCCCATTTTGGAGTAGATGTTTTATTCGCCTGTTATTGCTTTTTATTGCAATGCTGCCGTGACCAAAAAAATAAAATTATTGCGTTTAAATTTTTTTCTCATTATGCCGTTTATCAATCTGATTAATTATTTTTATATATTGATCGGGCGATTCTCAACCCGACAATATCAAATATGGCTATTTTCTTTTATATATTTTATTTTGAATGGGGCAAAAGGGGGGTGATTTGAACTTTTTATATTTTTTTAATATTTTTAAAAACTTTTTTTTTTTCCATTTTTTACTGCTTCAATAGTCTCCATGGGAGACTTGAAGCTGCGATCATCTGAAGCTAGCACCCATCATGGGCGTTGCTGCGGGGTGTCAGTTATCACATAGAGAGCCCGCGCGATCACTGCGCCATATTATACTACTCTTTGCGGGAACGCAGCCCCCCCCCCCTCCAAGTAACCACACTTTTAACCTACACGCCTTAATAAATTCATCTAGGGGTGTGGTGAGCATTTTGAACAGAGAGGTGCTTCACAGAATTTTACAATGCTTGGTTGAGAAAATGAAAAACTATGCTTTTTCCTCATATTGTTTTAGCCCCAAATTTTTCACTTTCACAAGGAATATTAGGAGGAAGTGGACCCCAACATTTATAAACCAATTTCATTAGAATATGGCAATACCCAGTATGCGGTCGTAAACTACTGTCTGTGCACACGGAGGAGTTCAGAAGGGAAAATTAGTTGTTTTGGAGCACAAATTTTTCTGTAATAGTTTGTGGGCACCACTTGCAGAGCCCCTTCCCCCTAGAACAGCAAAAGAAAAACACAACTGACCCCATTTTGGAAACTACAGCCTTCAAGGAATTCATCTAGGGGTGTAATGAGAATTTTTATTTTTATTATTTGTGTTTCACCAGTTTCTTTACCACTGGGGTTAGTGAAAATGAAATATTAAATTTGTTTGATTTAGGTTACATTTTATCATCTTTACCAGGGTTTCTAAGAAAACATGTACTGTAAATTATTACTCTATTTTCCGCAAGTAGGACACTACCCTATAAGTGCTCATACACTTCTGTTTGGGTACACGACAGGGCTCAGAAGAGATGGAGTGCCATTTACCTTTTAGGACAAAGTTTCCTAAAATAGTTTATGGTCACCGTTTACAGAGCCCATCAGTTTACAAAACAGCGGAAATATTCAAAAAGAGACCCCGTTTTGTAAGTTACACTCAGGGACATCATTTATGGGTGTAGTGACTATTTTAACCCTACTGGCGATTCCAAGAAATTAGTGAGCAATGGATGTTCATAGTGAAAAAAATTGTAAATATGCTATTTTAGTGCAGAATATAAAGAGCCCAGGTTTTGCTTCTGGAGACACGCTCTTCATAAATGATGTGGGTTGTCCAGGATCCAACAATTGACACCTCATCTCAATAAGAGATTGGTGGGGGCCCGACACTCCCAAGATCAGCCTGAAGTGGCCTGAAGGAAGGCTTGTTACACACTGCACTTGTGGACACTGTTGGGTGCATAAGCTCAGGAGGTGTGCGCCCATCAGTGTGCAATGTCAGGGTGGATCACAAAGCATCCGCCCAGCATAGGGACCCACTGTAAAGAGACATATGCCACATGGTATACATCTCTTTGAATTGTGCCACTGTATAGGAAACTGCAGACTGCTGCGCTATCCCAAATAGTTACACAAGCGCATGCCGTCCAAATGGGGGCTGAAAGAACCCATTTTATCCTGCGTCTGGCGATTCGTGACCTATTAATGAGTTAGTGTATGCCTAGAAAAGTTTCCAGATCTATACTGTAGGCTAGGTGCACGGACACAGTATGCACCTAGCCTAAGCGATCTGTGGGCTGAATACAGAAACCCCGTACATTGCTTGGTGGCCACTGCCTGAATACTGCAGTATATTCACTTCAATGGGGGATAAAGCTCAGTAGTCGTCTGCAGCCACCGCTGTTCCGCCAGTACATGGCTTAGGTTCGGCAGCAGTTTTCAGCTGATAGGTGGTTATGTTGGCGTCAGGTCCCAGCAATCTCATATTGATGAACTATCCAGTAGAAAACTCGCCAAAGATTAGTCCCAGGAAAACAAACCTTTAAGTGGGTTCTCCCGTCTGCGGCAATACCATACATGTTGACTTTCAGTGTGGCTTGGACTCCTTGTCGGGCTCAGAAGAGCCGGCCATTTAGCTTTCTAAGCTTGTGACGCGCCCCCTGGGACATATTCCTTTTTAAGGGGAATACCCGGCACCGGATCAGATGGGGGGTTGTAGTCTCCGAGCGGCTGTGACCCGGCCCCGTGCCCAGGGCGTCAAGCTCAGTTTTATGTGGCAGTCCTACAGATGTTATTAAGAGTTCTTTTGTGTCGACTACGCCACCCGTTGTGATGCGGTCACTGTGGCCGCCGCTGCAGCAGGGTCCGCTGAGGCTGATGGTGCAGGTGCAGCTTGAGATGGTATAACCCCCAACGGGTGGGGTATAGCCTCAGGGGGAACAGGTGCAGAGGATGGGGGTTGTAGTGGTGCAGTGCAGACGGCAGTGAAGACAGAGTCGGGTTGTGCAGTTAAGGGTGTTTACTTACTGCAGATGTTGTACTGGTCACTCCAGCTCCGAGTGACCACCCGAGCCGTGCTGCGTCCACCAGGTCCTGGATCCAGCCAACCCCCAAACAAGTCCGGAGCGTGGCCCTGAGCTCTCCTTCTGTCCCGTTCTCTGGCCTTCCCCCACCAGTGATCCACCTAGGTCCAGCTCCCTCGGGCCTTCTGTTGGGACACCCTTGGCCTTGGGCTCCCTGACCCTTCATGTGGTGTGCCTTCGGGGTGGATGTGATGGGTGACCGTGGCAAACGCTGCCCACGGTCTCCGGTCTCTGGCTGGGGAATGTTTTTACCCCCACCAGCTTGGGTTCCGGTACCCTGTGCCGACTCTTCACCCGGGGTTTTAATTTGGGATCTTAGAGTCCAGTTCTTCTGTGCCTCTGGGTCTCTCTCTCTCCTCTCTCACTCTGGGTCTTTCCTTCTCCTCTGCTCCTGACTTGTTCTCTGCATCTGACCCTGTTCTTAGTTGGTGCCCACCTTATATACACCCTCTATGTGTGAGCTCAGGTGACCAGCACCCAATGAGCTCCTAACTTTACCCAGGCTGCTCCCCCTATCTGCCCCTACACTACTTGGGATGTACCACCCCCCTCCCACTCCAGCCAGGAACAGACTCGGTCGTACCTGCACATTTCTAAGTGGGAGTACCGTCGGTCTGCTCCTCGGAAATGGGATGTGTGTAGTGCATGCAGCCTACCGAGCTCAGTTCCACACTCCATCCTTACCCGGGAGTGGAATATCACACCTCTGGGTTGAGGTGCAATACCCCTGTAGCAGCCGAATCCTCAGGGTGCTACATTCCCCCCTGGTAAATCACAGCACGTCCTCGGGCTGTAAGACATAAAACAACACCAAAACATACAAATTTTTTTCATATGAACATATAAAACATATAAAAAACATTATATAAATAACATATCCTAGCAGATAAAACTTTCTCGTCGTCTCCGGCTCCTGGTTCCTCCTCCTCCGGACACTGTGCAACGTGTGTCCGGGAAAAGTGCGACAGTCTCTTAGAAAAACTGGTTTTCCTATAAAACCGGTAGGGGGCGCTTTAGGAAGCGCAACTATATACAGGGAATATGGCCGCTCTCAGTCCTCGGCCAGTTAAGGAGGGAAAGGGAATGGCTGCTCACAGTCCTCAGCCTGTGGGATTAAGGGGTTAACGGGTAAACAGTTCACTCAGCTGGTCCCAACGGGGACTATATTAGCAACAGTTTCAGTTTCTTTATACCCCGATCGGGTAACTATTTACAGCACCTGCTCTGCCGCACTCAACGGCGTCTTCCTCCTGCTCTTTGCTTGTAGCTGGTTGTAACTTCAGACCCGTCCGGGTCCTCTTGCTCCTCCTCCTCGCACCGCAACTCCTCCTCCGTCAGGCGGTGTACGTGGAGGGCGTAAGGTCCTTTGGCACACTTGTGCCGGGTGAAGGTGACCTCGTCTCCGATGTAGAGGTCACGACCTCTGTGCCCCTCCGGCAGATGGGACTCAACGTCTCTGCGCGTTACAAAAACGTCGCCGGGGGTGTTGTGGTCTCTGATGAAGCCCCACCCATGCTGCTGGTTGAACTTGATCACTGTCCCGATGGTGCGGGGACAATGCGCTGCACGGGGGTCCCTCCTGGTCCGGCTCTTCTGCTCGGCGCTCCGTACTTGGGCCTGTTGCTCCCGGACCCGCCTCTCTCTCCGCTCCCGTGCGAACTCCTCGAGCTGCTGTCGGCAACACTCAGCACGCTCTGCTGCAGCTGCCCTGGTTTCTTGAGTGAACCCCATTAGGTCTTCTCCGGTGGGGTCCCACTCAAATTGGGCTTCTTCCAGAGGAGGCGAGATCCTTATCACGGGCTTCGGAGCCGGAATCAGGGGTGCACACATGGCCCCAACCCTCCTCTGGTGCTCCAGTTCGTAATATTTCTGGGGCCAGATGAAAGGCTGCCCGTCCGGCCACGTGTGCTGGGCAAACAAGTCCTCTCCCAGACGCGGCACCCTTGGTTTTACGGGTGCGGGCGCGGTGGTGGTGGCGCCCGGGTTGCCCAGGCCTTGCGGCCAGGCCTGGGGCACCTGGAAGGTGAAGGGCACCGTTAGGACGGCGGCACCCTGGGCTACCTGGCCTTGCGACCAGGCCGGAGGCTCCGCGGAGGTAGGGGGCGCTGTTGGTATTGCGGCGCCCGGGGGTACTAGGCCTTGCGACCAGGCTGGTGGTACTTCCTGCTTGGTCACGCTCGGGGTCGAGGCGTGTGACGTCACAGGGGTCGCGGCGGCGGCTTCCGGTTGGGGCCTAGTCTGCGTCGGTGACATGGCGTTTTCGGGCACAGCAGGGGGACTTTCGGGCTCTGCGACGGGGAGCTGGGGCAGGTGGGCGGTGTCCCGGCTTGGGGTGTAGACGTCCCCTTTACCTGCCTCCATGCGTTCGGCTCCCTTCTCGGCGCCGTCTCCGGCCTTTGGTCCTCCCGCGCCATCCTCAGAGGCGGTCTGTCTCCTCATCTTGGCTGGCGTGCTCCGGGTCTTGGTTTCAGCCTGCTGGGCCATCTCCCGGCTCCATTCCGCCAATATCTTGCGCTGTACCCGGGCCATCCTCCGTGCGAGGCCCTCCAGGGCAGTCTGTGCACACTCCCGGTCTCGGGGGAGCTGTGCAAGGACCTCCACTAGGCCTAGTGGGGTCGTGGTGTCTAGCAGGCTCCTGACCAACGGGTCGGTGCTGCTCTGCTCTTCTTCCAGCAGGCTCCTGGCCAGCGGGCCGGTGCTGCTCTGCTCTCTGGACATCTCCGGGTGAGCTTTTCTGCTGCTCCTCTCCAGGCTTCCTGCCTCCGGGTGCGCTCGCTCCAGACTGCTCCAGGCGGCACCCATCTTCGTTCTTTTCTCTCGTCTCCTCCCACTTCGAGGGCGGTCCCGGGGCAACTCGGTGACTGTCAGCTCCAGGGGCTGTTCTTTCACGCTGACAGACACCTCTAGCATCACAGTCTCTGTTGGTGGGGGCGGTTTCCACTTTTGGCGCCATTTTCTGTCCCGGCCCACGATGGGAGGCGGCCTCTCGCCCTCCTTTGGCACGCCCATAATGGCGTCCGCGGCTCTTCCAAGGCGGGAAATCTTCGGATTTGGCGGGAAGCGTCGCCCAGTGGCGGGAAACTCTGCAGATGGCGGGAACAAGCTGGAAATGGCGGACAATCGGCGGGAAATGACCTGTGATGGGGTCCGATGGCGTGGACCCTCCGGAACCGGCGGGAGACTTCTTTCTGAGGTAAACTTGCACTTTTCTTCAGGCACGCAGTACCCGGGTGTTGCGGGCACGTAATCCTGCCGACTACGCCAAAGTTGACGCGCCCCCTGGGACATATTCCTTTTTAAGGGGAATACCCGGCACCGGATCAGATGGGGGGTTGTAGTCTCCGAGCGGCTGTGACCCGGCCCCGTGCCCAGGGCGTCAAGCTCAGTTTTATGTGGCAGTCCTACAGATGTTATTAAGAGTTCTTTTGTGTCGACTACGCCACCCGTTGTGATGCGGTCACTGTGGCCGCCGCTGCAGCAGGGTCCGCTGAGGCTGATGGTGCAGGTGCAGCTTGAGATGGTATAACCCCCAACGGGTGGGGTATAGCCTCAGGGGGAACAGGTGCAGAGGATGGGGGTTGTGGTGGTGCAGTGCAGACGGCAGTGAAGACAGAGTCGGGTTGTGCAGTTAAGGGTGTTTACTTACTGCAGATGTTGTACTGGTCACTCCAGCTCCGAGTGACCACCCGAGCCGTGCTGCGTCCACCAGGTCCTGGATCCAGCCAACCCCCAAACAAGTCCGGAGCGTGGCCCTGAGCTCTCCTTCTGTCCCGTTCTCTGGCCTTCCCCCACCAGTGATCCACCTAGGTCCAGCTCCCTCGGGCCTTCTGTTGGGACACCCTTGGCCTTGGGCTCCCTGACCCTTCATGTGGTGTGCCTTCGGGGTGGATGTGATGGGTGACCGTGGCAAACGCTGCCCACGGTCTCCGGTCTCTGGCTGGGGAATGTTTTTACCCCCACCAGCTTGGGTTCCGGTACCCTGTGCCGACTCTTCACCCGGGGTTTTAATTTGGGATCTTAGAGTCCAGTTCTTCTGTGCCTCTGGGTCTCTCTCTCTCCTCTCTCACTCTGGGTCTTTCCTTCTCCTCTGCTCCTGACTTGTTCTCTGCATCTGACCCTGTTCTTAGTTGGTGCCCACCTTATATACACCCTCTATGTGTGAGCTCAGGTGACCAGCACCCAATGAGCTCCTAACTTTACCCAGGCTGCTCCCCCTATCTGCCCCTACACTACTTGGGATGTACCACCCCCCTCCCACTCCAGCCAGGAACAGACTCGGTCGTACCTGCACATTTCTAAGTGGGAGTACCGTCGGTCTGCTCCTCGGAAATGGGATGTGTGTAGTGCATGCAGCCTACCGAGCTCAGTTCCACACTCCATCCTTACCCGGGAGTGGAATATCACACCTCTGGGTTGAGGTGCAATACCCCTGTAGCAGCCGAATCCTCAGGGTGCTACACTTGCATTTCACTAGATTGTTTTTTTAGTTATGTCACATTTTCAGTGCCTTTCAACTATTAGGTCATGGCCCCACTATCAGTATTTGGTCAGTATTCTGTCAGTATTTTTTCTCAGGAGTGGGAGCCAAAACCAGGAGTGGGTGATAAGTGCAGAATTGGTGACTTGTTTCTATTATACCTTTTCTCTGATTGTTCCTCACCTGGTTTTGGCTCCCACTCCTGAGAAAAAATACTGATAGTGGGGCTGTGGCATTAGGAACGTTATTGACAGACAACAGATCTAAGTAGGGGCTTGTATTTTGCAGCATAAGATGAAGGGTTTTTTGGTGCTATTTGGGGGTACGTAACGTTTTTTAATTTATTTTTTATTCCAATTTCCAAAAAGCAGAGTGAACAAAGAAACAATTTAGGAATTATCCTTAATTTTTTTTTGAACGCTATGTCACGTTGTTCACCGTGTGGTAAACGTGATAAGACAACTTACCGTAATTCTTCTGATCAGTATGATCACGACGATGCTCGGGTTATATAGTATTTTTAAAATGTGCTATTTTTGCATGCAGAAAATACTGATTTATAAAAATGTCTTTGTTATTGCATCGCCATGTTCTGAGCTATTACTTTTTTATTTTTCCGTTGAAAGATGTGTGAGGGCTTGTTTTCTTTGGGATGAGCTGAAGTCTTTATTCATACCATTTTGGACGGCATAACTTTTTTTTTATTTTTTTTAGATGTGTAGTTGGCAGACTGAACAAAAAACGTAAATTCATAAATTTTTATTTTAATTTTCTTCCAGAAATGAGACAAATATAGAAGCCCTTGGTGTATGAAGTAGATCGATATTATATAGATGGTTAGATATGAAATATAAAGAGATCGATAGATATGAAATAGATTGATGGATTATATGAAACATATAAACATATTTGATATAGATAGAAATGAGCAAGATAGAAGACATATGAAATAGATAAACAGATGTATATTTTTTTTTACAGAGATAGATAGCTACAAGATAAATAGATCACAAAAGATAGAAAAAAACTTTTAACGAAAGCACTTTTTATTTTTTCCGCAAAACCCCTTAATTAAAAACTCATAACAATCTCTTGGTTAAAATCTAAATATCAAAAATCATAAATAAAAACAATAAAAAAAAAATGATGCATTGAAGTATCAGACAACTATGTACATGGCAGATAACTGTGCGCTGTCATTTACAGTTAACGTTTTAAGAAAGTTCTATGCATTTTCTATGAAGATCAACACCGGCCAGCATGACGTATCTCCTGGGCCTACACTTGGCTGCCATCTCTGGAATAGATGAGGCTATTATCACTGAAATTGTTACAAAAATGGCTGTTGAATTGACTGTTTGGGTTGGTGCTGGTGAAGGAACTGAAATAGTGGCCTCTGTTGAGATGTAAAGTGTCCTGCAAGTCTGCAGATGGTTCCTCCCCAGAGTCTGCTATGAAACTGCTTAATGCAGGGATGTTCCTCTGGGAAAGTTCATTGACCAACCCCAGAGATATTTGAGTGGTCACTGAGCTGGAGTCCAAGGAGGAGGTCATACTGCTAAGAAAGACATTTAGACAAGAGGTAGAGGTGATTCCTTGGGGAGATGTGATCTTCTGATGTTCTGAGGAGGCTTCAACCTCTGGAGATGTTGGGATCATCACAGATGGTGTATCACCACCTTTGGTCCCTAAAATCACACGACTGTCTTCACCTTTAGCCGTGACAGCGTCAGTGTTATTCGATTCTGATCTGCGCTTTCTTTTCCGGCGAAAGTTCCCATTGTCGAACATCTTCTCGCAGTTAGGATCTAGGGTCCAGTAATTGCCTTTGCCTAAACATTGTTAAAAAAATATAATATAATATATAAACAATATATACATTTAAAAATGGAAGCTCTAAAACACCAAATATTGGGAATACTGTGCAAAATATTTTTAAAAAATCTATGAAAATAAAATGGTTTTTACTGATCCATTAAGTTAAAAAAAGAATTGCAAAAATTTATTGGAAAATTCTCGTCATTCAAGTGGACAATCTAAAGTTTTCCAAACGTTTTTTGGAGAATTATTTTTAGTTAAAATTCTTCCTCTGAGTTTGGATCTAAAATACTTTATAGTAATATTTTCTGCTTAACTGTTTGCTTGTACAATGTTTTATTCATTACTAAACTTGGGCGATTTGAAGGTAAGAACTTCATGAATATAATTGCACAAACTGGAAATGGCAAAGAATTAATGGCTATTTTTTATATATATGATTTGACACATTTTGATAAAAAATTTAATTAAATAAAAAGACAAAATTAAGGTCAACTCTATGGAAAATACTAATATTTTTGCATCTAAATAATATAATTAATTAGAATGATTGTAGTCATATTATTACCTGGATCATCCTCATCTCTTTGGACTTTCTTAAAACAGTCATTCAGAGACAAGTTGTGGCGAATGGAATTTTTCCATCCTGGGTTTTTCTTCTTATAAAACGGAAAATTGTCCTCCACGTACTGATATATCTGGCTCAGGGTTAATTTCTTTTTTGGAGTATTCTGTATGGCCATAGCAATAAGAGCTGAATAAGAATATGGAGGCCTTACTAGGTTCAGAAGGTCTTCCTGAGCAGCTATGGATAGCCAACCAATGTCCGGACCACTGAAACCTGATGAATTCGGCAGGAACTGTCTCTCAGATCCATAAGAAGGTGGTATATATGAGTTTGGGTTACTTCCATGAAGATATCCATGCATATTGTTGACTTCTGGCTCATTAAACCATAAGCAAGAGTTGGATGAAGGTGGATAGTCCCCAAATCCATAGTTGGCTGTTCTTTGTGTTGAGTGTAGGTTCTGCTGGTGGTACATGGTGGAATTCACATAATATGCTGCCATCTCACTGACCTCCTGGACACTTTTTGGATGAGTCTGGAGAAGATTTGTAGATGTCTGATGAGCTGGAAGGTGAATGGAGTTCATGCTCTTCTTCAAAACCTTCACACAGAAAGGTGCTTCTGGCAACAGGTGCCTAATGGATTTGGAATGCCGTCTTTATAGTTATCCGGAGTAGTGATCTTCCCTGCCCGAGGCCAATGATTGGTGTGCATTTTTTTTTCTCAATATCCAATAGGATGCCTCTTTTTAATGACAGGGGTGTGTAAAGTGAAGGGCCGATCAGTATCACCAAAGAGAACAATATTTTTTTTCCCATTCATTGTTTTATTGATCTGTCTGTAACTGCATTTCAATATTTTTTCCCTAACTTGGATTAAAGCTGTGAAATTAAAATAAAACAAATCAAATTGAAAAAAAGCAAGTTCTTTACATGGCTGATGAGAATCTCGAATACTTATTACCTTCAACAACTGGGGTAAAGACAACTGAACGCTGCACTGGGACAAGGACGTGGTGGTTGCAAGTGTGCAACAACAGGTGCAGGGTGTGAGGCATCTTTTCCTGCGCCATGGACAGGGGATTGGCATGCACGCACAACAGTAGAACAGGCAGTGGTGTTACCCGAAGACGCTGTTTCTGGACCCTGGAGTTCAGCTCAACTAGTCAGGTGCTTTGCTGTCATGTGCCTGAGCATGCTGGTGGTGGTGAACCTGGTAGTTTTTCTGCCCATCCACTTCTTGCGACAGTAATTGAACTTTACGACAGTCGCCTTCTTGTGACCGTGGCTGCTCAGATATTTGGGTATCACAATATGTGATGTCTTCATGTCTCACTTGAAGCGGGCAGGGCGAGAGGCCAGAATCTATAAATGGAAATTTGAACAGCTCCTCTGAGTGTCCAAGTGTGGGATCACTTGTCTCCGGGCACTCAGCATGGTGGGAGAAAGGAGGATCAAGGTGAGGAATATGTGGTCCAGACTCACGGCTACTGAGATTGGACCATGTAGAAGACAGGGTGGTGGTGGCAAACTGATTGGAAGCATGATCTGCTATCCAACCAACAACCTTTTCATACTGGTCTTGCTTCAAGAGTGGTGTTCCATGGCTCCCTAGACAAAGGGACAGGAAGCTATGTAAAAGTGAAGTGGGTGCTTGCTGTGCTCCCGCACCAGGCACAGTTTCACGTTACTCACAGCCTCTGCTTCTGCCTCGGCATGCACCATCACGTCTACTTCCCCGTCCCTTGCCACGCGCCTTGCCCATTTTAAATGTAGTTTTAATATGTCACGTTCCAAAAATGTCTGTATTATTTCTGCAGTAATATAGGATCACATCTGATGACCACAAATTTAGACAATGGCATAATAGATATGCTATTGGTCAACGACAAAGTGTGACTAGGTTTGAACACACAACTGCCAGACTTTAAATGGAGTATAATATTTTGCAGCTTGCAAAAAATGTCAGGATTATTACAGCAGTAATATTTGACCACCTGAGATGATGGATTAAGTTTCTCCGCTTCCACAATACTGCAATGCTATTAAAATCAACCAAATCTGGCTGTATGTTGCTAACAAGCAAATGGAGCAGTAAAAATTATGTATATTGCTTTTCACCAAAATTATCAGGATTAAGAGCAAAAAGATTATTAGCCTTGATATCTAGGGCTATGGATATGAGTAACAGCAGCAGAAAGATCGCGCAATGGACCCTATTCTGTTGTATACGCTCTCCACAAACTCTTCCTATCTACTGTTATCACCAGGATTAATATTTATTAGAATTAGTCCTTAGAAGGACTGTTAATGTAGATTTCTAATGCTGTGGAATGCTTGACTAAAACAACCGCCAATTCTCTCCCTTGCTCAGCAGCACCTTTCTCTACTCTGCCTGTGTGATTGGTAGACTGTGTTGAGCATAGGGTCCTGGGTCTTATATAGACCCGATGACACTATGCGGCAAGCCAATCACTGTAATGTCACAACCAACATGGCTGCGGCATTAGTGACTAGAAGGCAATCCCTGCATGTTAATTGGCTGTCTAAACAGCGCCAAACATTTGGGGCAAAGACTCAAGCTCCTGCCCTAGCATTCAAAATATGCTCGCTGAGCATCTCAGGCACAGAGATGCTCGGACAAGTACCGAATAGTGGCAACCATGCTCGCTTATCGCTAGTATTGATGACTCCTTTTAGGAAACCATGATCCCTCAATGCAGTTTGTTAAACAAAATAAAATAAATAACACGCTTTACTCCACCAGTGAATCTCCACTGTTTCTGGCATTGGCTAAGATGCTGACATCACATCTGTGGCGCCCTGCTGCACACTGGTGCCACAGAACCCAGAAGGGTGCATGGATGGACTTCTCCACAAGAGGCCCTCACTACATTCACACACCTCCACCCTTCCACCTCACACCAGCAGAGGGAGCCCGCTAGGGACATATATATATGAAAGGTGGAGCCAGGCAGCTCAGTCTAGCGTTAGTGTTTAGTTACAGTGGAGTGTGCTCAGAGAGAGCAGCACGCAAGCTGCTGTGTGAGGCAAGTCAAGGCCTACAACAGACACTAAAGTCTAGTGAGGGCCCCGAGTGTGGCCGAAGGTGAGAGGAGCATACCAGGCTCACCCTGATATATACACCAGACACCGGGTCCGCGCCTACAGGGACCCTTAATACCCAGTAGGAACCACCGGAACCCCTGGAGGACTACAGGTCCCAGGTTCACCAAAGGCTGATTGCAGTACCAGGGCTAGGAGTCACGGAGGTCCCAGCGTTCAGGGAGAGTGATCTCCAAAGAGAAGGCCCTACCACCAGGTCAGCAGGTGCAAAGAGAGAGAGTAACCAAGCTAGGCCTAGTTCCAGGCAGGCCAGAAGCTTAGAGAGTAAAGCCACGGATCAGGAGGCCCTATACCCGCTCACTGGGGAGAGTCCAAAAGTGTGCCCTTTGTCCGGAGTACCCTGGACCGTGCCTGCAACATCACCAGTAAATGTGCTGAAGCTTACCCCGTGTGAGTGTTCGTCTTTCCTCCGGGACCGTCCTGCCGTCTCTCCGCGGCACCACCATCCATTACACCCCTCGCTGCCCTGGAGCTAGCTCTACCTGTGGAGAGCCGCACCACCCTGGCTGCCGTAACACCAGCTCCAGAGGACTGCTCCGCAGTGGTGGCCACTATAGCTGCAATCCACATGTGGCGTCACAAACTCATAAATTCCAATTAAACCATAACCCCTTTTGCACTGACCGCCCTGGGTCACAGACCGGGCCAGCCACCGTGATATCACCCAGCAGTGAGATAGAAGGCCCGGCTGCCGAGTACCCCCATGGCCCTGGGGGCGCGTCACATCAACAATGTGGAAGCCAATCATTTAGTTCAGCGGCTCTGACCAGGACTTTCCACTACATTGACTGAACCCACTAATTGGCTTCCATTCTGTCCATTTTTTAGATATGACATCAGCGACTCAGATTATAACACACATCGAGAGCAGTGTTCAAGATTTCCTGAAAGGGGACAACCCCTTAAATATTTTTCAGCAATGCTTAACAATTTTGATAACCACCCGAATTCACAATTACCAAAACATTAGCGTGATTGTCAGATGTGGTAAATATACCCACAGTTTGGTGACCAGTTTAGAAAGTGACTTAAAGTAAGCTTTAAAGACTAAATAAATCATTTTCTTCCAACATTATAAAGCATTATTAGGTTATGGTCACACCAGCGTATATTCTCTGAACCAAGAGAATCAGGCTGATTATGCTAATCGCACTCTGATCAGATTTTGATCAGTGTGTGATCCGATTCTATCGGATGAGAAGATGGTGAAAAAAATATTGTCCTTCTCCATTGTGTTAGTCTGTGGAAATCGGAGTGCACTCAGATGTCATCAGATGGCAGTCCAATGTCAGATGGCAGTCCAATATTTTCCACAGACTCATTGACTTCCATGGCCGAGTGTGATCCACGTATCGGACCACGCTCAAGCATGCTGCAATATTCTGGCATGAGCACAGCCGTATAGAATAACATTGGTCCGATTACGATCTGATGTTTTGTTGGATCACACTCGGACCGAAAATACCGCTATGTGCACGAACCATTAGGGAGGTGAAAGTCCACGGGTGGAGCATAGTGGTAGGAATCCTTTAATGTATTGTTTATATAGAAATAAGACTTAATTCAGATTTATGCTGCTCTACATTTCAATGAGGGAACTATGGCGAAGTGCTGCCACTCTGTCTGCCTACTTGTCTGCACTAATGAGACATTGACATACACCCCAAGGGAGAGAAACTAGAACATCAATAAACATCAGAAAGGCCGGACCTGTTGTCCATCAGAGAAATGACCTGCTAGTAAACATATGGACAACTTGGTTGATGCAATAATCCTGATGGATGCACACTTCTCTTTGTGTAGATATAGATTCTTGTGTTTTGGGAGGATCGGTTAACTTGTTTGGTCATTGCCACCATTAGACATTCCACAGTCTGGACAGTCATACAGGGAAATATCATCTAGTAACTTGATCCTGGAGCTTAGTTGCCCATACAGTTTAGAAAGCGGTGAGGTGAATGATTGTTTTGATCGCCAAGCAGCTATCTGTCCCAACAGGGGGATAACAATAAAGGGTGCCCATGGGGCCCATGTGAAAATATTAATACTATAAAAGTTCTTTGATATTTAGTGTCTCTTTTGCAGATTTTTCATTGGGACCTAAGAGCTTCAAATTAAGTCACTGTGTCCCAACTCCCCAATCATGTGCATGTTCAGTCGTAGAGGAAATAAGCCACTGCCAGACACCCCAAACATTTCTCCCTACATTTTCCATTGAGGGAGAGTCTAAAGACCCCCATGAACATTAAGTAATTGGCTTTAATTGTGGTGAAATTAGGGTTTGGCTAAGGTCTACTGAATGTGTTTTTGGCACCTTTAAGACCGCACCAAAATTTAAAGTTTCTAATCCACTTTTCCCTAGTCATTGCCTTTCTATGTCTTTGATCAACTTGAGGTCATGTATCTGGAATGATGATCAACTGAATAAACTTCAAAAAATGTTTAAATCCGACCATTGTCCCATGTAAATTGGCCCAGTGATCTGCCTGCAAACAAACGGGGGAAAATCCGCAAATCTAAACAACAACGTCACTAAGATCATTTGTGTGAAACCCCCTCATGATAATTGGATCAATATAAATAAAACAAACAAGCAATGATTAGTGATGAGTGAGCACTAAAATGCTCGGGTACTCGTTGTTCGGTTAGAGCAAATTGGAATACTCTGGTGCTCGGTCGGAGTAACGAGCCCAATGTAAGTCTATGGGAAACTCAACCATTTTTCAGGCGGCTACCCCCGATGGTCTGCAGAGGGCCTAAAAATTGCCCAAATCAATGGGAACAGTGCTCAAATGACATGGAAACAGCATGGGGAAGACCCCTGGAAGCATTTCTGACTCCCATGTCACTGCTGTCAACACCGTTGTCAGAGGTATTATGCCGCTTTTACGGACTCACAATTAAACATAGAAAAACGAAACCAAAATGTATTTTCCTGGGAAATATGTTACGGAACATCCTTTCCAGGGTAATGACTTGGATAGAAGGCAAAATAAATAACCAAAAACAAATACTCCTCCACACCTTGGGCTATGTTCACACAGTGTTTTTGATGCGTTTTTGCACTTTTGCATTGCTTTCAACCGTGACAAATGCATTCACCGGGAAATGTGTTCTTAACATTTTACAACCTTATCTGGCCATGTGGTGTGTGAGACATGATCAGACACATCCTGTTTAATTTATGAAGGAGGGACTCAAAGTCACAAAGCCTATTTTTATAGGGCCAGCAGTTGGCCTTCACTATTCTGAGAGAGCCATCAGCCGGCTATGCTTTGTTGTTCCCATTACTAAAGAGTGGGTCTCCTATTCTGTTATTGCATATGCAGTGAGTGGCAGGGCAGCCCAAAATTTGGATGCACCCCAATACCCCTTTGAAGATTTGGATGCACCCCAATACCCCTTTGAAGATTTGGATGCACCCCAATACCCCTTTGAAGAGACTTAGAGGAGGGCCTCCTACAATTTTCCCATTATTAGAAAGTGGGTCTCCCATTGTATTTGCCTATGTAGTGAATGCAAGGGATGCCAAAAATTTGGACATACTCCAATGCCCCTTGGAAGAGATGTAGAGGAGGGCCTCCTGAAAAATTTTTTTCCCATTATTAGGAAGCGGGTCTCGCATAGAGTTTACCCAAGCAGTGAATGCAAGGGTTGCTAAAAATTGGGTGGCACTCCATTGCCCCTGTAAAGAGACATAGAGGGCCTCATGAAAAAATGATCCAATTACTAGGAAGTGGGTCTCCCATAGTGTTGGCCTATGCAGTGAATGCAAGGGCTGACAAAAATTGGAAGGCACACCAATGCACCTTGGAAAAGACGTGGAGGAGGGTGTTAGGAGTTGGTCTGTTGCTGGATTCAAAATGGGTCCAGAACCTTCTGTGGTCTCCCATTTCGGTCCAGCTGGGGCTGATGCTGCTCAGCATCATCGTCAGCCCCAACGCCTAGCTGGTCCACGAGATGTACAGATTGTCTCCTGGGTATTTGTGCCTAGCAATATTAAGCATAGGTTGAAGCGGGAGACAGGGCTCTTGGAGTCTAAGTCCAGGATTCGCAGCACTTAGCATGCCCGTGACCTGGCGGATCGTGATTGGTGGTTTGGCACCCACCTGACCCGGTGACCTGGCACCGTCTGATTTGGCTCATGGGTGGCGTCACCAATGGCGTAATGGTGGGCACGGCTTAGTCTTTAAAAGGCTCGCCCACAAGCATGGCGGCGCACTCTGATCATTTGAGCAAGTGATGCTGTTGTGTGGACGACTGTGTTCCACGTGCTCCCTAACTGCTCACTCCGTGACCTGCCGATGCTAGAGTTTGCTCGGCTGATTAGCACAGGTCACTTAGGCAGGCTTAGATGTGCTTAGGCAGGTAGCTTCGTCTTGCAGCCTGGCTCAGCCAAAGGGGTCACCTAACATCCCGAGCAGCCTGCAGATGTCCTGTCCACGGCTATCGCCTGTCAGCCACATGGAGTAGTACCCTTCAGTCCGGTAGCATGCCGGCTGGAGGCACGTGTACCCGTCGGCGTAGTCACACGTGCATCCTAGCGCCGCCAGTGAAGTCTCTGTGCAGTAACAGGGCCACAGATAGTTTCCCGGTCGCACATCTTCCGTGCTGTTAACGTTGAAAGAGCGAACCGCTATACCCATTCCTGTGTGCAGTAACATGGAAGGGTTTATCATTTAAGTTGGTTGCTTCCCTTTTCACCCGGGAAGTGTTCGGCAGTAGTCCACCCGGCATCGCGGACCCCAGCGTCGGTTGCGTTCCATTATATTAAAGTTGTTTGCAACTGCCCTCCTAACAGTGGGCCTCATAAAAAATGTTCCCATTAGAAAGCAGCGGGTCTCCTATACTTGTAATGCCCATGCACTATGTGTATGGGCTGCCAAACATTTACCCCTGGGGGGTATACATGAACATACTGTATAAAAAATAATTTTTACGGGCATCATAAACACCCTTTAAAAAAATTATGTGGGTGTTGCCTCATGGACCACTGTCATCCTGGTGATATGGTGGTGGAGGAGGAGGACAAGAGCAAATAGCCAAAATCAGGAAGCGTATACACGTGTGGGTGTGAAAAGGTGCTTGGGAATACACCTCCCAAAAAAAGACACTGGCTTTGAGTTTGTTACGCTGCTATTATTCGGTGGTGTTGAGAAGTCTGGCCCAATCCAGCCCTTCTTCATTTTTATAAGAGTCAGCCTGTCAGCATTTTCAGTTGACAGGCGGATGCGCTTATCAGTTATAATTCTACCAAAGGCATTAAAAACCCGCTCTGATAAAACACTAGCGGCAGGGCAGGCCAGGACCTCCAAGGCATAGAGATCCAGTTCATTCCACGTGTCCAGCTGGGGTACCCAATAATTATAAGGCACAGCGGAATCAAGGAGGACGTTGATACGGTCGGCAAGATACTCCCTCAGCATCTTCCCAAACTTTGCACTTCTTGTGAGAGTACCCCGCGCCTCAGGGCCTGTGCGATGGGAGGGGTTGAGATAACTCTCCCAGAACTTTGACAGTGTTCCCTTGCCTCTGCTGGATTGGAGTTTTCTCTCAGCTGTACTCCTTGGTTTTCCAACAAACTGTGCCCTCTGCCGCCAGCGTTTTCATATGGGAATTTTTTTAAGTTCTGCAACAAGGGCCTTCTGGTGATGCCCCATTTTTGTAGACCTGTCCACCTCAGGAATAAGAGATATAAAGTTCTCCTTGTAGTGTGGGTCTAGAAGTGTCACCAAGCAGTAATGACTGTCGCTCCAAATTTTGAGAATGCGAGGGTCATGGGAAAAGCAGCGTAACATAAACTCAGCCATGCGTGCCAGACTGCTAACAGGCAAGACTTACGTGTCCTCACCAAGAGGATGACTGACCATGCCCCCCCCCCCCCCTCATTTCTTCCTCCTCCTTGGTTGATTGCCTTGGTTAAAACTGCACAATCCTTTACTGGACTCGTCTACGAATATGATAGTCTTGGAGTTCGAAGTACTATGATAAATGTTGTAATGGTCGCATTGGGGCTGTGGAAAAATGGGAATTACCGGTACCTATTAAAGATTTTTGGAGGGTTTTTTCGGAGGAGTCGTTGCAAGATTTACCTCCTCATAGGGATTATGATTGCGCCATTGAGTTTGTTCCGGCAGCTACTCTTCCCAAGAGTCGCTTGTTTAATCTGACTATCCCTGAAAGAAAGGCATTGGAGGAATACATACAGACTAGCCTGACTGCTGGTCACATTAGAAATTCTAAGTCGCATGTGGCAGTTGGATTTTTCTTTGTTAAAAAAAAAAAGGACCGGGGTTTACGTCCATATCTGGATTTTCATGAAATTAATAAGATTACCGTATGCAATTTCTACTCATTTCCATTAATTCCTGACTTGTTTAACCAGTTAATGGGGGCCAAGTGATTCTCTAAAATTGATCTCCGGGGGGGAATACAATTTGTTACTTGTGAAGGTGGGTGATGAATGGAAAACTGCTTTTAACACTACGGTAGGTCATTTTGAGAACCTGGTGATGCCTTTTGGTCTTACCAATGCACCTGCATTTTTTCAGAACCTTATTAATGACATCCTGAGACCTTTGGTAAGAATGTGGTTGTGTATTTGGATGACATTTTGATTTATTCACCAGATCTAGAGTCCCATTGGCAGAGTGTACGTGAAGTTTTGCAGTTATTGAGTGATAATTCACTCTTTGCTAAGCTGGAGAAATGTGAGTTTGCTGTGCAGAAAGTTAGTTTTTTGGGCTACATTGTCTCCAGCGAGGGCTTTGAGATGGACCCTGTGAAGGTTCAGTCTGTGCAGGAATGGCCTAGGCCTATTGGTTTGAAATCAATACAGAGATTTTTGGGTTTTGCCAATTATTACAGGAAATTCAATAAGAATTTTTCTGTAATTGTTAAACCTCTAACTGATCTCACCAGGAAAGGTGCGAATACGGTCCAGTGGACTACTGAGGCCATTGAAGCGTTTGAGTATCTCAAAGAGAGGTTCAGTTCTGCCCCTATCCTTATGCAGCCTGATGAGACCAAGCCTTTTTTGGTCAAGGTCGATGCTTCATCGGTGGGGGTCGGAGCAGTTTTGTCTCAGGCGAACAGGGATGGAGTACATCCTTGTGCCTTCTTTCCGAAAAAATTTTCGGAAACGAAACTGAATTATGATGTCGGAAATTGGAAGTTGCTGGCTATTAAACTCGCGTTTGAACATTGGCGTCATTTTTTGGAAGCCGCTAGATCTCCTATTCAGGTTTTCACAGATCATAAGAATTTGATCTATCTGGATGCTGCCAAGTGCTTGAATGCCCGTCAAGCTAGGTGGGCACTTTTTTTTTCTCGGTTTCATTATTCTATTACCTATATTCCTGGTACTAAGAATGTTAAAGCCGATGCTTTATCTCGCAGCTTCTCTCCTACGGTCGATGCTGAGGAGGAGGAGAGAATTTTACAGAACGGAGTTGTGGTGGCGGTATTGTATTCTGTTTTGGAGGATAGGATTCTGAAAGCTCAAGATGTTGCTCCATCTAACACTCCCCATGAGAGGTTGTTTGTGCTTAGAACCTTTTGGAGAGATTTGTTTGTGGAGTGTCATGACTAAGACATGTCTGAGACTAAGAGACTTATCAGTCACAGTTTTTGGTGGCCTGGATGGCAGAAGGAAGTCATCAAGTGGGTGCGTCAATGTACTGTGTGTGCTAGGTCAAAGGCTTCACATACTCCTGCTGCGGGGTTGCTTTGCCCTCTGCAAGTTCCTAGTGCACCTTGGACGCACCTCACAATGAATTTTATTACTGATCTTCCTGTGTCCGAGGGTTTTGCTGTCATCCGGGTGGTCGTGGACCGTTTTAGTAAGATGTGTCATTTGGTTCCATTCATTAAGCTAACCTGTGCTAAGACACTCAATAAGGCGTTTATTAAGGAGATTGTCAAGCTTCATGGCGTTCCCACTGACATTGTTTCTGATAGGGGACCTCAGTTTGAGGCTCGCTTTTGGCGTGCTTTTTGTGACCGGTTCGGAGTCCATTTGTCATTTACGTCTGGTTATCATCCTGAGTCTAATGGACAGACTGAAAGAAAGAACCAGGATGTAGAACAGTTTTTGCGTTGTTTTGTGGTGGACAATCAAGAGGTGTGGTCAGAGTTTCTGCCTCTCGCAGAATTTGCTCTTAACAATCATACATCCTCCTCTGCTGCGTGTTCTCCCTTTTTTTGTTGTACTGGGAGACATCCGTCTTTTGGTTCGTTCTCCAAATTGGGGTCGGCGGTGCCAGAGGAGGAGAATTTTTCCGGTGATTTGAAGAGAGTTTGGACTAATGTACGTTGCAACCTTCAAGAGGCTAACAAGAAGTCCAAGCAGTATTTTGACAAGAATCGTAAGGAGGTTTTGTTTACTGTGGGTGACATGGTTTGGTTGTCCTTAAAGAACCTGTGGTTGAGGATTCCCTCTAAAAAACTGGGTCCTTCATTTGTGGGTCCATTTAAAGTGCTTCAGGTTGTTAACCCGTCTGCTGTTAGGTTGGATGTCCCTACTTCCTGCAAGATTAATCCTGTGTTTCATGTTTCCTTGTTGAAAAAGGCTGATATATGTAATAGGGAAGCCACTGTCACAGTTCCTCCTGTGGTGAAAGACGGCGAATATGAAATTTCTCGTATCTTGAATTCTAGATGGCATAGAGCGAGATAAGAGTATCATGTATCCTGGAAGGGTTTCGGTCCCGAAGACAACTCCTGGGTAAGGACGGATGATGTCTCTGCTCCTAGGCTTGTTAAAGCTTTCCACAAGAGGTTTCCGGATAGGCCTGGGCCTGGAGGATCCTCCATAAAAGAGTGGGTACTGTCAGAACCCTACTGTTTGTTTTTTTACATCTTGTGTTTTTTGGTCACGTGACCATCTGCCTTTATATTCCAGCTCCACCCTTTTGGCTGTGCTGGACTTTAGTGTTTGACTGTTTCTCTAGCAAGATGCTTCGGTGCCTTTCTCTGTCAGTTCGCTTGGTCCTTCTGGGACCTCTAGTACCTTTTTGTCAGTTTGTATTTTTGTGTTCTGCAACAACTTCTCTGTTTAGGAGGTGTCCCATTTTGTCCCAGTCCTTAGTTCTTTTAGGGACCCCTCCCCTTATGCTATAGGTCTTCGTTCAGACTAGCCGAGGACAAAGGCGGGTCTGTTCACTAGGAACAGGCAGCCCGCTGCATCGTAGGGATTCAGCTTAGTCTTACTGTAGGGACAGCTTTCCCCCTTCTTTCCTTAGTATAAGTTGCAGATCATAACAGGTATGACAGTTGCGCAGGAAACTAGCTCCTGTTGTTCCTCCTCCTCATCCTCATTGTCACCCAATCCACACTGGGATGATATAAGGCTGGGCTGTGTGTAATCACCCTGTATGATTCCTTGCTCCATCTCATTGTGCTCTGCATGCAATGCATCATCTTTGATTGTGAGCAAAGAGCATTTCAAAAGACAGAAAAGCGGGATTGTGACACTAATTATGGCGTCATCGCCGCTCACCATCTTGGTGGCGTCCTCAAATTTTTGGAGGATGGTACAGGTGTCTGAAATCCATGTCCACTCCTGAGGTCTTATTTGTGGAGTCTGAACTGAATACCGACGGCCTTGTTGATGCTGGTAGTCAACAACTGCCCTCTTCTGCTCACAAATCCTTCCCAACATCTGCAGTGTAGAGTACCAATGGGTGGGGACACCACACACTAGTCGGTGAGCCGGAAGCTGCAAACACTGCTGGGCAAGGGAGGTGGAAGCTGTATCTGACTTTCTAAAATGGGCACACAGGCAGCGTACTTTGACAAGCAGATCTGGCAGCTTTGGATAGCTTTTGGGAAACCGCTGAACCACAAGGTTAAGTACATCGGCCAGGCATGGTACATGTGTGAGCTTGCCTCGCCTCAGAGCCACCACCAGGTTCTGGCCATTGTCACACATGACCATACCTGGCTGTAGGTTCAGCCATGTCAGACACAGATCTGCTTGCTGTTCACAACTCTTCATCATTGTACGGTTTTGTCACGTAAGCATATTAGCTTCAGCATCAGCTTGTGACTGATGTGGTCATTTCAGAGATGGAAGCTGATGAGGATGAGGTGCAGGAGCTGTAGACTGTGGGGGCAACCCTGATTGACCTAGGTCCCACAATCCTCAGTGTCTGGAGGATGTGTTCCATCCCAAGGTCTGGAACTGGTTCCCAGCTTCCACTATGTTAACTCAGTGTGCCGTCAGCGAGATGTACAGTCCCTGCCCACAAGCACTTGTCCACATGTCTACGAGTCCTTGGTTAGGAGAACTTACCCTGTAACTGCATAGTTGAGGGCACGGTCAATGTTGTGGGACACGTGCTTGTGTAATGTGGGGAAGACACACCGGAGAAATAGTGTTGGCTGGGGACCGAGTACCGAGGGACGGCCGCCGCAAACAGGTTGCGGAAAGCTTCCATCTCCACAAGCCTAAAACGCAACATTTTGAGCACAAGCAGTCGCAAAATGTGGGAATTTACTTGTTTGGTCTGTGGGGTGTTGACTGCGTATTTTCGCTTGCGTTCCAATGACTGGGGTATGGACAACTGAATGCTGTGCTGGGACAAGGACGTGCTTGCTGATGGTGCTAGTTGAGAATGTGCAACGACAGGTGCAGGGCAGGAGGCATCTTCGCATGCACTATGAACAGGGAATTGGCTTGCACGCACAACAGTGAAAGAAGCAGTGGTGTCACCCACAGACACGGTTACTGCACCCTGGGGTTCGGCCCACAAAGTCGGGTGCTTTGCTGCCATGAGCCTGATCATGCTGGTGGTGGTCAGGCTGTTTGTTTTGCTACGCCTGGTAATGCTGGCCTGGCAGGTGGTGCATATGGCCTTTTTGGGGTAATTGGCAGAGTCTTTAAAAAACAACTCGGGAAGACTCTGGAAGACCTAACAGCTGTACTGGCAACTTCCGTTGTGTTGATGTTACGGGGAACGGTTGCTCACCTTCTGTCTGTGGCCACCACACTGTTTCTTCCTGCCTGTTGGGATGCTCTGCCTCCCTCCCCTCTACTGCTGTCCTCAATCTGCATATCCTCCTGCCAGATTGGGTCAGTTACTATATCATCCACCACCTCGTCTTCCATTTTCGCACCCTTGTTCTCCTCCTGACTTTCTGGCAATTGTGTCTCATCATCATCCACCTCTTGTGACACTTTCCCACTGTCGCTTTCGTATGTCTGTGGCTGCTTAAATATTTGGGCATCGCTACATGCGATCTTCTCTAGCCCCGCTTCACGTGGACCAGACAACAATCCCGAATCTATAAATGGACACTCGAAAGAGCTGTTCTCTTTTCCAAGTGTGAGATCAGTTTACTACGGGCACTCGGCATGGTGGGAGGAAGGAGGATCAGGGTGAGGAATATGTGGCCCAGACTCACGGCTACTGAGACTTGACCGTGTGGAAGACAGCGTGGTGGTAGTGGTGGCTAAGTGACTGGAATCATTATCTGCTATCCAACCAATAACCTTTTCACACTGCTCTGTGTTCAATAGTGGTGCTCTTCGGTCCCCTATTAATTGGGACAGGAAGGTCGAGCAAGAAGATGTGGGTGTTTGTTGTGGCACAATTTTTGCTTGCTCATGGCCTCTGCATGCACCATCACGTCCAGTTCCCCGTCCCTTGCCACATGCCTTGCCCATTTTAAATGGAGGACAATATCTTCCACGGTCACTACAAATGGCAGAATTTGGAGCGAACTTATATGTAATCCATGTGATGGACAAACAACAGTTTTAAATGGCTGGCTTGTAGGTAACTAATTGTAACAGTGCCAATCTCGTGTCAATAAGTTCACTGACACACTACAGCAAAATTTAAATGGAGGCCAGAAATGGCAGTATTTTCAGCTCATTTATATATGATTTATGTGACGGAGAAACCACAGTTTTAAATAGCTGGATTTTTAGCGCTGTAAAGGTAAAAAAAGAAAGAAAAAGAAAAGGTACAAAACACATACAAAACTTAAATACAACCACAAATACAAACATTATACAAGAAAACATAAAACCCCAGCAAGACATAGCCCAAATCTGAAATTTCCAGAGTCCAATTAAAATAACACGTGGCACAGAAGTCCTCGCTTTCCAGGAGACCCCCCAGCAAGGGAAGACCTTAACATGCCTCTTAATCCACAAAGAACCCAACCATCCGCCACATTCATACCTGCACATTCACACCTAACCCCCTAATAAAAGGAAAACTAAAAACCTGGCCCATCGCGCAAAATAAGAGACAGGCCAACTGGCCGAAAACTTAAATAAGACATAGGCCACCTGGCCAAAACTTAATACTTATGCACAAGAAAACCTCTTTTTAAAAAAAAAAAAGAAATAAAAAAATAAAAATATATATTTTTTTCCCTCCACAGCTATTTTTAAACACCCAGGTCCCACGAGAGTCTGTGGCCTTAACACAAGGTCTCACTAAAGTTTGTGGCCATATATTTCAAGCAAAAAAGGGTCCTTTTTCCCACATCCCGCAGGACGTCCATTTTACCAAACACCCCTCCCCCTGAAACCTCCCACCCAACCTAAAACTAGACCCCCCCACACGCAATACACATACATAAAATACACATATACATACAATACACAACATAGCAATGTGACAATATAACAACTAACCATAACAACTTACCAAAAAGAATCAACCATGAACCGAAAATCAGACCCAAGTTCAGTGCTTGAAAGCCCGATATACAGGTTTCCGATACCGTAAAACAAAAAACTACAATGTGAGGGGAGCATTTTACTTAGAGAGACAGAGTAATTACACATGCAGCAATTTTTATGAAAAAGTATAAATCCATTTATTTTACATATATGCTGACAAACAATTAAAAACAATTATTTAGCAGACAGTGAGCCATAGTAAATAATGAACCGATCAATTGGGGTGGTTTGCAGGTTTACAAATATATATCCTGAGTGGTATTAACATCAGTTAAATCACATTGCAGTAAACAGTTTAACACCAGTCTTTTTAGTAATCAGAAGGGCTTTATCTTCCCCTCTCCACGGGAGGTGGCAAACAGCAGGCAGAGAAAACACAAGTCACAGTTTAACAGCACACTATGCCCCGAGTGCAATCATAAATACAGGCTGCAGACTATCAATGCTCATGTGCCCAGTGCACAGTTACCCTGTGCTGAAATCTCAGACCCCAGTTAGTGTCACCTCACTGAATCAAGCAAGAATATCTCATTTTGTGGTGTTAGCAGTGTTGAATCATGCTATTACCAGTCAGGAAGGCTGTTAGGACCCACTTACCACGTGACCCCTGGCCCCAATGCGCATTTCGCACTAGCTTCCTCAAGGGGGCGTGGCTACAGGCTCAGCCAATCACTCTTTTATGTCGGGCTAAGAGATCACGTGCTTCAATCTGTCCAATGCCGACTAGAAGGCGGCGCATGCATTCAGCCCCTCCTACCCTCCCCCCACCGTCCCTCGCTCCTCAACCACGCATATCTGGACATCAGGATTAAGTCGCCTGCGTCCAGCATGGATACTGACAGCGATGGACTGTGGAGAGGGAGGGGGGCGCAAGGCATGCGCACCTAATCAGGAACAGGAGAGAGAGAGCGCTGTAAACAAAGGTTAACCCTATAGAGTCTGTTTTGAGGCCGAGTGCCAGAGAATCAGATCTTAAAGGAGAACACACAGAGAATCTCTATAAAACATTCCTCAATCTGCTTATTACATTTTCAAATGTCAATGTGCAGACCGGCATGACATGAGTCTTGCAGAACCCAAAACCTTATAAATTAACCACTTTTTTAGTAAACTTCATTATTACATTACCTACTGGGCTTCTGCAAAACAATGTCTGCCAGTCTGCACTCACATAGTTCCTTCAAATAGGAGTCATGCAGACTTTATATGGGATTTCAGTTTCTTTAGTGTTCTGTCTTTCATATTCAACATGTGGAATCATCAGAATGAATTGACATTCGGCCTGAAAATAATAAGGGCAATTTGATTAGAGCCCGAATATACATAAAATGAGAGAATGTGCTCAGAGAAGACAAACAGGTTAAAAAATATTTTTTTTAAATAAAATGGTTTTGTTAAAAACCAAGGCAATTTTCATAAATTTCAATTGACCAAAGGGTGCTGCTGATGTGGAGTATTTTAGTAGAACATGGGCCCTAGAGGAAACTATTATAGAAAGGGAGAAAAGCTAAAAGCTTCATTCAAACCCATGGGGGCTCTAGTTCCCAGAACGTAGATCCATTTACATTCCCGTTGTGCTAAGATTTTTCTAATATCGCCCCCTCTAATACCCAACTGGACATGTTCTATACCTCTTACTTTCAAACTTTTGGGATTATCCCATGTTCCAGTTTGAAGTGTCGTGGGATAGTTTTTAATTCTTCAATGTTATCCTGTGTCTTGGAGGCTATTATATCAAGCACGTGTTCACGGGTTCTGATTTTAAGTTGGCGTGTTAAGCCTATATAAATTTTGTTGCAGTTACAGGTGGCGTAGTATATCACTTGTGACGTATTGCAGGTTATCCTCTGTCTAATAAAAAATTCCCTACTACCATCAGATGTTGAGAAAGTCTTTGTTCTTACGATGTTGCAACAGGCCACGCAGGCGCCGCATGGGTAACAGCCATTACTCGGTGGTCCTAAGTTAAACAGACTGCATTTTGCCGGAGTATAGTGACTCTTTACCAGGATATCTCTCAAATTTTTACTCCTCCTGGAGGTCATCTGTGGATTTTTAGACAACACTCCGGAAAAAGATGGTTCAGTCTGTAGAACTGGCCAATGTTTTTCCAGAACAGATCTCATGGTCTGCCATTCTGAGTTATACGTTGAAATAAATCTTATGGTGCCTCCCCTACCGGCGCCTACTTGGGTCGGCCGCAACAACGCATCACGTGACACCCCTTTTGCTCTATTATAGCCGTGTTTTATTGTTCTTTTACTATACCCACGTTCTGAGAATCTCACCCTCAGATCCTCAGCCTGCCTCTCAAATCCCTCTTTAGTTGAGCAGATCCGCTTAATTCTCAGAAATTGACCAACTGGGATGGCTTTAACTGTTGAATATTGGTGACCTGACCCTGCATGCAGCAGGGAGTTGACCGCAGTCTCTTTTCTATAGACATCTGTTTGTATTTGTAATTTCTCATCCACTTCTATCAAAATGTCCAAGAATTCGATCTTCTCCCTGCTGCATTTATAGGTCAGTTTAATGTTGAATTCATTCATGTTGAGAGAGGTCATGAACTGCCGGAGCACATCCCCATCACCCTGCCAAATAAACAAAATGTCGTCTATATAACGAAGCCACATGGGGACGGATGACATCATCTGCGCGTCCTCGTCGCCAAAAATTGTTCTTTCCCAATAACCCATAAAAAGGTTTGCGTACGAGGGCGCGCAGGCCGCCCCCATTGCTGTGCCTCGCTTCTGCACATAGAACTGATCTTTAAAAACAAAAAAATTATGTGTGAGGATGTACTCCAGCAGCTCGACCACCAACTCGCATGTTCGCCCATCCCAGTTGCTCATTCCGAGAAAAAAGCGGACCGCTTCTATTCCCTGCCCATGATCTATACAGGTGTAAAGAGCCTCTACATCTGAGGTTACGAGTATCATATCTGTTTCTAGGGTAATGTTATTAATCCGGGTGAGGACCTCAGTTGAGTCCCTCACATATGAGGGTAAGGTCTGAGCTAAAGGTTTTAAATAGTAATCTATGACGATACAAATGGGTTGACAAAGACCCTCCAGGCCCGACACAATAGGGCGTCCTGGGGGCTCCAGAGGGTTCTTATGTACTTTTGGAACGAAGTATATTGTAGGGATTTTGGGAAATTTCACCAATAATCCCTCATATACTTTCTTCGGTATTATACCTTGTGAAAAGGCTTCATAGAGGATCATTTCCAGTTCCGCTGAGAAACTAGGGAGTGGGTTATTTTGAACTTTTAAATATGTATCCCTGTCTTTTAGTTGTTTATATGCTTCTCTTTCATACTTTTCTTTTGGCCACAGTACCACATTTCCCCCCTTGTCCGCCGGTTTGATCACAATGTCATCATATGATTTTAAATCGTCCAGAGCTTGACGTTCTGCTCTGGACAGGTTGTCTAATCGTTTTCTTGTGGTGATCTTTTGGAAATCATTGGTGACCAAGTTCACAAAGATCTCCACTGCCGGACAGGCGGACAAGGGGGGAAATGCTGCGGATCTAGGCATAATATTTTTAGGGAACTTACTTGGTCCTACCTCTGTTTGTTCTTCACTCAGCCTTTCTAAAGACATCAGGGCATCATCTTCTATTTGGTTGGGGGTCCTGTCTTCCAGATTGTTACTATCCATCCCTCGATTATGTACTTTGTGAAGAACCAATTTTCTCGCAAACAAATTTAGATCTTTTACAACTGAAAATAAATCAAAAGTATTAGTGGGTGAGAACGTCAGTCCCTTCTCCAACACCTGAATTTGTGCCGGGGAGAGAACATGGGTAGACAGGTTTATTACCTCCATCCTGCTTTTATTTTTGTTGCTCGATTGGGAGGGGTTATTCTTTCCTTTTGGTACTTTTACTGCAGATCTTAGTACCCTCTGACCTGATGTTTCGCCTTCATCTTCTGTTTGGTCTTCCCCTGAGGTCTGTGATATTATAGAATTTGACCTGGGTTTTAGATCAGAGTATTTAGTTTTTTTGCCACCTCGAGATCTTCTTCGCCACCTATATATGTTATTCTGGCTGAGATCCCTGATGTCCCTCTGAAATTTGTTGGTCTTACTCTCATAGATTTCTGTCTCCCATTTTGTGAAACTAGTCTCCAATTCTTGATTTAGCTTGCTTAAGGCTTCCTTATCAAGAGTTTCCTGCAGATTTTTCTGTAGTTCCTCAATTTCCCCATCCATCTCTGTAATACACTCTGAGTTGAGCTGAGATAGTAAGCCTAAGAAGGTCAAGGAGCAAGATGTAGCTGCTTCCTCCCATTTTTGCCTAAAGCATTCATCTCGTATTTCAAAAGATGGGAACACCTGGACTCTGAGTCCTCTTGGAATTAGATTTTTCTCCCGGTATTTACCCAAAAACGCTCTATTCCACCAGATACGTGTCCGCTTCAGCAGCAACCCCTTTAATCTCTCAATCATTTCCTGTGTGTCTTTATTGCCTTTATTTAAAACCAATGTCGGTTCATCACAGATGATTCCATTGACTTTAGATAGCCATGTCACTTCACGTGCCTTATAATCCATATTAGGAATGCTGGTTGCTGTGAAAAACACAGAAAAAGTTATAATGTACCAAAAAAAGAACCAGACTTTGATATAAATCATGCTAACTCCATTATTAAGCATTTTACTTAGAGAGACAGAGTAATTACACATGCAGCAATTTTTATGAAAAAGTATAAATCCATTTATTTTACATATATGCTGACAAACAATTAAAAACAATTATTTAGCAGACAGTGAGCCATAGTAAATAATGAACCGATCAATTGGGGTGGCTTGCAGGTTTACAAATATATATCCTGAGTGGTATTAACATCAGTTAAATCACATTGCAGTAAACAGTTTAACACCAGTCTTTTTAGTAATCAGAAGGGCTTTATCTTCCCCTCTCCACGGGAGGTGGCAAACAGCAGGCAGAGAAAACACAAGTCACAGTTTAACAGCACACTATGCCCCGAGTGCAATCATAAATACAGGCTGCAGACTATCAATGCTCATGTGCCCAGTGCACAGTTACCCTGTGCTGAAATCTCAGACCCCAGTTAGTGTCACCTCACTGAATCAAGCAAGAATATCTCATTTTGTGGTGTTAGCAGTGTTGAATCATGCTATTACCAGTCAGGAAGGCTGTTAGGACCCACTTACCACGTGACCCCTGGCCCCAATGCGCATTTCGCACTAGCTTCCTCAAGGGGGCGTGGCTACAGGCTCAGCCAATCACTCTTTTATGTCGGGCTAAGAGATCACGTGCTTCAATCTGTCCAATGCCGACTAGAAGGCGGCGCATGCATTCAGCCCCTCCTACCCTCCCCCCACCGTCCCTCGCTCCTCAACCACGCATATCTGGACATCAGGATTAAGTCACCTGCGTCCAGCATGGATACTGACAGCGATGGACTGTGGAGAGGGAGGGGGGCGCAAGGCATGCGCACCTAATCAGGAACAGGAGAGAGAGAGCGCTGTAAACAAAGGTTAACCCTATAGAGTCTGCTTTGAGGCCGAGTGCCAGAGAATCAGATCTTAAAGAAGAACACACAAAGAATCTCTATAAAACATTCCTCAATCTGCTTATTACATTTTCAAATGTCAATGTGCAGACCGGCATGACATGAGTCTTGCAGAACCCAAAACCTTATAAATTAGCCACTTTTTTAGTAAACTTCATTGTTACATTACCTACTGGGCTTCTGCAAAACAATGTCTGCCAGTCTGCACTCACATAGTTCCTTCAAATAGGAGTCATGCAGACTTTATATGGGATTTCAGTTTCTTTAGTGTTCTGTCTTTCATATTCAACATGTGGAATCATCAGAATGAATTGACATTCGGCCTGAAAATAATAAGGGCAATTTGATTAGAGCCCGAATATACATAAAATGAGAGAATGTGCTCAGAGAAGACAAACAGGTTAAAAAATATTTTTTTTAAATAAAATGGTTTTGTTAAAAACCAAGGCAATTTTCATAAATTTCAATTGACCAAAGGGTGCTGCTGATGTGGAGTATTTTAGTAGAACATGGGCCCTAGAGGAAACTATTATAGAAAGGGAGAAAAGCTAAAAGCTTCATTCAAACCCATGGGGGCTCTAGTTCCCAGAACGTAGATCCATTTACATTCCCGTTGTGCTAAGATTTTTCTAATATCGCCCCCTCTAATACCCAACTGGACATGTTCTATACCTCTTACTTTCAAACTTTTGGGATTACTCCCATGTTCCAGTTTGAAGTGTCGTGGGATAGTTTTTAATTCTTCAATGTTATCCTGTGTCTTGGAGGCTATTATATCAAGCACGTGTTCACGGGTTCTGATTTTAAGTTGGCGTGTTGTTAAGCCTATATAAATTTTGTTGCAGTTACAGGTGGCGTAGTATATCACTTGTGACGTATTGCAGGTTATCCTCTGTCTAATAAAAAATTCCCTACTACCATCAGATGTTGAGAAAGTCTTTGTTCTTACGATGTTGCAACAGGCCACGCAGGCGCCGCATGGGTAACAGCCATTACTCGGTGGTCCTAAGTTAAACAGACTGCATTTTGCCGGAGTATAGTGACTCTTTACCAGGATATCTCTCAAATTTTTACTCCTCCTGGAGGTCATCTGTGGATTTTGTGAGGGGAGCAGCCCACCACCAGGAAACTGGAGACTGCAGCGATTCTCATCCTAATCTAACACACAACACTCTGTCCCTCCCTATCAAAGAAAAAGAAAAAAACCTGTCCCTACCGCCCTACCAATCTTTCTCTACCTGTCCCTCACTGACCATCACTACCAACCTTATACTAACTACCTATCCTTGAAGACTGTCCCTGCTTGTCCCTCCCTGACCCTACACAACAATCTAACCCTACAAATAAATATAAAATATAGAAAGAGACAAAACTCACCCTATCACAGACATACGTAACCTAACTCTCCCTAGGGCACATTAAATGAGTACCCCCTCCATAGAAGGAAAGCCGTCCCTGCATCCAGGCTCTCATACTCCAGCGAGCGCACTTTTGCCAGGTCACCCAGGATGTTCCTAATCACCTCTTCCTGGGGGAGGGATTTCTGCTGGGTGGACACTAAACACTGTACATTCCACGTGTAGAACCTAGTTACTAAGCTAACTAAGAAAACAGTGCCCCGATCTCGGCCAGCAAAGGACCTGATTGTCCCATAGGCCCACTCCGCATAGGTGCTTCCTGGGCCACCTCCAGGATCCCTGATTTGGATCTGTTCAGGGACCCCGTACTGTCGATCAGTCCTGTTACCACCTTACAACTCACTGACATCCTGCAGTTCCTGTAAGGGTCGGGCGAGCGGTCCCTCCCGAAATCCCTCTCAAAATCTAAGGATGTGTGCCTATCATACAGGCACCCCTTGAGCAATGCCTTCACCCTGGAGATTTCCTCACGGTCCCCTCCAGTCAAGACGAGCTGCTTGAGTTTCCTCCCCAGCTCCTGATACAGGCGGTACCTGTTCTGGCCACTGAGGCTCAAGAGCTGAAGGAAGAATCTTGCAACCCTTCTTTTGAAGATCTCCCACCACTCAAGACTTACTGCTACAGAGACCCAAGAGAGGTACCTGGCTCTGAAGAAATTCCTCAAAGGATTGTCTTACATCCGCTTCTTCCAACAGGGACAAATGCAGCTTCCATAGGCCTCTCCCCATCGGGAGAGTCTCTGTAACATTCAAGGAAAAGAAAATGAAACAGTGATCGGAGAATTCCACCTCAACAGCAGACACTGCAGAAGAGACTGCTTCCTCCTTTAAAAAAAACCTATCTATCCTAGACCTACAACTACCCCTATGAAAGGTGAAACCCCCGTGACCTGGGGTGTGCCGGATGTGGACATCCACCAGGTGAGCTTCGCTTGCTATGCTATTAAGAGTATTGCTATCAAAAGCCAGCCTTCGGTCTCCGGGGCCTCCCCTATCACGGGATCTAGCTATAGTATTAAACTCCCCACCAAAGACCACCTGCCGGCTGGTAAAAAGATAGGGCTTGATCTTCAGGAAGAGACATTTACGGTCCCACTTTGACTGTGGACCATAGATGTTAATGAGCCGGAGCTCCTGTCCCCCCATGAAGACGTCAAGGACCAAGCACCAACACATTTCTACCTTGATCACCCGTCTGCATTCCACCGAAGCGGTACCCCGCTATACGGCTCGGCTGCAAGAGACCAGTATGAGGGCCTACACCTCCACTCCCTCCTTGCTTTGTAAATGGCCCCCATGTCCGTTAGTCTGGTCTCCTGCAAAAATAAAATGTCTGTCTCAATTCAGTTGAAAAAATCAAAGGCCATAAATCTGGACGCATCTGAATTTATACTGGCGACATTAATCGACGCCAGAGTCAACGGGGTAGGTTCCGCCATCATGGGTGATTGAGTGAGACGGCCTTCTTTTTGACCGTACCCCCAGATTTTTTTACGCTCACCTTCAGAGGAGGAGCCAGACTCTCCCCTCCTCTTCAGTGACACAGAGGAGTCCATAGCACCCGACACCTTCTTCCCAGTACTGGCTTCCTCACCTCTGGACCCCAGGGCAGTCCCCACCCCTCCAGAGGAAAGTGAGCCCCCCGGAGGATGGAACCCGCAGCTCCCTGAAGGCACGCAGATGTTACCGCTGGTCCCTTACCCCCGACCTCCCACACAGCAGAGTCATCGAGGGCATGGATCCAGTTGGAGAGGGGGATCAGAGGGGAGCCGGTGAGCCCTTCCATAGGCACCTTAGTGGCCGGGGGGGGGCTTTAGATGTTTTTGCCCCTTTTCTGTTCCTCCTCCTCCGACTCGTACTGGTCTTACCATCACCTGATTTTTTAGGCTGCTCCACCACCTCCTCGTCCAGACTTTCATACTGGGAGGAGTCATCAGAAGCAGCCACCTCCTCCCTCTCCATCCTCCTGATCTCCTCGCTCAGTGCCTCCTCCCCCAGGACCTCAGGGGCTCTGGCTGCCACTTGTGGGGAGGGGACAGACATCACCCCAGTCGCCTGAGGCTTATCCTGCCCCTTACCCCCACGGTGCCTCACCTGATGCCACTGGTGGGCAGATGTACTGGCCTCGCCTTCCCTCACTGGCCCCTCAGCTCCTCTCCCGCCCCCACCTCCATCTCCAGCAGAGGATCCACTGACGGGGACCCCCCACGCCTCTCCCCCACCTGACCAAAGATGGTATTAGAAAAGGAGCGGGGGCAGCGGCTATATGGGTGACCTAGATCACCACACAGGTGACACCTAATGTCACCACAGGCTGCGGCAAGATGACCTACCCCGCCACACAAGGCACTTTTCTGCACCTTGCAGCCGCTCTGAAATGGTGGGGATCACCGCACCTGTGGCAGACCTTCAGTTGCCCCTGGTAGAAGATCAGGATCCTGTCCCTCCCCAGAAATGCTGAGGAGGGGATGTGGATGACAGTACCACCTGAGACCTTCAACCTCATCATGGAGGTCCAGCCCCCTGACCAAATACCAAACTCGTTCTTGTTTTTCTTCGAGATATCCGTGACCTCCCCATAGTGAGAAAGCCACGTCATGATGTCAATTCCAGAGAGTGACTCGTTACTTGTCAGAACGGTCACTCTCTTTACTCCATATTGGCGAGACACCGCCTGCACGGCAAAGTCTCGCCAGCCGGGCTCCCCCTTCACCATTTCCAAATTTGACCAGAAAAGCTCTAGGCCCTCCGGTCGAACAAAACTGATGTCGAAGATGGGGGTACCAAAAGGATGGATCAGGGCAAAGATGTCAGTCGCCCTGAAGTTCATCTTCAGGAGAAGCTCCACGACCCTCGCTCTTGGCGGGCACGCTTCATTGCCCCTCCAGTGAAGACGGACTACATTCCTCCTGGCCACCCCCTGCCCGGCTGTTGGGAGGGACCACGCTGTCTCCCCCTCCCTTTTATCTTGGAAGGCGGCCAAGCCGTGTCTATCCAGCCAAAAGGCCAGGTCCACCTCTCTTCCCTCTACCTCGATCGTCCGTTCTCCCTTCTTGAGGGCCACCAGGAAACGGCGCAGCAAGTCACCATCCCTGAGGTCCAGAGGTGAGGAAGCCCCCCGAGAAGACCCTGAGGCCCCGACTACTACCCCCGCAAAACTTCGAGGACCAGGAGCCAGGGGGGTGCAGATGGACCAGCCCTGTCCCCACTACCCCCATTACCAACAGACATACCATTCTTACCCCCTGCTACAGACACACCAACACTCGTATATGCAACCACAGCCACATTCATACCCACGCCATCCCCATCCATGTAAACAGTCACCCCACTTGACCCACTCCCACTCACATGCACACTGGGGTCACAGTTGTTCTTTTTCTCTAAGCACTTTTTACCAGCAGGTTTTTCAATAGTATTACCACTGCTGCCACCTGCTGGCAGTACCTTACCTGCCGGGGGGTCTTGGGAACCAGGTGCTGCTGCCTTTTTTGCCTGCGCTCTTGTCCCAGATAAGCCCACGGGCACAGAGGACACAGACAGGCAGGCACCCCCTCTGCTGTTAGCCGCAGCCGTGGCACTACTTCTACCAGCCAGCGCTAAGCCCCGCCAAATTTCGTGCGAAGCCACGCCCACTTGGGCTGGGTTTGCACGTGAGGCCATGGCCCCCACACCAGGCAGCACAGTGGGGGCCCCAGAGGCCACTCCCACCGGCGCCGTGGGTGACAGGGAGGCCCCGCCCCTCACACCAGGCAGCATAGTGGGGGCCCCAGAGGCCACTCCCACCGGTGCCGTGGATGACAGGGAGGCCACGCCCCCACACCAGGCAGCACGGTAGGGGCCCCAGAGGCCACTCCCACCAGTGCCGTGGGTGACAGGGAGGCCACGCCCCCGAAAGCCGGCCGCGCCGGGACCCCCGAAGCCGACCCGGAACCGGATCTACTCACAGGGACCCCTGGACGAGCGGCACCAGCTCTCAGGGGCATAACACCCCCTACCGTCACACCCTTCACAACAAGAAGCCTGGCCACCCCAGCTCCGGCGGCCGGCCCCAGGCTAGGCCACTCTCCCTCGGCACCCAGCGGCGGTGGAGCCCCCCGCGCTAACCCATTACTGGGCCCCTGCGCAGGGGGCCCTGACCTCGCCGCGGATTTTGCCAGGGGAGCAAGCCCCACCTTATGCTTATGAGCCGGCTCTGCCGGAGCCGCAGGCCCCGCGCCCTTTACCTTAACAGGTCTCTGGGTCCCTAAAAGTGATCCAGATTTTTTAGTGGATCCGTGTGCGAGGGACCCAGACACCCCAGCACACGCCGCCGGAGATGCGGCCCCGGCTGTCGGTGCGCCGCCGGCAGCGGCAGATGTACACGCCGCCCCCTGCACGCCTGCAAGTGCACCAGGTGCCAGGCCAGACCCCCCTTTTACAGGGGATCCAGCCCGAGCACCACCACTAATAACACCCACCGTCGGGCCACCCTCCGCGCCATGCTCCATATCCGACACCTCCGACCCACTGCCTCCATTACCACAAACAGAGGCAGTGCTCTGCGTGCCATGGCCTATGTTCTCCCCGCTCCCACGCTGTGGACTCACAACAGAGTCCAAGCCGGGGAGGGTGGCGGGTGCCGCACAACGGGACAGGGGGGCCCCAGAGAGGGGGACATACACAAACTTATGTGCAATAGATGTTTTCTTCTTTTTTTTTTTTTTGCTTTTCTCTTCATCCCCCTCCCAGGTGCCTCATCCTCGCAGATCTCATCCCCGAACGTAAGCTGACCAAAACGTACCGGGGACTCGATCTGCTGGATCTGCTGCATGATGAGGCAGCCCCCCTCACTGCTACTGCTCCCATCCTCCTCATCCTCCCCCTCGCTCCCGCTGCCCTCTAAAGGGCTAGAATCAGACGGGAGAGCCATCTGCTCGGGCTATCCCGCTATGCAATGCCTGGAGATCACTTACCAGGCCACCAGGCGGTGGGTAGGGTGCGACCTCCTCCACGCATACCTCTTCCTCCTCCTCCACCGCCTGGCCGTGGCCCTGCGACCCCTCCAGAGCCCCATTGGTCATGGCTCTGAATCGGTCCTCGTTTTCCAGCTTTTCCCGAAAGGGTCCACTGCCCGCCATGATGGTGCTCCTGCAGTCCTCTAGCTCTTCAATGGCCCGTCTGATCTTCCGGACCGCGGCGGATAGCTCAGGCTTCTTGTTGCCAGAGGCCCTCTCGGACCTCTCCTGAGCTACCCTCAACTCCCCCCAGAGGGAACTTAGCTTCTTTGTGGCGTCCTCATATTCGCAGAGGTGCGCATGGATATGGGAGGCATAGGTGACGGTTGCCTCCCTCGCCACCTTGGTACCCCAATCAGGGGGCACCGCTGCAGCACCTCTGCTAGCACTCGACCTACCTCCAGAGGGAGGAGCCGCAGAGGACGTAGCCTCGGGGGTCTTCCGGGTCCTCATGCTGGAACCCTTGCTTCCTCGGCCTGGTGTTGCAGCCTTAGCCGGGTTGTTGTTCCTCCCACCCCCCGCCGGCTTAGACCGGGAGGTGGGAGCCGGGGGCTCAGCCCCAGAGGCCAGTCCCACTATGTGCTTCCTTTCCTGGGAAGGGGGCAGACAAAAAGTCCCAGATGGAAAAAATTACCTCCCTTCCCAGGAGCTCTCTCCACACACAGCACAAACAGCACTTGCAGCACACGGCAGGCTCCGCCTCCACCACTTCCTGTCAGAAGGTGCAACAGGCAGAACTGGAACTCTATTTTATTATAAAAATTTAAACCATAAATACCCACTACACAAAGAACAAGATGCAAAACCCCAACAAAACACAAACAAGTCCAAAATTATAATGTCCAGTAAATATAAAGCAAAAATGTCCAGCATAAAACATAAAATGTCCATACTTTCCCGAAATCCTTATTCCTCCCAGCAAGGGAAGACCTTAACCTCTTTTTTTTATTTATCCAGAAAAACCCCTTCCAACATTCAGTCACATTCATACCTAACCCCCAAAAGAAACAACAAAACTGTCCCACTGCCAAAAACTTAAAGAAATAGGCCACCTGGCCGAAAGCTTAATACACAGCAAACATTTTTTTTGGGGTTTTTTTTTTCCCACCACCATTTTTGAAAACACCCAAAGTCCCACGAAAGTCTGTGGCCTTATCACAGCAAGGTACCACGAAAGTTTGTGGCCTACACAAAAAAAAAAGGTCCTTTTGCCTTTTCTAGCATCCCGCAGGACGTCCAATTTTCCACACAAAACCACCACAACACCTCCCTCCACCCCCCTAATGCCCCCCACCCAACCTAAACTAACCCCCCCACACGCTTAATATGCATACATAATTTATATACAGTACACAACATAACAGTAACAACAATACACAACATAACAATATAACAAAGACTAACCATATACCTACATAACATAACAACTTAACCATAAGACCACTAACCATGTACCAAAAGATCAGACCCAAGTTCAGTGCTTGCAAGCCCTATATTCAGATTCTGATACTGTAAAACAAAAAACTACAATGTGAGGGGAGCAGCCCACCACCAGGAAACTGGAGACTACAGAGGCTCTCACCCTAATCTAGCACACAAACAGCCTGTCCCTCCCTATTAAAGAAAAAGAAAAACCTGTCCCTACCGCCCTACCAATCTTTCCCTACCTGTCCCTACCTGTCCCTCTCTGACCCTCACTACCAACCTAATGCTAACTACCTATCCCTAAAGACTGTCCCTGTCTGTCCCTCCCTGACCCTACACATCCATCTGACCCTGCAAATAAATATAAAATATAGAAAGGGACTAAACTAACCCTATCACAGACACACATACCCTAACTCTCCCTAGGGCACATTAAATGAGAACCCCCTCCATAGAAGGGAAGCCCTCCCTGCACCCAGCCTCTCATACTCCAGTGAGCGCACTTTTGCCAGGTCACCCAGGATGTTCCTAATCATCTCTTCCCGGGGGAGGACTTTCTGCTGGGTGGACACTAAACACCGTGCGTTCCACGTGTAAAACCTAGTCACTAAACTAACTAAGAAAACAGTGCCCCGATCTCGACCACCAAGGGACCTGAATGCCCCATAGGCCCACTCCGCATAGGAAAGGCCTGCCAGCCTGGGCCAGCCAATGGAAGCACCCACCCTCTTGTAGACCTCTGTATTAAAAGGACACCGAAGCAGGAAGTGCTCCATGCTTTCAAGCATGCCGCCATACTCCTCGCGGGGACAATCCCGGTCATCAGAGTTCCTGTACTTCAGGTTGTCCCTCACATACAGTCTCCCATGGAAGCAGCGCCAAGCCAAGTCTCAAAACTTCAAGGGGATCTGCTTAGAGTTTAGTAACCCGAGCCCCACCTCTAGATCCTGGCTTGGGCAATCCTTGAGGGCCAGGGGCTTCTGGAAGTGGGTCAACAGAACCCTATTGTCAAGTAACCTCCTTGACAAGGTCCTGATCTCCCACACTCCCAGACCCCACCGGCGGATCACCTTCACAACCAGGGTAGCATAAGCCGGAAGATGCCCATGAGGCGTGCGAAGGTCCTTCACCCGCCCTCCTGTCTCCCATTCCTGGAAGAAAGGCCGAAACCACCCCCTACAGGAGAATACCCACGGAGGAGCCCTCTCTAACCAGAGGTTGGCGATGTTTGCCTTGAGAAAGGTGTTTACTAGAAACACCACTGGGTTGACCATACCTAACCCTCCTAGTCTCCTCGTGCGGTACGTGACCTCCCTCTTGATTAGGTTCAGCCTATTTCCCCATAATAGTTGGAAGAACAGGCTGTAGACCCGCGTCCAAAGAGGCTCTGGCAAGATGCAGACGCTGCCCAGGTATATTAATAAGGGGAGCAAAAACCCCTTGGCCAGGTTAACCCTTTCCCTCAGGGTCAAGGACCAACCCTTCCACTGATCCACCTTCTGGGCGGCGATCTTAAGTCTGCCCTCCCAGTTTTGCTGGGGATAGTCCCCCGTGCCGAAACTGATGCCTAAAATTTTTGCTGTGGCCTGAGGCCCTGGAAGGCTGTCTGGGAGATCAAAACTTGGATCTCCCCCTCCCAGCCAGAGACTCTCACACTTATCCCGGTTGATCATGGACCCAGATGCCACCGAGTAGCGCTCAACTTCAGACATGACCCAGTCCGCCTCCTCTCTCGAGGATACAAAGAGGGAAACGTCGTCGGCGTACGCCACTACCCTCAAGGTGGCCTCTGGCTCCGCCCGGTCCATCCCGACTCCCACCAACGGTCCGCGCTCCACTCTCCTTAAAAAGGGGTCGATCGCGACCCCGTTTAACAGTGGGCTCAGAGGACAGCCTTGGCGGACACCAGACCTCACCTCAAAAGGGGGTCCGACCCAACTGTTCACAAGCGGAAAAGTCTCTGCCCCATTGTATAATACTCTCAACCAATCAACAAACCTCCCTGGCAGACCGTACCTCAGAAGGACGGACCAGAGGTACTCATGGTTAACCCGGTCAAAGGCCTTCGCTTGGTCTAAGGACAGCAAGTACCCCTTCCAGTGACCTGCCCTGCCCTGCTCCACTGCCTCTCGGACACCGAGCACAGCACTAAAAGTACTGCGGCCTGGAACAGAGCAGTGCTGGGCCCCCGAAAGGAGCCGGGGTGCAAACTTCACCAACCGATTAAAAAGCACCTTTGCCAGAACCTTACGGTCCGTATTGAGAAGCGCTATGGGACGCCAATTCTCAATACGGGACGAGTCTTTACCCTTCGACAGAATAATCAGGGCGGACTTCCTCATTGAACCGGGCAGAATGTCCGAGGAGAGACATTCATTAAAAACCTCAGTCATGAGGGGGACCAAAGAGTCCCTAAAAGTCCTGTAAAACTCGGATGTTAAGCCATCCGGACCGGGCGATTTTTTTGGGCCGGAGCCCATCAATGGCCCGTCTCACTTCCTCTTCCCTGATTGCTTCTGCCAAAACATGAAGAGAGGGGTCATCCCCTGGCTCAGGGATGGTTTCAGCCAGGAAAGCCGACATCTCATCCCGATGTGGATCCCTCCTTCCCAAGAGGTGCGAGTAGAAGGATCTGACCACCTCCAGGATCCCTGATTTGGATCTGTTCAGGGAACCCGTACTGTCGATCAGTCCTATTACCATCTTGCAACTCACTGACATCCTGCAGTTCCTGTAGGGGTCGGGCGAGCGGTACCTCCCGAAATCCCTCTCAAAAACTAAGGATGTTTGCCTATCATACTGGCACCCCTTCAGCAAGGCCTTCACCCTGGAGATTTCCTCACGGTCCCCTCCAGTCGAGACGAGCTGTTCGAGTTTCCTCCCCAGCTCCCGATACAGGCGGTACCTGTTCAGGCCTCTGAGGCTCGAGAGCTGACGGAAGAACCCCGCAACCCTTGTTTTGAAGATCTCCCACCACTCAGACTTACTGCTACAGAGACCCAAGAGAGGTACCTGGCTCTGAATAAATTCCTCAAAGGATTGTCTCACATCCGCTTCTTCCAACAGGGACGAATTCAGCTTCCATAGGCCTCTCCCTATCCGGGGAGTCTCTGCAACATTCAAAGAAAAGGAAATGAAACAGTGATCGGAGAATTCCACCTCAACAGCGGACACTGCAGAAGAGACGGCTTCCTCCTTTAAAAAAAACCTATCTATCCTAGACCTACAACTACCCCTATGAAAGGTGAAACCCCCGTGACCTGGGGTGTGCCGGATGTGGACATCCACCAGGCGAGCTTCGCTTGCTATGCTGTTAAGGGTATTACTATCAAAAGCCAGCCTTCGGTCTCCGGGGCCTCCCCTATCGCGGGATCTAGTTATAGTATTAAAGTCCCCACCGAAGACCACCTGCCGGCTGGTAAAAAGATAGGGCTTGATCTTCAGGAAGAGACATTTACGGTCCCACTTTGACTGTGGACCATAGATGTTAATGAGCCGGAGCTCCTGTCCCCCCATGAAGACGTCAAGGACCAAGCACCTCCCCATTTCTACCTCGATCACCCGTCTGCATTCCACCGAACTGGCCTTAAAAAGGACCGCTACCCCGCTATACGGCTCGGCCGCAAGAGACCAGTATGAGGGCCCGCACCTCCACTCCCTCCTTGCTTTGTAAATGGCCCCCATGTCTGTTAGTCTGGTCTCCTGCAAAAATAAAATGTCAGCCTCAACTCGGTTGAAAAAATCAAAGGCCATAAATCTGGCCGTATCTGACTTTATACTGGCGACATTAATCGATGCCAGAGTCAACGGGGTAGGTTCCGCCATCATGGGTGATTGAGTTAGACGGCCTTCTTTTTGACCGTACCCCCCGATTTTCTCCTCTCACCTTCAGAGGAGAAGCCAGACTCTCCCCTCCTCTTTAGTGACACCGAGGTGTCCATGGCTGTTGTCACCTCCTTCCCAGTACTGGGTTCCTCATCTCTGGACCCCGGGGCAGTCCCCCCCCCCCCCCAGAGGAAAGTGAGCCCCCCGGAGGATGGACCCCGCCGCTCCCTGAAGGCACCTCAGATGTTACCGCCGGTCCCTCGCCCCCGACCTCCAACACAGCAGAGTCATCGAGGGCATGGAACCGGTTGGAGAGGGGGATCAGAGGGGAGCCGGTGAGCCCTTCCGTAGGCACCTTAGTGGCCAGGGGGGGAGCTTTAGATGTTTCTGCCCCTTTTCGGTTCCTCCTCCTCCGACTCTTACTGGCCTTACTGTCACCTGATTTTTTAGGCTGCTCCACCACCTCCTCGTCCAGACTTTCATACTGGGAGGAATCATCAGAAGCAGCCACCTCCTCCCTCTCCATCCTCCTGATCTCCTCGTTCACCGCCTCCCCCCCCCCAGGACCTCAGGGGCTCCGGCTGCCGCTTCTGGGGTGGGGACAGACATCACTCCAGTTGCCTGAGGCTTATCCTGCCCCTTACCCCCACGGCGCCTCACCTGTTGCCACTGGTGGGCAGATGAACTGGCCTCGCCTTCCCTCACTGGCCCCTCAGCTCCTCTCCCGCCCCCATCTCCAGCTCCAGCAGAGGATGCACCACCGGGGACCCCGCCACGGCTCTCCCCTGCCTGAGCAGAGACTGTGTTAGAAACGGAGCGGGGGCAGCGGCTATACGGGTGACCTAGGTCACCACACAGATGACACCTAATGTCACCACAGGCCGCGGCAAGATGACCTACCCCGCCACACAAGGCACATTTCTGCACCTTGCAGCCCGCGCTGAAGTGACGGGGATCACCGCACCTGTGGCAGACCTTCGGTTGCCCTTGGTAGAAGATCAGGATCCTGTCCCTCCCCAGAAATGCTGAGGAAGGGATGTGGGTGACAGTACCACCTGAGACCTTCAATCTCATCATGAAGGTCCAGCCCCCTGACCAAATACCAAACTCGTCCCTGTTTTTCTTTGGGACGTCCGTGACCTCCCCATAGCGAGAAAGCCACGTCACGATGTCAATACCAGAGAGTGACTCGTTATTGGTTAGAACGGTCACTCTCTTTACTCCGTTCTGGCGAGACACCGCCTGCACGGCAAAGTCTCGCCAGCCGGGCTCCCCCTTCACCAGTTCAAAATTCGACCAGAAAAGCTCTAGGCCCTCCGGTCGAACAAAGCTGATGTCGAAGATGGGGGTACCAAAAGGATGGATCAGGGCAAAGATGTCAGTTGCCCTGAAGTTCATCTTCAGGAGGAGCTCCACGACCCTCGCTCTTGGGGGGCACGCTTCACTGCCCCTCCATCGAAGACGGACTACATTCCTCCTGGCCACCCCCTGCCCGGCTGTCGGGAGGGACCACGCTATCTCCCCCTCCCTTTTATCTTGGAAGGCGGCCAGGCCGTGTTTATCCAGCCAAAAGGCCAGGTCCACCTCTCTTCCCTCTACCTGGATAGTCCGTTCTCCCTTTTTGAGGGCCTCCAGGAAACGGCGCCGCAAGTCACCATCCCTGAGGTCCAGAGGTGAGGAAGCCCCCCTAGAAGACCTAGAGGCCCCGGCTACTACCCCCGCAATACTCCGGGGACCAGCAGCCGGGGGGGCAGATGGACCAGCCCCGTCCCCACTCCCCCCACTACCCACAGACATACCATTCTTACCCCCTGCCACAGACACACCAGCACTCGTATCCTCAACCACAGCCACACTCATACCCACGCCATCCGCATCCATGTCAACAGTCACCCCACTCCCACTCACATGCACACTGGGGTCACAATTTTTCATTTTCTGCAAACGTTTTTTTCCTGCAGTTTTTTCACTGCTGCCACCTGCTGGCAGCACCTTCCTTGCTGGGGGGTTTTGGGAGCCAGTTGCTGCTGGCAGTTTTGCCGGCGCCCCTGCCCCAGATAAGCCCACGGGCACAGGGGACACCGACAGGCAGGCACCATCTCTGCTGTCTGTTGCAGCCGTGGCACTACTGCTCCCAGCAGCTTCCAGCGCTAAGCCCCGCCCCTTTTCGGGCGGAGCCACGCCCACTTTGGCGGGGTTTGCCTGCGAGGCCATGCTCCCCGCACCAGGCAGCACGGTGGGGGCCCCAGAGGCCACTCCCACCGGTGCCGTGGGTGACAGGGAGACCAAGCCCCCCGCACCAGGCAGCACAGTGGGGGCCTCAGAGGCCACTCCCACCGGTGCCTTGGATGACAGGGAGGCTACGCCCCCCACACCAGGCAGCACAGTAGGGGCCCCAGAGGCCACTCCCACCGGTGCCGTGGGTGACAGGGAGGCCACGCCCCCCACACCAGGCAGCACGGTGGGGGCCCCAGAGGCCACTCCCACTGGCACCGTGGACGGCTGGGAGGCCACGCCCCCTGAAGCCGGCCGCGCCGGGACCCCCGAAGCCGACCCAGAACCGGGTCTACTCACAGGGGCCCCTGGACCAGCGGCACCAGCTCTCAGGGGCATAGCACCCCCTACCGTCACACCTTTCACCACAAATAGCCTGGCCACCCCAGCTCCGACGGCCGGCCCCAGGCTAGGCCACTCCCCCTCGGCACCCAGCGGCGGTGGAGCCCCCCGCGCTGACCCATTACTGGGCCCCTGCGCAGGGGGCCCCGACCTCGCCGCGGATTTTGCCAGGGGAGCAAGCCCCACCTTACGCTTATGAGCCGGCTCTGCCGGAGCCGCAGGCACCGCGCCCTTCACCTTAACAGGTCTCTGGGTCCCTAAAAGTGATCCAGATTTTTTAGTGGATCCGTGTGTGAGGGACCCAGACACCCCAGCACACGCCGCCGGAGATGCGGCCCCGGCTGTCGGTGCGCCGCCGGCAGCGCAGGAGGCAGCGGCAGATGTACACGCCGCCCCCTGCACGCCAGCAGGTGCCAGGCCAGACCCCCGTCTTACAGGGGATCCAGCACGAGCACCACCACTGATAACACCCACCGCCGGGCCGCCCTCCGTGCCATGCTCCATATCAGACACCTCTGACCCACTGCCTCTATTACCACAAACAGAGGCAGCGCTCTGCGTGCCATGGCCTATATTCTCCCCGCTCCCTCGCTGTGGACCCACAGAGGTGTCCATAGTACTAGACGCCTCCTTTCCAGTACTGGTTTCCTCACCTCTGGACCCCCCCCAGAGGAAAGTGAGCCCTCCGGAGGACGGACCCCGCCGCTCCCTGAAGGCACCTCAGATGTTACCGCCGGTCCCTCGCCCCCGACCTCCGACACAGCAGAGTCATCGAGGGCATGGAACCGGTTGGAGAGGGGGATCAGAGGGGAGCCGGTGAGCCCTTCCGTAGGCACCTTAGCGGCCAGGGGGGGGGGCTTTAGATGTTTTTGCCCCTTTTTTGTTCCTCCTCCTCCGACTCTTAATGGTCTTACCGTCACCTGATTTTTTAGGCTGCTCCACCACCTCCTCGTCCAGACTTTCATACTGGGAGGAATCATCAGAAGCAGCCACCTCCTCCCTCTCCATCCTCCTGATCTCCTCGTTCACCGCCTCCTCCCCCAGGGCCTCAGGGGCTCCGGCTGCCGCTTCTGGGGTGGGGACAGACATCACCCCAGTCGCCTGAGGCTTATCCTGCCCCCTACCCCCACGGCGCCTCACCTGTTGCCACTGGTGGGCAGATGAACTGGCCTCGCCTTCCCTCACTGACCCCTCAGCTCCTCTCCCACCCCCACCTCCAGCTCCAGCAGAGGATGCACCGCTGTGGACCCCCCCACGGCTCTCCCCTGCCTGACCAGAGATGGTGTTAGAAACGGAGCGGGGGCAGCGGCTATACGGGTGACCTAGGTCACCACACAGATGACACCTAATGTCACCACAGGCCGCGGCAAGATGACCTACCCCGCCACACAAGGCACATTTCTGTACCTTGCAGCCCGCGCTGAAGTGACGGGGATCACCGCACCTGTGGCAGACCTTCGGTTGCCCCTGGTAGAAGATCAGGATCCTGTCTCTGCCCAGAAACGCTGAGGAAGGGATGTGGGTGACAGTACTGCCTGAGACCTTCAACCTCATCATGAAGGTCCAGCCCCCTGACCAAATGCCAAACTCGTCCCTGTTCTTTTTTGGGACGTCCGTGACCTCCCCATAGCGAGAAAGCCACGTCAAGATATCGACTCCAGAGAGTGACTCGTTATTGGTTAGAACGGTCACCCTCTTTACGCCATTTTGGCGAGACACCGCCTGCACGGCAAAGTCTCGCCAGCCGGGCTCCCCCTTCACCAGTTCAAAATTCGACCAGAAAAGCTCTAGGCCCTCCGGTCGAACAAAACTGATGTCGAAGACGGGGGTACCAAAAGGATGGATCAGGGCAAAAATGTCAGTCGCCCTGAAGTCCATCTTCAGGAGGAGCTCCACGACCCTCGCTCTTGGCGGGCACGCTTCACTGCCCCTCCACCGAAGACGGACTACATTCCTCCTGGCCACCCCCTGCCCGGCTGTCGGGAGGGACCACACTGTCTCCCCCTCCCTTTTATCTTGGAAGGCGGCCTGGCCGTGTCTATCCAGCCAAAAGGCCACCTCTCTTCCCTCTACCTGGATCGTCCGTTCTCCCTTCTTGAGGGCCTCCAGAAAACGGCGCCGCAAGTCACCATCCCTGAGTTCCAGAGGTGAGGAAGCCCCCCGAGAGGACCCCGAGGCCCCGGCTACTACCCCCGCAAAACTCCGAGGACCAGCAGCCGGGGGGGCAGATGGACCAGCCCTGTCCCCACTCACCCCACTACCAACAGACATACCATTCTTACCCCCGGCCACCGACACGCCAACATTCGTATCCTCAACCACAGCCACATTCATACCCACGCCATCCCCATCAATGTCAACAGTCACCCCACCTGGGCCACTCTCACTCACATGCACACTGGGGTCACAGTTCTTCATTTTTTTCAAGCATTTTTTGCCAGCAGTTTTTCCACTGCTGCCACCTGCTGGCAGCACCTTCCCTGCCGGGGGGATTTGGGAGCCAGGTACTGAGACTTTTGGCGGTGCCCCTGCCCCAGATAAGCCCACGAGCACAGGGGACACCGACAGGCAGGCACCACCTCTGCTGCCTGTTACAGCTGTGGCACCACTGCTCCCAGCAGCTGCCGACGCTAAGCCCCGCCCATTTTCGGGCGGAGCCACGCCCACTTGGGCGGGTTTTGTCTGAGGCCACGCCCCCCGCACCAGGCAGCACGGTGGGGGCCCCGGAGGCCACTCCCACTGGTGCCCTGGGTGACAGGGAGGCCACGCCCCCCGCACCAGGCAGCACAGTGGGGGCCCCAGAGGCCACTCCCACCGGTGCCGTGGATGACAGTGAGGCCACGCCCCCCACACCAGGCAGCACGTTGGGGGCCCCGGAGGCCACTCCCACCGATGCCGTGGGTGACAGGGAGGCCACGGCCCCCGCACCAGGCAGCACAGTGGGGGCCCCAGAGGCCACTCCCACCGGTGCCGTGGATGACAGGGAGGCCACGCCCCCCACACCAGGCAGCACGGCGGGGGCCCCAGAGGCCACTCCCACCGGTGCCTTTGGTGACAGGGAGGCCACGCCCCCCGCACCAGGCAGCACGGTGGGGGCCCCAGAGGCCACTCCCACTGGCGCCGTGGATGGCTGGGAGGCCACACCCCCCGAAGCCGGCCGCGCAGGGACCCCCGAAGCTGACCCGGAGCCGGGTCTACTCACAGGGGCCCCTGGACCAGCGGCACCAGCTCTCAGGGGCATAGCACCCCCTACCGTCACACCCGTTGCCACAAAAAGCCTGGCCACCCCAGCTCCGGTGGCCGGCCCCAGGCTAGGCCACTCCCCCTCGGCACCCAGCGGCGGTGGATCCCCCCGCGCTGACCCATTACTGGGCCCCTGCGCAGGGGGCCCCGACCTCGCCACGGATTTTGCCAGGGGAGCAAGCCCCACCTTTCCTTTATGAGCCGGCTCTGCCGGAGCCGCAGGCCCCGCGCCCTTCACCTTACCAGGTATCTGGGTCCCTGAAAGTGATCCAGATTTAGTGGATCCGTGCGTGAGGGACCCAGACACCCCAGCACACGCCGCCGGAGATGCGGCCCCGGCTGTCGGTGCACCGCCGGCAGCGCAGGAGGCAGCGGCGGATGTACACGCCGCCCCCCGCACGCCAGCAGGCGCACCAGGTGCCAGGCCAGACCCCCCTTTTACAGGGGATCCAGCCCGAGCACCTCCACTGATGACTCCCACCATCGGGCCGCCCTCCGCGCCATGCTCCATATCAGACACCTTGGACCCACTGCCTCCATTACCACAAACAGAGGCAGCGCTCTGCGTGCCATGGCCCATGTTCTCCCCGCTCCCTCGCTGTGGACCCACAACAGAGTCCAAGCCGGGGTGGGTGGCGGGTGCCGCACAACGGGACAGGGGGGCCCCAGAGAGGGGGACATACTCGAACTTATGTGCAATAGATGTTTTCTTTTTTTTTTTGCTTTTCTCTTCGTCCCCCTCCCGGGTGCCTCATCCTCGCAGATCTCATCCCCGAACGTAAGCTGACCAAAATGTACCGGGGACTCGATCTGCTGGATCTGCTGCATGATAAGGCAGCCCCCCTCACTGCTGCTACTCCCATCCTCCTCATCCTCCCCCTCGCTCCCGCTGCCCTCTGAAGGGCTAGAATCAGACGGGAGAGCCATCTGCTCAGGGGCTATCCCGCTATGCGATGCCTGGAGATCACTTACCAGGCCACCAGGCGGTGGGTAGGGTGCGTCCTCCTCCACGCATACCTCTTCTTCCTCCTCCTCCACCGCCTGGCCGGGGCCCTGCGACCCCTCCAGAGCCCCACCGGTCATGGCTCTGAACCAGTCATCATTCCGCAGCTTCTCCAAGAAGGGTCCACTGCCTGCCAGTATGGTGCTCCTGCGGTCCTGCAGCTCTTGGATGGCTTGCTTGATTTTCCGGACCGCGGCGGATAGCTCAGGCTTCTTGGTGCCAGAGGCCCTTTCGGACCTCTCCTGAGCTACCCTCAACTCCCCCCAGAGGGAACTTAGCTTTTTTGCGGTGTCCTCATACTCACAGAGGTGCGCATGGACACGGGAGGCATAGGTGACGGTTGCCTCCCTCGCCACCTTGGTACCCCAATCAGGGGGCACCGCTGCAGCACCTCTGCTGGCACTCGACCCACCTCCGGAGGGAGAAGCCGCCGCGGTCGTAGCCTCGGGGGTCCTCCGGGTCCTCATGGCGGACCCCTTGCTGCCTCGGCCTGATGTTGTAGCCTTAGCCGGCTTGGTGTTCCTCCCACCCCCTGCCAGCTTGGACCGGGAGGTGGGAGCCGGGGGCCCAGCCCCGGAGGCCAGTCCCACTATGAGCCTTCTTTCCTGGGAAGGGGGCAGACAAAAAGTCCCAGATGAAAAAAAAAAAAAAACCTCCCTTCCCAGGAGCTCTCTCCACAGCAGCACACAGTCCAGGAAGCACACTCAGCACAGCTCGCTGCAGGCTCCACCTCCACCACTTCCTGAAAGAAGCTGCAACAGGCAGAACTGGAGCTCTTTTTATTATAAAAATACAAAAACACAAAAACACAACACAAATACAGACACTGTACAAAAACAACTAAAACCCCAGCAAGTCCAGAGTCCAGAGTCCAGCAAAATACTGGTCCTTACTTTTCCAAGGACCCCCCTGGCAAGGGAAGACCTTACATATACCTTACCTTACCCCAACATTCGCTCACATTCACACCTAACCCCCTAACAAAAGGAAAACTAAGAAACCAAGCCCATCGCCCAAAAAAAAAAAAAAAAAAAAAAAAAAGAGACGGGCCACCTGGCCAAAAAGCTTAACACCTATACACACACAAAAAAAAAAACCCTCTCCCTTTTTTTTTTTTTTTTTTTATTTATTTATTTTTTTTTTTATTTTATTTTTTTTTATTTTTTTTTTCCCACCACCATTTTTTAACACCCAAGGTCCCACGAAAGTCTGTGGCCTTATCACAGCATCTCTTTTTAGGTCCCACGAAAGTTTGTGGCCCACAAATAACGGGTCCTTTTTCCCGCATCCCGTAGGACGTCCATTCTCCCAAAAACCCCTCCCCCTCCCCCCCTGAAACCCACCACCCAACCTACACTAACCCCCCCGTGCACAAATTACACATACATACAATACACAAAACTATACATGTATATACAGTACTCAACATAACCAAAGCAAACACAACATAACAATAGCACAATATAAACAAATGACCATAACCATGAACAAAAGTCAGACCCAAGTTCAGTACTTGCAAGCCCTATATTCGGGTTTCCAATACCGTAAAACAAAAAACTATAATGTGAGGGGAGCAGCCCACCACCAGGAAACTGGAGACTACCGAGGTTCTCACCCTAATCTAGCACACAAACACCCTGTCCCTCCCTATTAAAGAAAAAGAAAAACCTGTCCCTACCGCCCTACCAGTCTATCCCTACCTGTCCCTACCTGTCCCTCTCTGACCCTCACTACCAACCTAATGCTAACTACCTATCCCTAAAGACTGTCCCTACCTGTCCCTCCCTGACCCTACACATCCATCTGACCCTACAAATAAATATAAAATATAGAAAGGACTAAACTAACCCTATCACAGACACACATACCCTAACTCTCCCTAGGGCACATTAAATGAGAACCCCCTCCATAGAAGGGAAGCCCTCCCTGCACCCAGCCTCTCATACTCCAGCGAGCGCACTTTTGCCAGGTCACCCAGGATGTTCCTAATCACCTCTTCCCGGGGGAGGACTTTATGCTGGGTGGACACTAAACACCGTGCATTTCACGTGTAAAACCTAGTCACTAAACTAACTAAGAAGGCAGAGCCCCGATCTCGGCCACCAAGGGACCTGAATGCCCCATAGGCTCACTCCGCATAGGAAAGGCCTGCCAGCCTAGGCCAGCCAATGGAAGCACCCACCCTACTGTAGACCTCTGTATTAAAGGGACATTGAAGCAGGAAGTGCTCCATGCTTTCAAGCATGCCGCCACACTCCTCGCGGGGACAATCCCGGTCATCAGAGTTCCTGTACTTCAGGTTGCCCCTCACATACAGTCTCCCATGGAAGCAGCGCCAAGTCAAGTCCCAAAACTTCAAGGGGATCCGCTTAGAGTTTAATAACCCGAGCCCCACCTCCAGATCCCGGCTTGGGCAATCCTTGAGGGCCAGGGGCTTCTGGAAGTGGGTCAATAGAACCCTATTGTCAAGTAACCTCCTTGACAAGGTCCTGATCTCCCACACTCCCAGACCCCACCGGCGGATCGCCTTCACAACCAGGGTAGCATAAGCCGGAAGATGCCCATGAGGCGTGCGAAGGTCCTTCACCCGCCCTCCTGTCTCCCATTCCTGGAAGAAAGGCCGAAACCACCCCCTACAGGAGAATACCCACGGAGGAGCCCTCTCTAACCAGAGGTTGGCGATGTTTGCCTTAAGAAAGGTGTTTACTAGAAACACCACCGGGTTGACCATACCCAACCCTCCTAGTCTCCTCGTGCGGTACGTGACCTCCCTCTTGATCAGGTTCAGCCTATTCCCCCATAATAGTTGGAAGAACAGGCTGTAGACCCGTGTCCAAAAAGGTTCTGGCAAGATGCAGACGCTGGCGAGGTATATTAATAAAGGGAGCAAATACCCCTTGGCCAGGTTAACCCTTTCCCTCAGGGTCAAGGACCAACCCTTCCACTGATCCACCTTCTGGGCGGCAATCTTAAATCTGCCCTCCCAGTTTTGCTGGGGATAGTCCCCAGGGCCGAAACTGATGCCTAAAATTTTTGCTGTGGCCTGAGGCCCTGGGAGGGTGTCCGGGAGATGGAAACTTGGATCTCCCCCTCCCAGCCAGAGACTCTCACACTTATCCCGGTTGATCATGGACCCAGAAGCCACCGAGTAGCGCTCAACTTCAGACATGACCCAGTCCGCCTCCTCTCTCGAGGATACAAAGAGGGAAACGTCGTCGGCGTACGCCACTACCCTCAAGGTGGCCTCTGGCTCCGCCCGGTCCATCCCGACTCCCACCAACGGTCCGCGTTCCACTCTCCTTAAAAAGGGGTCGATCGCGAACACGTATAACAGTGGGCTCAGAGGACAGCCCTGGCGGACACCAGACCTCACCTCAAAAGGGGGTCCGACCCAACCGTTCACAAGCGGAAAAGTCTCTGCCCCATTGTATAATACTCTCAACCAATCAACAAACCTCCCTGGCAGACCGTACCTCAGAAGGACGGACCAGAGGTACTCATGGTTAACCCGGTCAAAGGCCTTCGCCTGGTCTAAGGACAGCAAGTACCCCTTCCAGAGACCTGCCCTGCCCTGCTCCACTGCCTCTCGGACACCGAGCACAGCACTAAAAGTACTGCGGCCTGGAACAGAGCAGTGCTGGGCCCCCGAAAGGAGCCGGGGTGCAAACTTCACCAATCGATTGAAAAGCACCTTTGCCAGAACCTTTCGGTCCGTATTGAGAAGCGCTATGGGACGCCAATTCTCAATACGGGACGAGTCTTTACCCTTTGACAGGATAATCAGGGCGGACTTCCTCATTGAACCGGGAAGAATGTCCGAGGAGAGACATTCATTAAAAACCTCAGTCATGAGGGGGACCAAAGAGTCCCTAAAAGTCCTGTAAAACTCGGATGTTAAGCCATCCGGACCGGGCGATTTTTTTGGGCCGGAGCCCATCAATGGCCCGTCTCACTTCCTCTTCCCTGATTGCTTCTGCCAAACCATGAAGAGAGTGGTCATCCCCTGGTTCAGGGATGGTTTCAGCCAGGAAAGCCGACATCTCATCCCGATCTGGATCCCTCCTTCCCAAGAGATGCGAGTAGAAGGATCTGACCACCTCCAGGATCCCTGATTTGGATCTGTTCAGGGAACCCGTACTGTCGATCAGTCCTGCTACCATCTTGCAACTCACTGACATCCTGCAGTTCCTGTAGGGGTCGGGCAAGCGGTACCTCCCGAAATCCCTCTCAAAAACCAAGGATGTGTGCCTATCATACTGGCACCCCTTGAGCAAGGCCTTCACCCTGGAGATTTCCTCACGGTCCCCTCCAGTCGAGACGAGCTGCTCGAGTTTCCTCCCCAGCTCCCGATACAGGAGGTACCTGTTCAGGCCTCTGAGGCTTGAAAGCTGACGGAAGAACCCTGCAACCCTTGTTTTGAAGATCTCCCACCACTCAGACTTACTGCTACAGAGACCCAAGAGAGGTACATGGCTCTGAAGAAATTCCTCAAAGGATTGTCTCACATCCGCTTCTTCCAACAGGGACGAATTCAGCTTCCATAGGCCTCTCCCTATCCGGGGAGTCTCGGCAACATTCAAAGAAAAGGAAATAAAACAGTGATCGGAGAATTCCACCTCAACAGCGGACACTGCAGAAGAGACGGCTTCCTCCTTTAAAAAAAACCTATCTATCCTAGACCTACAACTACCCCTATGAAAGGTGAAACCCCCGTGACCTGGGGTGTGCCGGATGTGGACATCCACCAGGCGAGCTTCGCTTGCTATGCTGTTAAGGGTATTACTATCAAAAGCCAGCCTTCGGTCTCCGGGGCTTCCCCTATCACGGGATCTAGTTATAGTATTAAAGTCCCCACCGAAGACCACTTGACGGCTGGTAAAAAGATAGGGCTTGATCTTCAGGAAGAGACATTTACGGTCCTACTCTGACTGTGGACCATAGATGTTAATGAGCCGGAGCTCCTGTCCCCCCATGAAGACGTCAAGGACCAAGCACCTCCCCATTTCTACCTCGATCACCCGTCTGCATTCCACCGAAGCGGCCTTAAAAAGGACCGCTACCCCGCTATACGGCTCGGCCGCAAGAGACCAGTATGAGGGCCCGCACCTCCACTCCCTCCTTGCTTTGTAAATGGCCCCCATGTCCGTTAGTCTGGTCTCCTGCAAAAATAAAATGTCAGCCTCAACTCGGTTGAAAAAATCAAAGGCCATAAATCTGGCCGCATCTGACTTTATACTGGTGACATTAATCGACGCCAGAGTCAACGGGGTAGGTTCCGCCATCATGGTTGTTTTAGGCTGCTCCACCACCTCCTCGTCCAGACTTTCATACTGGGAGGAGTCATCAGAAGCAGCCACCTCCTCCCTCTCCATCCTCCTGATCTCCTCGCTCACCGCCTCCTCCCCCAGGGCCTCAGGGGCACCGGCTGCTGCTTCCGAGGAGGGTACAGACATCACCCCAGTCGCCTGGGGCTTATCCTGCCCCCTACCCCCACGGCGCCTCACCTGATGCCACTGGTGGGCAGATGTACTGGCTACGCCTTCCTTCACCGGTCCCTCAGCTCCTCTCCCACCTCCACCTCCGGCTCCAGCAGAGGATGCACCGCTGGGGACCCCCCCATGGCTCTCCCCCGCCTGACCAGAGATGGTGTTAGAAAAGGAGCGGGGGCAGCGGCTGTACGGGTGACCTAGGTCACCACACAGGTGACACCTAATGTCACCACAGGCCGCGGCAAGATGACCTACCCCGCCACACAAGGCACATTTCTGCACCTTGCAGCCCGCGCTGAAGTGGCGGGGATCACCGCACCTGTGGCAGACCTTTGGTTGCCCCTGGTAGAAGATCAGGATCCTGTCCCTCCCCAGGAATGCTGAGGAGGGGATGTGGGTGACAGTACCGCCTGAGACCTTCAACCTCATCATGAAGGTCCAGCCCCCTGACCAGATGCCAAACTCGTCCCTGTTCTTTTTTGGGACGTCCGTGACCTCCCCATAGCGGGAAAGCCACGTCATAATATCGAACCCAGAGAGTGACTCGTTATTAGTTAGAACGGTCACTCTCTTTACTCCATTTTGGCGAGACACCGCCTGCACGGCAAAGTCTCGCCAACCGGGCTCCCCCTTCACCAGTTCAAAATTCGACCAAAAAAGATCTAGGCCCTCCGGCCGAACAAAACTGATGTCGAAGATGGGGGTACCAAAAGGATGGATCAGGGCAAAGATGTCAGTCGCCCTGAAGTTCATCTTCAGGAGGAGCTCCACGACCCTTGCTCTTGGCGGGCACGCTTCACTGCCCCTCCACCGAAGACGAACTACATTCCTCCTGGCCACCCCCTGCCCGGCTGTCGGGAGGGACCACGCTGTCTCCCCCTCCTTTTTATCTTGGAAGGCGGCCAGGCCATGTCTATCTAGCCAAAAGGCCAGGTCCACCTCTCTTCCCTCTACCTGGATCGTCCGTTCTCCCTTCTTGAGGGCCTCCAGGAAACGGCGTCGCAAGTCACCATCCCTGAGGTCCACAGGTGAGGAAGCCCCCCGAGAAGACCCCGAGGTCCCGGCTACTACCCCCGCAAAACTCCGGGGACCAGCAGCCGGGGGGGCAGATGGACCAGCCCCACCCCCACCCCCCCCACTAGCAACAGACACACCAGCACTCGCTTCCTCCACCACAGACACATCCATACCGACAGTCACCCCACTTGCCCCACTCCCACTCCCATGCACACTGGGGTCACAGTTGTTTTTTTTCTCTACACACTTTCTGCCAGCAGGTTTTTCAACAGCATTACTACTGCTGGCACCTGCTGGCAGCACCTTCCCTGCCGGGGGGTTTTGGGAGCCTGGTGCTGCAGCTATTTTTGCCGGCGCCCCTGCCCCAGATAAGCCCGTGGGCACAGAGGACACCGGCAGGCAGGCACCACCTCCATTTTTAGCCACAGCTGTGGCACTACTGCTCCCAGCAGCTGCTGGCGCTAAGCCCCGCCCCTTTTCGGGTGAAGCCACGCCCACCTGTGCGGGATTTACCCGCGAGGACATGCCCCCTGCACCAGGCAGCACAGTGGGGGCCCCAGAGGCCACTCCCACCGGTGCCGTGGGTGACAGGGAGACCAAGCCCCCCGCACCAGGCAGCACAGTGGGGGCCTCAGAGGCCACTCCCACCGGCGCCTTGGATGACAGGGAGGCCACACCCCCCGCACCAGGCAGCACGGTGGGGGCCCCAGAGGCCACTCCCACTGGTGCTGTGGATGGCTGGGAGGCCACGCCCCCCGAAGCCGGCCGCGCCGAGACCCCCGAAGCCGACCCGGAACCGGGTCTACTCACAGGGGCCCCTGGACCAGCGGCACCAGCTCTCAGGGGCATAGCACCCCCTACCGTCACACCCTTTACGACAAAAAGCCTGGCCACCCCAGCTCCGGCGGCCGGCCCCAGGCTAGGCCACTCCCCCTCGGCACCCAGCGGCGGTGGAGCCCCCCGCGCTGACCCATTACTGGGCCCCTGCGCAGGGGGCCCCGACCTCGCCACGGATTTTGCCAGGGGAGCAAGCCCCACCTTTCCTTTATGAGCCGGCTCTGCCGGAGCGGCAGGCCCCGCGCCCTTCACCTTACCAGGTCTCTGGGTCCCTGAAAGTGATCCAGATTTAGTGGATCCGTGCGTGAGGGACCCAGAAACCCCAGCACACGCCGCCGGAGATGCGGCCCCGGCTGTCGGTGCGCCGCCAGCAGAGCAGGAGGCAGCGGCAGATGTACAAGCCGCCCCCTGCACGCCGGCAGGCGCACCAGGTGCCAGGCCAGACCTCCCTTTTACAGGGGATCCAGCCTGAGCACCACCACAGATCACACCCACCGTCGGGCCGCCCTTCGTGCCATGCTCCATATCAGACACCTCCGCCCCACTGCCTCCATTACCACAAACAGAGACAGCGCTCCGCATGCCATGGCCTATATTCTCCCCGCTCCCTCGCTGTGGACCCACAACAGAGTCCAAGCCGGGGTGGGTAGCGGGTGCCGCACAACGGGACAGGGGGGCCCCAGAGAGGGGGACATACACAAATTTGTGCGCAACAGTTGTTTTTCTCTTTTTTTTTTGCTTTTCTCTTCATCCCCCTCACGGGTGCCACATCCTCGCAGATCTCATCCCCGAACGTAAGCTGACCAAAACGTACCGGGGACTCGATCTGCTGGATCTGCTGCATGATAAGGCAGCCCCCCTCACTGCTACTGCTCCCATCCTCCTCATCCTCCCCCTCGCTCCCGCTGCCCTCTGAAGGGCTAGAATCAGACGGGAGAGCCATCTGCTCAGGGGCTATCCCGCTATGCGATGCCTGGAGATCACTTACCAGGCCACCAGGCGGTGGGTAGGGTGCGTCCTCCTCCACGCATACCTCTTCCTCCTCCACCACCGCCTGGCTGGGGCCCTGCGACCCCTCCAGAGCCCCACCGGTCATGGCTCTGAACCGGCTATCATTCTGCAACTTTTCCTTAAAGGGTCCGCTGCCCGCCATGATGGTGCTCCTGCGGTCCTCCAGGTCTTGTATGGCCCGCTTGATCTTCCGGACCGCGGCGGATAGCTCAGGCTTCTTACTGCCAGAGGCCCTCTCGGACCTCTCTTGAGCCACCCTCAACTCCCCCCAGAGGGAACTTAGCTTTTTTGTAGCGTCCTCATACTCGCAGAGGTGCGCATGTATACGGGAGGCATAGGTGACGGTTGCCTCCCTCGACGCCTTGGTACCCCAATCAGGGGGCACCGCTGCAGCACCTCCGCTCGTACTCGACCCACCTCCGGAGGGAGGAGCCGCCGCGGTCATAGCCTCGGGGGTCCTCCGGGTCCTCATGCCGGACCCCTTGCTGTCTTGGCCAGATCTTGTTGCCTTAGCCGGCTTGGTGTTCCTCCCACCCCCCGCCAGCTTGGACCGGGAGGTGGGAGCCGGGGGCCCATCCCCGGAGGCCAGTCCCACTATGAGCCTTTTTTCCTGGGAAGGGGGCAGACAAAAAGTCCCAGATGAAAAAAAAAAAAAACCTCCCTTCCCAGGAGCTCTCTCCACAGCAGCACACAGTCCAGGAAGCACACTCAGCACAGCTCGCTGCAGGCTCCACCTCCACCACTTCCTGAAAGAAGCTGCAACAGGCAGAACTGGAGCTCTTTTATTATAAAAATATAAAACAAACCATAAAAACACACTACACAAAGAACAAAGACACAAACCCCAACGAAACACAAACAAATCCAAAATTATAATGTCCAGTATAAATTATAAAGCAAAGCAAAAAATGTCCTACAATGTTCATAACATAAAGTCCATTTCCCAAAATCCCCCCAGCAAGGGAAGACCTTAAACCTTTTTTTCAAAAAATATCCCCTTCCAACATTCACTCCACATTCATACCTAAACCCCCAAAACAAAACAACAAACTGGCCCACTGCCAAAAACAAAGAAATAGGCTACCTGGCCGAAACAAAACTTAATACACAGCAAACCTTTTTTTTGTAGTATTTTATATTATTATTTTTTTTTTTTTTTTTTCCCCACCACCATTTTTTAAAACACCCAAGGTCCCACGAAAGTCTGTGGCCTTATCACAGCATCTCTTTTTAGGTCCCACGAAAGTTTGTGGCCCACAAATAATGGGTCCTTTTTCCCGCATCCCGTAGGACGTCCATTCTCCCAAAAACCCCTCCCCCTCCCCCCCTGAAACCCCCTCCCCAACCTACACTATACCCCCCCGTGCGCAAATTACACATACATACAATACACAAAACTATACATGTATATACAGTACTCAACATAACCAAAGCAAACACAACATAACAATAGCACAATATAAACAAATGACCATAACCATGAACAAAAGTCAGACCCAAGTTCAGTACTTGCAAGCCCTATATTCGGGTTTCCAATACCGTAAAACAAAAAACTATAATATGAGGGGAGCAGCCCACCACCAGGAAACTGGAGACTACCGAGGTTCTCACCCTAATCTAGCACACAAACACCCTGTCCCTCCCTATTAAAGAAAAAGAAAAACCTGTCCCTACCGCCCTACCAGTCTATCCCTACCTGTCCCTACCTGTCCCTCCCTGACCCTACACATCCATCTGACCCTACAAATAAATATAAAATATAGAAAGGACTAAACTAACCCGATCACAGACACACATGCCCTAACTCTCCCTAGGGCACATTAAATGAGAACCCCCTCCATAGAAGGGAAGCCCTCCCTGCACCCAGCCTCTCATACTCCAGCGAGCGCACTTTTGCCAGGTCACCCAGGATGTTCCTAATCACCTCTTCCCGGGGGAGGACTTTATGCTGGGTGGACACTAAACACCGTGCATTCCACGTGTAAAACCTAGTCACTAAACTAACTAAGAAGACAGTGCCCCGATCTCGGCCACCAAGGGACCTGAATGCCCCATAGGCCCACTCCGCATAGGAAAGGCCTGCCAGCCTAGGCCAGCCAATGGAAGCACCCACCCTACTGTAGACCTCTGTATTAAAGGGACATTGAAGCAGGAAGTGCTCCATGCTTTCAAGCATGCCGCCACACTCCTCGCGGGGACAATCCCGGTCATCAGAGTTCCTGTACTTCAGGTTGCCCCTCACATACAGTCTCCCATGGAAGCAGCACCAAGTCAAGTCCCAAAACTTCAAGGGGATCCGCCTAGAGTTTAATAACCCGAGCCCCACCTCCAGATCCCGGCTTGGGCAATCTTTGAGGGCCAGGGGCTTCTGGAAGTGGGTCAACAGAACCCTATTGTCAAGTAACCTCCTTGACAAGGTCCTGATCTCCCACACTCCCAGACCCCACCGGCGGATCGCCTTCACAACCAGGGTAGCATAAGCTGGAAGATGCCCATGAGGCGTGCGAAGGTCCTTCACCCGCCCTCCTGTCTCCCATTCCTGGAAGAAAGGCCGAAACCACCCCCTACAGGAGAATACCCACGGAGGAGCCCTCTCTAACCAGAGGTTGGCGATGTTTGCCTTAAGAAAGGTGTTTACTAGAAACACCACCGGGTTGACCATACCCAACCCTCCTAGTCTCCTCGTGCGGTACGTGACCTCCCTCTTGATCAGGTTCAGCCTATTCCCCCATAATAGTTGGAAGAACAGGCTGTAGACCCGTGTCCAAAGAGGTTCTGGCAAGATGCAGACGCTGCCCAGGTATATTAATAAAGGGAGCAAATACCCCTTGGCCAGGTTAACCCTTTCCCTCAGGGTCAAGGACCAACCCTTCCACTGATCCACCTTCTGGGCGGCAATCTTAAGTCTGCCCTCCCAGTTTTGCTGGGGATAGTCCCCCGGGCCGAAACTGATGCCTAAAATTTTTGCTGTGGCCTGAGGCCATGGGAGGGTGTCCGGGAGATCGAAACTTGGATCTCCCCCTCCCAGCCAGAGACTCTCACACTTATCCCGGTTGATCATGGACCCAGAAGCCACCGAGTAGCGCTCAACTTCAGACATGACCCAGTCCGCCTCCTCTCTCGAGGATACAAAGAGGGAAACGTCGTCGGCGTACGCCACTACCCTCAAGGTGGCCTCTGGCTCCGCCCGGTCCATCCCGACTCCCACCAACGGTCCGCGTTCCACTCTCCTTAAAAAGGGGTCGATCGCAAACACGTATAACAGTGGGCTCAGAGGACAGCCCTGGCGGACACCAGACCTCACCTCAAAAGGGGGTCCGACCCAACCGTTCACAAGCGGAAAAGTCTCTGCCCCATTGTATAATACTCTCAACCAATCAACAAACCTACCGGGCAGACCGTACCTCAGAAGGACGGACCAGAGGTACTCATGGTTAACCCGGTCAAAGGCCTTCGCCTGGTCTAAGGACAGCAAGTACCCCTTCCAGAGACCTGCCCTGCCCTGCTCCACTGCCTCTCGGACACCGAGCACAGCACTAAAAGTACTGCGGCCTGGAACAGAGCAGTGCTGGGCCCCGAAAGGAGCCGGGGTGCAAACTTCACCAACCGATTGAAAAGCACCTTTGCCAGAACCTTTCGGTCCGTATTGAGAAGCGCTATGGGACGCCAATTCTCAATACGGGACGAGTCTTTACCCTTTGACAGGATAATCAGGGCGGACTTCCTCATTGAACCGGGAAGAATGTCCGAGGAGAGACATTCATTAAAAACCTCAGTCATGAGGGGGACCAAAGAGTCCCTAAAAGTCCTGTAAAACTCGGATGTTAAGCCATCCGGACCGGGCGATTTTTTGGGCCGGAGCCCATCAATGGCCCGTCTCACTTCCTCTTCCCTGATTGCTTCTGCCAAACCATGAAGAGAGGGGTCATCCCCTGGTTCAGGGATGGTTTCAGCCAGGAAAGCCGACATCTCATCCCGATCTGGATCCCTCCTTCCCAAGAGATGCGAGTAGAATGATCTGACCACCTCCAGGATCCCTGATTTGGATCTGTTCAGGGAACCCGTACTGTCGATCAGTCCTGCTACCATCTTGCAACTCACTGACATCCTGCAGTTCCTGTAGGGGTCGGGCGAGCGGTACCTCCCGAAATCCCTCTCAAAAACCAAGGATGTGTGCCTATCATACTGGCACCCCTTGAGCAAGGCCTTCACCCTGGAGATTTCCTCACGGTCCCCTCCAGTCGAGACGAGCTGCTCGAGTTTCCTCCCCAGCTCCCGATACAGGCGGTACCTGTTCAGGCCTCTGAGGCTCGAAAGCTGACGGAAGAACCCCGCAACCCTTGTTTTGAAGATCTCCCACCACTCAGACTTACTGCTACAGAGACCCAAGAGAGGCACCTGGCTCTGAAGAAATTCCTCAAAGGATTGTCTCACATCCGCTTCTTCCAACAGGGACGAATTCAGCTTCCATAGGCCTCTCCCTATCCGGGGAGTCTCTGCAACATTCAAAGAAAAGGAAATGAAACAGTGATCGGAGAATTCCACCTCAACAGCGGACACTGCAGAAGAGACTGCTTCCTCCTTTAAAAAAAACCTATCTATCCTAGACCTACAACTACCCCTATGAAAGGTGAAACCCCCGTGACCTGGGGTGTGCCGGATGTGGACATCCACCAGGCGAGCTTCGCTTGCTATGCTGTTAAGGGTATTACTATCAAAAGCCAGCCTTCGGTCTCCGGGGCCTCCCCTATCACGGGATCTGGTTATAGTATTAAAGTCCCCACCGAAGACCACCTGCCGGCTGGTAAAAAGATAGGGCTTGATCTTCAGGAAGAGACATTTACGGTCCCACTCTGACTGTGGACCATAGATGTTAATGAGCCGGAGCTCCTGTCCCCCCATGAAGACGTCAAGGACCAAGCACCTCCCCATTTCTACCTCGATCACCCGTCTGCATTCCACCGAACTGGCCTTAAAAAGGACCGCTACCCCGCTATACGGCTCGGCCGCAAGAGACCAGTATGAGGGCCCGCACCTCCACTCCCTCCTTGCTTTGTAAATGGCCCCCATGTCCGTTAGTCTGGTCTCCTGCAAAAATAAAATGTCAGCCTCAACTCGGTTGAAAAAATCAAAGGCCATAAATCTGGCCGCATCTGACTTTATACTGGCGACATTAATCGACGCCAGAGTCAACGGGGTAGGTTCCGCCATCATGGGTGATTGAGTTAGACGGCCTTCTTTTTAACCGCACCCCTCAATTTACCTTTTTCACCCTCAGAGGAGGAGCCAGACTCTCCCCTCCTCTTTAGTGACACCGAGGTGTCCATAGCACCCGTCACCACCTTCCCAGTCTTACCGGGTTCCTCACCCCTGGACCCCAGGGCAGTCCCCCCCCCAGAGGAAAGTGAGCCCTCCGGAGGACGGACCCCGCCACTCCCTGAAGGCACCTCAGATGTTACCGCCGGTCCCTCACCCCCGACCTCCGACACAGCAGAGTCATCGAGGGCATGGAACCGGTTGGAGAGGGGGATCAGAGGGGAGCCGGTGAGCCCTTCCATAGGCACCTTAGTGGCCAGGGGGGGGGCCTTAGATGTTTTTGCCCCTTTTCGGTTCCTCCTCCGACTCTTACTGGTCTTACTGTCACCTTTTGTTTTAGGCTGCTCCACCACCTCCTCGTCCAGACTTTCATACTGGGAGGAGTCATCAGAAGCAGCCACCTCCTCCCTCTCCATCCTCCTGATCTCCTCGCTCACCGCCTCCTCCCCCAGGGCCTCAGTGGCACCGGCTGCAGCTTCCGAGGAGGGTACAGACATCACCCCAGTCGCCTGGGGCTTATCCTGCCCCCTACCCCCACGGCGCCTCACCTGATGCCACTGGTGGGCAGATGTACTGGCCACGCCTTCCTTCACCGGCCCCTCAGCTCCTCTCCCGCCCCCACCTCCGGCTCCAGCAGAGGATGCACCGCTGGGGACCCCCCCATGGCTCTCCCTCGCCTGACCAGAGATGGTGTTAGAAAAGGAGCGGGGGCAGCGGCTGTACGGGTGACCTAGGTCACCACACAGGTGACACCTAATGTCACCACAGGCCGCGGCAAGATGACCTACCCCGCCACACAAGGCACATTTCTGCACCTGAAGTGGCGGGGATCACCGCACCTGTGGCAGACCTTTGGTTGCCCCTGGTAGAAGATCAGGATCCTGTCCCTCCCCAGGAATGCTGAGGAGGGGATGTGGGTGACAGTACCGCCTGAGACCTTCAACCTCATCATGAAGGTCCAGCCCCCTGACCAGATGCCAAACTCGTCCCTGTTCTTTTTTGGGACGTCCGTGACCTCCCCATAGCGGGAAAGCCACGTCATAATATCGACCCCAGAGAGCGACTCGTTATTAGTTAGAACAGTCACTCTCTTTACTCCATTTTGGCGAGACACCGCCTGCACGGCAAAGTCTCGCCAGCCGGGCTCCCCCTTCACCAGTTCAAAATTCGACCAAAAAAGATCTAGGCCCTCCGGCCGAACAAAACTGATGTCGAAGATGGGGGTACCAAAAGGATGGATCAGGGCAAAGATGTCAGTCGCCCTGAAGTTCATCTTCAGGAGGAGCTCCACGACCCTTGCTCTTGGCGGGCACGCTTCACTGCCCCTCCACCGAAGACGAACTACATTCCTCCTGGCCACCCCCTGCCCGGCTGTCGGGAGGGACCACGCTGTCTCCCCCTCCTTTTTATCTTGGAATGCGGCCAGGCCATGTCTATCTAGCCAAAAGGCCAGGTCCACCTCTCTTCCCTCTACCTGGATCGTCCGTTCTCCCTTCTTGAGGGCCTCCAGGAAACGGCGTCGCAAGTCACCGTCCCTGAGGTCCAGAGGTGAGGAAGCCCCCCGAGAAGACCCCGAGGCCCCGGCTACTACCCCCGCAAAACTCCGGGGACCAGCAGCCGGGGGGGCAGATGGACCAGCCCCACCCCCACTCCCCCCACTAGCAACCGACACACCAGCACTCGCTTCCTCCACCACAGACACATCCATACCGACAGTCACCCCACTTGCCCCACTCCCACTCACATGCACACTGGGGTCACAGTTGTTTTTTTTTCTCCACACACTTTCTGCCAGCAGGTTTTCCAACAGCATTACTACTGCTGCCACCTGCTGGCAGCACCTTCCCTGCCGGGGGGTTTTGGGAGCCTGGTGCTGCAGCTATTTTTGCCGGCGCCCCTGCCCCAGATAAGCCCGTGGGCACAGAGGACACTGGCAGGCAGGCACCACCTCCATTTTTAGCCACAGCTGTGGCACTACTGCTCCCAGCAGCTGCTGACGCTAAGCCCCGCCCCTTTTCGGGTGAAGCCACGCCCACTTGTGCGGGATTTACCCGCGAGGACACGCCCCCTGCACCAGGCAGCACAGTGGGGGCCCCAGAGGCCACTCCCACTGGTGCCGTGGGTGACAGGGAGGCCACGCCCCCCGCACCAGGCAGCACAGTGGGGGCCCCAGAGGCCACTCCCACCGGTGCCGTGGATGACAGGGAGGCCACGCCCCCCACACCAGGCAGCACGGTGGGGGCCCCGGAGGCCACTCCCACCGGTGCCATGGGTGACAGGGAGGCCACGCCCCCCGCACCAGGCAGCACAGTGGGGGCCCCAGAGGCCACTCCCACCGGTGCCGTGGATGACAGGGAGGCCACGCCCCCCACACCAGGCCGCACGGCGGGGGCCCCAGAGGCCACTCCCACCGGTGCCTTTGGTGACAGGGAGGCCACGCCCCCCGCACCAGGCAGCATGGTGGGGGCCCCAGAGGCCACTCCCACTGGTGCCGTGGACGGCTGGGAGGCCACGCCCCCCGAAGCTGGCCGCGCCGGGACCCCCGAAGCCGACCCGGAACTGGGTCTACTCACAGGGGCCCCTGGACCAGCGGCACCAGCTCTCAGGGGCATAGCACCCCCTACCGTCACACCCTTCACCACAAACAGCCTGGCCACCCCAGCTCCGGTGGCCGGCCCCAGGCTAGGCCACTCCCCCTCGGCACCCAGCGGCGGTGGAGCCCCCTGCGCTGACCCATTACTGGGCCCCTGCGCAGGGGGCCCCGACCTCGCCACGGATTTTGCCAGGGGAGCAAGCCCCACCTTTCCTTTGTGAGCCGGCTCTGCCGGAGCCTCAGGCCCCGCGCCCTTCACCTTACCAGGTCTCTGGGTCCCTGAAAGTGATCCAGATTTAGTGGATCCGTGCGTGAGGGACCCAGACACCCCAGCACACGCCGCCGGAGATGCGGCCCCGGCTGTCGGTGCGCCGCCAGCAGAGCAGGAGGCAGCGGCAGATGTACAAGCCGCCCCCTGCACGCCAGCAGGCGCACCAGGTGCCAGGCCAGACCTCCCTTTTACAGGGGATCCAGCCTGAGCACCACCACAGATCACACCCACCGTCGGGCCGCCCTCCGCGCCATGCTCCATATCAGACACCTTGGACCCACTGCCTCCATTACCACAAACAGAGGCAGCGCTCTGCGTGCCATGGCCTATGTTCTCCCCGCTCCCTCGCTGTGGACCCACAACAGAGTCCAAGCCTGGGTGGGTGGCGGGTGCCGCACAACGGGACAGGGGGGCCCCAGAGAGGGGGACAAACACAAATTTATGTGCGATAGATGTTTTCTTTTTTTTTTTTTGCTTTTCTCTTCGTCCCCCTCCCGGGTGCCTCATCCTCGCAGATCTCATCCCCGAACGTAAGCTGACCAAAACGTACCGGGGACTCGATCTGCTGGATCTGCTGCATGATAAGGCAGCCCCCCTCACTGCTGCTACTCCCATCCTCCTCATCCTCCCCCTCGCTCCCGCTGCCCTCTGAAGGGCTAGAATCAGACGGGAGAGCCATCTGCTCAGGGGCTATCCCGCTATGCGATGCCTGGAGATCACTTACCAGGCCACCAGGCGGTGGGTAGGGTGCGACCTCCTCCACGCATACCTCTTCTTCCTCCTCCTCCACCGCCTGGCTGGGGCCCTGCGACCCCTCCAGAGCCCCACCGGTCATGGCTCTGAACCGGTCATCATTAAGCAGCTTCTCCATGAAGGGTCCACTGCCCACCAGTATGGTGCTCCTGCGGTCTTCCAGGTCTTGAATGGCCCGCTTGATCTTCCGGACCGCGGCGGATAGCTCAGGCTTCTTACTGCCAGAGGCCCTCACGGACCTCTCCTGAGCCACCCTCAACTCCCCCCAGAGGGAACTTAGCTTCTTTGTGGCGTCCTCATACTCGCAGAGGTGCGCATGTATACGGGAGGCATAGGTGACGGTTGCCTCCCTCGACGCCTTGGTACCCCAATCAGGGGGCACCGCTGCAGCACCTCCGCTCGTACTCGACCTACCTCCGGAGTGAGGAGCCGCCGCGGTCGTAGCCACGGGGGTCCTCCGGGTCCTCATGCTGGAACCCCTGCTGTCTTGGCCAGATCTTGTAGCCTTAGCCGGCTTGGTGTTCCTCCCACCCCCCGCCAGCTTGGACCGGGAGGTGGGAGCCGGGGGCCCAGCCCCGGAGGCCAGTCCCACTATGAGCCTTTTTTCCTGGGAAGGGGGCAGACAAAAAGTCCCAGATGAAAAAAAAACCTCCCTTCCCAGGAGCTCTCTCCACAGCAGCCAAACAGCCCAGGAAGCACACTCAGCACAGCTCACTGCAGGCTCCACCTCCACCACTTCCTGAAAGAAGCTGCAACAGGCAGAACTGGAGCTCTTTTATTATAAAAATATAAAACAAACCATAATTACACACTATATAAAATCCAAAACACAAAACCCCAACAAAACACATCCCAAAGGAAACCCCAAGTCCAAAATTATAATGTCCAGTTAAAATGTCCTCGAACATAAGCTGTTCATTTTCCCAAAATCCCCCCCAGCAAGGGAAGACATTAACCTCTTTTTTTTAATTTTATACCAGAAAAAACCCCTACAACATTCACTCACATCCATACCCATACACTTATAACTAACCCTAAAGAAAAAAAACAACAAAACTGGCCCACTGCCAAAAATGTAAAGAAATAGGCCATCTGGCCGAAAGCACAATACACAGCAAACTCTCTTTTTTTTTTTTTTTTTTTTTTTTTTTTTTTTATATATAAATTTTTTTTTTTTTTTTCCCCACCACCATTTTTTAACACCCAAGGTCCCACGAGAGTCTGTGGCCTTATCACAACAAGGTCCCACTAAAGTTTGTGGCCATTTCACACACAAAAAGGTCCCTTTGCCTCTTCCGGCATCCCGCAGGACGTCCACATTTTTCACAAAACCACCGCAACCCCTCCCCCCTCCCCCCTAAAGCCCCCCACCCAACCTAAACTAACCCCCCCACACACACAATACACATACATTACATACATTAAATTTATATACAATGCACAACATAACATAACAGTAACAACAATACACAACATAACGATGTAACAACAACTAACCAAATCATCATGACATAACAACTTAACCGTAAGACTACTAAACATGAACCAAAGGATCAGACCCAAGTTCAGTGCTTGCAAGCCCTATATACAGATTCTGAACCGTAAAACAAAAAACTACAAATGTGAGGGGAGCAGCCCACCACCAGGAAACTGGAGACTACAGAGGCTCTCACCCTAATCTAACACACAAACAGCCTGTCCCTCCCTATTAAAGAAAAAGAAAAACCTGTCCCTACCGCCCTACCAATCTTTCCCTACCTGTCCCTACCTGTCCCTCTCTGACCCTCACTACCAACCTAATGCTAACTACCTATCCCTAAAGACTGTCCCTACCTGTCCCTCCCTGACCCTACACATCCACCTGACCCTACAAATAAATATAAAATATAGAAAGGACTAAACTAACCCTATCACAGACACACATACCCTAACTCTCCCTAGGGCACATTAAATGAGAACCCCCTCCATAGAAGGGAAGCCCTCCCTGCACCCAGCCTCTCATACTCCAGCGAGCGCACTTTTGCCAGGTCACCCAGGATGTTCCTAATCACCTCTTCCCGGGGGAGGACTTTGTGCTGGGTGGACACTAAACACCGTGCATTCCACGTGTAAAACCTAGTCACTAAACTAACTAAGAAGACAGTGCCCCGATCTCGGCCACCAAGGGACCTGAATGCCCCATAGGCCCACTCCGCATAGGAAAGGCCTGCCAGCCTAGGCCAGCCAATGGAAGCACCCACCCTACTGTAGACCTCTGTATTAAAGGGACATTGAAGCAGGAAGTGCTCCATGCTTTCAAGCATGCCGCCACACTCCTCGCGGGGACAATCCCGGTCATCAGAGTTCCTGTACTTCAGGTTGCCCCTCACATACAGTCTCCCATGGAAGCAGCGCCAAGTCAAGTCCCAAAACTTCAAGGGGATCCGCCTAGAGTTTAATAACCCGAGCCCCACCTCCAGATCCCGGCTTGGGCAATCCTTGAGGGCCAGGGGCTTCTGGAAGTGGGTCAACAGAACCCTATTGTCAAGTAACCTCCTTGACAAGGTCCTGATCTCCCACACTCCCAGACCCCACCGGCGGATCGCCTTCACAACCAGGGTAGCATAAGCCGGAAGATGCCCATGAGGCGTGCGAAGGTCCTTCACCCGCCCTCCTGTCTCCCATTCCTGGAAGAAAGGCCGAAACCACCCCCTACAGGAGAATACCCACGGAGGAGCCCTCTCTAACCAGAGGTTGGCGATGTTTGCCTTAAGAAAGGTGTTTACTAGAAACACCACCGGGTTGACCATACCCAACCCTCCTAGTCTCCTCGTGCGGTACGTGACCTCCCTCTTGATCAGGTTCAGCCTATTCCCCCATAATAGTTGGAAGAACAGGCTGTAGACCCGTGTCCAAAGAGGTTCTGGCAAGATGCAGACGCTGCCCAGGTATATTAATAAAGGGAGCAAATACCCCTTGGCCAGGTTAACCCTTTCCCTCAGGGTCAAGGACCAACCCTTCCACTGATCCACCTTCTGGGCGGCAATCTTAAGTCTGCCCTCCCAGTTTTGCTGGGGATAGTCCCCCGGGCCGAAACTGATGCCTAAAATTTTTGCTGTGGCCTGAGGCCCTGGAAGGGTGTCCGGGAGATCGAAACTTGGATCTCCCCCTCCCAGCCAGAGACTCTCACACTTATCCCGGTTGATCATGGACCCAGAAGCCACCGAGTAGCGCTCAACTTCAGACATGACCCAGTCCGCCTCCTCTCTCGAGGATACAAAGAGGGAAACGTCGTCGGCGTACGCCACTACCCTCAAGGTGGCCTCTGGCTCCGCCCGGTCCATCCCGACTCCCACCAACGGTCCGCGTTCCACTCTCCTTAAAAAGGGGTCGATCGCGAACACGTATAACAGTGGGCTCAGAGGACAGCCCTGGCGGACACCAGACCTCACCTCAAAAGGGGGTCCGACTCAACCGTTCACAAGCGGAAAAGTCTCTGCCCCATTGTATAATACTCTCAACCAATCAACAAACCTACCGGGCAGACCGTACCTCAGAAGGACGGACCAGAGGTACTCATGGTTAACCCGGTCAAAGGCCTTCGCCTGGTCTAAGGACAGCAAGTACCCCTTCCAGAGACCTGCCCTGCCCTGCTCCACTGCCTCTCGGACACCGAGCACAGCACTAAAAGTACTGCGGCCTGGAACAGAGCAGTGCTGGGCCCCCGAAAGGAGCCGGGGTGCAAACTTCACCAATCGATTGAAAAGCACCTTTGCCAGAACCTTTCGGTCCGTATTGAGAAGCGCTATGGGACGCCAATTCTCAATACGGGACGAGTCTTTACCCTTTGACAGGATAATCAGGGCGGACTTCCTCATTGAACCGGGAAGAATGTCCGAGGAGAGACATTCATTAAAAACCTCAGTCATGAGGGGGACCAAAGAGTCCCTAAAAGTCCTGTAAAACTCGGATGTTAAGCCATCCAGACCGGGCGATTTTTTTGGGCCGGAGCCCATCAATGGCCCGTCTCACTTCCTCTTCCCTGATTGCTTCTGCCAAACCATGAAGAGAGGGGTCATCCCCTGGTTCAGGGATGGTTTCAGCCAGGAAAGCTGACATCTCATCCCGATCTGGATCCCTCCTTCCCAAGAGATGCGAGTAGAAGGATCTGACCACCTCCAGGATCCCTGATTTGGATCTGTTCAGGGAACCTGTACTGTCGATCAGTCCTGTTACCATCTTGCAACTCACTGACATCCTGCAGTTCCTGTAGGGGTCGGGCGAGCGGTACCTCCCGAAATCCCTCTCAAAAACTAAGGATGTGTGCCTATCATACTGGCACCCCTTGAGCAAGGCCTTCACCCTGGAGATTTCCTCACGGTCCCCTCCAGTCGAGACGAGCTGCTCGAGTTTCCTCCCCAGCTCCCGATACAGGCGGTACCTGTTCAGGCCTCTGAGGCTCGAAAGCTGACGGAAGAACCCCGCAACCCTTGTTTTGAAGATCTCCCACCACTCAGACTTACTGCTACAGAGACCCAAGAGAGATACCTGGCTCTGAAGAAATTCCTCAAAGGATTGTCTTACATCCGCTTCTTCCAACAGGGATGAATTCAGCTTCCATAGGCCTCTCCCTATCCGGGGAGTCTCTGCAACATTCAAAGAAAAGGAAATGAAACAGTGATCGGAGAATTCCACCTCAACAGCGGACACTGCAGAAGAGACGGCTTCCTCCTTTAAAAAAAACCTATCTATCCTAGACCTACAACTACCCCTATGAAAGGTGAAACCCCCGTGACCTGGGGTGTGCCGGATGTGGACATCCACCAGGCGAGCTTCGCTTGCTATGCTGTTAAGGGTATTACTATCAAAAGCCAGCCTTCGGTCTCCGGGGCCTCCCCTATCACGGGGTCTAGTTATAGTATTAAAGTCCCCACCGAAGACCACCTGCCGGCTGGTAAAAAGATAGGGCTTGATCTTCAGGAAGAGACATTTACGGTCCCACTCTGACTGTGGACCATAGATGTTAATGAGCCGGAGCTCCTGTCCCCCCATGAAGACGTCAAGGACCAAGCACCTCCCCATTTCTACCTCGATCACCCGTCTGCATTCCACCGAAGCGGCCTTAAAAAGGACCGCTACCCCGCTATACGGCTCGGCCGCAAGAGACCAGTATGAGGGCCCGCACCTCCACTCCCTCCTTGCTTTGTAAATGGCCCCCATGTCCGTTAGTCTGGTCTCCTGCAAAAATAAAATGTCAGCCTCAACTCAGTTGAAAAAATCAAAGGCCAAAAATCTGGCCGCATCTGACTTTATACTGGCGACATTAATCGACGCCAGAGTCAACGGGGTAGGTTCCACCATCATGGGTGATTGAGTTAGACGGCCTTCTTTTTGACCGTACCCCCAGATTTTTTGTGCTCACCTTCAGAGCAGGAGCCAGACTCTCCCCTCCTCTTTAGTGACACCGAGGTGTCCATAGCACCCGTCACCACCTTCCCAGTACCGGGTTCCTCACCCCTGGACCCCAGAGCAGTCCCCCCCCCCAGAGGAAAGTGAGCCCTCCGGAGGACGGACCCCGCCGCTCCCTGAAGGCACCTCAGATGTTACCGCCGGTCCCTCACCCCCGACCTCCGACACAGCAGAGTCATCGAGGGCATGGAACCGGTTGGAGAGGGGGATCAGAGGGGAGCCGGTGAGCCCTTCCGTAGGCACCTTAGTGGCCAGGGGGGGGGCCTTAGATGTTTTTGCCCCCTTTCGGTTCCTCCTCCGACTCTTACTGGTCTTACTGTCACCTTTTGTTTTAGGCTGCTCCACCACCTCCTCGTCCAGACTTTCATACTGGGAGGAGTCATCAGAAGCAGCCACCTCCTCCCTCTCCATCCTCCTGATCTCCTCGTTCACCGCCTCCTCCCCCAGGGCCTCAGGGGCACCGGCTGCCGCTTCCGAGGAGGGTACAGACATCACCCCAGTCGCCTGGGGCTTATCCTGCCCCCTACCCCCACGGCGCCTCACCTGATGCCACTGGCGGGCAGATGTATTGGCCACGCCTTCCTTCACTGGCCCCCCAGTCCCTCTCCCGCCCCCACCTCCAGCATCAGCAGAAGATGAACCGCCAGGGACTCCCCCATGGCTCACCCCTGCCTGACCAGAGATGGCGTTAGAAAAGGAGTGGGGGCAGCGGCTGTACGGGTGACCTAGGTCACCACACAGGTGACACCTAATGTCACCACAGGCCGCGGCAAGATGACCTACCCCGCCACACAAGGCACATTTCTGCACCTTGCAGCCCGCGCTGAAGTGGCGGGGATCACCGCACCTGTGGCAGACCTTCGGCTGCCCCTGGTAAAAGATCAGGATCCTGTCCCTCCCCAGAAATGCTGAGGAGGGGATGTGGGTGACAGTACCGCCTGAGACCTTCAACCTCATCATGAAGGTCCAGCCCCCTGACCAAATGCCAAACTCGTCCCTGTTCTTGTTTGGGACGTCCGTGACCTCCCCATAGCGGGAAAGCCACGTCATAATATCGACCCCAGAGAGTGACTCGTTATTTGTCAAAACGGTCACCCTCTTTACGCCATTTTGGCGAGACACCGCCTGCACGGCAAAGTCTCGCCAGCCGGGCTCCCCCTTCACCAGTTCAAAATTCGACCAGAAAAGCTCTAGGCCCTCCGGTCGAACAAAACTGATGTCAAAGACGGGGGTACCAAAAGGATGGATCAGGGCAAAGATGTCAGTCGCCCTGAAGCTCATCTTCAGGAGGAGCTCCACGACCCTCGATCTTGGCGGGCACGCTTCACTGCCCCTCCACCGAAGACGGACCACATTCCTCCTGGCCACCCCCTGCCCGGCTGTCGGGAGGGACCACACTGTCTCCCCCTCCCTTTTATCTTGGAAGGCGGCCATGCCATGTCTATCCAGCCAAAAGGCCAAGTCTACCGCTCTTCCCTCTACCTCGATCGTCCGTTCTCCCTTTTTGAGGGCCTCGAGGAAACTGCGCCGCAAGTCACCATCCCTGAGGTCCAGAGGTGAGGAAGCCCGCCCTGAAGATCCCGAGCCCCCAGCTACTACCCCCGCAAAACTCCGGGGACCAGCAACCGGGGGGGCAGATGGACCAGCCCCACCCCCACTACCAACAGACACACCATTCTTACTCCCTTCCACAGACACGTCAACACTTGTATCTTCAATCACAGCCACATCCATACCCACGCTATCCCCATCCACGTCAGTAGTCACACCCCTCGCCCCACTCTCACTCACATGCACACTGGGGTCACAGTTTTTTTTTTTCTGCAAGCATTTTTTCCCTGCAGCAGCACTGCCGCCACCTGATGGCAGCACCTTCCCTGCCGGGGGGTTTTGGGAACCTGGTGCTGCTGCCATTTTTGCCGGCGCCCCTGCCCCAGATAAGCCCGTGGGCACAGAGGACACCGACAGGCAGGCACCTCCTCCGTTGTCTGCCGCAGCCGTGGCACCACTGCTCCCAGCAGTAGCAGCTGCCGGCGCTAAGCCCCGCCCCTTTTCGGGTGGAGCCGCGCCCACTTGGGTGGGGTTTCCCCGCGAGGCCACGCCCCCCGCACCAGGCAGCACGGTGGGGGCCCCAGAGGCCACACCCACCGGTGCCGTGGGTGACAGGGAGACCAAGCCCCCCGCACCAGGCAGCACAGTGGGGGCCTCAGAGGCCACTCCCACCGGTGCCTTGGGTGACAGGGAGGCCATGCCCCCCGCACCAGGCAGCACAGTGGGGGCCCCAGAGGCCACTCCCACCGGTGCCGTGGATGACAGGGAGGCCACACCCCCCACACCAGGCAGCACGGTGGGGGCCCCGGAGGCCACTCCCACTGGTGCCGTGGACGGCTGGGAGGCCACGCCCCCCGAAGCCGGCCGCGCCGGGACCCCCGAAGCCGACCCGGAACTGGGTCTACTCACAGGGGCCCCTGAACCAGCGGCACCAGCTCTCAGGGGCATAGCACCCCCTACCGTCACACCCTTTACGACAAACAGCCTGGCCACCCCAGCTCCGGCGGCCGGCCCCAGGCTAGGCCACTCCCCCTCGGCAACCAGCGGCGGTGGAGCCCCCCGCGCTGACCCATTACTGGGCCCCTGCGCAGGGGGCCCCGACCTCGCCACGGATTTTGCCAGGGGAGCAAGCCCCACCTTTCCTTTATGAGCCGGCTCTGCCGGAGCCGCAGGCCCCGCGCCCTTCACCTTACCAGGTCTCTGGGTCCCTGAAAGTGATCCAGATTTAGTGGATCCGTGCATGAGGGACCCAGACACCCCAGCACACGCCGCCGGAGATGCGGCCCCGGCTGTCGGTGCGCCGCCAGCAGAGCAGGAGGCAGCGGCAGATGTACAAGCCAGCAGGCACACCAGGTGCCAGGCCAGACCTCCCTTTTACAGGGGATCCAGCCTGAGCACCACCACAGATCACACCCACCGTCGGGCCGCCCTCCGCGCCTTGCTCCATATCAGACACCTTGGACCCACTGCCTCCATTACCACAAACAGAGGCAGCGCTCTGCGTGCCATGGCCTATGTTCTCCCCGCTCCCTCGCTGTGGACCCATAACAGAGTCCAAGCCGGGGTGGGTGGCGGGTGCCGCACAACGGGACAGGGGGGCCCCAGAGAGGGGGACATACACAAACTTGTGCGCAACAGTTGTTTTTCTCTTTTTTTTTGCTTTTCTCTTCATCCCCCTCACGGGTGCCTCATCCTCGCAGATCTCATCCCCGAACGTAAGCTGACCAAAACGTACCGGGGACTCGATCTGCTGGATCTGCTGCATGATAAGGCAGCCCCCCTCACTGCTACTGCTCCCATCCTCCTCATCCTCCCCCTCGCTCCCGCTGCCCTCTGAAGGGCTAGAATCAGACGGGAGAGCCATCTGCTCAGGGGCTATCCCGCTATGCGATGCCTGGAGATCACTTACCAGGCCACCAGGCGGTGGGTAGGGTGCAGCCTCCTCCACGCATACCTCTTCTTCCTCCTCCTCCACCGCCTGGCTGGGGCCCTGCGACCCCTCCAGAGCCCCACCGGTCATGGCTCTGAACCGGTCATCATTAAGCAGCTTCTCCATGAAGGGTCCACTTCCTGCCAGTATGGTGCTCCTGCGGTCTTCCAGGTCTTGAATGGCCCGCTTGATCTTCCGGACCGCGGCGAATAGCTCAGGCTTCTTACTGCCAGAGGCCCTCACGGACCTCTCCTGAGCCACCCTCAACTCCCCCCAGAGGGAACTTAGCTTCTTTGTGGCGTCCTCATACTCGCAGAGGTGCGCATGTATACGGGAGGCATAGGTGACGGTTGCCTCCCTCGACGCCTTGGTACCCCAATCAGGGGGCACCGCTGCAGCACCTCCGCTCGTACTCGACCTACCTCCGGAGGGAGGAGCCGCCGCGGTCGTAGCCTCGGGGGTCCTCCGGGTCCTCATGCTGGAACCCCTGCTGCCTTGGCCAGATCTTGTAGCCTTAGCCGGCTTGGTGTTCCTCCCACCCCCCGCCAGCTTGGACCGGGAGATGGGAGCCGGGGGCCCAGCCCCGGAGGCCAGTCCCACTCTGAGCCCTCTTTCCTGGGAAGGGGGCAGACAAAAAGTCCCAGATAGAAAAAAAAAACCTCCCTTCCCAGGAGCTCTCTCCACAGCAGCCAAACAGTCCAGGAAGCACACGGCACACAGCTCGCTGCAGGCTCCACCTCCACCACTTCCTGAATGAAGCTGCAGCAGGCAGAACTGGAGCTCTTTTATTATAAAAATATAAAACAAACCATAAAAACACACTACACAAAGAACCAAGACACAAACCCCAACGAAACACAAACAAATCCAAAATTATAATGTCCAGTATAAATTATAAAGCAAAGCAAAAATGTCCTACAATGTTCATAACATAAAGTCCATTTCCCAAAATCCCCCCAGCAAGGGAAGACCTTAAACCTTTTTTTCCAAAAATATCCCCTTCCAACATTCACTCCACATTCATACCTAAACCCCCAAAACAAAACAACAAACTGGCCCACTGCCAAAAACAAAGAAATAGGCCACCTGGCCGAAACAAAAGTTAATACACAGCAAACCTTTTTTTTGCAGTTTTTTATATATATATATATATTTTTTTTTTTTTTTTCCCCCACCACCATTTTTTAACACCCAAGGTCCCACGAAAGTCTGTGGCCTTATCACAGCATCTCTTTTTAGGTCCCACGAAAGTTTGTGGCCCACAAATAACGGGTCCTTTTTCCCGCATCCCGAAGGACGTCCATTCTCCCAAAAACCCCTCCCCCTCCCCCCCTGAAACCCCCCACCCAACCTACACTAAACCCCCCCGTGCGCAAATTACACATACATACAATACACAAAACTATACATATATATACAGTACTCAACATAACCAAAGCAAACACAACATAACAATAGCACAATATAAACAAATGACCATAACCATGAACAAAAGTCAGACCCAAGTTCAGTACTTGCAAGCCCTATATTCGGGTTTCCAATACCGTAAAACAAAAAACTATAATGTGAGGGGAGCAGCCCACCACCAGGAAACTGGAGACTACCGAGGTTCTCACCCTAATCTAGCACACAAACACCCTGTCCCTCCCTATTAAAGAAAAAGAAAAACCTGTCCCTACCGCCCTACCAGTCTATCCCTACCTGTCCCTACCTGTCCCTCTCTGACCCTCACTACCAACCTAATGCTAACTACCTATCCCTAAAGACTGTCCCTACCTGTCCCTCCCTGACCCTACACATCCATCTGACCCTACAAATAAATATAAAATATAGAAAGGACTAAACTAACCCTATCACAGACACACATACCCTAACTCTCCCTAGGGCACATTAAATGAGAACCCCCTCCATAGAAGGGAAGCCCTCCCTGCACCCAGCCTCTCATACTCCAGCGAGCGCACTTTTGCCAGGTCACCCAGGATGTTCCTAATCACCTCTTCCCGGGGGAGGACTTTATGCTGGGTGGACACTAAACACCGTGCATTTCACGTGTAAAACCTAGTCACTAAACTAACTAAGAAGACAGTGCCCCGATCTCGGCCACCAAGGGACCTGAATGCCCCATAGGCTCACTCCGCATAGGAAAGGCCTGCCAGCCTAGGCCAGCCAATGGAAGCACCCACCCTACTGTAGACCTCTGTATTAAAGGGACATTGAAGCAGGAAGTGCTCCATGCTTTCAAGCATGCCGCCACACTCCTCGCGGGGACAATCCCGGTCATCAGAGTTCCTGTACTTCAGGTTGCCCCTCACATACAGTCTCCCATGGAAGCAGCGCCAAGTCAAGTCCCAAAACTTCAAGGGGATCCGCTTAGAGTTTAATAACCCGAGCCCCACCTCCAGATCCCGGCTTGGGCAATCCTTGAGGGCCAGGGGCTTCTGGAAGTGGGTCAACAGAACCCTATTGTCAAGTAACCTCCTTGACAAGGTCCTGATCTCCCACACTCCCAGACCCCACCGGCGGATCGCCTTCACAACCAGGGTAGCATAAGCCGGAAGATGCCCATGAGGCGTGCGAAGGTCCTTCACCCGCCCTCCTGTCTCCCATTCCTGGAAGAAAGGCCGAAACCACCCCCTACAGGAGAATACCCACGGAGGAGCCCTCTCTAACCAGAGGTTGGCGATGTTTGCCTTAAGAAAGGTGTTTACTAGAAACACCACCGGGTTGACCATACCCAACCCTCCTAGTCTCCTCGTGCGGTACGTGACCTCCCTCTTGATCAGGTTCAGCCTATTCCCCCATAATAGTTGGAAGAACAGGCTGTAGACCCGTGTCCAAAGAGGTTCTGGCAAGATGCAGACGCTGCCCAGGTATATTAATAAAGGGAGCAAATACCCCTTGGCCAGGTTAACCCTTTCCCTCAGGGTCAAGGACCAACCCTTCCACTGATCCACCTTCTGGGCGGCAATCTTAAGTCTGCCCTCCCAGTTTTGCTGGGGATAGTCCCCCGTGCCGAAACTGATGCCTAAAATTTTTGCTGTGGCCTGAGGCCCTGGGAGGGTGTCCGGGAGATCGAAACTTGGATCTCCCCCTCCCAGCCAGAGACTTTCACACTTATCCCGGTTGATCATGGACCCAGAAGCCACCGAGTAGCGCTCAACTTCAGACATGACCCAGTCCGCCTCCTCTCTCGAGGATACAAAGAGGGAAACGTCGTCGGCGTACGCCACTACCCTCAAGGTGGCCTCTGGCTCCGCCCGGTCCATCCCGACTCCCACCAACGGTCCGCGTTCCACTCTCCTTAAAAAGGGGTCGATCGCGAACACGTATAACAGTGGGCTCAGAGGACAGCCCTGGCGGACACCAGACCTCACCTCAAAAGGGGGTCCGACCCAACCGTTCACAAGCGGAAAAGTCTCTGCCCCATTGTATAATACTCTCAACCAATCAACAAACCTCCCGGGCAGACCGTACCTCAGAAGGACGGACCAGAGGTACTCATGGTTAACCCGGTCAAAGGCCTTCGCCTGGTCTAAGGACAGCAAGTACCCCTTCCAGAGACCTGCCCTGCCCTGCTCCACTGACTCTCGGACACCGAGCACAGCACTAAAAGTACTGCGGCCTGGAACAGAGCAGTGCTGGGCCCCCGAAAGGTGCCGGGGTGCAAACTTCACCAACCGATTGAAAAGCACCTTTGCCAGAACCTTTCGGTCCGTATTGAGAAGCGCTATGGGACGCCAATTCTCAATACGGGACGAGTCTTTACCCTTTGACAGGATAATCAGGGCGGACTTCCTCATTGAACCGGGAAGAATGTCCGAGGAGAGACATTCATTAAAAACCTCAGTCATGAGGGGGACCAAAGAGTCCCTAAAAGTCCTGTAAAACTCGGATGTTAAGCCATCCGGACCGGGCGATTTTTTGGGCCGGAGCCCATCAATGGCCCGTCTCACTTCCTCTTCCCTGATTTCTTCTGCCAAACCATGAAGAGAGGGGTCATCCCCTGGTTCAGGGATGGTTTCAGCCAGGAAAGCCGACATCTCATCCCGATCTGGATCCCTCCTTCCCAAGAGATGCGAGTAGAAGGATCTGACCACCTCCAGGATCCCTGATTTGGATCTGTTCAGGGAACCCGTACTGTCGATCAGTCCTGCTACCATCTTGCAACTCACTGACATCCTGCAGTTCCTGTAGGGGTCGGGCGAGCGGTACCTCCCGAAATCCCTCTCAAAAACTAAGGATGTGTGCCTATCATACTGGCACCCCTTGAGCAAGGCCTTCACCCTGGAGATTTCCTCACGGTCCCCTCCAGTCGAGACGAGCTGCTCGAGTTTCCTCCCCAGCTCCCGATACAGGCGGTACCTGTTCAGGCCTCTGAGGCTCGAAAGCTGACGGAAGAACCCCGCAACCCTTGTTTTGAAGATCTCCCACCACTCAGACTTACTGCTACAGAGACCCAAGAGAGGTACCTGGCTCTGAATAAATTCCTCAAAGGATTGTCTCACATCCGCTTCTTCCAACAGGGACGAATTCAGCTTCCATAGGCCTCTCCCTATCCGGGGAGTCTCTGCAACATTCAAAGAAAAGGAAATGAAACAGTGATCAGAGAATTCCACCTCAACAGCGGACACTGCAGAAGAGACGGCTTCCTCCTTTAAAAAAAACCTATCTATCCTAGACCTACAACTACCCCTATGAAAGGTGAAACCCCCGTGACCTGGGGTGTGCCAGATGTGGACATCCACCAGGCGAGCTTCGCTTGCTATGCTGTTAAGGGTATTACTATCAAAAGCCAGCCTTCGGTCTCCGGGGCCTCCCCTATCACGGGATCTGGTTATAGTATTAAAGTCCCCACCGAAGACCACCTGCCGGCTGGTAAAAAGATAGGGCTTGATCTTCAGGAAGAGACATTTACGGTCCCACTCTGACTGTGGACCATAGATGTTAATGAGCCGGAGCTCCTGTCCCCCCATGAAGACGTCAAGGACCAAGCACCTCCCCATTTCTACCTCGATCACCCGTCTGCATTCCACCGAAGCGGCCTTAAAAAGGACCGCTACCCCGCTATACGGCTCGGCCGCAAGAGACCAGTATGAGGGCCCGCACCTCCACTCCCTCCTTGCTTTGTAAATGGCCCCCATGTCCGTTAGTCTGGTCTCCTGCAAAAATAAAATGTCAGCCTCAACTCGGTTGAAAAAATCAAAGGCCATAAATCTGGCCGCATCTGACTTTATACTGGCGACATTAATCGACGCCAGAGTCAACGGGGTAGGTTCCGCCATCATGGGTGATTGAGTTAGACGGCCTTCTTTTTGACCGTACCCCCAGATTTTTTGTGCTCACCTTCAGAGGAGGAGCCAGACTCTCCCCTCCTCTTTAGTGACACCGAGGTGTCCATAGCACCCGTCACCACCTTCCCAGTACCGGGTTCCTCACCCCTGGACCCCAGAGCAGTCCCCCCCACCCAGAGGAAAGTGAGCCCTCCGGAGGACGGACCCCGCCGCTCCCTGAAGGCACCTCAGATGTTACCGCCGGTCCCTCACCCCCGACCTCCGACACAGCAGAGTCATCGAGGGCATGGAACCGGTTGGAGAGGGGGATCAGAGGGGAGCCGGTGAGCCCTTCCGTAGGCACCTTAGTGGCCAGGGGGGGGGCCTTAGATGTTTTTGCCCCCTTTCGGTTCCTCCTCCGACTCTTACTGGTCTTACTGTCACCTTTTGTTTTAGGCTGCTCCACCACCTCCTCGTCCAGACTTTCATACTGGGAGGAGTCATCAGAAGCAGCCACCTCCTCCCTCTCCATCCTCCTGATCTCCTCGTTCACCGCCTCCTCCCCCAGGGCCTCAGGGGCACCGGCTGCCGCTTCCGAGGAGGGTACAGACATCACCCCAGTCGCCTGGGGCTTATCCTGCCCCCTACCCCCACGGCGCCTCACCTGATGCCACTGGCGGGCAGATGTATTGGCCACGCCTTCCTTCACTGGCCCCTCAGCCCCTCTCCCGCCCCCACCTCCAGCATCAGCAGAAGATGAACCGCCAGGGACTCCCCCATGGCTCACCCCTGCCTGACCAGAAATGGCGTTAGAAAAGGAGCTGGGGCAGCGGCTGTACGGGTGACCTAGGTCACCACACAGGTGACACCTAATGTCACCACAGGCCGCGGCAAGATGACCTACCCCGCCACACAAGGCACATTTCTGTACCTTGCAGCCCGCGCTGAAGTGGCGGGGATCACCGCACCTGTGACAGACCTTCGGCTGCCCCTGGTAAAAGATCAGGATCCTGTCCCTCCCCAGAAATGCTGAGGAGGGGATGTGGGTGACAGTACCGCCTGAGACCTTCAACCTCATCATGAAGGTCCAGCCCCCTGACCAAATGCCAAACTCGTCCCTGTTCTTGTTTGGGACGTCCGTGACCTCCCCATAGCGGGAAAGCCACGTCATAATATCGACCCCAGAGAGTGACTCGTTATTTGTCAAAACGGTCACCCTCTTTACGCCATTTTGGCGAGACACCGCCTGCACGGCAAAGTCTCGCCAGCCGGGCTCCCCCTTCACCAGTTCAAAATTCGACCAGAAAAGCTCTAGGCCCTCCGGTCGAACAAAACTGATGTCAAAGACGGGGGTACCAAAAGGATGGATCAGGGCAAAGATGTCAGTCGCCCTGAAGCTCATCTTCAGGAGGAGCTCCACGACCCTCGATCTTGGCGGGCACGCTTCACTGCCCCTCCACCGAAGACGGACCACATTCCTCCTGGCCACCCCCTGCCCGGCTGTCGGGAGGGACCACACTGTCTCCCCCTCCCTTTTATCTTGGAAGGCGGCCAGGCCATGTCTATCCAGCCAAAAGGCCAAGTCTACCGCTCTTCCCTCTACCTCGATCGTCCGTTCTCCCTTTTTGAGGGCCTCGAGGAAACGGCGCCGCAAGTCACCATCCCTGAGGTCCAGAGGTGAGGAAGCCCGCCCTGAAGATCCCGAGCCCCCAGCTACTACCCCCGCAAAACTCCGGGGACCAGCAACCGGGGGGGCAGATGGACCAGCCCCACCCCCACTACCAACAGACACACCATTCTTACTCCCTTCCACAGACACCTCAACACTTGTATCTTCAATCACAGCCACATCCATACCCACGCTATCCCCATCCACGTCAGTAGTCACACCCCTCGCCCCACTCTCACTCACATGCACACTGGGGTCACAGTTTTTTTTTTTCTGCAAGCATTTTTTCCCTGCAGCAGCACTGCCGCCACCTGCTGGCAGCACCTTCCCTGCCGGGGGGTTTTGGGAACCTGGTGCTGCTGCCATTTTTGCCGGCGCCCCTGCCCCAGATAAGCCCGTGGGCACAGAGGACACCGACAGGCAGGCACCTCCTCCGTTGTCTGCCGCAGCCGTGGCACCACTGCTCCCAGCAGTAGCAGCTGCCGGCGCTAAGCCCCGCCCCTTTTCGGGTGGAGCCGCGCCCACTTGGGTGGGGTTTCCCCGCGAGGCCACGCCCCCCGCACCAGGCAGCACGGTGGGGGCCCCAGAGGCCACACCCACCGGTGCCGTGGGTGACAGGGAGACCAAGCCCCCCGCACCAGGCAGCACAGTGGGGGCCTCAGAGGCCACTCCCACCGGTGCCTTGGGTGACAGGGAGGCCACGCCCCCCGCACCAGGCAGCACAGTGGGGGCCCCAGAGGCCACTCCCACCGGTGCCGTGGATGACAGGGAGGCCACACCCCCCACACCAGGCAGCACGGTGGGGGCCCCAGAGGCCACTCCCACTGGTGCCGTGGACGGCTGGGAGGCCACGCCCCCCGAAGCCGGCCGCGCCGGGACCCCCGAAGCCGACCCGGAACTGGGTCTACTCACAGGGGCCCCTGGACCAGCGGCACCAGCTCTCAGGGGCATAGCACCCCCTACCGTCACACCCTTCACCACAAACAGCCTGGCCACCCCAGCTCCGGCGGCCGGCCCCAGGCTAGGCCACTCCCCCTCAGCACCCAGCGGCGGTGGAGCCCCCCGCGCTGACCCATTACTGGGCCCCTGCGCAGGGGGCCCCGACCTCGCCACGGATTTTGCCAGGGGAGCAAGCCCCACCTTTCCTTTATGAGCCGGCTCTGCCGGAGCCACAGGCCCCGCGCCCTTCACCTTACCAGGTCTCTGGGTCCCTGAAAGTGATCCAGATTTAGTGGATCCGTGCGTGAGGGACCCAGACACCCCAGCACACGCCGCCGGAGATGCGGCCCCGGCTGTCGGTGCGCCGCCAGCAGAGCAGGAGGCAGCGGCAGATGTACAAGCCGCGCCCTGCACGCCAGCACGCGCACCAGGAGCCAGGCCAGACCTCCCTTTTACAGGGGATCCAGCCTGAGCACCACCACAGATCACACCCACCGTCGGGCCGCCCTCCGCGCCATGCTCCATATCAGACACCTTGGACCCACTGCCTCCATTACCACAAACAGAGGCAGCGCTCTGCGTGCCATGGCCTATGTTCTCCCCGCTCCCTCGCTGTGGACCCACAACAGAGTCCAAGCCGGGGTGGGTGGCGGGTGCCGCACAACGGGACAGGGGGGCCCCAGAGAGGGGGACATACTCGAACTTATGTGCGATAGATGTTTTCTTTTTTTTTTTTTGCTTTTCTCTTCGTCCCCCTCCCGGGTGCCTCATCCTCGCAGATCTCATCCCCGAACGTAAGCTGACCAAAACGTACCGGGGACTCGATCTGCTGGATCTGCTGCATGATAAGGCAGCCCCCCTCACTGCTGCTACTCCCATCCTCCTCATCCTCCCCCTCGCTCCCGCTGCCCTCTGAAGGGCTAGAATCAGACGGGAGAGCCATCTGCTCAGGGGCTATCCCGCTATGCGATGCCTGGAGATCACTTACCAGGCCACCAGGCGGTGGGTAGGGTGCGACCTCCTCCACGCATACCTCTTCTTCCTCCTCCTCCACCGCCTGGCTGGGGCCCTGCGACCCCTCCAGAGCCCCACCGGTCATGGCTCTGAACCGGTCATCATTAAGCAGCTTCTCCATGAATGGTCCACTGCCCGCCAGTATGGTGCTCCTGCGGTCTTCCAGGTCTTGAATGGCCCGCTTGATCTTCCGGACCGCGGCGGATAGCTCAGGCTTCTTACTGCCAGAGGCCCTCACGGACCTCTCCTGAGCCACCCTCAACTCCCCCCAGAGGGAACTTAGCTTCTTTGTGGCGTCCTCATACTCGCAGAGGTGCGCATGTATACGGGAGGCATAGGTGACGGTTGCCTCCCTCGACGCCTTGGTACCCCAATCAGGGGGCACCGCTGCAGCACCTCCGCTCGTACTCGACCTACCTCCGGAGGGAGGAGCCGCCGCGGTCGTAGCCTCGGGGGTCCTCCGGGTCCTCATGCTGGAACCCCTGCTGCCTTGGCCAGATCTTGTAGCCTTAGCTGGCTTGGTGTTCCTCCCACCCCCCGCCAGCTTGGACCGGGAGATGGGAGCCGGGGGCCCAGCCCCGGAGGCCAGTCCCACTCTGAGCCCTCTTTCCTGGGAAGGGGGCAGACAAAAAGTCCCAGATAGAAAAAAAAAACCTCCCTTCCCAGGAGCTCTCTCCACAGCAGCCAAACAGTCCAGGAAGCACACGGCACACAGCTCGCTGCAGGCTCCACCTCCACCACTTCCTGAATGAAGCTGCAGCAGGCAGAACTGGAATGGACCCTCTTGCTATGTGCACTGCCGTTTGGTATATACCCTGCCTGCCTTCCTAGCACTGATATCTCGGCAGCTGGATTAGTCCTCAGGAGGACTGTTAGTTGAGATGGATGTGTGTCTCTAATATAGTCTCGTATACCTAGACTAACGAGAAACGAGCAAATCTCTCCCTAGCTAAGCAGCACCTCTCCCTACACTGTCTGATTCCGGAGTGACTGTGACGAGCATTGCGGCGTCAGGTCTTATAAAGACCTGATGACACTGTGCGCCCAGCCAATCACTGTAATGCCACAACCAACATGGCTGCGGCATTACAGTGTGTGGCAGACAAACCCTGCATGTTTATTGGCGCTCTAAAGAGCCAATCAGTGCCGCATGATTTCTGAAAAAAGATGGCGGCCGTTAGTTGCTCACCTCGGGACGGAGGTCAGCGGCGATGCAGCGGGGAGATGAGCGGCGCTAGCATCACAACTACCCCGACCGGCGCCGCTCACCTCCATGCGGCTAACGTCTGAAGATCAGCGGCTTGGCCCGCTGATCTCCTGACAGCAAGTGTGAACGGAGGACTGGGGAGCGGCACCGCCGGTCGGGATGCTTCTGCTGCGAGCAGCCGCTCATCTCCCGACTTCTCGCAGCAGAACGAGCCGCACAGGCAGCGCCTCTCCCCGATCCTCGCTAATACGGAGCCGCACAAGCAGCGCGCTCCCGGGCCCACACTAATGCGATGGTAATTGGTCGCGCCGGCCGACCGCGACCAATCAGCGAGATTGGCGCCAAATGTAAACACCGCTCTGCTGATTGGTCGTGGTGGCCGGTCGCTAACAATCAGCAATATAGGCGGCAAATTTATACGTCGCTCTGCTGATTGGTCGCGGCCGGCCACCGTGACCAATGAGCGAGATTGGCGCCAAATGTAAACACCGCTCTGCTGATTGGTCGTGGTGGCCGGTCGCTAACAATCAGCAATATAGGCGGCAAATTTATACGTCGCTCTGCTGATTGGTCGCGGCCGGCCACCGTGACCAATGAGCGAGATTGGGGCCAAATGTAAACACCGCTGTGGTGATTGGTTGCGGCCGCCGGCCAGCCGCGACCAATGAGTGAGATTGGCGCCAAATTTAAACAACGCTCTGCTGATTGGTCGCGTCTGCCGGCCGACCGCGACCAATCAGCGAGATTGGCGCCAAAATTTAAACAACGTTCTGCTCATTGCGCCCGGTATTCTAGAATACCCGATGCGTTCGAATCGGCCACCATCTAGTAGAATATATGCTCCAAACAATTTCAAACTGAGATCTCCCCTCCAATATTACCGTCATAACAGAATATTTTTTTTTTACTGTGTATGTGGCCTGTAAAACATAGAATATATGCTCCAAATAATTTCAAACTGAGATCTGGCCTGCTGTATCACATTAGTAACAGAAAAAAATTGATTTTTTTTACTCTGCACAAGCTCTGCATACAGCTGAATTTCATTGCCATTAAATGACAAGCTGAGATGTGGCATGCTGTATCACGTTAGTAATAGGCAAAATTAGAATTTTAAAGGTGTACTCATGCATGGAGCACAATAGAAGCAGTGCACAACAGAGTTCTATGCTGAAATGTGCCCAGCAGTTTTTGTCTGGACCTCACTAATGGAGCAAAAAAAAAATCTGCTGGAAGGTCAATTTCACAGCCGCACAGGACCCTGTCTATCTAAACTATCTGACTTAGAAGCAACCGCCTAGCTAGCTATTTAACATCGCTCAGTATCCAGGAGAAGATCAGGAGCATCCTCTCTGATCTGTTATAGTCACAAAATGGTGCTAAAACAACATGACTGCACTTTATATAGAGAGGGACATGTGATTTCAGCAGCCAATGGCACAAGCCCTTGTGTCTGGACATTGTGGATGGTTCCTGCTAGATAACAAGCAAGCCGCTCCTCTGACCTCTCCCCTTTCCCTCCCCTCATCAAACACGTCCGTCCCACCACCCCCCGCTCATCATACACGGTTCCCCCTGCTCATCATAAAGCACCACTATCCTAGCCAAAGTGATAAAATTACTGTAGTGGAAATGCAATAATTTTACCGAATTTTGCTGCCGATTTTAAGAAAAAATGCTCGTGTGTCCGATAGGAATCCGAATGTTCGTACCGAATTTGAAATTGGAGAACGTTTTTTGAACATGTTTGCTCATTTCTAATATTACTCACCATTATTAAAACTTTTCTGATCTACCATTAAATCATATTCCTGATAGTTGTCAGAAGGTGAAATACATGAACAGCATGTAAAATACAGTTTCACATGGCTGCAGGGGAAATAGAGACAGGGAGGGAGAGACAGGACAACCTTATTTTAAAGTCTTCCCCAAAATTGCCAAGTTTGGGTTACATTGATTAAACTTGTAAGCGCATTAGACATGATAGAATTGATTTGCAGGACCCTGGTGTAGCAGCCAAGTCAACATTCCATGGTCACTGGATGTAAGCCTTGCAATACATTTTTTTTCCTGACAACACCTGTGGCTCCATTTTTGATTAGCCAGCCTGGTGTGGTGAAACATGAACGACATCACACCAGGCTGGTTATTCAAAAGAGTAGCCTTGGTTGCCATCAGGTAAGAGGCAGTTCACAGATTTTCCATCCGGTAGCCACAGAATACTGACCTTGCTGCTAGACCAAGGTCCTGCTAATTTATTTGCTAAACCTTAAAGCTCTTAAAGTATGATCGATGTGTTCATGATTGAAGATTAGACTTTTTGTCTCATTGGGTCTTAATCCTTTGGTCATGCTTAATTAACTTTTTTCCTTACTATAATTGTTACCATGTGGCCACTCTGTTCATAAAGTTATTTTCCAGATGCTCTAAGCCATAAACCAGTTAATTCATGGAGAATTCATCACTGCCATCTGACAAGTTATCCCACTGATATGGATCGCCACAATGGCTCATGTGATGAGTGACAATAAAGGCATCAGGTCCTAACAACCTTCTTGTAGCTAAAGGCAGGAGGAGGACTGGCAGTAGCCGCTGCTGATAAGGCGGCCATCAATCACACTACACCATCACTGCTCAGGTAATAGTGAGACTGGTGACAACAGGCTGCTATCTATGGGGACCATCATCTCTTTATATAACCAACTAATGGGATAACATCTCACTGACACCACCGCCTCGTTTACTCCCAACACTGTAAGAAGCCCTTTTTTAAGAGACTGTGAACTTCAAAGAATCTTTTTTTTCTTGTTTTAATATTCCCTGTTCTAGTTATACTTAGATCAATATTCTTTGTACTGTTTCTTACTGTATTTTCAGAAGATAACTATTGCAGTGCTTGCTCCATGTCGTTAGAGTTTTTTTTAAGGCTATGTTTCCACATAGCATAAGTTATGCTCTTTTTTCCACTTTTTGGTGCTACATTTTCCAGTTAAAGCAAAGTGGGTATGTTTTCTTGAAGACTCATGTCAACTGAGTGTTTTAAAGATGCTGTTGAACTGTGTGTATTTTAATGCGTCTTTTTTCCCCCTAGGGTTGCAGGATGGCACGTGCGCTGTATGACATCCACTCGGCACATTTAAAGATACAGAAAAATTGCTTTAGGGGCTTCTTAAGTCCTGTGAGCCCCCTGTTTGATGCCCCTGATTTAGATGGTGTCCCAGGTCGTTTTCCCATCACGTAGTGATCTACAGGGAGGTGAGCAGAAAAACTTTTTAATATATTTTGCAAAATATTTTTATCAATTGAAAAACTATCAATAAATTACCATAGACTATTGTAACAAGCTTCATGGTTATTGGTGATCGTATCAAAATATGTACATCCAGAATATGGTGATAAGTCTAAACTCCAGCTGCATTTATGTTAAGGAAAACCTTTTTAGGCGGTTTGTCTCCTTCTTCTGACTACTCCATGTCTGTATTGTAAATGAGTGAAGTATATAAACTTGATTCAGGGACCACCACAACCCTCTTGGGCCCCTATTAAATGCTGATCGGTGATAAGGAAAAAGGATTCCTACAAACATTTTGTCAAATTAAAGGGCCTTTTTACTCCCCCCATCCCCCCTGAATTCATTATCATTTAATAATAATAATCTTTATTTTTATATAGCGCCAACATATTCCGCAGTCCTTTATATACATTATCATCACTGTCCCCACTGGGGTTTACAATCTACATTCCCTATCAGTATGTTTTTGGATTGTCATTTGCTGTCCCCCATCCTCCACCCTCAATACAGCATCATTTTTTTTCCCCCATCACCATTTAATTCATTTTATTTAAAAAAAATAGTTTTTTATACTTATCTCTCCATTACGTCCCCTGTAGCTCAACTTCTGATAGCCAGCATGTAAATGGTGGCTCCTGAGTGATGACATCATCATGCAGGCGCCGTTGCCAGCTGAAACGTCACAAAAATATATGGAAGGAGCTCTCCTGGAGCTGTGCTGCAGTTCTGTTTTGCCGGCTGTGGCGTTTTAGGAAAGCTCACTGAGCGGAGATATGTGCCAACGATGGTGATGCTCAATACATTGTAATGACCAAATTACCTCTGCATCACTTACAACTTCACCCATTAAGAAGCATGGCAGGGAGGATGCAGATCAAGCAGCAGAACCTAACACAGTAACTTCATGCACTATAGTCTGCTGAAAAGGCCTTTGGGGCAAGTCCTATGCCAAGATATATCTGGTGAACATATATCCCAAGAGTCAACTGGAGAAAACTGTAAAGACTTACGCCATTTTGGACAATCAGAGGACCTGATAGCTTGCAATGTCTGAACTCTTAGATCTCTTCAACTTGAACGGGAATGCTTACTTTTACACCTTGGGTACTTGTAGTGGCATTACAGAGGTCTGTGGAAGAAGAGCCAGTGGTCTTATAGCAGCTTCTCTTGAGAACACTGTGAAGATACTCTTATCCACACTTGTCTAGAGCAGCCAGAAACTATCCAATAAGGAGGAGATCTCAACACCAGAGACTGCTCCTCATCTCCCTCATCTAAGGAGTATAGCCAACAAGATACTAGCCCTTGGCAACAGCGCAGATTTCCCAATTCTGCCTGCCAGAGACATTCTGTGGCTACACAAGGTATGTCAGCGAATCAATGGACCACATGATTCTCCATTTTCCCCACAGTTTGATCTAGCCTGGGTTATTTTGGGAATGTTAGCATAGACAAGATGAAGAGACCTGCCAAGATTTCCTTATGTAAGATTCCTATCTTGCCAAATGGTTGCAGCACCTAATTTCAACCATGCCCACATTACTGAGTGAAGGGGAAGCTGAGTGACAGTAAGTGGTAGCGAGAACCCCTTGATGAAATAAACACGTTACTGCCCTATGATTACTGTCTCAGATCAACGGTGTTGAATTTTACAAGTGAAGACAACAAGTTGGCATCTGCAAAAGAGAATTCATTTTTTATATAAGTTATGTAAGAGGAAATCCTCCTCCTAGCGAATTCAACGGCTGGGCAGCACCTTTATCCTTTCGTTATTTAAGAACAAAGTTGCCAAACAACCCGCAGCAAGCAACTGCAAGGTTTTCATCTTTGAACACCAGAGATGAAAAATCCTGTTCTTCATGCTGAATATCTTAGACAGAAATCATGTAGAGCATGCACCACCAGTAAAGGGAGGAGAAGAATGTTGCACCTTCCATTCTTTGGTGTCTACCACACTTGCAAATCTAACCAAATTAGAGTGGTGTTCGACTGCACTGCTCAGTATGAAGACATCTCTCTCAATAACCAAATCCTCACTACGCCTTATTTAAATGACCATATAATAGTATGTATTTGCTTCAGACAAGAACCTGTTGCAATCATGGCTGACATCTAGCAAGTGTTTTATTGTGAGTGAAGACAGTAGAACTACTTTAGGTTCATATAGAACATGGAAAATGGTGTCTACAAGGAAGTTATAGATTACCGGACGTTGGCTGAAATGGTCTCAAACTTTCAGACTTCGTTCAAGTTCCACTTTGTTATGCCTTAAAGTACATTTTAGAAGCCATCAGGAAGGAAATCCACATTTTCTCTGATGCATCTACAGAGGCCATAGCTGCAGAAGAAGTTGTATAAGATGAAATGGACATTCCAATTGATTCATTTACATTCTACATGGATAGTAGAGTAGTGCTTGGTTACATATACAACTAAACTAAACAATTCTACATATGTCTGTAATAGAATAGAGTGCATCAGAAGTTTTTCTACTCCTGAGTGGCATCACATCTCCACTGACATAAACCCAGATGACTGAGGAACAAGACTTAAAGCCGCATCTGGGCTTAGCGACAATATTTGGCTGTCGCCTCCAAGTTTCCTATATGAGAATTTTTGTTCAATTGGTACCAACAACAACTATGAGCTAGAACCAGAACACCTTTGGAACCAGCGTCTGACAAGGAAACCAGACCAACCATATCTACTCACTGCACTTGTGTTATGCCATATATTGCATCTTAGAACACTTAACATTTGGATTATTTTGGGTTGGTGGAAGTGTTTATAAGTTGCAGCTTCCCCAATCCAAAGATGGGCTTCCAATTGGAGCTAAAACTATATCCTATTATTGTGGACTAATCCATCCATAAATTTGGACCATAAAATTATTTGCAGTTTATCGTTACATGTTTGTGTGCTTCTTTTTTTGTCTTTCAGGTTCCAAGAAGGGATTGAAAGGGAAATACTCAATGTGTGTGACTCGCCCCTAGGGCCGTGGGGTACTCGGCAGCCGGGCCTTCTATCTTGCAGCAGGGGGATATCACGGTGGCTGGCCACTCCAGCGTAGTCCCTCTGCCCACTCGCGCCCGTAACCTCAAAGGGATGCGCAAGCGGCTTCTCTTCCAAGGGCTGTTCCCCGTCCAGCAGGAACGTGGGGAAGCTCAGGTCGGCCTTCCACCATACTCACTTACCTCCCTCGCCCTCTTTCCTTCTGCCATTCTCCATTTAACCTCTCGGCTGTGTGGTGTCCTTTCTCCCTCCAGCTCTCTCCTTCTCACAGGTGGACTACCTCGTGTATTCACACTGTGGAAAATCTTTTGGGCCCAGGCATAAGAAGTTGTCGAGGTAATGGATAATCTGTGCCCCCTTAGAAACGTCCATGATAACCCATTTGAGGAAGAAACTAAATGCCTCAAATAGTGAGCAGGATCTGGAGCTCCCCATGGGCAAACAGCAATCTATGTAGTATGCTCCTTCCTAGAAGCAGCCCAATAGGCGCCCCCTCAATGTCTGTTTTGGCCCTTAGGGTGCCCCTTCCCAACTTCTTGACCCGCCTGATTGCCTTGTCAAAGGATGTACAGTATATACTACTGTACTTGGTTCCGCGTCAATATTGTCGTTTACTGACCTGCTCCTTGGATATGACAAATGGTGGATTAGTCCGAATGTATTGGGCTCCTTTGTTGGCATGACTCCCAACGGGGATACCACTACATCTTGTAAGGAAAGTAGGTAGAATGGTGGTTCCATTCAGAACAAAGATATTTCTTTTTTTTATTTTCTTGTCACGATGTCTGGGTGTTGGTAGGCTGATATTAGATTTTTACTCCAGCCTTTCTTGGTTTTAGAAGGGCATGACATGCCTATATCTGTGTCTCCCCCTCCTTTTATTCCTCCACCTCTTTTCTTTTCACATGACTATATGTACTTGTCACTTTTCCATGTGTTTGTTGTGTCTTCAGAGCAGTTTGTCAGCTTTTGGACACCTTTGAAGGTGTTTTCTAGGTGTTTCTATGTGTTTTTGTTTGCCTGCCATTGGTTTTAACGGTGTTCGACAAACAGTTCGGCGAACACACCGGTGTTCGACGAACCGAACTGAACCCAAACACTACAGGGGTGGCTCAACTCTAATCACGGTGGCTGGCCCGGTCTGTGACCCAGGGCGGTCAGTACAAAAAGTGGAAAATAAAATGACTATAAAAGTTTGTGACGCCACCTATGGTGTCTGGTGAGGATCACCAGCGCTGCAACAGTCCTCTGAGGCAGGTATTAGGGCAGCTTGAGAAAGTACGGCTCCCCACAGGTGGAGCGGGCCTCAGGGCAGTGTAAACGATGCAGGTTGTGCTGGGCGTTGTGGTGCAGGGAGAGAACGATGGCACAGCAGGAGTAACGGACAGAGACAGGGGGGGTTTGCTTCGTTACCTTTTACTGATACAGCTGTTAGGTACGGTCCAGGGTACTCCAGTTGAAGGGCGCACTTTTGGACTTCTCCCCAGGGAGCGGGTATAAGGCCTCCTGTTCCTTGTCTGTCTCTATGTATGCTCCTGGCCAGCCTGCAACTGGGTCCAAACCCAAATCGTAGAAGGCCCTTCTCAAGGTAGGCCCACAAAACATAAGTAAAATGCCTTAGCAGCATCTAGAAATGTCAAGGCACAAACTTCTAGTCCTTTCCAACCCAAATGTGCAATTACCTGAACTCTCCTTATATTATCGTATGTTGCCCAATGCCGGAATAAGTCTGCAGTGGTCTGGATGAATAATAATGTGAATTACTTTATTTAATCTATTCTCTAGAATTTTGGTCAATATTTTATAATCTAAATTTCATAAGGATATGGATCTATAGGATGCACAATCTTCGGGAGACTTATCCGGATTTAGTATTACCACAATATTGGCATGATAGAAAGATTTGGGAAGAAAGCCTTGTACCAGTAAGAAATTATATACTTTACGAACATGAGGGGCCAGTTGGTCTAAATATCTTAGATAGATTTCCCTATTTCTGGACCCGGAGACTTCCCTCATGCCATACCTCTGGCTGCTTCCATTATCTCTTTTTCAGTAATAAGTTTCTAGGACCACAGCACTATCCTATAAAAAGACAACCCTTAAAAGTGACCACATTTTGGAAATTAAAATCCTTAATAAATTTATGTAGAGTATTTTGAGCCCACAGGTGCTTCACAGAATGTTATAATGCTGGGTTGTAGAAATGAAACATTTTTTTGCAAGAAAATATTTTTTAGACCCAAATATTTCATTTTCACACAATAATATGAGGAAGTGGACTCAACATTAATAAAGCAATTTCTTCTGAATGCGGCAATATGCTATATGTGGTCAGAAACCACTATTTATGCTCACGGAGGGGCTCAAAAGGTAAAAATAGCTACTTTGCATTTGGAGCACAAATAAGCAGCAATAATTTGTGGGTGCCACTTGCAGAGCCCCCAAAGTGCCAGAAAGGGAAAACCCTCCAAAACTGACCCCATTTTTTTTAAACTACACCTCTCAAGGAATTGATGTATTTTGGAAGTTTAACAAATTTATTTACCCTTGGGTTTTGTGAAAATGAAAAATTACATTTGCTAAAATAAGTAGATTTCAGATCAAAATGCTAAATCTTTACCAGTGTTATAAAGAAAAAATATAACCCATAAATTCTTACATTATTTCTGCAAAATACGGCTATACCCTATAAGTGGTCATTCACTTTTGTTATGGCACAAGGCAGGTTTCAGAATTGAAGGATCACAGTTTCCTGAAGAATTTTGCTGGCGCTCTTTACAGAGCTCCTAAGCTTCCAAAACAGCAGAAAGACTCAAAAAGTGACCTCAAATCACACTCAGGGAAATCATCCACAGCTGTAGTGATTATTTTAATCTCACTGGTATACATCTCTTTGCAGTGTCCCCCTGTATTGGAAAGTCTTCTGCACTTTTCTAAAGAGTTCCACAAGTGTATGCCGGCCAGATGGAGGCTGAAAGCACCCATTTTTGCCTACATCTGGTGATTGGTTGCGTATTTTAAAGTCACAAAATAGGTCTGGTGTTTAATGAGTAATGTTTCCCTTTTAGAGAGTAGGGGTAGCACGGTGGCTCAGTGGTTAGCACTGCAGCCTTGCAGCACTGGAGTCATGGGTTAAAATCCCACAAAGGACAACATCTGCCAGGAGTTTGTATGTTCTCCCCGTGTTTGTGTGGGTTTCTTCTGGGTTCTCGGGTTTTCTCCCACACTCCGAAGACGTACTGATAGGGAGTCTAGATTGTTACTCCCAATGGGGACAGTTATGATAATGTATGTAAAGCACTGCAGAATATGTTGGCTATATAAAAATAAGGATTATTTTTAGAGTGACATGCCACCTTAAGGAGGCTTACAGAGGCCGTGCAATGCTCCTCTGGGAAATTAAATATGCAAACTGAGAGGAAGTTGGGGTACTCCTACTCTCATAAAGGCTTTTCACAAAGTGCAAAGTCAGAAGAAAATTATAAGTAGATTCATCCATAGACCCTAAAAGGCAACAACTGGAGGGCCTCACTCAAATATAGAACATTAAAAACACTTTATTTACTGCTGTCATCTGGTGGTGTGTAAAAGTCAGGTCTAGACGAGGCTTTGTTCATTATCAGTGGGAACCTGTCAGCACTTAACGCTGACAGGCGAAATTGCCCGTATGTTATGAACCCCATGTGGCATTAAAAATCCACTCCGACAAGACGCTAGCAGCAGGGCAACACAAGACCTCCAAGGCATAGAGGGACAGCTGATGCCAAGTATCTACCTTTGAGACCCATTAGCTGAAGTTCGTAGAGAAATTAGGGAATACGCTGGTTTGGTCAGCCAGGTATTGCTTGACCATCTTTAACAAATACCCAGTCATGAGGGCACGGACGCTGGGAGGGTGTCATGAAATTGGCGCAGGCCTTTGACAACGTACCCCTGACTCTGTTGTACCTGGTGTGTCTCCCTCATCTCACCTCCTCTATCTTGTATAATATAATACAGATTACTTCTTGGACGACTAATCAATTATTAAACAATATATCATTAATATACACTAATATGAGATACTCATTAGAATAATTTGATACTGAATCTTACTTTTTTAAAGTCATTACCCGGTACAATATAAGTCAATTAACGTCTAATATCCTGTAGTGTTCAAAATAATAGCATTCCAGTATGACTAACCAGATTATTCACTGTTCTTGGTATAAATTATATTACCACATGTCAAACAATTTACCAGTTAGTGCAGTAGATTCTAAGAAAGCCACCTGACTCTGCATTCATGATCTGCTTGTTTTTGAGGCTGTGTATTTAAATAATTAATTGAAAGGGGGTGTGTATAATAGCAGTGTGGAGTTCAATTAGTGAGGTTAATCATTCTGTGAAGAAACAGGTGTGAATCAGTTGACCCTTATTTAAGGGTGAAGCCAGCTCATGTTGTACATGCATTTTTCCTTGAAAGCCTGAGAAATATGGGTCATTCAAGACATTGTTCAGAAGAACTGCTTACATTTATTAAAAAGTTGATTGGAGAGGGTAAAATTTATAAAGAAGTGCAGAATGATAGGCTGTTCAGCTAAAATGATCTCCAATGCTTTAAAATGCAAAGCAAAACCAGAGAGACATGGAAGAAAATGGAAGACTACCATTCCAATGGATCGAAAAATAGCCAGAATGGCAAAGGCTCAGCCAATGATCATCTCCAGGATGATCAAAGACAGTCTCAAGTTACCTGTGAGTACTGTGACAGTTAGATGCCTGTGTGAAGCTAATCTCTTAGTAAGAAGTCCCCACAAAGTCCCACTGTTAAAAAAATACATATTGAAGTGGATACAATTTGCTAAAGAACTCCCCTCGCCTTAGAGCCGCCACCAGGTTCCGACCATTGTCACACATGACGATGACTGGTTGTAGGGTCAGCGGTGTCAGCCACAGACCTGCCTGCTCTATCAGAGCTGTCCTCAACTCTTGAGCGTTGTGTGGTTTGTCACCTAAGCATATTAGCTTCAGCACAGCCTGTTGCCCCTTGGCCGAGGCAGTGCTGCAGTGCATCCAGCTTGCGACTGATATGGTAATTTCAGAGATGGAAGCTGAAGAGGAGGAGGTGCAGGAGCTGTGGATTGTGGGGGCAACCCTGACTGACCCAGGGCCCGCTATCTCTTGAAGCTCATCAAGAGAATGCCAAGAGTGTGCAAAGCAGTTATCAAAGCAAAAGGTGGCTACTTTGAAGAACCTAGAATATAAGACATATTTACAGTTGTTTCTCACTTTTTTGTTAAGTATATAATTCCACATGTGTTAATTCATAGTCTTGATGCCTTCAGTGTGAATGTACAATTTTCAAAGTCATGAAAATACAGAAAAATCTTTAATTGAGAAGGTGTGTCCAAACTTTTGGTCTGTACTGTATATATGTGTTGTGGAATACCTATACTAACAGAACGTTCAATGGACCCTCTTGTGCTGTATCATGCACTACAGTCTGCCACATACACTGCTTGCCTAACTCCTGCTGTCACCGCTGAATAAATGCAACTGGATTAGTGCTCAGAAGGACTGTTATTTCAGGAGACCTTGGGAGATCGGGAGACCTTAGTAGCCATTCAGCTGGACCACAATGACCAATCCACTTTCCAGGAAACTGTTCATGTAGGAATGCTCAGACCCGACACTCATAATGTGGTGGTACACAAACTTGTTGGAAAAACTCAGGGAACGTGCCATCTTAACTGCATAAAGAGGGCAACACATCATCATGTAGCAATTTCAGATATCCAGTGGCATTGAATTTTCCATTGATGAAGAATGGCCCCACTATCTTTGTACCCCATATACGACACCATACCATCAAGATAAGAGATGTGCAGCATCTGAAACAATGGATGCTAGAAGCCTGTGCCAGCATTCTTTTTGCGGTGTTGCTATCAGTGTGTCAAGAGTGGGAGAAGAGGGTTGCATTGACAATCCAACACAATGGGCAGAACATTGAACACATTTTATAAGTGGTCATAAGCTTGTAAAAAACATGAAAGAATAAAGTTACGTTAAAACCAAGCACACCATTGTTTTTCTTATGAAATTCTCAAGTTTGATGTGTCACATGACCCTCTTCCCATTGAAAAAAATAAAGTTGGATCAAAAATTGCTGACTTCAAATTGTCTGCCATGGTCACCACCAATCTGGAAAAGTTTTCCCCCTCCCCTATACTAATGTGCCACAAACATGTAGCTGAAATCACCAACCATTCCCATTTAATTTAGGTGCATCCATATAAATGGCCCACCCTGTATATACACAGGTGTTAAAAATTGTTGGTACTCCTCGCTAAGAGGAAAACATTGGACTATTCTGAAGTGGCCTTCTATGAGCCCTGACCTAAATCCTATTGAGCATCTTTGGAAAGAGCTGAAATATGCCGTCTGGAAAAGGCAACCTTCAAACACGAGACAACTGGAGCAGTTTGCTCATGAGGAGTTGGCCAAAATACCTATCGAGAGGTGCAGAAGTCTCATTGATAGTTACAGGAATCGTTTGATTGCAGTGTTCAACAAAATATTAAGTTAAGAGTACCATCATTTCTGTCCAGGCCAATTTCATGAGTTTAATTTTTTTTTAAATTCTGTGGAAGCAGAAAAGCAATGTCTGACTTTCATTTGTTCATTTTAATAGGTTTTTAATTTATTACTTTTGTCAGATTCAAGTTATTTCTGTGACCATTTTGGGTTTTTCTTTCATTAAACGAGGGGTACCAACAATTTTGACCACATGTGTATGTTGTGGAATACCTATAATAACTATGAAGAAGTAAATCTCTCCCTGACGCAGCAGCAGCTCTCCCTACTCTGCCTGGTAGACTGTAGACTGTGACGAGCATGGTGGTGCCCCGTCTTATATACACCTGATGAGGCTGTGTGGCCAGCCAATCACTGTAATGCCCACAACCAACATGGCAACAGCATTACAGCGCATGGCAGGCAATCTCTGCATATTCATTGGCTCTCTAAAGAGCGCCAAACATGCAGGCCGGGGACCCCGAGTTCCTGCCTGAGCAACCCAAAACTACTCGCCGAGCTCGTCGAGCACAGTGATGCTCGGGCGAGTGCCGAGCCAGTGGCGAGCACTTTCGCTCATCACTAGTGATAACCTTTAAATTAAACGCTGTATGCCCTAGTGTTTTTCCAGCTTTGTAAGGTTTCTGTAGACAATTCTTTTCTCTTCTTCCATAAGAAGAGAAACCAGAGTGATAATGCTAACAAGCCTAAAGGTGGCTATAAAGCGAAGGTAGCTGCCATCTGGATGATTGGCCCAACTTCACTTTAAACTTGTACGCTCAGCCCTGCACACATGCTTTTTTAATATTGAAACAGAAATACTCAGTGTGTGCACATAGCCCAATATTTTGAGGTGGGCACCATAATTGCTTTTCTCCTAATCAGTCCTGGTTGGGAGAGGAGACTGGTGACGGCTGCTCATGGTTGTTATGATCATATGCAGAGCATATGAAACTGATGTCCGCATGATGTGGAGGGAATTGCCATTCACCTTTCTGGCTGAAAGCTAATTTTAATCTGCATCATTCATGTAGCGTTTGCATCTGACATCATCATGGCATGCTCCATCAAATATTAGAGGAATATTTTCCCATAAAAGCTCTGTCCTGATTCACCAAACAGTTTTTGACAGATTTCTTGTGTAAAACCGTTGAAAAGGCTGCAAATTTTTAGTTGACACTTTGTTTTAAAATTTTTACGCCATCTGCGCCAACTTTTTGAAAAGTGGGCAAATCTTCACCAGGAGCACATCCTGAAAATGGATCCTAATTTATACCATTAAAGTGAATGAATCCAGTGCACTCTTAAGTCGACTCCATGAACCAGGGAGGGACCGAACAGAGGGACCTGGTGCCACTCTGCGACCGACCTTGTATGAGAGCAAATGACTCCCACAGGTCAGAAGACAGGAACTGACGGTACAGTGGAAGAGCACGGCAGGCAGGCTGACAGGAGGTCCAGGTAGTCAGGCAGGCTGATTCGGCTGATAGCCAGACAGGTGCTCCGGGTAGGCAAGCTGGCGGACACAACAGGTAACAGGCAGGTGCCTCCAGGTAAGCAGGCAAGCGGGCACAGCAGCTAACAGGCAGGTGCTTCCAGGTAAGCAGGCGGGCAGGCACGGCAGGTAGCAGGCACGTGCTTCCAGGTAAGCAGGCTGGTGGGCATGGCAGGTAACAGGCAGGTGCTTCCAGGTAAGCAGGCGGGCAGAGCCCACAGACAGACTGGCGGACTGGACTGTAGGCAGACTGTCAGGCTGGAAAGTAGTCAGATTGGCGGACTGGACTGATTAGCAGACGGTGCGTGCCCCTGTAAGAGGGAGGGAGCTTGTGCGCGCCCTAAGCACGGTGCCAGGGAAGCTACGTGCACCAGCAGCAGCAGGGAGGCCAGAAGACGCCGGAGCAGGACCACGGCGGTAGGGGGAACAGCGTCGCTGCCTGGCAGGGGGCAGAGACGCCGATGCTACAGTACCCCCCCTTTACGCCCCCTCTTTTTTAGGCCAGCAAGAAATTCTTTAAGAAGAAGAGGGGCATGGATCTTCTCCCTGGTTTCCCAAGACCTCTCCTCTGGGCCAAACCCCTTCCAATCCACCAGAAAAAAAGGTTTTTCCTCTTATCGTTTTGGTGGCCAAAATGTTCTCTACCTCATAGACGTCCTCAGCGGAGACTGGTGCTGGAGTGGTACCTGGATCATCAAAAAAAGAATTAAGAACAACTGGTTTGAGGAGAGATGCGTGGAAGGAGTTGGGAATCTGTAAGGTGGCCGGGAGTTTTAGCTTGTAAGCCACGGGATTGATTTGCTTGAGAACCTCAAACGGACCGATGAACCGCGGACCCAACTTATACGATGGTATTTTGAGCCGAACATGTTTGGAGGAGAGCCAGACCCTGTCTCCCAGACTGAATTGAGGAGGATCCAGACGTCTCTTATCAGCATGTTTCTTCATCCGCTCAGAGGATAGAAGTGTGGATCTAGTGTTCTCCCGAATAGTAGAAAATTCACTGACCAGAGAGTTCGCGGCAGGATTGTCACAGAAGCAGAAACGGGAAATGGAATCCGGGGGTGTTGGCCGTAGACCACAAAGAACAGGGATTTGGAAGAAGACTCATTCTCATGGTTGTTATAGGAGAACTCGGCCCAGGGCAGGAGCTCAACCCAATCGTTATGATGAGCATTGACGAAATGCCAGAGAAAGCTGCTAAGGACCTGGTTGATACATTCCACTTGAACACTGGTCTGAGGATGATAAGCACAGGAGAAATTCAGAGTGATATCCTGCAGCTTACACGTAGCTCTCCAGAAGCGCGAAGTGAACTGAACCCCACGATCAGACCAGTAGGGTGCCGGCAGACCAGGTAGATTATCCGGAGCAGATGGAGGTCGAGCTGGACGAACCAAAACCAGGCAGGTCTCATGGCAATCCAACCCCCAACGGAGCACCTCGCCAGATCGCCAATTCAGGACGGGTTTATGTCTCTGTAGCCAGGATAGACCTAGCAATAGGGAGTGAGAGAGTCCAGATAGTACTTGAAAGGAGATCCTCTCCGAGTGCAGCATTCCCACCTGTAGGTTTACTGGCTCTGTGACGAGCAAGATGATCTCCAGAAGGAGTCTCCCATCCACGGAAGCGACTGCCAATGGCTCGGCCAGACGTTTGGTAGGAATCTGATACCGCTCCACAAGGGCCTGAGAAATTAGATTCCCAGCAGCTCCGATAGCCAGACAGGTGCTCCGGGTAGGCAAGCTGGTGGGCACAATAGGTAACAGGCAGGTGCTTCCAGGTAAGCAGGCGGGAGGGCACGGCAGGTGACAGGCAGGTGCTTCCAGGTAAGCAGGCGGGCAGAGACCATAGACAGACTGGCGGACTGGACTGTAGGCAGAGGACCTGAGGACTGAAGCAAAGTAAGTATAAAAGAGCAACAACCTTGCACGGGCACCTCCATATTGGAGGAGGTGCCTTTTATAGAGAAAGTCCTCCGGCCATTGGTGAGGGACTTTTTAGGATGGCACGCGTGGCCCCTTTAAGAGGGAGGGAGTGCACGCACGAGCGCCCTAAGCATAGTGCCAGGGAAGCAGCGTGCACCAGCAGCAGCAGCAAGGAGGCCAGAAGGCGCCGGAGCAGGACCGCGGTGGTAAAGGGGACGGCGTCTCTGCCTGGCCGGAGGCAGAGACGCCGATGCTGTAAAAATATATAAAAAATATAAATGAAATGAATGAAAATAAAAATAAATATAAAAATAGAAATGCATTTAGTTTATAAAAATGACAAGTAAATACGTTTAAAATATTCATATGAGTACAAGTGTAAATGTAAAAGCAAAAATCTCCAAATATAAAATTAAATGAAAGAAAATCACAGAAATAAATAAGACCTTTGGTTAATACACTAGGTTTGTAATAATTACATATACCGCAAAGAAATGTGTAAAACATACATAGCTAAAATTTTTAAAAAAGAGATAAAAAACTAAAAAAAGAAACAAAAAAGGAAATCTTTTAAAGAATTAAATATATTAGCTTAAGAATAATCTATAATATAACCGGGGATGCGTCCCTCTGTCTGAAGCCTTTATAGACTACGCATGCGTGACACGCAGTCTGGCTCCAGACAGAAGAACGCATGGAGCCGTTACACCTAAGAGGAGGTGTATGGCACCGGAGATCGTGGTATGTGTAGACACTGAATGCATACCGTGATCTCCGGCGCCATACTTACCTGACCGGGAGGAGCGTTGCCGCAGGAGTGAGGCGTCGGATCGGTGCATGCGCATAGCGCTATCCGGCGCCATTTTACTGAAGACACATGTCTTCAGCAAAATGGCACCGGACAGCGCTGTGCTCTGGCGCAGCGCTCCTCCCCGGCCTCCGGCAGAAAAGGACGCAGCAGCGCTGGAGCACAGAGAAGAAAGGTGAGTATAAGTGTTTATTTTTTTTGGATGTGTCTACAGTGTGAAAGGGATGCAGGGGCTACACATACCAGGATTGGGATGAGGAATAATATACATACCAGGATAGGGATGGGGTGCCACGCATACTGGGATTGGGGGGATGAGGGGTGCCACACATACCGGGATTGGGGGGCTGAGGGGTGCCACACATACCAGGATTGGGGGGGTGAGGGGTGCCACGCATACCAGGACTGGGGGGGTGAGGGGTTCCACGCATACCGGGTTTGGGGGGGTGAGGGGTGCCACACATACCAGGATTGGGGGGGTGAGGGGTGCCACGCATACCAGGATTGGGGGGATGAGGGGTGCCACGCATACCGTGATTCGGATGAGGGGGGCCATGCATATTACTCGCCCCCTGGGCCATGGGGCACCCGGAACCGGGCTTCAGCGCAATGTTGGGGGTAGTAGTGGCAACCCGATCCCGTGGCTCAGGGTGGTCAGACCAAATGCTGTGGCAGTCTATGGGTAGGGTTTTGAATGTCCGACTACACCACCCGTGGATTGCAGTCAAGGATGACCGCTGCTGGTAGGCAGACCGCTGAGGCTGATGTTGGTATGCAGCACAGGGATAGGATAACTCCCCACGGGAAGAGTGTAGCCTCAGGGCAGTGTAATAGGATGCTGGGGGGTGATGGTGCAGGCCGCAATAATAAGGATTTAGAGTCTGCTTCAAACAGTCCAGGGTCTTTATTGTAGTTAGTACTAATGACCCAACAGGAGTACAGGGTAGCAATGGGCCTGGGTGTCTGAGAGCATTCGGGTGAGCCCCATTGGTCAGGGTGAGTGGGTAGGCCTACCGTTCTCTCTCTGCCCTTGCTGACTATCCCCCTTTTCATGGTGTGATAGCCCACGTCCCTGAACTGGCCCTGTACTATGCCTGTATGGCTTGCGACTCGGACCTTAGGTACCTGTTGCTTATCTGTGTTGTACCGGTCCCTCTGTGTGGCGGAGCCTCCAGGCTTCTTAGGCCAAGGGACCTGAAATCCCTTGCGGGTTGGTTATCTGCTGCCGGGCTTGCAACCCAGAAAGCCTCGGACCCCAGTGTCCGGTTGTGTAGTTCTCTCTCAGCCAGGACTGGCTCTCGTCGCCTCTGTCCCTGGCTCGCTGTTCCTCCTCTGCCTCCCGGACTCCTCAGCTGCTGCTGACCTGTCCCTCTCCTCTGGGAACCCTTCTGGATGCTTCAGAAGTGGGTCCTGGTCTCTCTAACCCTGCCCTCAGTTCCAGCTTTTATAGGGGTAGCCTGCTCCCCCTACTGGCCTGGGACAGGAGGTGCTGCATGCTAATGGTCCCTGACCAGGGAACCTCCCTCCTGCTCTCAGACACAGCCTTTTATGTTTGTGGCATCCAAGCCTGGGGTGACACACATACCAGGATGAGGAATACCATACATACCAGGATAGGGATGGGGTACCACACATACCAGAATTTGGGGGGATGAGGGTTGCCACGCATACCGAGATTGGGGGGATGAGGGGTGCCACGCATACCGAGATTGGGGGGGTGAGGGGTGCCACGCATACCAGGATTGGGGGGGTGAGGAATGCCATGCATTCCGGGATTCAGATGAGGGGAGCCACTCACAATACCACTGTTAGCAGTACGATTTAGTGTAGGGATAGCTGTTGGGGAAGGGGTAGTAGTGAATTACAGGCCTTGCTGTAGAAAACAAAAAGCAAAACTAGCCACATTCAGCTATGGAAATTTTTGTACTAATTGTACGACTATGGCTTTCTGGTATATCTCCATTTTACTAGCCCTCTACGACTCAAGAAGGAGAGATAAAAAGTTCTCCTTGTAACGTGGGTCGAGAAGGGTGAACAACTAGTAACCATTGTTTGCCAAAATACATATAATACCAGGATCACAGGAAAGGCAACGGGATATAGTGTCAGCCGTGGGTGCCAGACTCGCAACAGGAAAGACTTCTATTCCTCGAGAGGTGGAGTTTCTGCTGTTTTTGCATGTCAGGAGCTCTTCCAATGTGACATGGCATCCACAATCTATTTCAGCCAAAATTGATCTTCAGAAATTTGAAAACTGACAATTCATAAACTTTTTTTATTCATTTAATTAAATTAAAATAAATTTGAAAAATTATACAAATATGGGAGCCCTTGGTGTAATGTGATATGAAATAGATGGATAGATATGAGATATATAGATATTAAATACATAGATATGTGATAGAACAGATAGATATGAAGTATATAGATATCAGATAATTAGATATGAAAGAAATAGATATGAAATACGATTGTATGAAACAAATAAATATATTTCCCACTATAGATAGAAATGAGATAGATCTAGATATATATATATATATATATATATATATATATATATATATATATATATATATATATATATATATATATATATATATATATATATATATATATATATATATATATATGAGAGAGGTTAGATACATATAATATAGGTTATAGAGAGAGTGGTACATAACTACAAGATAAATAGATCGCAAAAAATACAAAAAATCCTTCAACTGGAACCCTTTTTCTTATTTTCACTAAACCCCTTTTGTTTTTAATTCTTTTTCATTCACAATCAGTAAAAAAGTTGAATTCAAAACTAGGTTTTTTTTATATGATTTATTGAAAAACTCAGAGTCTATTGGATAATATATATATATAAAGATATCAAAACTCAAATAAAAACAGTAAATAAGTTTCCCCTTCTCTCAAATATATACAATGTGTAATGTATCAAACCACTATATACACGGCAGAGAACTCTACACTCTCATTTACGGTTAGTGGTTAAAAAAATGGTTGGGAGCTGGTGAAAGAATTGTAATACGGGCCTCTGTTAAGGTGAAGTGTGTCCTGTAAATCTGCAGATGGTTCCATCATGGAGCCTGAGGTGGAACTGCTGAATCCAGTGATGTTTCTTTGGGAGAGTTCATTGACCAACCCAAGAGACATCGGCCTGTTCGATGAGATGGAGTCCAAGGAGGAGGTCATGCTGCTGAAAAAGTTATTCAAACAGGGAGCAGAGGTGCTTCCTGGGGGAGATGCGCTGTTCAGAACTTTTGAGGAGGCTTCCACCACTGGGGATGATGGAGTCATCATAGATGGTGTATCACCACCTTTCCTCCCTCCAGCTGAGCAACCTTCTTCACCCTTAACTGTGACAGCATCAGTGGTGTTGGATTCTGATCTGCGCTTTTTTGTTTGCCGAAATTTCCCATTGTCAAACATCTTTTTGCAGTTAGGATCCAGAGTCCAGTAATTACCTTTGCCTAAACATTGTAAAAAAATGAATATTATTGTAATATAATGAAATATAAACAACATATACATTATAATATAGCAAATCTAAAGTACAAATTATTAAAATAAAAATCTATGAAAATTAAATGATTTTTACTGATACAGTAAATAGAACAATTGCAAAAATTTATGGGAAAATTCTAGTCATTCAACCAGTCTAAAGTTTTTAGAAACATTCTGCAGATTTTTTTTATTAAAATAATTCTTATTTGAGGTTGGATCTAAAATGTCAAAACAGTTATAAAAAAAAAATTCTAACAAAAAAAAAAAACTTACACAGTTATCAGAAAATTCTATTGTATTTTTGTTTGTAAAATGCAAAACCAACTTATTGGAAAATACTAATACTATTGCGACTAAAAATATATAATTAATTAGAATGAATGTAGTTATATAATTACCTGGGTCATTCTCATCTCTTGACACTTTCTTAAAGCAGTCATTCAAAGACAGGTTGTGTCTAATTGAATTTTGCCATCCCGCTTTGCTCTTCTTATAAAATGTAAAATACTCATCCACATACTGGTATATTTGGCTCAGGGTCAGCTTCTTTCCCGGAGCATTTTGTATGGCCATTGCAATAAGTGCTGAGTAGGAATATTGAGGCCTTACAAGCTTCATAAGTTCCTCCTGAGAAGCTAGGGAAAACCAACCATGATCTGGACCACTGAAACCAGACGAATTTGTCAAGAATCCATTAGAAGGCGGCATATGCAAGTTTGGGTTATTTCCATAAGAATATCCAGGCATATTATAGACTCCAGGCCCATTAAGACCTAAATAAGAGTTGGTCAATGGTGAATTGTCTCCAATTCCATAGTTGGCCACCCTTGGCATTGAATGAAAGTTCTGCTGGGGGTACATGGTGACGTTTTCACCATATACTGCCATCTGATGAAGGTTTGTAGATCTCTGATGAGCTGGAAGATGAAATGAGTTCATACTCTTATTCGGCAGGTTCACACAAAGTCCTTCTGAGAAAAGGTACTGAATGGATTTGGAGTGCTGTCTTTATACTTCTCCGGAGTAGTGATCCTCCCTGCCCGAGGCCAGTGATTGGTTTGTTTTACATATTCGTTTTTTTTGTTTTTTTTTCAACAACCAGTTAGATGTCTTAGTTGAAAGACAGGGGTGTGTAAAGTGAAGGACTAATCACCAAAGAGGCACCAGAGAGAACAATGTGTCTTTTTTTCCATTCATTGTTCTATTGATCTTTCTGTACCTGCATTTCAAGACTTTTTTTTTTCCTAACTTGAATTAAAACTGTGAACTAAAAGTAGAAAAAAAAATCTTCACATTGAAAAAGTCAAGTTCTTTGAGAATCTCAAATACTTTTTACCTTTTACATCGATTATAACACGTAGAAAAAAATAACAACAAAACATTGTTCAGTTAAGCAGCTAAACTTCTAGAAATTCCTTAAAAATAATGATTATTCTATTAACTGGCAAGAACAATTAATTATTATTTTTGTGTCTTTTTTAAAAGCATAATTTATTCGGAGAAATTATTAAGTAAAATACATTTATAATATTAAGAATGGCATTGTATGTATCATTGTGAGTTCATGTATTACCTGTCAACGTTTCAGTTCACTTGAAATTAGCTTTTTTTTTTCACATTTGGATCTACCATAAAACACTTTAACAGTTTAAATAAAAATATAATAATGCATTTTTTAATAAAAAAAAATCTAAAGTCAAGCCACACAAGATGCAAAATGAATAAATCTCTACTCTATGAAATTCACAATCTTACTTTGATCCGATCCAATAAAATCTACTTTATATATGTACGGGCTCTATGCCAGCTTTTTCCTATGTTGGGTAATATAGATTATTTCTTGGATGACTAATCTATTACTAAACAATGTATCATTATTGTACACTATACTATGAGATATTCATCTTTTTTTTACATTTTTTACACCATTTCTGGACAACTCCGCCAACTTATTGAAAAGTGGGCAAATCTTCCCCGGGAGCACATCCTGAAAATGGATCCTAATTTATGCCATAAAAGAGAATGAATCCAGTGCACTCTTAAGACGAATTTATGCACATCTCTGCTATAGTCATGCAAGCTTCAGGGAATAAAGAATGACCTGAATTATTCACCATGATACTATTGGCACTCTCTGACGACAGCTAATACAAAAGGTATTCAATTCAGTGGTGTTTAACACTTGCCTCAGACAGGTTGTCTGTGATTCTTCCCTTCACTCATATGTAAACTATGACAGGGCGGGGGTCTCCAACCTGTCAGCAGGGGGTCAGGTTCTAGGGCATCCACTGATCAGAGGGGCAGGAGAGATGGTATGTAAAAAATACATGTAAAAAGTAAATATAAAATAACAAAGATAAATGACTTAAATATATTAGTTTTACAATAATGACCTGTAAAAACATATTTAAAATATACATACACGTAAAAAATACATTTATATGAAGTGAAGTAAAATAAGAAATATAAAGATAGAATTACAATATTTTAGAATAATGACATGTAAAGCCATGATTAAAATATACATGGGAGTAAAAGTATAAAAGAAAAAGCCAAAACCTCTAAATATAAAATGAAATTAAATAAAAGAAAAACACATAAATAAGACTTTTTCTCAATACACTAGGTTTGCAATAATTATATATACCGCAAAGAAATGTTTAAAACCTACATAGCTAAAAATATTAAGATATAGAAGAGAAACTACAAATGAAATAAAACAAAATGAAATCTTATAAAGAATTAAATGTAAAGACATAACTCATAACAGCAAGAAAATGAAATTTATTTTTATAATATAATGTTATATGCATTATAATGTTCTCTTGCTTTATTAAGAATAATAACATTAAAAGTTAAGTTTTTTTTAAGTATAGTATTAAAATATATGATAAAGTAAAATATATAAATATAATATTAACACTAGTCTTACAAGTAGCAGTGAAGTAATGATCACGGCAATATAATGAATATTATAGTTGGAAAAGTTATTGGTTGGGTTGTAGTGATATTATTTTTCCTCTTCCACTACTACTTTTATTACTACTTTTTTTTTATTAAAATTCCTAATAATTTTATAAATCCTTTCTAATCAAGTGAAAATGTTCTGATAATAAAGCCGGACGGTTTCTCCTTCAGCTCATCAGAAGACTTGCCCCAATGTCTTAGGGTTTGTTCTCAAGACCATTGTTACTAATTTAGATCTTACAGTATGTACAGAAGATTTCTGTAAAGAGGGTGAAGCAAACCCCAATGGACCCAATCTCTCAAGGGACCCATAGTATAATGTAACCTTTGATTCAGTCAGTTTGTAATTATCAAAGAATAAAACTGTCCTCACAAACAAAGAAAAGTTCATAGTGATCAGGATCTAAACCACAAGGTTTAGATGATACTCCTGGGTATAATATCCAATCCAAATGTTCTTTTATTCTCTCCTATAGTCACAGTTGTTACGTCACAGTCTGCTCAGAAGGAAGAAGCCAGGAACTGAAAAGTTCTGTAAACAGTCTAGAGAGATTTACTGTCACTCGTTGACTTACAATTGAGAACATTATTTTTCTCTCCACCTTCTAGACTGGAAACAAAAGCAAAAGTGTCAGGGGGTCTAATAGCAAAACCAATAGTGTAAGTGGTGGAGTGTGTAGTGACAGACAGCTGAGCATGCTGAAATCTTTTTTACTTTGCTACAAAATTAATGGAAGGACTCTTTTCACATTGAAAAATAAGAGAACCCTTGATTTCACCGATCCAAGACTTTCAGAAAAGTCAGAGACAAAGGAAAAACTCTGAGCTAGAAGTTTAGGCCCATAAATTTGTAAGTACATAGATATTATATGAACATTTTAGAGATTCTATTCGATTGGCGAGGTTCACCTGGGTTTGGCTGAGAAATAAAGTATGCATTAAATTTATATGTCACAAATCCAATTGCTGCTAAAAGTTTATTATGCTCGAAGACTTCTCCACACCACAGAGAAGTATGAACAGAGATGTCAAAAAATATTATGCTTATGTCGCCCCTCACTTCCTACTTTGTCCTCCTCCGGTCTGCTTCCTTCTCTTGCTCCAGTCTTCTCTTCTGTTTTCAGTTGTACGCCATCTTTGGCTTCAAGGGAACATAGTAGGCCTCACATAATGCAATGATTTTAGCTGAAGCCCAAAAACTGGGGACGGAATTAAAGACAGAAGAGATAGGGAGAAACGATTCAGCAGAGTACCGTGCAGGGAGTTGTGGCATTAGTACTGGTGAGGGGCGAGTTGAGAATATTGTTTGTTTATTTTTACCAACCATTAAAAGAATCAAGAAAAATTTAATCATGCTGCCATTTTGCTTAATTTAATTGAGTAGCAAAAAAATGTGGTCTTGGCGACTTCAAATTTTTGGACGAAAATTCAGTTTTTGCCTTTTTTTTTGTTTCCTTTCTGGCTTGTAACTCCAATATTGTATATAGTTTACAAGAAAGCCCTTGTAAAATACCCTTTTAAAAAAAAAGTTATTAGAGGGGTATGACCGGTTTGGTTATTTATTAGTAAGAACATGTCAGGGGAGGAAATACCATTGATACAAACTGTGCGGCTGAACAGGAGCACAAGGAGTAAGGGGTCCCACTTGCATGCGCTTCAGGTGAGCACCGAATGATTAGTAATAGATTGTTCTGTGCCCTTAGCCTGCAATTGTCCATGATGATGTGCTGATGAGAATGATGGTCTTTTGAAGAAACCAAAAAAGACCTGACGAACGAACAACTTTCTTGTTTGTCAGGTGATGGGCAGCCTGTTAAAATTGAATGATTATCTTCAATCGAGCATTCTTAGGCAAGCTCGTTCACAATAATCATGCAATGTTCTTTATCCTTTACATGGCAAGCACATTGATTTTAACATTGTGATAAACTTCTATTTAACCCTCACAAAAACTTAAGGAACCTCAATTATGCTCTGGTGTCTGCCTATACTGTCACATATTAAAAATATAAGCAAAGTGGCCTGCAGGGCCAGAATAATGCTCAGAAGGAAAATAGTATAAATTGTATATGAAATAGCCTTCAGCACAAAAAAAGATGAAAAAGTGATTTTTTTTTCCAAACTTGTATTTATCAGACCAACCAATGAGAGAATGAAAATATGCCAATGTTTTCACCTATCCTGTTTTTTTGTAAGGTTATCTATATAGAGTGTGAAATAGGAGACATTTATCACAATAAAGGAAATAACAAGGTAATGATTATGATGGTCACAGATGGGACCCATGCAGCACCAGACTAGACCCTAAGCCCAGACTACGCCGTCAAGACCTGGAATTCCAACTATGCCGGTCAAGCCCCAAATCTCATGATGGTCTAGACCCAGAGCCCGCCAGGAGACAAAGCCCAGCCCTCATCCCCTCAGACCTGGGAGTTGCCCACCAGTGGTCAAGCACCGAAGATCCATGAGGAAACTTCAGCTGAGAGATGACGCCTGCAGTAATGGACAGATGATGCGAGTGATACGGGCCGTCGTTTCCAGCACTGATGTACGGTACAGGGGTTGGCCAGAACTAGGACAGCGGACAGGGTGGGGATCAATTGAAGTTACGGAGGCACGGTGTGCTTTAATAGACTTTATCAGAAGGACTTGGGGCCTAGCGTGAAGAACCTGCTTGGTCCATTGCTGTTGGAGAAGTCAGCACAGTGCCCCTCACGTGAATGGGTGTGTCACTCCTGTTAGAGGGATATAAGTATACTCCATGAGAGACTTTCCTGACATGTAAAGTAAACTCTAAGACTCGTCACACACACTGTATTGTAGGATTTATTTGTGAATATTATGCTTCATACTGTTTAACTGTTTAAATAACTGAAGTAATTTCCCACCATATCGGAGGAAATAAATTGTTTATTGACTGTTCCTGCCTCATGTCCATCTGCACATTGCTTCTGACCACCTGCATTACACTAGCTCCCTGTTTTCACATGCAGGAGAATGTAGGCCACTCTCTGGACAGAGCAGCAACTATGGCCAGTGACCAAAAAGTTTCACAGCTGAATGGGTGAATGTTTTCAATGGCAGCGATGCACCACCAGTATAGCTGGTAAGGCCACTGTGACTGGGAGCTACATATGTTTCCCCGCCAGGTGGTGGTTATCTGCCACTGTCTACACCTCTCCTGTATCCTGCTCAACTGACATTTTCTCGCCCCTAACAAGCACAGAGAACATCATTGATTTTACACAGCATCATCATTCTTTTCGCTCATGCAAGTTTAAGCGTTGCCAAGCAGTTTTACAGCTTCAAATCTCAGGAAAGAAAAGTCACAAGGCAGAAGAGTTGCTACTCTACATTAAGAGGCAACTCGCTCACTGGTGGGCTCCCCATGAACTGCAACTTGGAATTTATAAAATGCAGAAATCCAGCACTTAAAGATTTTTTATAGATTACTTACAATTGGACTCTCTCTGGGTACCGCAAGATTGGCAGAGTGCCGTACTTCTACTATATGCAACTTGGAATTGTTGTAAGCGACAAGGCCTAGAACATATTATCAGCCTTAAGTCAGACAAAATAACCCTCCATGCATGGCCAGGTACTGAATTTAATAGCGCTAGATTTCTTTTGCAAATAAACACACTTGAGAATGGTGGTGTCTATGGCCAGAAAACATGTTAGGCCACGGCCCCACTATCACTATTTGGTCAGTATTCGGTCAGTATTTTTTTAAGGAGTTGAAGCCAAAACCATGAGTGGGTGATAAATGCAGAATTGGTGACTTGTTTCTATTATACCTTTTCTCTGATTGTTCCTCACCTGATTTTGGCTCCCACTCCTGAGAAAAAATACTGACTCCATACTGATTGTGGGGCCGTGGCCTTAGCCCATTTTCCTAGATCTTTTATGTAAAAAAAGCACACCCTCCTGGCTTTGAGAAAAAACAGCCTTCCAGAGAATCACCTGGTTTGTGATGTCACAACCACTGGAACATAATGATGTATATGTTGCAGTGTTTGTATGAAAAGTGTAAAGCAGTGACTGATTACATCATGCAGCAATCAAACTAGATTTTGGGTTACTTTGAGATTTCAAATTGACAGCTAATGAGGGATGTGTGTCTATTGAAGCTTTTTAAGAGGCAACCAAATTTATGAGTATGAGCACATGTGGATTCAGCTATTTAAACAACGGTGGCCTCGATCATGCTGGCGGGCATTGTGAGCTGTATGCTGCAATTCTTTTGGGATGACAGGCGCATTGTTAACTTGAAGTAAAGTGATGATTATTGGATAGCCACACTTTCAGACCTTTGCTACAAAAGTAAAATGGGGGAACATTTTAGAGTTTCCAGAAGGGAGTTCAAACCGGCATGCTTCCAGGATAAGCTGTTACCTTCTCTGCAAAGCCTTTGCTGAGCAAACACTGCCACATGCACAAATGCCCACAAACCCATCTGCATGCCACGGAGACACAATGATGCTGTCTGTGTCAATGTTTAGGGCTACAACAAGTAACCGAGTCAGAAGCAGCAACATCTAGAGTATATTTGACATAATGGACCAGATTCTTTTTGTGCCATTGTCACAATTTTGGCGCACTTCAGCAAACACAGACACAATCAACAGCCAGGTTCCATCATGGCATGACTGAGTTCTTTCTCAGGCAGATTCCCTGAGCCCTGATACCATTGATTTCTGGGTCAGCAAAACTGAACCAGTGGGAAGAACTGACCCAATTTGCTATGAGAATACTGCTGTGTCCAACCCCTAGTGTCATGTCAAAGAGGGTATTAAATCAGCCATACCATCTGTCCGCCTGCCTGTTTGTTGACTGTCATTTTCACTTTTCTGCTACCGCCAGTGCCGATGCACTACACACTACTCATTGTCCATCATGTCATCTTTACCGTAGTGCTGCTACTGCCGGCCTAATCTGCCAAGCATCTCCTTGTCTGCCCCATCTTAATTCTCTATCTTGCTGCTTCTGCCACAGCTTCTAACTGCCCACTGTGTTTCATTGTGCTTGAATCTACTATTTATGCTGGGAAACATACACTCTTCTTTTGTACCCTCAAGAAACCATTCTCAGAAGAATGCTAATTTTTTAAAAGACTTGATGACAACAAGTCAGAATTTTCTTCATGTTTTGACTCCAGAAGTGAATGAATACATTTTGTACTGCTTGATAAAAAAAGCCTTTGTAATTGCCTAATTATTCTGTGATTAGCAAACCAACTGGGGACCACAAAAAAGGATACCCTTTTCACTTCTCATTAAGAGGCCATTGTTTCTTCACATTCAAAACTGTAAAGTACACCTATTTTGTCTCCCTATTAAAGGGATCATTTTTGGATGGCTTTTTAAAAAAAGCTGTCACTTCTTATTTGCCAAAATGCAAAGCTCTTTATTGTCCCCAAACAGGATTAATAATTGTTGCATCCAAACATGTGAAAATGCCACAGCTTCTTCCGTTTGCACCACCTTTTTATAAACAACAGCAATGCTAAAAAAAAAAGATAATTTTTAGACGGTCTATAAAATTTTAGTAACCTAAAAAGTATGATACTGCAGTGTGTTGTGAAATACGCTGTTGCTAACCTCTGTTTTCCCCTAGCCACATAACTGGAAGTCATTTAGACATTAAAAAGGACTGTGTTTGTATTACAGAGCTCAAATCATGTTCAACTGACTCTAAATGAAATTCAAAGTAGTCCACACATGCAAACTTATTTGTTCAAATCAAATTTTTGTGGGGAAGTCGGCAAAGACATGCATCCAAATTTCAAAAGATCCGCTCATCTCTAGTCATAATACAAAGGCATCAGCTATTTTAAATATAGAAAAGACCCAGGACAAACCCCCCACACTTCATACCAAACACATCCTGTGCAGTGCTTTGATATGGGTACTGACTGCAGGAGCTGCTCTAAGCTACACTGTTGAATGGCTTGGCATTGTTCTTCATTTGCCTCCACCCCCATCTAGTGAGTGCAGCCATGGTGTCACTACAGCAGACCCAGTCAAAGTGTGGTCTGTGGGCCAAATCCAGCTTTCTAGTTGTTCTAGTCCTCATGAAACAAGACAGCCGAAGGGCTAAAAACACAGGTCCATGTGTCGGACCATACTGTCCCTGCCCAAAGTACCAATATCACCACTCTCTGCATCCTTCCATAACAGTCAAGGTCTCTCATGTGGCCCCTTGGGCTTATTAATTGCCTACTTCTGCTAGTATAAATAATTTGGTGTTAAGTCCCTATCTATAGGACCACATATATAAATGTCTGTCTTTTGTTCAAGGTATTTCAGTTACAAATATACACAAGACACACTAAGGTCATATAAAATATATTAGTTTGGGCAAGGATTGGGCAGCATTTAGCAGCTGGCAGGTTCCCTTTAAATAATTTCCCCATTCTTTTATTTCAAATGTCTCCATGCTCAGCTTTTCACATGCATATTCGTAGCTTGCAACTCAATCTGAGATAGTTGAAAGACCAGGGCCGGCTACAGGGAAGCAGTCAGGTGTGGCATGAATTCTAAATTGCATGTATCTTTTTTTCAGTTGTGCTAATGATTTTGCAGTCCTTTAGTTATGTGCCTTGATGCATTTCTGTGGTCTGCTAGTGACTTGTGCCTTTTTTTATTCAGTGGAATTGCATATGTAAAAATAGGGGAAAAATAAAGGCTGGCAATTCAATAAAATCTTGATATTTTGACTTTTTTTCCAGAGTAATTTGGGGACTTTGTTATCTTTGAAATGGCATACTCTGGTCAATGAATATCAATATTGTGTATAAACACAGAAGGTCCGCCGCTGGAGACAACCTTTTTCATATGTAATGAAACTCTACATATAAGAACAGTGAATAGCAAAAGGGCCAGATGCATTTCCAAGAGAAGGTGAGGCACAACGCTAATCAAGCACTAATCAAACACCTTGGGTCACCAGAAAAGACCAACTCCAACAGCAAGAAATTACACATAGGAGGAAACAAAGTTCAAAATTGGTTAAAAAAACTACAATATTTATTAGGTATCATTAAAAATGTAGAAATATATTTTTGACAACAATAAGACAAAATTTCAGAAGTCCACCATGAGCAAACAACATATATAAAGGTACAGTGTATATAGCACATGCCAATGTGGCAGACAACCCCACTACAAAAAACCCTGTAAGGTCAATTGCAGAATGCCCAAATAGACCAATACTCACAGTAAAGTATGGGGTATAGGGAGAAGGGAGGAGTCTTACCACCGAGAGGTTGAGAGTCCAGGTTAACTGCGGAGGGAATGGAAGAAAACCCGATGCCCGTTTAGCGTTATCCAACAATGCTTTCTCAAGGGTCAGGTGTATGTGGTGTAAATTTGGGCTCCTCCTTAAGTGTCCTGGGTGCATGGTCTCACGTGTCTGACCGCGTGATCGGAAGTCTGTCAGGCGGCCGTTCACATCACCTTTAAGGAGTGTTCCCGTGGCGCCCCCACATCACAGGCGAGCGCCCGAGCCATCAAGCACAGCTGCACATACTGTACTATATATACATATGAATGATTTATATACTAAACCAATGGGAAAGAATAGTTTTTTACACTATTTGAGATTTCATCCCAATCATATTAAAAAAGTGTAACCTAAATCTCAATTTCACAGCATGAATTATGTTGTTTCAGACGATTCTATCCGGAACATCAGGTTGGAATAAATCTATAATAAATTTAGGGTTATGGAATACCTCAGCAAACTATTATAGTTCAAAAGAAATCTAGCACTATTAAATTCAGTACCTGGCCATGCATGGAGGGTTATTTTGTCTGACTTAAGGCTGATAACATGTTCTAGGCCTTGTCTCTTACGACAATTCCAAGTTGCATATAGTAGAAAAAGTATGGCACTCTGCCAATCTTGTGGTACCCGGAGAGAGTCCAATTGTAAGTAATCTATAAAAATCTTTAAGTGCTGGATTTCTGCATTTTATAAATTCCAAGTTGCAGTTCATATGGAGCCCGCCAGTGAGCGAGTTGCCTCTTAATGTAGAGTAGCAACTCTTCTGCCTTGTGACTTTTCTTTCCTGAGATTTGAAGCTGTAAAACTGCTTGGCAACGCTTAAACTTGCATGAGCGAAAAGAATGATGATTGGAGGGAGAGAGTGCTTGTCCAGGCGTGTGTGTGCACAGTTTATTATAATTATTATTATTATGCATTGCTTTTATAGTGCTATCATGTTCCACAGCACGTAACATGCAATATTATTGCTGACCCCAATGGGGTTTACAATCTACATTCCCTATCAGCATGTCTTGGAGTGTGGGAGGAAACCGGAGTACTCAGGAGAAACACACGCAAACATAGTGATAACATACAAACTTCTTGCAGATGTTGTCCTTTGTGGTACTTGAATCCAGGAGTGGCTGAATACAGTCTCTAGCCAGGGATTAAGACTTTGCAGTCCATTTATAAATATATAGCTGCGGCAGTTGACAACATTTTTTTTTGGGGGGGGGGGGGGTGAAAAAATTGACTATATTGTCATCCATAGAGTATTACGTGATTTGTGCTACATTTTTGTGGTATATAACACTACGAAAAGAGTTGAAAAATCTTTCTGTATTCAATTACTTATCCATAGAGTATTATGTGCTCTGTAGTACATTTTGTTGGTAGATAACACTCCAAAAAAGCGTTAAAAATTGTTTGTGGATTCAATTACTCACCCTTAAAGTATTGCCTGCTTTATGCTACATTTCTGGGGTATATAACACTCCAAAAAATCGTTGAAAATTTTTTCAGTATCCAATTACTCATCCATAGAGTATCACATGCTCTGGGGTACATTTTGGTGGTATACAAGAGTCCAAAAAAAATTCTAATGTTTTTCACTATTCAATTACTCATCCATATAGTATCACATGCTCTGGGGTACATTTTGGGAGTATATAACACTCCAAAGAAGTATTCAAATTTTTTTCGGTATTTAATTACTCATTTATAGATTATTATGTGCGCTGGAGTACATTTATGTGGTATATAACACTTAAAAAAGTGTTTGAACATTTTTCTCAATTGAATTAGTAATCCATCCACAGTAACGTGCTTACCGGCTGACAAGGCAACAAAGATGGCAGAATCCCGCAAGACTCTCGAGGGAGCAACCGAAAGAATATCGGAGCCAGACCAAGCTGGTGCGACAGCGAAGGTGTCATTGGCCTGTGGTATGGAATTGGCCTGTGGTATGGAATTGGCCTGTGGTATGGAATTGGCCTGTGGTATGGAACCGGCCGCTTTCCCAGAACCACCATGGCCCGAACTCAGGCAGCACCTTCACCGCTGGGGTTCTTTCGAATTGCAAATGGGAAAGCCAGGATCCAGTCAGATTGTTTCGTACTACCAGCAGCGGAGATGGGAGCCATAGAAGAATTTGGGACCCATCATCACATCTCATTCAACCACCGGGCATTAGAGATGGAACATTTCCCTCGAATGATGCAAGAGCTGATGGCTGGAAACAGGGTCACGTTCCTCAGAATGGAGGGGCATGCGGTGGGTGTGATCAGAAAAGGAATGAAGCAGGATGAACCTTTCTTGAGAAATTAATGGGCCTGAGAGAGGTTCCTCGAGCTACCACCCCCAAGAGATTGCACTGTCCTTGGGGTTCCCCACATCATTTGCGGGAGAAGGTAATGGAGCAGGTGACACAGGGGCCTGTTACCAATTTCTACATGTCAGGGGCTCCAGCACTACCCGAAGCCGAGTCTCTTACAGCCCAGGTACCTGGGTATCGGACCCCAGGAAGCAGGTGGAGGCAGCCCCCCCAGCCTCCTAAGGAAGGAGAAGAAGCAGCGAACACCTGAAGAGGATTACTGTATTACACTCCTTATAATTTTTTCCTGGCTTTGCACTTTTTGCAAAGTGTTTGAGCGTAGGAGTACATCAACTACAGTTTAAAAATATTTAAGCTCAAAGATTTATGATTTACGTTCAAAGATTACGTTTCCAGATTCAATTAGTCATCCATAAAGTTTATCGTGGTGGTTGTTAAATTAGATGCTATCTAAAACTCCAAAAGAAGTTTTTAAAAAATTTCTGGATTCAATTAGTCATTTATATAGTTTAACATGCATTGTGTAAAATTACGGTGGGTTAAAAATTTTAAAAACCGGTTCACAAAATATTTTTGTTCCAAAAATTGACTATTGTCATATATACTGTAGAACTTGGTTTTGTTTGAAATTTCGTTAGTTTGAAATAAAATACAAAATTGGCCTGGTGTAGAAATTTGGTTGTTCAAAAATTGACTATTACCATCAAGATTAATTTTTGTATCTATTTTTTTACAACACATATTTTGTCACACTGTTTTCTTTTAGTTAATAATCTTTTTGGAAAAGATGCTTCATTTCTTGCAAACTACAGAGTTAAAAAAATAAAATAATGTAGAAGAAAAGGTGGGTTAATTGTCATATATATTGTAGAACTTGGTTTGTGTGAATTTTCGTTGGTTTCAAATTAAAAAAAAAATGTCTATTGAGCTGAAAATAAAAAATTACATATGAAAAAAAAAATAATATTTTAGATCGAAATGTTACATCTTTACCAGACTTCAATGAATTATTACGTTATTTTTCTCAACTATGGAAATACCCAATATGTAGTCATACACTTGTCTTTTGGCAAATGGCAGGATTCAGGAGCGAAGGAACACCATTTTTCTTTTGGAGGAATAATTTCCTGGAGTTGTTTGTAGATGCCAGAATCTCATCTTGGCTTAGATCTGCTAGTTTGCCAAAGCCTCTACCCATATTAGCATCTTAAAGGTTAAATTGAGACGGGAGTATAACACCAAGCTAAATTAGGAAGAAAAGTTGGAAACCGGAAATGAAAAGGACCAGCGATGAAAGAACTGGAGGCTAACCCCCCCCCCAACCTACTGTCTCCTTCCCTGTTCCTGTAGAATGTAAGCCCGCAAGGGCCATGTCCTCTTCCCTCCATTCCTTTCTATCATTGTTAGTTTGTTTACTGTAAGTGATATCTGTATTTGGTATGTAACCCCTTATGTACAGCGCCATGGAATCAATGGCGCTATGTAAATTATTAATAATAATAATAATCAGGGCTTGTGCGATGGGAGGATCTGAGAAAACTGTCCCAGAACTTTGACAGTGTTCCTCTGCTCAATTCTATTTGTGTCTCTCTTGCCTGTACTCCTTGGTTGTCCAATGAACTGTGATCTCTGCCGCCAGGGTTTTCAGATGGGAATTTTTTTAATAATTCCGAAACAAGGGCCTTCTCATACTGCACCATTTTATTAGACCCTTCCTGCAAGAGAATAAGAGCCAGAAAGTTCTCCTTGTAGCTTGGGTCTAGAAGTGTCACCAATCAATAATGACTGTCACTCAAAATTTGGACAACATGTGGGTCATGGGAAAGGCAGCATAACATAAGCTTAGCCATGTGTGCCAGACTGTAAAGAGACAAGACTTCCATGTCCTCACAAAGAGGACGACTGACCATCCTCTTCCTCCTCAACCTCCTCCTCCTCATATTCTTCATCCTCCTCCTCATCCTCTTCATCCTCCTCCTCATCCTCTTCTTCTTCATCCTCTTCCTCCTCTTTGTCTTCATCCTCTTCCTCCTCTTTGTCTTCATCCTCTTCCTCCTCTTGCTCTTCATCCTTTTCCTCTTCATCCTCTAAATCCTCCTCCTCATCATCCTCTTCATCCTCTTCATCCTCCTCCTCTTCATCCTCCTCCTCTTCATCCTCCTCCTCTTCATCCTCCTCCTCTTCATCCTCCTCCTCTTCATCCTCTTCCTCCTCCTCCTCCTCCTCTTCATCCTCCTCCTCCTCTTCCTCCTCCTCTTCATCTTCCTCCTCTTCTTCATCTTCCTCCTCTTCTTCATCCTCCTCTTTGTTACGGGTCCGGGTGGTGGAACCTCTGTGCCGAGGTACAAGGAGAGACTCAGAGGGGCGTGACTAAGTATCAACCCGAACCGACCCTGGTCGGATGGCAGCTAACGACACCGTGACCAGGGAAGATCCGGGCTGAGGGACCAGGTGCTACTCTGGGGACGACCTTGTAAGAGAGCAGGTGGCTCCCACAGGTCAGATGGCTGGAACTGACCGGTATGACGGATGGACACGGCAAGCAGGCAGAAGTCTCTGGTAGCTGACAGGTGGTCACAGTACGTGACGGCAGAGCAGGTAGAAGTCTAGTTTTACCAGGCAGGTGGTCACAGCAAGTGACGGCAGAGCCTCCAGGCAGGCTGGCAGGAAACAGGTGGGCGCTCCCAAGTGAGCGGGCAGACCGACAAGGCAGGAAACAGGCAGGTAACAGGTGAGCGCTCCCAGGTGAGCGGGCTGACAGAGTCTGCAGGTAACAGACGGATGCTCCCAGGTGAGCCGACTGGCAGACAGGGCAGGTAACAGGCGGATGCTTCCAGGTGAGCGGACTGGCAGACAGGGCAGGTAACAGGCGGATTCTCCCAGGTGAGCAGGCTGGCAAGCTCGGCAGGTAACGGGCAGATAACAGGCTGGCAGGCAGGATGAGTAGTCAGGCTAGCAGCAGAACCTGAGGGCTGAAGCAGAGATCAAAAACTGTGCAAAAACGTTGCTTGGGCACCTCCATTTTGGAGGAGGTGCCCTATATATGGGAGGACCCTCGGCTATTGGCCGGGGACTCCTTAGGACGGCGAGCGCAGCCCCTTGAAGAGGGGGGGAGCGCGCGCGCCCGAAGCACAGTGCCCGGGGGACTGCGCGCGCAGACAGCAGGCTTAGAAGGAGAGCAGGGAGAGTGGTGAGAGGGACGGCGTCTCTGCCCGGCAGGAGGCAGAGATGCCGAAGCTACAGGGCTGCGCGCGCGCCGACAGCAGGCTGGGAAGGAGAGCGGGGAGCGAGGAGGTGAGAAGGATGGCGTCTCTGCCTGGAAGAAGGCAGAGACGCCGATGCTACAGTACTCCCCCCTTTACGCCCCCCCTTTTTTAGGCCAGAAAGGAATTTTTCAAGGAGAAGCGGGGCGTGGATGTTCTCCCTGGGTTCCCAAGTTCTCTCCTCTTTGCCAAACCCCTTCCAATCCACCAGAAAAAAAGTTCTCCCTCTTACCCTCTTAGTGGCCAGAATACTCTCTACCTCAAAGACGTCCTCAGCAGAAACCGAAGCAGGGGGAGTACCTGGTAGTGGGAAAAAGAGTTAAAGACAACGGGTTTGAGGAGAGATACGTGGAAGGAGTTGGGAATCCGTAAGGTGGCTGGGAGTTTTAACTTGTAGGCCACTGGATTAATTTGCTTGAGGATTTCGAAAGGGCCGATGAAGCGAGGACCTAACTTGTAGGAGGGTATCTTGAGCCGCACATGTTTGTAGGAGAGCCAAACCTTGTCTCCAGGACGGAATTGAGGCGGATCCAGACGTCTCTTATCAGCATATCTCTTCATCCACTGGGATGACTGAAGAAGTGCGGACCTAGTATTCTCCCAAATGGTAGAAAACTCGCTGACCAGAGACTCCGCAGCAGGGTTGTCCACAGAAGCGGAGACGGGAAACGGAATCCGGGGGTGTTGGCCATAGACAATAAAGAACGGGGACTTGGAAGCGGATTCGCTCTCGTGGTTATTATAAGAGGATTCGGCTCAAGGAAGGAGGTCCACCCAATCAGAATGGTGGGCATTGACAAAGTGCCGGAGGTAGCTGGTAAGGATCTGATTGATCCGCTCCACTTGACCATTGGACTGAGGGTGGTAAGCGGAGGAGAAATCCAGGGTGACATCCAGCAGTTTACATGTGGCTCTGCAGAAGCGTGAGGTGAACTGAACCCCTCAATCCGACACGATGTGGAGGGGTAGGCCATGGAGATGGAAGATATGGCGGATAAAGTCCTTAGCCAGCTCCGGTGCAGACGGGAGACCAGGCAGGGAAATGAAGTGGGCCATTTTAGAAAAGCGGTCTGCGACCACCCAAATGACAGTACACCCGGCAGAAACAGGGAGATCGGTAATGAAGTCCATAGCGATGTGTTGCCATGGGGCAACAGGTATGGGAAGCGGCAGGAGATGACTGGCTGGTAAGTGTCTGGGAACTTTGTTGTGGCCACAAGATGAACAGGCAGAGATGAAGTCTACCACATAATTACGCAGGGTAGACCACCAGTAATGCCGGGAAATGAGCAGGAAGGTCTTCTTTTGGCCGGCATGGCCAGCTAGTTTAGAAGAATGACCCCAGCGAAGAACCTTCTCATGGTCAGGAACCGCTATGAACGTCATGCCGGGTGGAAGATGAGTCAAATCCAAGGGGGCCACATTCATCACCTTGGAGGGGTCGATAATGTGAATAGGCTCCTGCTCTTGGTCGGAGGACAGGAAGGATCGGGGCAAGGCATCAGCTTTGACATTCTTGTCCGCCGGGCGGAAATGAAGGATGAAATCGAAGCTGGCAAAAAAAAAAAAGACCACCGGGCCTGACGTGGATTAAGTCTCTGGGCATTTTGGAGATATGCCAGATTTTTGTGATCTGTGTAGATGATCACCGGGTATAGAGCCCCTTCAAGCAGATAGCGCCACTCCTCCAGCGCCAATTTGACGACTAGCAATTCTCGATCTCCTATGGAGTAATTGCGCTCAGAGGAGGAGAAGATTTTGGAGAAAAAGCCGCAGGTTACCATTCTCCCGGATGAAGACTTTTGGGTGAGCACCGCTCCGGCTCCAGAGGAGGAAGCATCAACCTCCTTGTAGAACTGTTTGTTGCTGTCCGGACGGTGCAGCACAGGGGCAGAGGAGAATGCTTACTTCAGGGAAAGGAAGGCCTCCTCAACTTCGGGTGGCCATACCTTGGGATTTGCTCCCTTACGGGTGAGCGCAGATATGGGAGCAGTCCGAGACGAGAAGTGTGGAATGAAGAGACGATAGAAATTAGCGAAGCCCAGGAATCGCTGTATCACCTCCAACCCCTCCGGAAGGGGCCACTTTAGGACAGCAGAGAGCTTCTCGGGATCCATTCGCAAGCCTGTCTGGGAGATAACATAGCCCTGGAATGGAAGAGAGGTCTGCTCAAAAAGGCACTTCTCGTATTTAGCATAGAGGTGGTTCTGCCTGAGCCTAAGCAGGACCTGACGAACATCCCTCCGGTGTGTGGGAAGATCCGGAGAGAAGACCAAGATGTCGTCCAGGTATACCACCACGCAGGAGTAAAGAAGGTAACGGAAAATGTCGTTGACCAGTTCTTGGAAGACGGCGGGAGCATTGCAGAGGCCGAAGGGCATCACACGGTACTCATAGTGTCCGTCCCGGGTATTAAATGCCGCTTTCCACTCGTCTCCTTGACGGATACGGACCAGGTTATACGCTCCACGTAGATCCAGCTTGGAAAAGATCCTGGCACCTTTAAGGCGATCAAATAACTCGAAGATGAGCGGCAGGGGGTATTTATTTTTAACCGTGATCTAATTGAGTCCTCTATAGTCAATACAGGGGCGTAGCGAACCATCCTTTTTTTTGACAAAGAAGAATCCGGCTCCAGCCGGGGAAGTAGACTTCCGGATGAATCCCCTAGCCAGATTCTCCTCTATGTTCTCAGACATGGCCCGGGTTTCAGCCGCAGACAACGGATAAATAATCCCATGGGGTGGAGTGGCGCCAGTTACCAGGTCGATCGGGCAATCATATGGCCTATGAGGTGGCAATGTCTCTGCTTCCTTTTTACCGAAGACCTCAGCATAGGGCCAGTAAGGAGCCGGAAGACCGGGTAAATTAGCTGGGGTAGGTGGTGGATGAACCGGACGAACCGGAGCCAGGTAGGTCTTATGGCAGGCCGGCCCCCACCGGAGTTCTTCACCGGAATGCCAGTTCAACACGGGTTCATGTGTCTGGAGCCAAGGTAGGCCTAGCAATAGGGAGTGGGAGAGTCCGGGTAGCACATGGAAGGAGATTACCTCAGAGTGCAGCATTCCCACCTGCAGGGTTATGGGTTCCGTGACGAGCAGGATGGTCACCGGAAGGAGTCTTCCATCCACGGAGGTGACTGACAATGGTTCAGTCAGAGACTTGGTGGGAATACGGTATTTCTCAACCAGGGACTGGGAAATGAGATTTCCAGCGGATCCAGAATCCAGGTGGGCGATTTCAAAGTGACAGTTCTCTCCCCAGGAGATAGAGACAGACAAAGTCAGGGATGGAGAGGGCTTACTTTTGTCTAGGGTGACCTCCCCGAGCAGTCCTAGACAGTGGAGTTTCACGGCCTCTCCGGGCAGGAACGGATCAGGTGCTCCTTACTGCCACAATAGAAGCAGCTCCCCTCGGCTCGGCGTGACTCTTGGCGAGATTTGGTCTGGTCGATCTGAATAGGCTCGGGTGAGTGCACCCGGGGAGTGACAGAAGAGGAGACAGGTCTCTGGAAAGTAGGAGCAAGGCGGGGAAACCTTCTCTCACGGGTGGTCTCTGTGGTGCACTCTTGAAACTGGATGTCAATCCAGGTAGCCAGCGACACCAGGTCATCCAGGGTGGTAGGAATGTCCCGACCGGCGAGCTCGTCTTTAATCCGACCGGAAAGGCCCTCCCAGAAGACAGACACCAGGACCTCGTTATCCCAGGCAAGCTCAGAAGCAAGGGTGCAGAACCGTATGGCATATTGGCCCACGGTGAGACTCCCTTGGCGGAGATGTAGAAGAGAGGAGGCTGATGAGGTCTTACGTCCCGATTCATCGAAGACTCTCCGGAAAGCAGTGAGGAAAGACGACAGGTCGGACACCAGGGGGTCCCTTTTCTCCCACAGGGGGTTAAGCCATGCCAGTGCCTCCCAAGTGAGATGGGACATGATGAATGCCACTTTGGCCCGGTCAGATATAAACTGATGAGCCAAGAGTTCAAAGTGCAGGGTGCACTGGTTTATGAAGCCCCGAGCTAGAGCGGGGTCGCCTCCGAAACGAGGAGGTGCAGAAAGCCGGGGTCCGGGACAGGATGCCATGGTATTGGTGGGCAGCGGCTCTGCCGGGGTGCGAATCGTGTGACTAGCGGTGGTTACTGGTGGAGCAGTCAGTGTGTCCAGGCAGGAGTTGACACTCTGCAGGTGGTTCAGGATGGACTCCTGTTGGGATCTCTGACGGGAGACTTCGTGGTATAGGTCAGAGAGCGAGGGAGCTTGGGTGCCACCGGGTTCCATGGCCCGAGCATACTGTTACGGGTCCGGGTGATGGAATCTCTGTGCCGAGGTAGAAGGAGGGACCCAGAGGGGCGTGACTAAGTATCAACCCGAACCGATCCTGGTCGGATGGCAGCTAACGACACCGTGTCCAGGGAGGATCTGGGCTGAGGGACCAGGTGCTACTCTGGGGACGACCTTGTAAGAGAGCAGGTGGCTCCCACCGGTCAGATGGCTGGAACTGACCAGTATGACGGATGGACACGGCAAGCAGGCAGAAGTCTCTGGTAGCTGACAGGTGGTCACGGTACGTGACGGCAGAGCCGGTAGAAGTCTAGTTTTACCAGGCAGGTGGTCACAGCAAGTGACGGCAGAGCCTCCAGGCAGGCTGGCAGGAAACAGGTGGGCGCTCCCAAGTGAGCGGGCAGACCGACAAGGCATGAAACAGGCAGGTAACAGGTGAGCGCTCCCAGATGAGCGGGCTGACAGACTATGCAGGTAACAGACGGATGCTCCCAGGTGAGCGGACTGACAGACAGGGCAGGTAACAGGTGGATGCTCCCAGGTGAGCGGACTGGCAGACAGGGCAGGTAACAGGCGGATGCTCCCAGGTGAGCGGACTGGCAGACAGGGCAGGTAACAGGCGGATGCTCCCAGGTGAGCGGACTGGGAGACAGGGCAGGTAACAGGCAGATGTTCCAGGTGAGCAGGCTGGCAGGCTCGGCAGGTAACGGGCAGATAACAGGCTGGCAGGCAGGACGAGGAGTCAGGCTAGCAGCGGGACCTGAAGGCTGAAGCAGAGATCAGGAACTGTGCAACAACTTTGCTCGGGCACCTCCATTTTGAAGGAGGTGCCCTATATATGGGAGGACCCTCGGCTATTGGCCGGAGACTCCTTAGGACGGCGCGCGTGGCCCCTTTAAGAAGGGGGGAGCGCGTGCCCTAAGCACAGTGCCTGAGGGACTGCGCGTGCAGACATCAGGCTGCGAAGGAGAGTGGGGAGCGTGGTCAGAGGGACGGCATCTCTGCCTGACAGGAGGCAGAGACGCCGAATCTACAGGGCTGCGCGCGCCAACAGCAGGCTGGGAAGGAGAGCGGGGAGCGAGGAGGTGAGAAGGACGGCGTCTCTGCCTGGAAGAAGGCAGAGACGCCGATGCTACACTCTTCTTCCTCCTCCTCTTCCTCCTCCTCTTCCTGCTCCTTTTCCTTTTCCTCCTCTTCCTTTTCCTCCTCTTCCTCTTCCTCTTCCTTCTCTTCCTCTTCCTCCTCTTCCTCTTCCTCATCATCCTTTTCCTCATCATACTCTTCCACTTCTCATCGTGCTCCACAATGCATCCTCTTTAATTGTGAGCAGAGAGCGTTTCAGAAGACAGAGAAGCAAGATGATGACACTTATTATGACATCATCGCCGCTCACCATCTTGGTGGAGTCCTCAAAGTTTTGAAGGATTGTACATTCGTCTGACATCATTGTCCACTCCTGAGGTCTTATGTGTGAAGTCTGCTCTGAATATCAATGGCCTTGTTGATGCTGGTAGTCAACAACTGCCCTCTTCTGCTCACAAATCCTTCCCAACATCTGCAATGCAGAGTTCCAACGTGTGGGGACATCACAGATCAGTTGGTCAGCTGGAAGCTGCAAACGCTGCTGAAGGGCGGCAGAAGCTGTTGCCGACTTTCTAAAATAGGCACCCAGGCGGCGTATTTTGACAAGCAGATCCGACAGATCCAGGTGGGTTTTGATAAACCACTGAACCACGAGGTGAAGCAAATGGGCCAGGCATGGTACGTGTGTGAGCTCGCCTCGCCTCAAAGCCACCACCAGGTTCCAGCCATTGTCACACACAACAATGCCTGGCTGTAGAGTCAGCGGTGTCCGCCACAGATCTGCCCGCTTTTTCAGAGCTGTCCACATCTCTTCAGCGTTGTGCGGTTTGTCACCTAAGCATATTAGCTTCAGCACAGCCTGTTGCCACTTGGCAGAGGCAGTGCTGCAGTGCTTCAAGCTTGACACTGATGTGGTCGTTTCGGAGATGGAGGCTGAAGAGGAGGAGGAGGCGGCTGAGGAGGATGAGGTGAAGGAGCTGTAGACTGTGTGGGCAACCCTGATTTACCTAGGGCCTGCGATCCTTGGCATTGGGAGGACATGTTCCGTCCCAAGGTCCGACTGGGTCCCGGCTTCCATTATGTTCACCCAGTGTGCCGTCAGCGAGATGTACCTTTCCTGCCTTCAAGCACTTGTCCATGTTTCCGTGGTTAGGCGGACTTTCCCAGTAACTGCATTGTTGAGGGCACATCTTTTGTTGTGGGACACATGCTTGTGTAATGCGGGGACGGTACACGGGGAGAAATAGTGGCATCTGAGGACCGATTACCGAGGGACAGCCGCCACCATTAGGCTGCGGAAAGCTTCCGTCTCCATGAGCCTAAAAGCCAACATTTTGAGCACAAGCATTCTCGAAATGTGTGAATTTAGCAGTGTGGCCTGTGGGGCGCTTGCATTCCCAGGACTGGGGAATGGACAACTGATTGCTGCGCTGGGACAAGGATGTGGATGTACTTGATGATGGTGGTAATTAAGAGTGTGCAATGACAGGTGCAGGGTCATGGACAGGGGAGTGGCATGCACACACAACAGCTGAACAAGCAGTGGTGTCACCCGCAGACACTGTTGCTGGAGCATGAGGTTCGGCCCACTTAGTCAGGTGCTTTGCTGCCATGTGCCTGATCATGCTGGAGGTGGTCAGGATGCTAGTCTTGCTACCCCTGCTGATGCTGGCCTGGCAGGTCGTGCAAATGGCATTTTTGGGGTTATCTGCAGAGTCTTTAAAAAATAAGCAGACCTAGGAAGACCTAAGAGTTGTACTGGCAACTTCCGTCGTGTTGGCGTTACGAGGAATGCTTTCCTGCCTTGTCTGCGGCCACCACACTGCTTCTTCCTGCCTGTTGTGGTGCTACACCTCCCTCCCCCTGTGTGAGGCTGTTCTCGCTCTGTATGTCTGTGGCACCCCTGCGGGGGATTACCACAGGATCCATAGGCGCAGGGAGAGATGTACACTTGAGCACACACAACAACTTCCACCCGACATCTGAGGGGAGGAGTCAGTTTCCTGGGAGACAGCAAAAGCGGCAGTTAGTCTTGAGAGGGGTGAAGGAGGATGGAGACAAAGAGAGCTGTTGGCTGAGGACCAGTTAAGCCTTGAACTAGGAAACAGGTCTGTGTTGTGAAGCGCCCTAGAGAGAGGGATGGAGGCTAGAAGAAGAAAGAAAGAGATAAAACTATTATCCCTTTAGCTCACCCAGACACCGGAGACCGAGATTGCTATTAATTCAGGAATAGCATAGAAAACCTGGACAGATCAGGAGGATCTACTCCCCCTGAAGAAGAAGGGGAAAGAGTTGCCCTGTCGACCGATTCAGTTTGGGGTAACAAACAGGATACCAGGCCCCAGTAGAACCGGGTACTGTGTGCTTAAATTGGACTTTATTGAAAGTTTGTGTACTGTAAAAAAAAAGGCCGTCATTACTGCACCATAGAGAAATTAAGCTGCATCACAGAGCGGAGAGAGTCACGGTGGCACGGCTAAAGGAGAGCAAGGATAGCCCCGCTGTTTTTTTTTAGAGTCACCGGTTACTGAAGGAGTTGATCGCAGCGGCTGGCAATGGTTAACTAGGGGGTCACCGTCATGAGTAGTGTTGAGCCACCCCCGTAGTGTTCGGGTTCGGTTCGGTTCGTCGAACACCGGTATGTTCGAGGAACTGTTCGTCGAACACATTAGAACACCATCGAACACCGTTAAAACCAATGGCAGGCAAACAAAAACACATAGAAACACATAGAAAACACCTTCAAAGGTGTCCAAAAGCTGACAAACTGCTCAGAAGACGCTCTCTTTAAAAAAGCCTGCCGGCAATTCAGCAGCGGCATACACCGGTACCCGACAATTTAGACAAGAAGGAATAGAGCTTCACACATAGATTAGATAGATAGAAACATGTCAGTCACACATATAAGAAGCACAGTGACAGTGTTGATTACTGTACTTGTCATTTAGTGTAAAGGATTTATTAAAAAAAATAATAGTGTTTTCGTGCACCGTCTCTTTAAAAAAGCCGGCCGGCAATTCAGCAGCGGTACCTGACAATTTGTAACAGAAAGAATAGAGCTTCACACATAAATAGATATAAACATGCCAATCACATATATAATAAGTACAGTGACAGTGTTGGTTACTGTACTTGTCATTTAGTGTAAAGGATTTATTTAAAAAAATAATAGTGTTTTCATGCACCGTCTCTTTAAAAAAGCCGGCCGGCAATTCAGTGCGGTACCTGACAATTTAGAACAGAAAGATAGAACATCACACATAGATTAGATAGATAGAAACATGTCAGTCACATATATATGAAGTACAGTGACAGTGTTGATTACTGTACTTGTCATTTAGTGTTAAAATAAAGGATTTATTAAAAAAAAAATTGGCGTGGGGTTCCCCGTAATTTTAGTCTCTAGCGGAGGTTAAGCAGACGGCTGGGGCAGATGTTTGAAGACTGGAAAGGGGGTAATACCCATGGAGATTCCCAGACTACTAATATCAGCCCCCAGCTGAATACCTAGCCTTTACTAGCTATTAAAATGGGGGACCCCCCCAAAAAATGACGCGGCATCCCCCCTATTTTAATAGCTAGCAAAGGCTAAGCAGACAGCTGGGGGCTGATATTAATAGCCCAGGAAGGGTACCATGAATATTGGCCCCCTCCCAGGCTAGAAACACCAGCCGTCAGCCGCCCCAGAAATGGCGCATCCATAGGATGCGCCAATTCTGGCACTTAGCCTCGCTCTTCCCACTGCCCTGTAGCGGTGGCAGTGGGGTAATAGGGCTGGGGTTGATGTCAGCTTATAATGCCAGCTGACATCAAGCCCAGGTTAGTAATGGAGAGGCGTCTATAAGACACCCCCCATTACTAACCCCGTAGTCAAAGTTAAAAAAACCCAACAAACACCCAGAATAAAGTCCTTTAATTGAAATAAAGACACAATTCTTTATTGTTCTAAATTAAACCATACTTACCGCCACACCCATTCCAGCTGAAGCCAACGATCTCCTGCAATAAAAGAAAAATAATAAAGCAACCTCATCCTTACCTTTCCATGGTTCCCACGACAGCTTCAGCTCTGCTACATCGAGATGACAGGCTGGACCGCAGCAGAACGCTGCCATCCAGCCTGTCATCCCGCGGACACTGAGAAGCGCAGGCATGCTTGCGCTCCTCAGTGTCTCACTGTGACGGCATCCAGATGAGCCGAGTTCATGTCCAATGAACTCAGCTCACCTCATGTACGTCACTGACAGCGTGGGAGAATTCTCACGCTGAAGCGCTGAGTGCAGGAGAATTTTCCCACGCTGTCAGTGACGTGCATGAGGCTGATATTTAAATTTGGCGCACAAATCGGTGATTGGTCGCGGGCAGCGTCCGCGATCAATCAGCACAGTAGTGTTTAACTTTGGCGGCAAGATCAGTGATTAGTCGCGGTCAAGACGGCGACCAATCACCGATTTGTGCGGCACATTTAAATAGCGGCCGCGACCAATAGGATGTCAGCGCCGCTCTCCGGTCCTCCCTTTACACCCTAGCCGCATGGATGTCAGCGGCGCTGCCTGTGCGGATACTTCCGCTGCGAGAACCCGGGACATGAGCGGGTGCTCGCAGCAGAAGTATCCCGACCTGCAGCGCCGCTCCCCTGTCCTCCCTTCACACCCTAGCCGCTGATGTCCCCACAGTATCCGCATGGTGTTACAAAGGTCCGTACATTTGTGTTAAGAATCGCTGATTGGTCGCTGGCGCTGCCCGCGACCAATCACCGATTTGGGCGCCAAATTTAAATATCGGCCGCGACCAATCACCCATCTTGGCTCCACATTTAAACACCGCTGTACTGATTGGTCGCGGACGCTATTTAAATGTGGCGCCAAAATCGGTGATTGGTCGCGCCCAGCGTCGGCGACCAATCAGCACAGCGGTGTTTAAATGTGGAGCCAAGATTGGTGATTGGTTGCGGCCGATATTTAAATTTGGCGCCCAAATCGGTGATTGGTTGCGGGCAGCGCCAGCGACCAATCAGCGATTTTTAACACAAATGTCCGGATCTTTGTAACACCATGTGGATACTGTGCGGACATCAGCGGCTAGGGTGTCAAGGGAGGACCGGGGAGCGGCGCTGCGGGTCGGGATACTTCTGCTGCCAGCAGTCGCTCATCTCCCGGCTTCTCGCAGCGGAAGTATCCGACCAGGCAGCGGCGCTCCCCGGTCCTCACCAATACGATTCGCTGATTGGTCGTGTGCGGAGAGCGTGACCAATCAGCGAGCTTGGCGCCAAATTTAAACAACGCTCTGTTGATTGGTCGCGGACGCCAGACGCGTCCAATCAGTGAGATTGGCGCCCAATTTAAACCCCGCTCTGCTAATTGGTCGTGGATGCCGGCCGCGACTAATCAGCATTATTGGCGCCAAATTTAAACACTGCTCTGCTGGTTGATCGCGGTTGCCGGCCGCGACCAATCAGCGATTTTGGCACCAAATTTAAACACCGCTCTGCTGATTGGTAGCGACCGCAACCAATCAGCATTATTGGCGCAAAATTTAAACACCGCCTTGCTGATTGGTCGCGACCGCGACAAATCAGCATTATTGGCGCAAAATTTAAACCCCGCTCTGTTGATTAGTCGCGACCGCCGGCCGTGACCAATCAGCGATATAGTCGCCAAATTTCAACACCGTGTTGCTGATTGGTCGCGGTTGCTGGCCGCGACCAGTCAGCGATTTTGGCGGCAAATTTAAACACCGCTCTGCTGATTGCGCCGGGTCTGCCACATACATATTCTAGAATACCGGATGCGTTAGAATCGGGCCACCATCTAGTTTCATGAAATAATTTAAAAAAAAATTGACGTGGGGCTTCGCACTATATTTGTGTCCAGCCAGTTACAGCAGGCAGGAACGGGCTGCCTCCAACCACCAGCTGCCTATTTGTACCTGGTCGGACACAACAATATAGGAAAGCCCTTTTTTTCTTAATTATTTCATGAATTTCATGAAATAATTTAAAAAAAAAATACGTGGAGCTTCGCCCTATTTTTGTGTCCAGCCAGGTACTACTAGGCAGCTGGGGGCTGGATTCTGCAGCGCAGGGAGGCCCAAGCTTTCTGGGTCCCCCCCGCTGCAAATTGCAGTCCGCAGCCACCCCGGAAAAGGGTGCGTTCATAGAAGCGCCATCTTCTGGCGCTGTACCCATCTCATCCAGGGCCCTCGTGCGGTGGCTCACTGGGTAATAAAGGGGTTAGGGCCAGCTTGGCATTATCAGCTGGCCCTAAGCCCGAAATTCATGGGGTCACGCCAATATTAGACATGACCGCCATGAATTTCTAGTAAAGTATTTAAAAAAAACACAGCACCCAGAAAAAAGTCCTTTAATTGAAATAAACACACAATTCTTTATTGTTCTAAATTAAACCATACTTACCGTCACGCCCATTCCAACTGAAGCCAATGTCTTCTGCAATAAAAGAAAAATAATAAAGCAACATCATCCTTACCTTTCCATGATTCCCACGACAGCTTCAGCTCTGCTACATCAAGATGACAGGCTGGACCGCAGCAGAACGCTGCCATCCAGCCTGTCATCCCGCGGACACTGAGAAGCGCAGGCATGCTTGCGCTCTTCAGTGTCTCTCTGTGATGGCATAAAGATGAGCCGAGGTCATGTCCAATGAACTCGGCGCACCTCATGCACGTCACTGACAGCGTGGGAAAATTCTCCTGCACTCAGCGCTTCAGCGTGAGAATTCTCCCACGCTGTCAGTGACGTGCATGAGGTGAGCTGAGTTCATTGGACATGAACTCGTTTCATCTTTATGCCGTCACAGCGAGACACTGAGGAGCGCAAGCATGCCTGCGCTTCTCAGTGTCTGCGGGATGACAGGCTGGATGGCAGCGTTCTGCTGCGTTCCAGCCTGTCATCTCGATGTAGCAGAGCTGAAGCTGTCGTGGGAACCATGGAAAGGTAAGGATGAGGTTGCTTTATTATTTTACTTTTATTGCAGGAGATCGTTGGCTTCAGCTGGAATGGGCGTGGTGGTAAGTATGGTTTAATTTAGAACAATAAAGGAATGTGTCTTTATTTCAATTAAAGGACTTTATTCTGGGTGTTTGTGTTTTCTTTTAACTTTGACTATGGGGTTAGTAATGGGGGTGTCTTATAGACGCCTCTCCATTACTAACCTGGGCTTGATGTCAGCTGGCATTATAAGCTGACATCAACCCCAGCCCTATTACCCCACTGCCACCGCTACAGGGCAGTGGAAAGAGCGAGGCTAAGTGCCAGAATTGGCGCATCCTATGGATGCGCCATTTCTGGGGCGGCTGACTGCTGGTGTTTCTATCCTGGGAGGGGGCCAATATTCATGGCACCCTTCCTGGGCTATTAATATCAGCCCCCAGCTGTCTGCCTAGCCTTTGCTAGATATTAAAATAGGGGGGACCACACGTCATTTTTTGGGGGGGGTCCCCCATTTTAATAGCTAGTAAAGGCTAGGTATTCCGCTGGGGGCTGATATTAGTAGCCTGGGAAACTCCGTGGGTATTACCCCCTTCCCAGGCTTCAAACATTTGCCCCAGCCGTCTGCTTAACCTCCGCTAGAGCCTAAAATTACGGGGAACCCCACGCCAATTTTTTTTAAATAAATCCTTTATTTTAACACTAAATGACAAGTACAGTAATCAACACTGTCACTGTACTTCATAGAAACATGTCAGTCACATATATATGAAGTACAGTGACAGTGTTGCTTACTGTACTTGTCATTTAATGTAAAGGATTTATCAAAAAAAATAATAGTGTTTTCATGCACCGTCTCTTTAAAAAAGCCGGCCGGCAATTCAGCAGCGGTACCCGACAATTTAGAACAGAAAGATAGATCATCACACATAGATTAGATAGATAGAAACATGTCAGTCACATATATATCTATCTAATCTATGTGTGATGATCTATCTTTCTGTTCTAAATTGTCGGGTACCGCTGCTGAATTGCCGGCCGACTTTTTTAAAGAGACGGTGCATGAAAACACTATTATTTTTTTTGATAAATCCTTTACATTAAATGACAAGTGCAGTAAGCAACACTGTCACTGTACTTCGTATATATGTGGCTGACATGTTTCTATCTATCTATCTAATCTATGTGTGAAGCTCTATTCTTTCGGTTCTAAATTGTCGGGTACCGGTGTATGCCGCTGCTGAATTGCCGGCTTTTCATTTTTCACTGTTGGCACTGTTCCCATCAATTTGGGCAATCACTGTAATGCCACAACCACCATGGTTGTGGCATTACAGTGAGTGGTAGACAATCCCTGCATGATTGGTGCTCAAAATAGCGCCAGACATGCAGGACACGCTTTTGGTGCACAAACAGTTATCGAACATAACCTCGAACAGCCGAATTTTTTGCAAATCGTTCGGGTTCGTCGAACAACTCGAACACCGCCCAAAACAGCTCGAATTTGAGATTGGCGAACAGTTCTAGTCGAACACCGCTCATCTCTAGTCATGAGTAGTGTTGAGTATTCCGATACTGAAATATCGGGTATCGGCCGATATTCGCGGTATCGGAATTCCGATACTTTTGCAATATCGTATACCGGAATCGGAAGTTCCCATAATGCAATGAGCCATTTTCATTTTATTCAGCCAATGAGGATCCTAAGAAGTGTGGGCACATCCTGTTAGGCATGTAGGCATCTTAACTTATGGCTGTGATTGGCTGCTGAAATGATGTCATGATGCACTATAAAAGCCGCCGCCGTCATTTTGAGCTCACTCTGCTGTGAATTCAGTTAGGGATAGGACGCTGTTGTTCTGAGGGACAGTTTTAGCTACCTATTTGGTCTATTCTGCTTTACCCAAGCTACTTTATAAATCGCTGTGCCTTGCAGTGCTAGTGCACATTTCTCTGTGCTGTTAACCGCTTTCTGCAAGGTCTCTGTGTGTGAGTGCAGCTCACCCTGTAGTGTGTGCTTCAACCACGTCTGGTTGTAGTGCACTCAGTGTGTGTCACTGCCTCATACATTGTCCTTTTTTGCCAATTCATAATTTTTCCTGATTTCTCCTATTAGTGTGGTGGTTCCATCCGTATTCAGCTAAATTGGTTCCAAACACACTATATAGGAGTAGTTAGAGGAGCCTTTCTGCAGCATTGGGCCCTGCAGCCCCAGCCAGATTAGTATTAGCCTATTTTTTGTAGCCTCATCTATTGCACTGTAGGTTACCTTCCTACATTGTAATAGCTACAAAAAGTTTGTGATACTATCGTTATTACATCTTTAGGCACATCCAGTGTCTTTTTGTGACAAAAAAAACCTAAATAAAGTTCACCAAACACTCCACTTTACAGTTGTGTAGGCCACATTAGCTCATATTAAAGTCTAGTCCACACTTTATAAAATTAGTGTTTCTTATACCTGTTAGCAGCTGTTCAGGAATAAGCACACTAAGCCCTTAGTACTTTTCTGCCTATCTTTATCAGTCTACCAAGATGAAGAAGGCAGGGAATAAGGCATGTGGGCGTGGGCGTGGGCGTGGAGTTTCTGCAGGGAGAGGTTGTGAGGATTCTGTGCCTGCAGGGAGAGGACGTGGGGATTCTGTGCCTGCTGCGGGCACCAGTGACTCAGCATCCCCCAGTTTTACCAGGGAACAGTCCTTTATGCGCAGCTTTGTAAGAGCTAGCCATACCCCACTGCTGCGGGAGGACCAAATTGTAGCCATTGTCGGATGGATGGCAGCTAACGCATCGACTTCAATTAGTTCCAGATCCTCTCAGGTCCTGAGCACTGAAGAGCACCCATCTGTCTCTTCACCACCTGCCAAATTGCCCAGGCAGTCAGAGAGCCCTGGACAGGAGCCATCTCTACTTCTGTTCTCTGAATCTCTTGGCTTGGAAAGAGGGGGCCAGCCAAGCAGAATTCGACAATTTGAAGAAGAGGTAGTATGCAGTGATGCGCAACCGTTTTGTCTCTCTGAATCTGAAGAGGCGGGTGGGCCAGTGCCTATGGTTAGCAGCACACCTCAGTACGCATCTCATGATGATGAGACTCAGGTGCCACTTTCTGGTGCGTACTGTGCTGTCGAGACTACCCAGGAGAAGCAGTTGTTTGAAGAGGGTGGTGTAGATGATGAGGTCCTTGACCCATCATGGCGTGAGGGACAGGAAGGTGGTGGGAGCAGCTCTGAGGGAGAGGGAGGGGGCAGACTTGGTTGCCTGTAGCCTCCACTTCGGCACCCATTAGGAGCATGGCTCTTCCAAAATCCAAAGCGGGCGCTCCCAAGACTTGCAGTGCCTGGTCCTTTTTTGACACAGTTGCAGATGACATTTGCTTTGTCAAATGCAAGCTGTGTAATCAGAAGGTGAAAAGAGGGAAAAGTGTCAGCAACCTCAATACTACAAATATGTGGAAACATGTGCGGACCAAGCACGTGGTGGAGTTACAAAAACACACTGAAGACCAAGGCCAACCTACAGCGCCACCTACCACCTCTTCAGCTCGTGTTGTAGCCTCTTCCTCCAGCTCACACACAGCTGGTTCGGCTTCCTCACAGGATCGCCATGGAATAATCTCTGGCACTGTTGTACAGAGACACAGTGTAATTCCACCCACAGCACCACTTTCCCAGTCATCTTCACACTCCCAGGCCAGTCTACAGCCATCGTTAGCACAGGCATGGGAGAAAAGGCGCCCATACTCGGCAAACCACCCCTGAGCACAGGCTCTGAATGCTGGCATTGCTAAACTACTGGCCCTTGAAATGCTATCATTCAGGTTGGTGGAGACTGACACATTCCGTAACTTTATGGCATTGGCAGTCCCACAATACAACGTGCCCAGCCGCTTTTATTTCAGCAGGCAAGCTGTCCCTGCCCTGCAACGTCATGTGGAGGGAAAAATTAAACATGCGCTACAAAACGCCGTCAGTAGCAAGGTCCACCTGACCACCGATGCGTGGACCAGTAAGCATGGACAGGGACGATACCTTTCCCTCACTGCCCATTGGGTAAATGTTGTGGAGCCGGGTACAGATCTTGAGAGTGGCGCTGTACGTGTTCTGCCAACTCCAAGGATTGCAGGAATCCAGTCTGTACACATTGACTCCTCCTCATACTCCAGTTACTCTGAATCAGCGCTGCAGGAGCCGTCACGGTCTACCTCCACATCGACCCATGAACTTACCTGTTATGGTGACCAATATGAGCACAGCCGTGGCCAAACGTCAACAGGCCGTATTAAAATTAATTTCTTTGGGGAATCGAAGCCACACAGTGCAGGAGCTCTGGAATGCCATCAAGCAGCAGAGCGACGTGTGGTTTGTGCCAGCGAATCTCCAGCCAGCATGGTAGTGTGTGACAATGGCCGAAATCTGGTGGCAGCTCTGGGCCTAGGCAACCTACTCACATCCCATGTCTGGCACATGTGCTCAACTTGGTCGTGCAGAGTTTTTTGAGGGACTATCCGGATCTTGATGCACTGCTTCACAATGTCCGCATAGAGTGCACTCACTTGCGGCGTTCCAGCAATGCAAGATCACGCATTGCAGCTCTGCAGCGCCGATTACGTCTTCCGGAACATCGCATCATATGTGACCTACCCACCAGGTGGAATTCAACGTTGCATATGTTGGAGAGGTTGTGTGAGCAGCAGGCAGCAGTAATGGAGTACCAGCTACAGCAGGCGCAAACAAGTCGCAGTGCGCGCCGTTCACACTTCACCACCACTGAGTGGGCCTCTATGAAGGACATTTGCCACGTTTTGCGTGCCTTCGATTATTCCACGCGGATGGCGAGTGCAGATGATGCACTAGTCAGCATGACTATCCCCCTTATCTGCCTGCTTGAAAAAACACTGGAAGCACTAAGAGACGAGGTTTTGGAAGAGGTGGAGGATGAGGAGTCACAAATGCCATCTGCTTCTCTACAGTCTGCGCAACGTGGTTCCTCACAAACGCCTAGGCAGGGGACACTTTGTGAGGAGGATGAGGAGGAGTCAATGGATGAGGAAGACATCTGTCCAGAGGAGGGAGGTACACAATGCTCTAGTAGTCAGTATCTAGAGCGAGGGTGGGGTGATGCAGAGCAGGCAGAGATCACGCCTCAAGCAGGGGACAGCGTTTCTTGGCCAGTTGGCAGTCTGCAGCACATGGTTGATTTCATGCTGCAGTGCCTGAGAAACGACCGCCGCATCGCCCACATTCTCAACACAGCTGATTATTGGGTGTCCACCCTCCTAGATCCTCGCTACCGGGACAACTTACAAAGCCTCATAACACCGTTGAACCGGGAGCGTAAAATGCGGGAGTACCAAGACGCACTGGTGCATTCCATCATGTTCTCCATTCCAACCGAGAGCAGTGCTGCTAGTGCTTTACAAAGCAGCTCAGTGCGTCGAGGTAGTGGAGGAAGCTCTGCACAAAGAGGGAGCAGAAGCAGCGCCTCAGCACAAGGCAAGACCAGTATGGCCGAAATGTGGCAAAGTTTTGTGTCCCCGCCGCCACAAATGTCTACACCATCACAGACAGCTCCAGTCAGCAGGAGGCAACGTTTCCGTCAGATGGTGACAGACTACATGTCTTGCCCTCTTAGTGTACTCCCAGACGGCTCTTCTCCCTTCAAGTTTTGGGTCTGTAAGCTGGATATATGTCCAGAGCTTAGTCAGTATGCATTGGAGGTGCTAGCTTGCCCTGCTGCTAGTGTATTATCGGAACGCGTCTTTAGTGCCGCAGGTGGTGTACTAACAGACCGTCGCATGCGACTATCCTCCGATAACGTTGACCGGCTTACTTTTCTCAAAATGAACAAGGCCTGGATCTCTCATGAATTTGCCAGTCCTCTTCCAGAATAAATAATTGGTTGGCAACAGTATCCAGGTCTCCTGTTGTGTTCATGTTTCTACCACCTGAACTGTAATCCCTGAGCTCCAACACCGCCAGTTGGCGCTTGGAAGTGCCGTCTGCACAGTCAACACTTGCTGCCATGTTATTGGGGTTCAGTAACGTCAGCTGTTCCCCTACTGTGCGGACGGCAATTTCTCCTGCTCTGTCCACATCCACTGTACTACTGATTTAAAACCTCCTCCAAATACACCTCTGGCTCCTCTGTTTTCAGTATTATCCCTGAGCTCCAACACCGCCAGTTGGCGCTCGGAAGTGCCATCTGCACAGTCAACACTTGCTGCCATGTTATTGGGGTTCAGTAACGTCAGCTGTTCCCCTGCTGTGCGGACGGTAATTTCTCCTGCTCTGTCCACATTCTCACTATTACAGATTTTAAAGTTGCTCCAATTACACCTCTGGCTCCTCTGTTTTCAGTATTATCCCTGAGCTCCAACACCGCCAGTTGGCGCTCGGAAGTGCCGTCTGCACAGTCAACACTTGCTGCCGTGTTATTGGGGTTCAGTAACGTCAGCTGTTCCCCTGCTGTGCGGAAGGCAATTTCTCCTGCTCTGTCCACATTCTCACTACTACAGATTTTAAAGTAGCTCAAATTACACCTCTGGCTCCTCTGTTTTCAGTATTATCCCTGAGCTCCAACACCGCCAGTTGGCGCTCGGAAGTGCCGTCTGCACAGTCAACACTTGCTGCCATGTTATTGGGGTTCAGTAACGTCAGCTGTTCCCCTGCTGTGTGGACGGCAATTTCTCCTGCTCTGTCCACATTCTCACTACTACAGATTTTAAAGTTGCTCCAATTACACCTCTGGCTCCTCTGTTTTCAGTATTATCCCTGAGCTCCAACACCGCCAGTTGGCGCTCGGAAGTGCCGTCTGCACAGTCAACACTTGCTGCCGTGTTATTGGGGTTCAGTAACGCCAGCTGTTCCCCTGCTGTGCGGACGGCAATTTCTCCTGCTCTGTCCACATTCTCACTACTACAGATTTTAAAGTTGCTCCAATTATACCTCTGGCTCCTCTGTTTTCAGTATTATCCCTGAGCTCCAACACCGCCAGTTGGCGCTCGGAAGTGCCGTCTGCACAGTCAACACTTGCTGCCGTGTTATTGGGGTTCAGTAACGTCAGCTGTTCCCCTGCTGTGCGGACGGCAATTTCTCCTGCTCTGTCCACATCCACTGTACTACTGATTTAAAAAATCCTCCAAATACACCTCTGGCTCCTCTGTTTTCAGCATTATCCCTGAGCTCCAACACCGCCAGTTGGCGCTCGGAAGTGCCGTCTGCACAGTCAACACTTGCTGCCATGTTATTGGGGTTCAGTAACGTCAGCTCTTTCCCTGCTGTGCGGACGGCAATTTCTCCTGCTCTGTCCACATTCTCACTACTACAGATTTTAAAGTTGCTCCAAATACACCTCTGGCTCCTCTGTTTTCAGTATTATCCCTGAGCTCCAACACTGCCAGTTGGCGCTCGGAAGTGCCGTCTGCACAGTCAACACTTGTTGCCATGTTATTGGGGTTCAGTAACGTCAGCTCTTTCCCTGCTGTGCGGACGGCAATTTCTCCTGCTCTGTCCACATTCTCACTACTACAGATTTTAAAGTTGCTCCAAATACACCTCTGGCTCCTCTGTTTTCAGTATTATCCCTGAGCTCCAACACTGCCAGTTGGCGCTCGGAAGTGCCGTCTGCACAGTCAACACTTGTTGCCATGTTATTGGGGTTCAGTAACGTCAGCTGTTCCCCTGCTGTGCGGACAGCAATTTCTCCTGCTCTGTCCACATTCTCACTACTACAGATTTTAAAGTTGCTCCAATTACACCTCTGGCTACTCTGTTTTTAGTATTTACCCTGGGCTCCAACACCGCTAGTTGCTGCTCAGAAGTGCCGTCTGCACAGTCAACGCTTGCTCCAGTGTTATTGGGGTTCAGTAACATCAGCTGTTCCCCTGCTGTGTGTCCGGCAAATTCTCCTGCTTTGTCCACATCCACTGTACTACTGATTTAAAACTTGCTCCAATTACACCTCTGGCTCCACTCTGTTTTTAGTATTTACCCTGGGTTCCAGCACCGCCAGCTGGTTCTCGGCAGTGCCTTTGGATTAGGTGCCTACTTCTCGGTATCCAAGTTCCACCTACGTCTGCTGGTCCTTGGTAGTGCTTTCTGGCACAGGTACCTCCTGCTTAGTAACCGAGTTCCAGTACCGTCAGCTGGTCTTCGGCAGTTCCATTGGCTCTTGTACCTTCTGCTACCCATCTGGGTTCCAGTACCGTCAGCTGGTTCTCGGCAGTGACTTTGGCATGGGTACTCCCTCCTGCCCAGCCTGGTTCCAGCACGCCAGCTGTTTCCGGGTAGTGTCAACGTCACTTTTCCTCCAATGCGTTGTCCTGTCGTGTTGCGGTCGGGTTAGCCGACTCTATGGTGCCTGCAGTTTAGGTGACTCCTATGTGGGCTGCGGGATCTGGCAATGAAGGCTGGTTCCATTGTGCCAATAGGACAAGCACCCCCTGTAGGACTGTGGGTTTTGGTAACTGCGGCCGGCTCGCGGCCTTGAACTTTTTTTTACATGGGTACCTTCTGCTACCCATCCGGGTTCCAGTACCGTCAGCTGGTTCTCGGCAGTGCCTTTGGATTAGGTCCCTCCTTCTCGGTATCCAAGTTCCACCAACATCTGCTGGTCCTTGGTAGTGCTTTCTGGCACAGGTACCTCCTGCTTAGTAACCGAGTTCCAGTACCGTCAGCTGGTCTTCGGCAGTTCCATTGGCTCTTGTACCTTCTGCTACCCATCCGGGTTCCAGTACCGTCAGCTGGTCCTCGGTAGTTCCATTTGCTCTTGTACCTTCTACTACCCATCCGGGTTCCAGTACCGTCAGCTGGTTCTCGGCAGTGACTTTGGCATGGGTACTCCCTCCTGCCCAGCCTGGTTCCAGCACGCCAGCTGTTTCCGGGTAGTGTCAACGTCACTTTGCCTCCAATGTGTTGTCCTGTCGTGTTGCGGTCGGGTTAGCAGACTCTATGGTGCCTGCAGTTTAGGTGACTCCTATGTGGGCTGCGGGATCTGGCAATGAAGGCTGGTTCCATAGTGCCAATAGGACAAGCACCCCCTGTAGGACTGTGGGTTTTGGTAACTGCGGCCGGCTCGCGGCCTTGAACTTTTTTTTACATGGGTACCTTCTGCTACCCATCCGGGTTCCAGTACCGTCAGCTGGTTCTCGGCAGTGCCTTTGGATTAGGTGCCTCCTTCTCGGTATCCAAGTTCCACCAACGTCTGCTGGTCCTTGGTAGTGCTTTCTGGCACAGGTACCTCCTGCTTAGTAACCGAGTTCCAGTACCGTCAGCTGGTCTTCGGCAGTTCCATTGGCTCTTGTACCTTCTGCTACGCATCCGGGTTCCAGTACCGTCAGCTGGTCCTCGGTAGTTCCATTTGCTCTTGTACCTTCTACTACCCATCTGGGTTCCAGTACCGTCAGCTGGTTCTCGGCAGTGACTTTGGCATGGGTGCTCCCTCCTGCCCAGCCTGGTTCCAGCACGCCAGCTGTTTCCAGGTAGTGTCAACGTCAATTTGCCTCCAATGCGTTGTCCTGTCGTGTTGCGGTCGGGTTAGCAGACTCTATGGTGCCTGCAGTTTAGGTGACTCCTATGTGGGCTGCGGGATCTGGCAATGAAGGCTGGTTCCATTGTGCCAATAGGACAAGCACCCCCTGTAGGACTGTGGGTTTTGGTAACTGCGGCCGGCTCGCGGCCTTGAACTTTTTTTTACATGGGTACCTTCTGCTACCCATCCGGGTTCCAGTACCGTCAGCTGGTTCTCGGCAGTGCCTTTGGATTAGGTCCCTCCTTCTCGGTATCCAAGTTCCACCAACGTCTGCTGGTCCTTGGTAGTGCTTTCTGGCACAGGTACCTCCTGCTTAGTAACCGAGTTCCAGTACCGTCAGCTGGTCTTCGGCAGTTCCATTGGCTCTTGTACCTTCTGCTACCCATCCGGGTTCCAGCACCGTCAGCTGGTCCTCGGTAGTTCCTCAGCTTTCTTGTACCTTCTACTACATTTCCAAGTTCAAGCTTTTTGAAATGGTTCTTGGTAATCACTCTAGATCTCCCTGACGAGGACCCTGAAGATGAGGACCCTGAAGACCAACCCTAAGAAGACGAGGACCCCGAAGACGATGACCCTGAAGACGAGGACACTGAAGACCACCCCGAAGAAGACGAGGACCCTGAAGACCACCCCGAAGAAGACGAGGACCCCGAAGACGAGGACCCAGAAGACCAACCCGAAGAAGATGAGGACCCCGAAGACGAGGACCCCCGAAGACGACGACCCTGAAGACCTCCCCGAAGAAGACCAAGAAGATGACCCTGAAGAAGTTGACCAAGAGGACAAAGAAGAGAAGACAAGCACCAAGATACAGAAGAACAAGAGACAGAAAACCAAGAAGCAGAAATACAAGAAGCTGCAGAACAAAAAGCGGAAGAACATTAAGCATAAGACTAAAAATCAGAGCAAAAGATAATATCTAAATTATAAGCAGAATATGACTAAGCAGTGTATGGGGGTGAGTCCGTTCCTCCTCGTGGTGCCCCTGGAAAAGACCTGCTGCTGCAGGCCAAACTGAACGCGGACAAATCCTGTTGTAAATCTTTTGTGACGGGCAGAACAAAAGTTGTAATGTCCAACCTTTTATAGATAACAACTACAGGAATGCCTGCCACAAATAAGAATATGATGAAGAAGAAGAAGATGAAGAAGTAGAATATGAAGAATGTAAAAAAAAAGAATAATACGAAGAAGTTGAAGAAGAAGAAGATGAAGAAGGTGAAGAAGAAGTGGATGAAAAAGATGCTGAGGATGATGAAGGAGAAAGTGTGGGAGAAGTAAAAAAGAAGGTGAAGAGCATGGAAGTAGTGAAACATAAATATCTGACAAAATATAAAAATACTTAACATAGTCAATATTTCCGTAACTCAGAACGTCTTAAAAAAAATATTAATTCCTGCTATTCCATTTGATTGGGCTAAACCTCTATGCCTTTATTGTCTCCCCCACCTCCCCCAATACATTCTACATTATTCTTAGTTGTTTTCCTTCATGTAGAATTAACCTACAAGGAAAGAAAGGGTTTATTTTCATTCCGATATTTCTGTCCCATTGACTTGCATTGGTTTCCGGTATCGGAATCGGCGATATCCGATACTTTTACGGTATCGGTCCGATCCAATCCGATCCGATATTTCCCGATATCGGAAGGTATCGCTCAACACTAGTCATGAGTGAAACAGATGATGTCCGAGACCTTGAGGGAGGGGATGCCCAAGACGCAGCAGCAGCCAGTTCCTTAGCTGGTGAAGGAGCCGCAGCATCTGGAGCGATGGCACCCATAATGCCAATTGCCTTGTCGTATGTACCGGGGGCCAAATGGTTACCGACGTATGAAGGTAAACCCGGTACCTTAGCAGCTTTCAAACGTAAAATGTGTGCGGTGCTGGACATGTATGCAATGACAGGAAAGCAGCGAGCCTCCGTTGTGCACGGACAATTAATAGGTGCAGCGGAGCTAGAAGCTGAGACTTTGAGCGATGCTGATGGAGACTCTATAGAAAATGCGTTAGATAAGCTCAAAGCTGCATTTGAAAAACGCACACAGTCTGAACTAAGGATGCTATTCTACCAATGCAAGCAGAGACCGCAAGATACCAACAGAGACTTTGCCCTACGTTTACAAGCGCCACTCTGGTCCATAAAACAGGTAGATCCAGCAAGTGTGCAAGACTATGATAAATTGCTAGCAGAAGAGTTTATGAATGGGTTGAGATCAGACTTTCACCGTCAGCAGGTGCACATGTGGGTACTAGATCATCCAGATGTGGATTTTAATACCTTAAAGGACCGTGCTATAACTGTACTATGAGACCCATTACCTGCAAAACTTGCAATCCCATCCTGGCAGGTTAATACCTCTCACATGAACTTAGAGCCTACCCCTAAAGACTCTGTAAAAGCGGTAGGACAAGCTATCGTACCCGAATCTGCTGATGACCTACGTACTCAAGTGTTACAACTAACCAAAAACATGGACTACGTGCTAAAACTCTTGCAAGCCAGACCGGAGGCACAACCACCAAGCAAAATCCAGTTAGCTGAATCCCCTGAGGATGTTCCGTGGATGAGGAGAAACCTCATGTCGCCTGTGCAGGCGACCAATGCACCTTTCCAACGCAGAGCCATGTCGCCAGTGGAGGGGATCAACAAGTCGCCCGTTCAGGGGACCAATGCACCATTCCGACGCAGAACCACCGACCACACGGATTCTTCAGGACAACCCGTTTGCCTTCATTGCAACAAACCGGGCCACTTTGCAAGAAGATGTCCTTTAAACCCGAGATTCCTGGGTCCCAGGGCCAACCCCCAGGAATAAAATGGCAGGGACCATATGACTGGCGTAGTCGGTATGTGGGAGGCCGCCCATACCTCAACATTATGCTAGAAGGAATCCCCACATCGGCCCTAATGGACACTGGGTCACAAGTCACCACCATCCCACATATCCTTTACAAGCAATTTTGGTCTGATGCTGATCTCAGCCCCCCAGACTCTAGACTTGTCATTTTAGCAGCTAATGGTCAACTACTGAATCAGGTGGGGTTTAGAGAAGTGACAATAAAGCTGGGGAGGGTGGAGTTGAGAGGCCAAGGGTTATGTGCGGTAGAAGATGACCCCAATAACAAATGTCCTTACACGGTGCTTGATACTAATGTTATTGAAAACTGCCTTGAAGAAGTGATGTTTTTACGCCAACAGATTACAGAGACTGCTGGCATTGGGCGGAGGAGAGTCCTTCAAAGAGAAATTCGTGCCTTAATTCACAAGCAACAGGTAAATCTATCTGGAGGGGAGATTGGCAGTGCGCTTGTTAGGTGCCGGGAGCTTGCTGGATCAGAAATGGGTTCCGAATCATCAATGGATTCTGTGGTCTCCCATTCTGGTTCAGCCGGGGCTGATGCTGATGCTGCTCAGCATTGCCATCGGTCCCACTGCCTAGCCAATGCACGTGAGGAGCAAGTGGTATCTCATGTATTTGTGCCTAGCAACATGAAGCACAGGTTGCGGAGAGAGACTAGGCTAACGCAGCCTAAGTCTAAAATTCATCGCACTGACCATGCCCGTGACATGGCACATCGTGATTGGTGGTTCAGGAACCAACTGACCCATTGACCTGGCACCACCTGATTGGTCACAGGCGACGTCACCAATGGTGCGACAATGGGGCAGGGCTTAGTTTTTAAAAGGTCCGCCCACAAACATGGTGGCGCGCTCAGGTCATTTTAGCTAGCTGTTTGGTTGTGCACGCATCTCTCCTGAGCTCCTCTAAGAGCCATATTGAGCGGGTCGGCTCAGTCCGGTGGCACGCCGGCTGAGTGCACTAGTACCTGGCGGAAATCACTCCCGCACACTAGCGTCTTCTCCTTAGCATAGCGCCTGTATCGCAGACAGGGCTACTGCTCCTAGTCCGGTCACACGTATCCCTGCGGTTCTTGGAGAATAGTGTGAACCGCTTTAGCACCAATCCCCATAGCGTAGCTCCTGTATCAAAGACAGGGCTACTGCTGTTCCCATGGTCGCACGTCTCCCTGCGGTTCTTGGAGATTGTGCGATCCGTCTTACCCTTATGTGTGCTTTATCACGAAGGGCTAAGATTTTTGTTAGGTGCGTCGCCGGTCGCTCTCCCTCCGTGCAGTCAACGGAGATAGAGCGTACGCTATACCCTGTCCAGTGTGAAGTTAACACGGAAGGGTTATCTTTAGTTGGTTGCCTTCCCTTCTCACCCGGGAAGAGTTCGGCAGCAGTCCACCAGGCTGCATCGCGGACCTCGGGGTCGGTTGCTTGCCTATTTAATAAAGTGTTTGCAACCGTCCCCCTAACAGCCAGGGTAACAGACCCGTTTCCCATTGTATTACGACCAAACAGTGAAATGATGATATGGTGTCGAGCAGCTATGGGTATCAGAAGAAAGGAATACCAGGCAATTGTAGAACCGGTATATTCAGAGCATAGACCTACACTGCTGACAGCTAGAGGGGTGGTGGATGTACGCAGGGGAAGAGTACCAATCCGTGTGTTGAATTGTGGTGAGGAAGAAGTGAAACTACCCCGGTATGCTACTGTAGCAAAGCTGTACACTGTCAGTAATAACAACATACAGACATTAGAGCCCTTGCCCCTGTCAAGTTAGGCGGAGGACAACAACCCCAAGGGACAGCTGGAGGAGTGGTGTCAGCAGTTGCACATAGGGACTGATGCCACTCCCGACCACCAGAAGCAAGGAGTTTACCGGGTAGTACAAGAGTTTAGCCAAGTATTCAGTAAGCATCTATTAGATTTTGGGAGGATAAAAGGGGTACACCATCACATACCCACAGGAGATCATCCCCCGATTAAAGTGAGACTTAAACCTATTCCTCCAAACCACTACCAGTGTGCTAAAGAGATGCTGCAGGACATGAAGGAGGCCGGGGTTATAAGAGATAGGTGTAGTCCCTGGGCGGCCCAATTTTTCTTAGTCAGAAAGAAGGATGGCACTATGAGGATGTGTGTGGATTACAGGGAGGTCAATAAGATCACTGACAAAGATGCTTACCCATTACCCCGGATAGAGGAGTCTCTTGCTGCATTAAAGACTGATAAGTATTTCTCCACATTAGATCTTACTAGTGGGTATTGGCAGGTCTCCGTTGCAGAAGAAGACCGGGAGAAAACCTCATTCACAACACCAATGGGCCTATGCAAATTCAATAGCATGCCATTTGGGTTATGCAATGCACCGCGGACATTTCAGAGACTCATGGAGAGCTGCCTGGGACACCGGAATTTTGAGACGGTACTTTTATACCTGGATGACGTCCTAGTGTATTCCAAAACCTATGAAGGACATCTGGAACACCTAGTAGAGGTATTTACAGCTCTAACAAAGTATGGAATGAAGCTCAAACCATCTAAATGTTACCTGCTGAAGCCAAAAGTCCAATACTTATGGCATGTGGTCAGCGTGGATGGCGTAGCACCAGATCTGGAAAAAGTGACAGCTATCCAGGACTGGAAGAGGTCGACCACCGTCAGAGAGGTACATCAGTTCTTAGGTTTGGTTGGGTATTACAGAAGATTTATTAAGGGCTACACGAAGATGGCAGCACCCCTACAAGATCTTCTAGTATGCCAAGCTAAGAAGAGAAGGTCTTCAGAGCCGCCGTTGGAATGGGGAAAGAAACAAGAAGACTCCTTCCAACAAATGAAACAAGCCCTGACCGGTGAGGAAATCTTGGCATACCCAGATTATAACCTACCATTTGTCCTCTACACGGATGCAAGTAATGTAGGCCTGGGAGCAGTACTGTCCCAAATACAAGAAGGCAAGGAAAGAGTAATTGCATATGCCAGTAGAAGACTTCTACCTACCGAGAGAAACCCGGAAAATTACAGTTCCTTTAAGTTGGAGTTCCTGGCCTTGGTCTGGGCAGTCATGGAGAGGTTCAAGCATTACTTAGCAGCTTCAAAATTTACCATCTTTACGGACAATAATCAGCTAACACACTTGGATACTGCAAAGCTTGGTGCATTGGAGCAGCATTGGATGGCCCGGCTATCGAACTACGGCCGAAAAAGCCGTGGAAATGCAAATGCTGATGCCCTCTCCAGAAACCCTCAAGTACATTTGCAAGGGCTTGAAGAAGAAACAGATGATTGGAGGAAATAGAACTTCCAGCTTTCCATAAAAGTAGAAAATGGAAAATGACAGAAACCCATATCTACCAGAAACGTCAGGATGTTGCACTAAACCCGCTGCCTCTTATGGATGGAAAGAAACCGAAGACAGCGATCCGGCAGTGAGCCTAGTGAAGAGGCTGGTAACCCAACCGGATTTCAAAATTGAGAAGAATGCTCCCCCAGAGGCCCAATACCCGTTGAAAGAAAGAAGCAGGTTATTTATCTATAAAAACCAATTGTGCAGACGGTATATCAATCCAAGGACACGTGAAATGGTATGGCAAGTTGTGGTTCCAAAGAGAGACGTCCAAATGGTATTGGAAACGTACCATAATGGAGCAGGACACTTTGGATGGAGAAAACTGGAAATACTGTTACGTGAGAGGTTTTATTGGATTGGCATGAGGTATTCCATAGAAAAATGGTGTAAAAATTGTGGCCCATGCTCATTAAGAAGAGGAGATCATAACAACCAGAAAGCACCACTCCAGCCTATCATAACCAAACAGCCCTTGGGACTAGGAGCCTTGGATCATGTCAAACTCACATCCAGTAGATCAGGCTATACTTATGCTCTTACCATGGTGGACCACTGTTCCAGATTCCTAGCGGTAGCTCCTGTGAAGGACTTGACAGCTCAGACAGCAGCAAGAACCTTTCAAGCTTATTTCTGCAGGCCACATGGATATCCAGAACAGGTATTGACAGATCAGGGTCCTGCCTTTGAAGCGGAAATATTTCAAGAGTTCTGTAACTTGTATGGATGCAAGAAAATTCGTACCGCGCCTTACCATCCCCAAACTAACGGAATGTGCGAAAAAATGAATCATGTGGTAATAGAACTGCTGCAGACTCTAACCTTGGAAGACAGAAACAGATGGCCAGAGAAATTACCAGATCTTATTGACATCTATAACAACATCCCAGTAAGCTCAACTAATTGTACCCCAGCATACTTGATGAGAGCGAGACCAGGAAAATTGCCAGTTGACTTTGAAATGGCCATTGTAGTTCCTGAGGAAGACCCCACAAGTGCATACTGGGATGCTAGAAGAACAGGGCAATACAAGAAAATACAGGAGTGTGTTGAGAAAAGTCTAGCAAAATCCAGAGAAAGACAAGAAACCAATTTCAATAAAAACGCATAAGGAATCCCGTTAACCCCCGGAGAATTGGTTTTGAAAAGGAAAAAGAGACTTGATAAGCTAGATAATCAATGGGAAGAAGAACCATACACTGTATTACCATCCAATTTTGACAACCAGAAAACCTGTCTAATCAGAAAGGATAACGGAAAAACAACAGCAACAGTATCCCGAGACCACTTAAAGAAGTGTCCTCAACCCTTACAACAAAAAGAATATAACCCTTGTCCGCTACCAGAAGAAGAGACGCCAAGGACAATTAAGACAATCTTAGGAGAGTTACCTGCAGATTGGTCTCAAATAGAAGAAGCATATTTAATTCCCATGTTGACATTCCCACAACCAGTAGAAGGATGAAGAGCTGAAGAACAACCTGCTGCAGCCGAGCTAGGGAATCCTGCAATCGGTGTACCTGCCATTCTCACTAGTGGAGTGGGAAGACACTCCGGCATACCTGTGCTATGTAGACCAACACATGAGTCAGTAAGTAGTGTTCGCTCCACACCAGGCTTACGCACCAGTGGGATACCAGTTTTACGGAAATCATCACGTATTAATTTTGGACACCCACCACTCAGATACAGGGAGTAAACCATAACAAGTGGGAAATGTAAATAGGTTCAAAAATGTAAATATGTAGTTAAAGTCAGTATTTAGAAGGGTGACGAGTAGACCAAAACAAGTTACACCAGGTACACAATATAAAAAAAGGGGTGAGTAGAGTTGGCGTAAGAAGCTGTCTAGGGAGAGCAAAATCTTGGCCAATAGGTGACCCCAGGGCCAAAGGGCCTACAGTGCTTATGACCGGGAGATGCCCCTGCAGTACGTAGGACCCTTTCGCCGAGTCACACGTAGTAAACGTTTTGTTGTGTATTGTGAATTATTAAGTCTATTTGAATCTTTAAGCCTAAAGAGACTTTACCTATCAGCGGTGGATACCGCGACTCCAAGCGTTCTCACGCAATCTGCTTCAGCGCTCAAGGATTCCCTAGCTGGGACACTGCTCCCCCAACTTCTTGCTCTATTGCCTTATTCCTAACAAGTGGTACACTGATGAAGGTCTAATGTATAGACTGAAACATTTTTTGCTGTGGACTGCTATAATAAACCAGTAAATTCATCTTTGGTGTGCCGAGATTTTTCTACAAATTCTATGGTTTTAGACACTACTCGTGCACCCTGGTCCAGTTGTGCTGCGTTTTCTACATTATTTACCTGTTTAGACGTCTGAAACTTTTTGAAATTTTTTTAAGAATGGACCGAAGCCACAGGACTGGTGGTGGCAAAAACACTTTCCCTTTAACAGCCTGCAGCAGATCGACTAGCGTTGTATAGACTGGTTATCCGTTTTTCCCATTTTCCCTGGTTATTGTAAATTTTATTTTTAAGACTCTGTTCAAATTACAAATATAAATGTAATTTGCGGGGGATTACCACAGGATCGATAGGTGCAGGGAGAGATGTACACTTGGGCACACACAACACCTTCCACCCCAGGTCTGGGGGGAGGAGTCAGTTTCCAGGGAGACAGCAAAAGCGGCAGTTAGCTTGAGAGGGGTGAAGGAGGATGGAGACACAGAGAGCTGTTGGCTGAGGACCAGTTAAGCCTTGAACTAGGAAACAGGTCTGTGTTGTGAAGCGCCCTAGAGAGAGGGACGGAGGCTAGAAGGAGAAAGAAAGAGATAAAACTATTTTCCCTTTAACTCACCCAGACACCGGAGACCGAGATTGCTATTAATTCAGGAATAGCATAGAAAACCCGGACAGATCAGGAGGATCTACTACCCCTGAAGAAGAAGGGGAAAGAGTTGCCAAACTTGACCAAGTATAGGACCAGGGGCCCAGAAAGAGAATTGGTAGCCCCAAGGAAAGGTCCTCATTGTCAGTTGTGGAGAAGGACCCCAAAGAAAGTAAAAGGTGGCAGGTTCAGCTTAAGGCAGGACTGATCCCAAACAACGCACACATTGTTAGAGGAGGCCCCACAAATAATAATAATAATAATAATAATTTTTATTTATATAGCGCCAACATATTCCGCAGCACTTTACTATTAAGCGGGGACATGTACAAACAATAAATTCAATACAAGGTGAGACAGTTTAAACAGTTACATCAGGAGTGAGGTCCCTGGCCGCAAGCTTACATTCTACAAGGAAATGTGGGGACACAATAGGTGGAAAGTGCTTGTTATTTCAGGTCTGGCAATTATAATAAGTCGGGATTATCATGTAAAGCTGTATGATTCGGTCATCAGCCTGTATGTTCAAGTGCAATACTCAATTACTGAGTGCAGTTATCGTGTGTATGGAGGGTGTAGAGACAGATGAACAGTTGGGAGCAGATTCTGAATAGTATTTAGGAGGGAACAGGGGAAAGTTAGTTTACTGGTTATTTGAGGTGGTAGGCTTGTTTAAAGAGATGTGTTTTTAAAGCGCGCTTGAAGACATCGGGGCTAGGCATCAATCGGATCGTCTGGGGTAGAGCATTCCAGAGAACTGGCGCAGCACGAGAGAAGTCTTGGAGATGGAGGTGCAAGGTTCGGATTATGGTGGATGTTAGTCTTAGGTCATTTGTGGAATGGAGGGCACGTGTAGGACGATAGACTGAGATGAGAGAGGAGATATAAGGTGGTGCAGAACTGTGGAGAGCTTTGTGGGTGAGAGCAATGAGTTTATATTGGATCCTGTAGCGAATGGGTAACCAGTGTAATGACTGGCACAAGGTGGAGGCATCGGTGAAGCGCTGGACAGAAATACAACCCTGGCTGCCGCATTCAGGACAGATTGGAGAGGGGAAATTTTGGTAAGAGGGAGACCTATCAGAAGAGAGTTGCAGTAGTACAGACGAGAGTGAATAAGAGCGACAGTAAGAGTTTTAGCAGTTTCAAAAGTGAGAAAAGATCGGATTCTGGAGATGTTTTTAAGATGCAGGTGACAAGAGGAAGTGAGTGATCGGATATAGGGAGTAAAGGAAAGGTTAGTGTCGATTATGACCCCAAGGCAGCGGGCGTGCTGCTTGGGAGTTATGGTTGAACCTTCCAAGGTCATTTCGATGTTAGGTAGAGTTAGGTTAGTAGAGGGGGGAAACACAAGAAGTTCAGTTTTGGAGAAATTCAGTTTAAGATAGAGGGAGGACATGATGTTAGACACAGCAGACAAACAATCCTTGGTATTTTGTATTAGGGTAGGGGTAATGTCAGGGGAAGAAGTGTATAATTGGGTGTCGTCAGCATAGAGATGATACTGGAACCCAAATCTGCTGATTGTTTGTCCAATAGGGGCAGTGTATAGAGAGAAGAGGGGGGGCCTAGGACTGAGCCCTGCGGAACCCCGATAGTAAGGGGATGAGGAGGGGAAGAGGAGCCGGTAAAAGATACAGTGAAGGAGCGGTCAGAGAGGTAGGAGGAGAACCAGGAGAGAACAGTGTCCTTGAGGCCTATAGAGCGGAGCATAGTGAGGAGGAGCTGGTGATCCACAGTGTCAAATGCTGCAGAGAGATCCAGGAGAATCAGCAGGGAGCAGTGACCTTTCGATTTAGCTGTTAAATTTCACACATGCTGTCCATACATATAACAAAAAAATGGTAATACTCCCAATATCGATTTACACACAAAACTTTTACACGGTGCACAATAGTCACCACGCAAAAAAATGGAAGTAACAAAAATGTGTTAAAATAAATATTTTATTTTTAAACATGATAAAAATAATTAAAATAGGAAAAGGTACCAATACAAAGGAAGACAAAATGGAACCTTTTAATATTCAGAGACAAAAAGGTGAAACTATAAAGCTTTTTACACACAAAATGTGTTTCACTTGTCAGCTGCCATAATTTTAATACTTCAAAATTGATTCATATATTCAAAACATGAACTTGATTATCACCAAGTAGGTATATAATAAAGATAATGCAATGCTTAGTCCATCAAAGGTACAAGAAAATTTCAACATGGCATTTCATCTTGATTATTCTGAAAATAAACAGCCCAGATATGCTTAACATTGCATTATAGTCAAAACTATGTCAGAGCTTAATACAGCAAGAGGTATAGCCAAAGTAATACATCAGATGATAATAGTGCTGTAGGTCATAGAAGACACATAGATCCAGCACATAATTACCTCTATAAGTAGTAACATTAAATAAACACCTCTTGCTCAATAGTAACTCTGACACTCACTAATAATGGTAGGTTTCAGCTATAATCTCTGATTGACATAAGGGATAAAGCTCTTAAATAGTTATATTCACCTATATTAAGTGGTCCACACTAACATAGAGGCTCCTGCTTCCTGCCCTTCCTGTCTCTGTTAGAACCGGGAACTGACCAACCGTGATCCCCACAGCAGTAATCCATCCATCCCGGTATCCGAATACCCCGAACCCTGTCGACCGACTCATGTCCCCCTGCTAGGTTGGGTCAGTTACTATATCATCCACCACCTCATCTTTCACTTCCGCACCCTGATATTACTCCTGACTTTCTGGCAATTGCGTCTCATCATCATCATCCACCTCTTGCAACAGTAATTGCACTTTACCACAGTCGCCTTCGTGTGACTGTGGCTGCTCCAATATTTGGGCATCGCTACACGCATTCTCCTCTTGACTCGCTTGAAGCTGGCCTGGCAAGAGGCCCAAATCTACAAATGAAAAAGTGAACAGCTCTTCTGAGTGTCCAAGTGTGGGATCAGTTGTCTCCGGGCACTTGGCATGGTGGGGGAAGGAGGATCAGGGTGAGGAACATGCGGTCCAGATTCATGGCTAATGAGACTTGACCATGTGGAAGACAGGGTGGTGGAGATTGTGGCTAAATGACTGGAAGCATTATCTGCTATCCAACCAATAACCTTTTGACACTGCTCTGTGTTCAATAGTGGTGTTCTGCGGTCCCCTAGTAATTGTGACAGGAAGGTTGAGGGACAAGATGTGGGTGTTTGTTGTGGCACAATTTCAGCTTGCCCACGGCCACATCCTCTGTCTCTACATGCACCATCATCATCATGTCCACTTCCCTGTCCCTTGCCACGCACCTTGCCCATTTTTAATGGAGGACAATATTTTCCACATTCACAAGAAATGGCTGATTTTGGAACCACAATTTTAAATAGCAGGCCTGTAATTTGCTAATACTATTTTTCACAGACACCTAGTGTGAATAGCTTCACAGACACACTGCACTGAACTGAAAATGGAAGAAATGTCTGATTTTGGAACAGTCTTATAGGTATTATGTCTGACAGAGAACCACGGTTTTAAATAGCAGGCCTGTAATTTGTTAATATTATTCTACACAGAGACCTAGTGTGAATAGCTTCACCAACACACTGCAACAGAATGAAAATGGAAGAAATGTCTGATTTTTGAACAGTCTTATAGGTGATACAGTGCTGGCCAAAAGTATTGGCACTGTTGCAATTCTGTCAGATAATACTCAGTTTCTTCCTGAAAATGATTGCAATCACAACTTCTTTGGTATTATTCTCTTCATTTTATTTGCTTGCAAGGAAAAAACACAAAAGAGAATGAAGCAAAAATCAAATCATTGATCATTTCACACAAAACTCCAAAAATGGGCCGGACAAAAGTATTGGCACCCTCAGCCTAATACTTGGTTGCACAACCTTTAGCCAAAATAACTGCGAACAACCGCTTCATCAATGAGTTTCTTACAATGTTCTACTGGAATTGTAGACCATTCTTCTTTGGAAAACTGCTCCAGGTCCCTCATAATTGAAGGGTGCCTTCTCCAAACTGCCATTTTGAGATCTCTCCACAGGTATTCTATGGGATTCAGGTCTGGACTCATTGCTGGCCACCTTAGAAGTCTCCAGTGCCTTCTCTCAAACCATTTTATAGTGCTTTTGGAAGTGTGTTTTGGGTCATTGTCCTGCTGGAAGACCCATGACCTCTGAGGGAGACCCAGCTTTTGCACACTGGGCCCTACATTATGCTGCAAAATTTGTTGGTAGTCTTCAGACTTCATAATTAGTGTTGAGCCACCCCCGTAGTGTTCGAGTTTGGTTCGGTTCGTCGAACACCCGTGTGTTCGCCGAACTGTTCGTCGAACTGTTCGTCGAACACCTTCGAACACCGTTAAAACCAATGGCAGGCAAACAAAAACACATAGAAACACATAGAAAACACCTTCAAAGGTGTCCAAAAGCTGACAAACTGCTCAGAAGACACAACTAACACATGGAAAAATGACAAGTACATATAGTCATGCGAAAAGAAAAGAGGTGGAGGAGTAAAAGAAGGGGGAGACACAGATATAGGCATGTCATGCCCTTCTAAAATCCAAAAAGTGAGAAGCCGACACGTTCAGTCCGCTCCTGCCCGTGCCACCTCCGTGTCGCCGGGTTTGTGCCAGAGCCGCGGTGAACCCTGACGGCCAGCCCCCCTCTCCCAATACTGGTGCCTGTCCGCTGGTGGGTCGAGCGAGCCCCCCTGTGGTGGAGGCAGCTCTAAGCTTTTTAATTTAAATTGTCTCTCTAATTTGAATGAATACACTTTAAATCCATTTACAAGGATCTATTGGAGGGCCAGTCTCATGCCAGCAGCCGCGTAATTCTAGCTCCAGTAGCGTCCACTAAAGCTGCTGCAGTTAAAAAGCTTTTATAAGGATCGAGCTCGGCTGTCCACCGCAAGGCATCCTACTGCCAGTCCCAGCCCCTATGCCTTGGGGTGCCTCCTGATGCTCTTCACTGAGTATCCCGTGGTCCCGAAGCATTTCCTTTGAAAAAATTAAGTGTCCAAACTACAGGTGGTGTAGCTTGCTTAACAGCCGGAATAATCCGCTGACTAGCAGACACTGCTACTAGGCACAAAGTATTTCCTGGGCTAGATGCAGTTAAAAATTTGTAATTAGATACTCTCGTTGGATGCTGAGAAAGCATTCCATAGAGTCTCCTGGCACGCCATATATGATTCTCTTAAAAAGCTGGGGGTAGGGGTCTAGGGGACCCTTTTATAGCCAAAATCACGGCCCTGTATCGCAATACGTCACCTAGGCTGAAGATAAATGGAACTGTAGCACCCTGAGGGCTCTGTTGCTACAGAGGTATTGCACCTCACCCAGAGGTGTGATATCTCACTCTCAGGTAAGGATGGAGTGTGGATCAGGACCCGACACCTGCATGCATTACACCACATTGCCGTGGGGCAGGGCGACCAATATGCCCCTGAGATGGGCACGAAGGTCCCTGTCCCTGGCTGGAGTGGGGGGAGGGAACACTGAGGAAGGGGAACCCTGTAGTGCAGGAGCAGGAAGGAAGCAGTTCCTGGGTGCATTGAGAAGGGAGTATAAAAGGTTGGCACCATCTTAGTTCAGTGCAGAGAAGTCTGAGCAGAAGTGGCAGGGAGCAGGGGCTCTGCATGAGCTCTGCTCCGGAGGCGGGCCTAGTAACAGAGGCACAGGCCTGGAAGAGGGAGAAGGAAGGAAGAGGAGCGGAGAAGGCTCCAGGAATGAGGAACGAAGGGATCCCAGGGGTGCGGACGGGCGAGTCGCCACCGCACGCCCGAATCCACCTGCGTGGAGGGGTCAGGCCAAAGGCGGAGACCGGTCCCCGAAACTAGTGGAGGCAGGAAACGACCCTCAGCTAGAAACCGGAGGCTGTGACATTTTATGTGGCGCAGCCCCTCGCTACACCCGCTAGGAGGGCAGCACATAGGGTCAGGGAAACTGGCGCCAAGTTTACCAAGAGGAGGCCCGAGGCAGCCGGACAGAAGGGTTGGTAAGAAAGGCCAGACAAAGGACACACAAAGGGGGTCCTGTGAAGCGCTCCAAAGTTATCTGGGAGTTGTCTGAGCCCCTCACCTGGTGAGCACAGTACGACGTGGGCAGCCGTTACCTGCAGACGTGGTCTGGATAATAAGAACTGTGAGTAAAGGCCCTGGACTGCATCACTGACTCCGTGTCGTTACTGCTGCTGCCCTGCACCATCACCCCCATCCTCCGCATACACTGCCCTGAGGCTATACTCCTCCCGTGGGGAGTTATGCTACGCTCTGCTGCACCCACAACACCAGCCTCAGCGGTCTGCCCTGCAGCGGCGGTTCACTCTGACCGCAATCCACGGGTGGCGTAGTCGGACATTTAAACATCAAAACCACATAAATAGTTCCGCCACTGGTTTGACCACCCTGAGCCACGGAACCGGATCTCCGCCACGAAGACTACAACCACCAGCATCCACCAAAAAGGGTCCGGCTCCGGGTGTCCCAAGGCCCAGGGGGTGCATCAGAACATTTTCATCACCTTTCACAATCACCAATGGGACAAGGCAGGGATGTCCTCTGTCCCCTCTCTTATACATCCTAGTGATGGAGCACCTGCTCTCATCAATTCGCCATAACCCCAATATTAGATGGATTGAGGTGGGAGGCACCGAGTACAAGTGCTCTCTATTTGCTGATGATGTCCTAGTATATATCACTCAATCACATATATCCATCCATGCTGTTATGGCTGAAATAGATCACTTTGTTACATGGTCAAATTTTAAAATCAATGCAGCGAAGTCTGAGGCCCTCGATGTCTCCCTCCCCAAATCCATATAGGATTCCATCCAGTCCAACTTTCCCTTTGCCTGGCCCTCACAGGGTATCAAATACTTAGGAATTCCTATTCATAGAGACCTCTCCCATCTATGTTATCTTAATTTTGGGCCCTTTATTGAACAACTCCATACAGACCACGGTTGGCAAGTTAGAACTGTAAGATTCACTACGTGAACCACTGGTGTTTTGTGGAAAAGCACAAGTACACTGTGTTCCAAATTATTATGCAAAAAGTGTTTAGGAGTGATAAGGGAAGAATTTGTTTGTTTGTCAGTTAAACTCATTGATGGTGATGTGTGTCAGGGCTCTTTATATCACTGTAAGCAATTGCAGACACCTGTGCTAATTAGTTTGGCAGGTGTGTCCAATGAAAGGCAAGACTACTTAAGAAGGCTGTCTCACATTATTAAGCAGCCTACATTTTCTGCCAAAATGGGAAAGAAAAAGGATGTGTCGGCTGCTGAGAAGCAACAAATTGTGGAGTGTTTAGGTCAAGGCATGACTACAATCAACATTGTGCGATGATCAGAATGAAGTGTCTTGGCAATCAAGAAGTATGTAGCTGTTTCACAGTACACACGTGTGCGTGCTGATAAGGGCAAATTGAGGACTCTTTCCTACAGGCAATTACGTCAGGTTAAAAGAGCAGCGGCAAAAAAGCCTTGTCATAGCAGCAGACAAGTTTTTGAAGCTGCTGGTGCCTCCAACGTCCCCCGAACAACAAGATGCAGGGTCCTTCAGAGGTTTGCAGCTGTGCATACACCATCCTGTCGACCTCCTCTATCCACTTCACACAAGCAGAAACGGCTCCAGTGGGCCAAACATTACATGAAGACTGATTTCAAAACTGTTTTGTTCACGGATGAGTGCCGTGCAGCGCTCGATGGTCCAGATGGATGGAGTGGAGGATGGCTGGTTGATGGACACCCCACGCAAACACGGCTACAGCGCCAACAAGGAGGAGGTGGAGTAATGTTTTGGGCTGGAATAATGGGGAGAGAGATTGTCGGCCCTTTTAGGATCCCTGAAGGCGCTAAAGATGAACTCCATAATGTATGTGGATTTTCTCAAACAGCACTTCCTGCCATGGTTCAAGAAGAAGAACCGTGTATTTCACAGCAAGATCATTTTTTTGCATGATAATGCACCATCTCATGCTGTACATAAAACATCTGCATCTCTGGCTGATATGGGCATAAAAGGGGACAAACTTATGGTGTGACCCCCATGCTCCCCTGACCTCTACCCCATTCAGAACCTCTGGAGCATCATCAAAAGGAGTGTCTATGATGGCGGGAGGCAGTTCACATCTAAGCAACAGCTCTGGGAGGGTATTCTGTCCTCATGCAAAGCAATTGAAGCAGAAACCATCCAAAACCTGACAAATTCAATGGACGAGAGAGTTCAGAAGCTCCTTTCGAACAAGGGGTCCTATGTGAAAATGTAACATCACCTAGAATAAAGTTTTGAGTTGAAAACTGTTTGATTTCAGTTTCCAATAACCTGCTAATGCTTATAATTTCAAAAATGACCATTTTTTGGGTCTTTATTAAAATGGAAAGGTTGATCGAAAAGTTTGGGGGATCTAAGAGTGTGGCAACCCAGTAGTCATGATTACTTCCAATTCTGACAATATGAGGGTCATGTTGCAGGTAGTGCAGCAAGAAGGCACTTATGTGTCTTGCGCATCTCGGAGCCCCAAAATTATTTTCCGGGCTAGATGCAGCTAAAAATTATTACTAATTTTAAATCTGGTGGAGCTTAGTATAGATGGGCTAATAGGATCAGTGCTGCACACTGCTACAAAGCCCAAATTATTTTCCAGTCAAGATACAGATAAACATGATTAGTAATTTTAAATCTGGTGGAGCTTATCATAGATGGCCTAATAGAATCAGTGCTGCACACTGCTACAAAGCCCAAATTATTTTCCAGCCAAGATACAGATAAACATGATTAGTAATTTGAAAGCTTAAAACGGTTGGTAGGGTGATTTTAACCGATCATCAAGCTTTTACTCTCCCCAGGATGACACAGGGGTAGAAAAGTCGTTTCGGATCCATGATTTGTTCATCTTTATGAACGTGAGTCTGTCTACATTATCAGTGGAGAGCCGTGTGCGCTTATCTGTCAGCACACCACCAGCAGCGCTGAACACACGTTCAGACAGAACGCTGGCTGCGGGGCATGACAAGATCTCCAAGGCGTAAGTGGCTAGCTCCGGCCATTTATCCAGATTGGAAGCCCAAAAAGAGCAAGGGTCCAGTGACACAGTCATGGCTTCAATGTTTACTTGGAGATACTCCTGTACCATCGTCTCTAGGCGTTGACTATGTGTCAGACTTCTTGTCTCCTGTGGCCTTGCAAAGGATGGGCTAAAAAAGTGGTGAAATGATTCCGCAAAATTGATGTTACCAGCAGATACTGTGGTTCTGTTACGGTTTGAGTGCTGAACACTTGACGGTCCCACGGTTGGCACGTTGGAACTGTGAGATTCACTACGTGCACCACTGGTGTTTTGTGGAAAAGCACATGTAAGATTCTGCAACAGTCTCTGCTGATACTCCTGCATGCGTGCATCCCTTTCTATGGCAGGAATAATATCTGCAAATTTACTTTTGTACCGGGGATCTAACAGTGTGGCAACCCAGTAGTCAGGATTATTTCTAATTCTCACAATTCGAGGGTCATGTTGCAGGTAGTGCAGCAAGAAGGCACTCATGTGTGTTGCGCATCCAGGAGCACCAAGTCCCTGTTGTGTTGGTGGCGAGGTAACAATCATGCTTCCTTCCTCTGTCCTCTCCCCCCAACCTCGCACTACAGAAATGTGATCAAGGTCTCCCTCATCTGATGAGTCTTCCATCAGTTCGTCCTCAACTTCTTCCTGGGCTCCTGCACCTTCCTCACTAGTTTGGCTGCTACCAGGCGCCCTGGTAAAACCATCTCCCCCACCCTTACATGCCTGCCGCCTTGGTGCTGCCGACCGTCTGGACCTTGCAGATGTTAGCCCTTCCGCATACAACTCCTCCTCCTCTACTTCCTCCACCTCCTCTTGTGCCACCACCTGACTCCGAATTCTGTTTAACATGTGCTCCAGCATGTAAATCACCAGAATAGTCATGCTGATAATGGCATCGTCAGCACTAAACATCTTCGTCGCCATTTCAAAACTGTGCAGAAGGGTGCATAGGTCCCTGATCTGAGACTACTCCTCCAGCGTGATTTGCCCCACCTCTGGATCTCGTTGGCCCAGGCTATACGTCAGAACGTATTACACCAGGGCTTGTCGGTGCTGCCACATTCGCTGCAACATGTGCAGAGTTGAATTCCACCGGGTAGGCACTTCGCATTTTAGCCGGTGAAGTGGCAGGCCCAACGACTTCTGTAGAGATGTAAGTCGCTGAGCTGCGGGATGCGAAAGGCGGAAGTGAGCACACAGCGACCGTGCCCTCTGCAGAAGGCCATCTAGTCTGGGATAGTGGGCTAAAAATTGCTGGACAACCAGGTTCAACACGTGAGCCATACAAGGCACGTGTGTGACATTGCCCCGGCGAAGGGCCGCACCCAGGTTTGCAGCATTGTCGCACACGGCCTTCCCTGGTTTCAGGTCCAGTGGAGACAACCATTCATGAAATTGGTTCTCCAGAGCTGACCACAACTCCTCAGCTGTGTGACTCACATTTCCCAGATATTTCAAAGTAAAAACCGCCTGATGACGTTGAGCCCTACTGCCAGCATAGTAAGGAGGTGTGCAGGATCCCTTCTGCGCAGTTAGAAAGCTTGTGGCATGACCAGACAGGCTTTGGGTGCAGGTGGAAGACCGAGAGGAGGTTGAGGAGGCAGAAGCAGTGGAGGAACTTTGACATAAAGAGGATTGACGCACAACTCGTGGGGACGGCAAGACTTGGACAGCAGCCCCTTGTCCTGCTGTCACCATAGTTACCCAGTGCCCAGTCAGCGACATGTAACGCCCCTGTCCATGCCTACTCGTCCAAGTGTCTGTGGTGAAATGCACCCTGTCACACACAGAGTTTCTCAAAGAAACGGTGATGTTGTGTGCGACATGCTGGTGGAGCGCAGGCACACCTTTCTTTGAGAAGTAGTGCCGACTGGGCATCTGGTACTGGGGCACTGCGATGGACATAAGGTCTCGAAAATCCTCTGTGTCCACCAGGCGGAAAGGCAGCATTTCTGTAGCCAAGAGCTTGCAGATGGTGAAATTCAACCTCTTAGCTTTCTCATGGCTAGGAGGAAATGGTCTTTTACTTGTCCACATCTGAGGGACCGAGGGCTGGCTATTGTGCTTAGACGGGGTTGATAAGGGTGTCCCCGGCAAACTACCGGTCTGTGAGGAAGATGCAGGCGGACATGTTAGGTTGCCTTGATCCAAAGGTGGTGCTATCGATGTCGGACAGCGCTCAAAACCAGCTGGTGTTACCACCTCCAAAGAAAATGATGACCTGCCAATCACGCTGGCTGTTGCAGGTAAAGAGGTGGCAGGTCTGCGCCCCAAAACAGGTGTGACTGCTGTCTCCCCAGTCACAGAGGATTAAGAAGCCGCGGATGCACAAGATATAGCAGACGGTGGTTGGCCCGGCCGGCTAGGCCGCATTGTAGCACACTGAGCTTCCCACTGCAAGTTATGCTTCATGTCCATGTGCCGGTTCATGCATGAAGTACTCAAACTATGTATTTTTTGGCCTCTACTTAGCTTTTGCTGACAAATGTTACAGATTACACGAGTTGGGTCATCTTTATCGATCTGAAAAAATGCCCAGGCTATGCAGGGCTTAGCACCCATGCGACCTGAAGAGCCACCACGACTTGTGGTGAGAAGCAGAGTTGTGTTTGAGGATGCAGTTGTTGACGTGCTTCCAGTACTACGTCTCTGTCCAGGAAGGTGCAACCTGACCTCGTCGTCACTAGCATCTTCCTCCACCTCCTCTGCTGACCTCATCTCTTGGCTGACTGTGGGTTGACAGTAAGTGGGATCTCCAACCTCATCATCATCACCCTGTGCGTTATCACACCCGTCGTCCTCAGAGCCAACCTGTTCCTGCCCTGACAAAAAACTAAAGTTGTCGCTCCAATCAGGTATTTGAGTCTCATCATCGTCTTCCTCATTGTCTCCACCAACAGGAGTTACAGTTTGGGAATGAGGGTCTACATTATGGTCAGAACCTTCTGCGTCTGGTCCTGGATCCGACTCATAAAGATTCTGGGCATCAGTGCAGATCATTTCCTTGTCTGGATTCACAGAAGCGCTGAAGTCGACCTCTGATTCCCAGGCTATAGTATGAGTAAACAGCTCTGCAGACTCAACCATCTGTTCTACCTCATACTCAGACGGGCAGCTGGAGATTTGGGAGCTGTGAGGAAGCAAGTGCGATTGGGATGACACCTTTGAGGACTGGAGTATTTGTGATGTTGAAGTTGATGTGGAGGAGAGCCCACTTAAAGGAGCACTTGATATCCGTTGAAGCACCTGCTGTTTTTGTGCCTCATATGGAATTTGTTGCGATTGGCGTGGCCGTAAGAAAGGGATCTTATCACATTGTCCGCTAAAAGAAGTAGACATTTTAGTTTGGCTGAAAGATGGTCTTTCTTCTGCAGATGTTACTGTTGCTTTAACACCTACCCCACGGACACAAACTTTTTTCCCCTTCCCAACACGCCTATTCCCCTTTCCACCAGCAGCAGGCCTTTTTCCACTCATTTTGATGGTTAACTAATTCACAACTCTGGAGTTGTTTGCACAAAAAAACAATGGATGGGAACCGAGCAGAGCTGAGTGGCCAAACTGTGGTATTAGGCCAAAACTATTGGCTGGGTTAGATGCAGAAAAAAATTATATTCAATTTGCAACCTGATGGAGGTCAGTATAGATGGACTAAAAGAACAAGTCCCACGCACAGCTAGAAGGCCAAGTATTTTTTCAGAGGTAGATGCAGATTAAAATTATTTTTTATTTGCAGCCTGATGGAGGTCAGTATAGATGGACTAATAGAGAAAGTCCCACACAGAGCTAGAAGGCCAAATATTTTTTCAGAGCTAGATGCAGACAAAAAATTATTTTGAATTTGCAACCTGATGGAGGTCAGTATAGATTGACTAATAGAGAAAGTCCCACACACTGCTAGAAGGCCAAATATTTTTTCAGAGCTAGATGCAGACAAAAAATTATTTTTAATTTGCAACCTGATGGAGGTCAGTATAGATGGACTAATAGAGAAAGTCCCACACACTGCTAGAAGACCAAATATTTTTTCAGAGCTAGATGCAGAAAAAAATTATATTCAGTTTGCAACCTGATGGAGGTCAGTATAGATGGACTATTAGAACAAGTCCCACACACAGCTAGAAGCCCAAATATTTTTTCAGAGGTAGATGCAGATAAAAATTATTTTTAATTTGCAACATGATGGAGGTCAGTATAGATGGACTAATAGAACAAGTCCCACACAGCTAGAAGGCCAAATATTTTTTCAGAGGTAGATGCAGATAAAAATTATTTTTAATTTGCAGCCTGATGGAGGTCAGTATAGATGGACTAATAGAGAAAGTCCCACACACTGCTAGAAGGCCAAATATTTTTTCAGAGCTAGATGCAGACAAAAAATTATTTTGAATTTGCAACCTGATGGAGGTCAGTATAGATGGACTAATAGAGAAAGTCCCACACAAAGCTAGAAGCCCAAATATTTTTTCAGAGGTAGATGCAGAAAAAAATTATATTCAGTTTGCAACCTGATGGAGGTCTGTATATATGGATTAATAGAACAAGTCCCACACACAGCTAGAAGCCCAATATTTTTTCAGAGGTAGATGCAGAAAAAAAATATATTCAGTTTGCAACCTGATGGAGGTCAGTATAGATGGACTAATAGAGAAAGTCCCACACACTGCTAGAAGGCCAAATATTTTTTCAGAGCTAGATGCAGATAAAAATTATTTTTAATTTGCAACCTGATGGAGGTCAGTATAGATGGACTAATAGAGAAAGTCCCACACACTGCTAGAAGGCCAAATATTTTTTCAGAGCTAGATGCAGAAAAAAATTATATTCAGTTTGCAACCTGATCGAGGTCAGTATAGATGGACTAATAGAACAAGTCCCATACACTGCTAGAAGCCCAAATATTTTTTCAGAGCTAGATGCAGAAAAAAATTATATTCAATTTGCAACCTGATGGAGGTCAGTATAGATGGACTAATAGAATGATGCTATGCCCAAAAGATTTTACTTCACTAGGTGCAGTAAAAAAATTGGTATTCTATACACAGGTGGTATATCTTGCAACACAGATAGGCTACTCCACTGACTAACACACTCTGCAATAGGCCAAAAAGGATTATCTTTGCTAGATTCAGCCAAATGCTGTGAAAAAAACTTGCACAGCACTGGCACAGACCTGCCTGGCAAAACCTGATAGGAACTGATGTAACCTAGTCCTGAAAAGGACTGCAATTACAATTAGTCTTTACTCACACAATCTATCTATTTAAGAGCACAGACCTGCCTGATAAAAGTCGTAGGAAATGCTGTAACCTAGTCCTTAAAAGGACTGCAATCACAACTATTACCTACTCCCAAGCTATCTGTAGATTTGTGCGAAAATTGGCTTGAAATTAACAAGGTATAGCGCACACAGCAACAGCGGTGCCGTCTAACACGCAGCTGCAGCAGTGAGAAAATGGTGGCGACGGGGAAAATGGCTTGGTCTTATAGGGCAAGGACATGTGACATATTCTGCCAATGACACATACCCTTGCTTGTGTGAAAAAAAGCACTTCGCTCCGTGTTTGCGCTGCTGATAGGCTGACAGATTGCACCTCCCCACTGTAAATGTGGGAAAGAGAAAAAAAAATGGAGATCTTCATTATTCCTGCAGAGATCCATCCCCTGCCCCTCCCCCCACCCCGCTGTACACTCAAACTGCGTATTAACATTAATTTTCATCATTACTGAGAAAAAATCCAGTTATGATTTTGGTGCACGAACAGTTATCGAACGTAACCTCGAACAGCCGAATTTTTCTCAAATCGTTCGTGTTCGCCGAACGGCTCGAACACCGCCCAAAACAGCTCGAATTTGAGATTGGCGAACAGTCCGAGTCGAACAACGCTCATCTCTATTCATAATGCCATGCACACGGTCAAGCAGTCCAATGCTAAAGGCAGCAAAGCAACCCCAAAACATCAGGGAACCTCTGCCATGTTTGACTGTAGGGACTGTGTTCTTTTCTTTGAATGCCTCTTTTTTTCTCCTGTACACTCTATGTTGTTGCTTTTTCCCAAAAAGCTCTACTTTTGTCTCATCTGACCAGAGAACATTCTTCCAAAACCTTTTAGGCTTTCTCAGGTAAGTTTTGGCAAACTCCAGCCTGGCTTTTTTATGTCTTGGGGTAAGAAGTGGGGTCTTCCTGGGTATCCTACCATACAGTCCCTTTTCATTAAGACATCGACGGATAGTACGGGTTGACACTGTCGTACCCTCGGACTGCAGGGCAGCTTGAACTTGTTTGGATGTTAGTTGAGGTTCTTTATCCACCATCCGCACAATCTTGTATTTAAATCTCTCGTCAATTTTTCTTTTCCGTTCACATCTAGTGAGGTTAGCCACAGTGCCATGGGCTTTAAACTTCTTGATGACACTGCGCACGGAAGACACAGGAACATTCAGGTCTTTGGAGATGGACTTGTAGCCTTGAGATTGCTCATGCTTCCTCACAATTTGGTTTCTCAAGTCCTCAGACAGTTCTTTGGTCTTCTTTCTTTTCTCCATGCTCAATGTGGTACACACAAGGACACAGGACAGAGGTTGAGTCAACTTTAATCTATGTTAACTGGCTGCAAGTGTGATTTAGTTATTGCCAGCACCTGTTATGTGCCACAGGTAAGTTACAGGTGCTGTTAATTACATGAATTAGAGAAGCATCACAGGATTTTTCAAAGGGTGCCAATACTTTTGTCCACCCCCTTTTTTAGGTTTGGTGTGGAATTATATCCAATTTGGCTATAGGACAATTCTTTTTGTGTTTTTTTCATTGAAGGCAAATTAAATGAAGATAATAATGCCAAAGAATTAGTGATTGCAATCATTTTCAGGAAGAAACTGAGTATTATCTGACAGAATTGCAGGGGTGCCAATACTTTTGGCCACACTGTATGTCTGACAGAGAACCATGGCTTTAAATAGCAGGCCTATAATTTACTAATATTATTCTACACAGAGACCTAGTGTGAATAGCTTCACCCACACACTGCAACAAAATGGAAAAAGAGGCCAATATTTCCCAAGTTCAGTTCAAATTTCTGGATTTTTATCGCTGAAATATGGAACAAATCTGGCTTTATTTTGCAGTGAGAACAAGCAAATGGAGCAGAAAAATGGTGTACTCTGGATTGCTTTTTAAGAAAATAACCATGATTAAGAATTCAAAATTTGCCTTTTATGTTGTCTAGAAATATTTAAAATTCTTACAGCAGCAGCAGACAGGACGTTCAATGGACTTTCTTGTGCTGTGTCATACACTGCAGTCTGCCACATACACTGCCTGCCTAGCACTGATTATATGCAGCTGGATTAGCCCTCAGAAGGACTGTTAGTTCAGATGGATATATATATATGATTTGGAATACCTGTATTAACAGGACGTTAAATGGACCCTCTTGGGCTGTATCATGCACTGCAGTCTGCCACATACACTGCCTGTCTGCCTCATACACTGCCAGTCTGCCTAACTCCTGCTATCACCACTGAATATATGCAGCTGGATTAGTCCTCAGAAGGACTGTTGGTTCAGATAAATATAGATATATGTTGTGGAATACCTATACTTAATATAAACAAGCAAATCTCTCCCTTACTCAGCAGCATCTCTCCCTATTCTGCCTGATTCCGGGGTAGACTGTGACGAGCATTGCGGCACCCGGTCTTATATACACCTGATGATGTTGTGCTGCCAGTCAAACACTTTAATGCCCACAATCAACATTGCTGCGGCATTACAATGCATGGCAGACAATCCCTGCATGTTCATTGGCTTTCTAAAGAGCGCCAAACATGCAGGGAGGGGACCCGAGTTCCCGTCCGAGCAACCCAGAAATACTCGCTGAGTGCCAAGCTCGTCGAGCACAGTGATGTTCGGCCGAGTACCGAGCAGTGGTGAGCACATTCACTCATCTCTAATTATGATCTATTTCTTCATTTTTTATTTTCTTTAAGGTTTAAGACAAAGATTTACAAATATTTAAAAAAGTGTTTCTTGGAATTTTTATAACGTGTAACCATTATATTAAACTCTGTATAAACTAGTGTTATTCCAGCTTTGTTTCTTTAGCTTTTTTTTGACTAGAACAGCCTCATATACAACATTAACCTTGTCTTCAAAAATACCAGAACCATGAGAGAATCCTGCCACCATTATAAGGCAATCATATTCTCTTCTTCCCTAAGGCTGCGTGCCCACTATTCATGTTAGGCGTTGAGTGTTTGCTGGAATTGAAATGGGTTCAGAACCATCAGTGGATTGTGTGGTCTCCCATTCCGGTCCAGCTGGGGCTGATGCCGCTCAGCATCGTCGTCAGTCCCAACGCCTAGCTGGTGCATGAGATGTACAAGTTGTCTCTCTGGTCTTTGTTCCTAGCAACATGATGCGTAGTTTTCGGAGGGAGACAGGGCTGCTACAGCCTAAGTCAAGGATTCACTGCACTGAGCATGCCCGTGACATGGCGGACCGTGATTGGTGGTTTTGGAGTCAGCTGATCCGGTGACCTGGCACCGCCTGATTAATCGCGGGTGACTTCACCAATAGTGCGATCGTGGGCAGGGCTTAATCTTTAAATAGCCCACCCACAAACATGGCGGCACGCTCTGATCATTGAGCTGTGATGGTGTTGTTGTGTGGATGCTTGGTCGTTTGGGCTCCATGTGTGCTTTAGCTTCTGTCAGGCAGGTTTAGCTGGAGGGAGGCAGGTAGCTTCGTCTGACAGTCTGGCTCCGACAAAAGGGTCGCCATACACCCCTGTAGAGGACATATTGATACTCATGCTAGAGCAACTCCATTTTTTCTGCTCTCTTTAAAATCATGTTATTATCACTCCTTGCATAACATACATTCTTTCTTTCTCTTCCCATAGAACTTATCTCACACTAACCTTTTCTCAAGAGAACATTTTGTCGGACACTCTGTTATCTAACTTGTTTAGGCCAGGTTTGACCTTGTAAAATTTCCATAGTGCTTCAAACTAACAATGATAATATGACCATATATGTGTTTTCCATAATAATTGTACTAACATCAGTTAGCCTATAGTATTGTAGTATGGCTGTAGAGTTGATTGGCTATTTGATATACTCAAAACAATATAAAATGCTAAGCAAAATAAACGGATCAGAGATTCTTTGAATCCTCCCAATACAGAACATTGTTTCCGTTTGGTTTTCTGTGGATTGCAATCAACATATCAACATAATAATTTGACACTCACTTGGTCAACCATGAAGGGTTATTGCCCTCCCTTAACAGTTGGTGCCATGACTCAGATCCCTAACCAGGGACGCCCCTCCACCTCTGGACGCCCACAAAGAGAGACCTGCCTTCAGCCTCCCCCACTGGAATTGGGACTGATCATCCCCCACAAAAAGCCACAGTAAGTGCACAAGTTCTTTACTAGTGACACTAACCATTTGGCGTGGTTTCCACGTGGTGTGTGGTTGTTTGCAGTATCTCCGGACGTCCTGGTTGGATATAGTCAAAGGTGAGACTATAAGGGGTGTAGTCCCATTAGGGGTCTGATATTATTTAACTTCAAAGCAGTATCACCTCGGATTGACAAGTGAATATTGTGTGAATCTTTCTCAGCTTCTGACAAAAATCCTTAGGAGAGACTGAACATTGCTAGTTTCAGTTGCGTCAGGTGATCGAAGATTGGGTAGGACACGCAAGTAGATATACGTATATCGAGTATCTGGAGCGCTGGTAAGTTGCAGAGCTGCAAAGCTGCTGCAAAGGCGCTCCTCCTTTCTTTGTGCTGTGAAAGAATTCCCCCGACGGGAGGGGTGAGTTAATAGTGGAACAGCTGGGAGAGAGATAAGACTCTTGGCCATAGACAGGGATCTTGTTGATTATGCTGCTCAAGTAATCAAACCCACAATCAAACCCGATATCTGGTCTCCTCCAGTATTCCCCTACCTCCAAGATCTCCCCTCAATCAGTAGAATGGTAGTTGCTGCACCCGAAGTACCCATAGCACAGTATCCCCCCTTGCTCCCCCGGTATCCTTCTCCTCCCTTACAGCCCCACTATTACCCCATGGTGATACCTGATCAGCAAGTAATGTATCCCGAGAGAAGACCAGTAGTGAATTCCCGTCTTCAGTGTTGGAGGTGTGGCCGAGCAGGACACTTCCAAAGGGACTGTCACACCCCTGCTGGTCAGTGCACCACACAAGTCCCGGTATTCAGAAATAGGACACCCGGCCCACGGGACTTGTCACGAGAAAATGTTCCCCAGGACCGCCTGTCCTGAAAGGAAGGCCAACCAGAGTCTGCCATCGTGATGCCCGTAATCACCCCCGGGCTCTGTTCATCTGTAGTTCTCCCAGTGAGAACGAATCCATCTGGTAATGTTCATGGTAGACACTGGGGCGGCCAACTTCATTTTAAAATCAATCCACTGAACTGACCCAGTTCAATTTTCTAACGACAATCTAATATTGATCGGTGTAGATGGCAGACCTAACAAACACACTTTCACCAAACCTATTCCAATTGGCCCATTTCCAGAAGTAGTGGTGGCACAATTTGTCATATCCCCGACCTGCCCGGTAAATCTTTTAGGAGCAGACCTCTTGTCTAAATTCCAATCCAGAATCCAATTCCCGGACAATGGTCAGATGATACTTACTTTAAAAGATCCAAACTCTGATGCACACATAGAGGAGGTCTGCATCTTACGGGCACTACCCACGGTTATGATTAACATATCAGATACCAATGGAATGTTGAAATGTTGAAAAGTGGTGAATACATGTGAGGAAAGGTTGCGCTGAGTTTGTTGACCGAAGGAAAAAGTATGTAGATATATGGGGGAACTTAAATGGTTAACTGAAATATGCGCGCTGCCAGATAAGCGCCCAGTTACAGCTGCTAGCATACGGCCTTGACTTGGTACAGAGCAGAGAGGGATAAAAAGGTGAATGGAGGAAGAAAATACACACAATAAGGGAAAGACGCTATGTTATGTGTATTACAAAAATACTGCTCTTCGATAATGGCGGAGTAATGAATTGTTGGAAATGTTCTAATTGTGGCCAGCAGAATCCATTTTCAGCAGATTATTGTGTTGCATGTCACGTGCCCCGTCCAGGAGACCCACCCCTTGCCACTACCCAAGCCACTCCTAGTGCCCCATCCTCATCTGTTATACCTATGTCCGCCCAAAGTTCCAACCCTTCCTGTAGCGGCCATGTTGCTACACCCATTGCATCACCTCCAGCCTCTGACCACATGTCCCTTTGGTGGTGGCCATCTTGGTGCACCCTTCCTGTAGTATGCTTCCTTCTGGTGGTAGCCATCTTAGTACACCCGGAATACAGGCCGCAATACACACTACACCCAGAATCCCAGAAGGTGTATGAGGAAGATCATCATGATCAGTGTGTGACAGAGCATTATATGTGTTTATGTAAATTAATTTTCTAGATGGTCATATATCCTTAAGCTTCTAATAGATGCACATACACGTTGTCTGGTTTACAGTAATTGATTAAACAAATGTTTTTTTTTTGTTTTTTTTTATTACCCTTCCACTACACAAAGACTGTCAGTTTCTGTTTGCATTTACATATCAGGGCAGGCAAATGATTTGGACGGTGCGGTCATGCCGCAGAATGCGCAGAGTAGCCCTAATCAGCTTGCAAAAAACATGTCTAGCTGTCTGCTGCTGTGGCAGCTGGACAACTCTGAGGTAGTACTTTTACAATACGTGGATGACCTTCTTTTGTGTGCCCCCACGGAGCAAATGTCCATCATGGCCAGTGTTAGCCTCCTCAAGCATCTAGCAAAACTGAATTGTCGAGTCTCAGCCTCGAAGCTTCAGTTTTGCCTTGGTCAAGTGGTCTTCTTAGGCCATTGCCTTACTCAGGGTGCCAGACATCTCACAGAAGAAAGGAAGATGGCGATATATGCACTACCATTCCCAAAAGATCCCATAGAGCTGCAACGGTTCCTCGGACTATGTACATATTGCAGACAATGGATCCCAGACGCCTCACGGCTGATGCAGCCCCTATATGATGCATTAAAAGAAGACACTCTGGCTGATGTAAACAACAAGGTGCACCAAGAACTGTTGCAACAAGCCTTTGAGGAATTAAAGTCAAGGATAATGACAGCATCTGCCCTTGGGAATCCGGACTATGCTCAACCTTTCCACTTGTATATCTCTGAGACAGGAGGACATGCAGCCGGGGTACTCACACAGAGACACTATACAAAGCAGCGCCCAGTCGGGTATTACTCAGCACATCTGGTCCCGGTAGCCAGAGCCTCCCCCAGCTGTCTACGAGCGGTTCACGCTACACAGCAACCTAAACATCTGTCCACACAGAGACACCTGCTGTTGCAGTGTTCATTGATGTTGCCAGAAAATGTGAGATTACATCGGTGCACCACCATCAACCTGGCTACCCTGCTACCAGCACCTGAAGGAGAGGGGAAAGGGGCTCCACCACATGATTGTCCAGAACAAATTACTGCGGAGTCATCTCCACTTCTCCTAGTGGGGGAAGTACCCTTGGATGACCCAGAACTTACGTTATATACGGATGGATCCAGATATGCTGACACCTCTGGCAGGTTTCATACTGGATATGGTGTCACAACTGAAGATACATTGGTAGAGGCTGCAGTCTTACCTCCCAGTATGTCAGCACAGGAAGCAGAGCTCAAAGCTCTGACTGCAGGTTCTCCTGTGAAAAATGCTGAAAGCGTCAGACAATTGATGGAAGCGGTGCAACTACACACACTCTACGCGCTAAAGAAGAACGCCAGTCGTGGAAGGAGGTGGGTGCTAAGTTGATAGATGGGCTATGGAAGAAGAAACAACTGTACTGTTTGCCTCGACTCCTGTATCCAGCCGTTGCGGTCTGGGCCCATGGACTGCTTAGTGGTAGTGGATATGTTTTCCAGTTGGCCAGAAGCATTCACCGTATCAAACATGACTGCCAAGACTACCGCCAAGAAGCTGGTCTCTGAAGTTGTTTGCCGATATGGAGTCCCAGAAGTTATCAAAAGTGATCAATGACCAGCCTTTCCATCATGCATATATCAAGAAATATTTACCATGATCGGATCAACAGTGACGTTACATACTCCTTACCATCCACAGTCAAGTGGCAAGGTGGAGAGATTGAATGGCACACTAAAAGGGCAATGAACCAAAATGATGCAGGAGACTATGACCCAGTGGCCTGAGCTCCTTCCCATTGCACTATATCACATACGCACCACACCCATAGGGAAACACAAACTGTCACCCTATGAGATACTATTTGGGTCACAACCAGCCATAGCTAGATTTACCCCACAACAATTATCAGAAGAAACAGATTATGTTGTGCAATATGTGATTCAGCTTACCAAAGCCTTAACTAACACCCATGCGTTAGTATCATCTTCTATTCCAGATCCAGCTGATGCAGAAGGTTGTCATACCCTCAGGCCTGGAGATTATGTGTATGTGAAGAGGCATGTTCGGAAACACGGACTAGAACCATTGTGTGACGGACCATACCAAGTGCTCCTGACAATCCCAACAGCTGAGATATTTTATAATAATATGTATGGTTAAACTAGTCAATACCTGGAATAGCCTACAACAGAGTACTGACCCCTTTAATAATAAGTTCATTACTCACCATCAGATTTTGGTACAAGAATTGAGACAATTAGAAAACAACCAGATCAGTGACTGTTGGATATGTACTCACTCACCAGTTTCAGCCGCTAGTATGCCCCTTCTGGCGGTCCGTCCCAGACCGTCATTATTGGAAAGATACATTCATAATCACTCATGGGTACATGCAGATCTGTTTATAAAAGGCACCAATGACACGTTATAAAATATCTGGTAACGTCCCTTGTAATGAATTTTCTGAATATAAGCCTAGTAATCCAACATGTGGCAATCCAAATGTTGGATATTGTAGCCCCCTGGGACAAATGCCTTCATGGTGTATGTTATCAAATAACACCATTTTTATTGATTTGGTACATAAATTAGTATTACAGCACTCTGCTTTATGGGATCTGCCATCAGCCACATATTGGGTCTGTGGGAATAATGCGTACAAATGGCTCCCGGTCAGAGTAGGGGGGACTTGTACGTTGGCCCGGCTAACTTCAGCCACTTATCTTATTCCCCATAGTAAAGTAGATTTGAGAACCATCCCTCTTCATACCATTTATAAATGTGCCAAGGACAACACCCCACTCCCATCAGGAAGACCTCATTTAGTACAAATAAGTATACCCAATAAGATAGTTAGTACTGTCTTCCTCTACCCTATGGTTACATAAATGTGGGACAAGTTAGTTGAAGTCACTGACTACTTAGATGACCCGATTTAGAATATTTTGGATGTAATTAATACTTCTGTTGCAGTGCAGAATCAACTTATTATAGTGGCTAATCAACATACCTTAGTGCTGGACTATTTGACAGCAGCTCAAGAAGGGATGTGTCAGGTTATAGGCCCAGCCTATTGACCCCGACTCTACCATACAGTTAAAGACTAAAATGGAATACATTAGGAAACTCAGGGAAGAGTATAACAAACATAATGAATTGACCAAAGAGTGTTGCATATTGTTGCTTGCTGGTTAATATGTTTTACTAAAATTAGTCTTTTATTGTATCCTATTTTGCATGAGGAAAGCCTGCCAGTCATCAGAGAGCAAGGAGGACGCTGTTAACCAACATTCAGTGCTACTATGCACGGACATGTAACCAGCATTGAGGACCTGGATGACAAAGGAATGATGACCTTTACCCGCTTGCCCCGACCAACCTCAGATCTGAGCTTCTGATTATATCAACTAACAAGGAGGGATGGACATGCCGCGACAGCCTCAATTGGTAACAAGGGCACTAATTGAGTGAAGATCAATGTCCCTCAGGCTCAAAGCATGACCCTGGGATAGCACCTCTATTGTTGATAATAACATAATTTAGGGGCCAATGTAGAGGACATATTGATACTCATGCTAGAGCAACTCCATTTTGTCTGCTCGCTTTAAAATCATGTTATTATCACTCCTTGCATAACATAAATTCTTTCTTTCTCTTCCCATAGAACTTATCTCACACTAACCTTTTCTCAAGAGAACATTTTGTCGGACACTCTGTTATCTAACTTGTTTAGGCCAGGTTTGACCTTGTAAAATTTCCATAGTGCTTCAAACTAACAATGATAATATGACCATATATGTGTTTTCCGTAATAATTGTACTAACATCAGTTAGCCTATAGTATTGTAGTATGGCTGTAGAGTTGATTGGCTATTTGATATACTCAAAACAATATAAAATGCTAAGCAAAATAAACGGGATCAGAGATTCTTTGAATCCTCCCAATACAGAACATTGTTTCCGTTTGGTTTTCTGTGGATTGCAATCAACATATCAACATAATAATTTGACACTCACTTGGTCAACCGTGAAGGGTTATTCCCCTCCCTTAACACCCCGAGCAGTCTACAGGTGCCAAATTCCCGGCACCGCCTGTAAGCCACGTGGAGAGATACTCCTCAGTCCGGTAGCACACCGGCTGGGAGCACGTATATGCCGGCGTGTATCACACACGCATCCTAGCGCCTGCTGTGTAGTCCCTGTGCTATAAACAGGGCTACAGATACATTATTTATCGCTCATATCTCATGCAGTTAATGGAGATAGTGCGAATCCCTATTCCCGTTCCGGTGTGCAGTAATATGGAAGGGATTGTTATTTCAGTTGGTTGTTTTACCTTCTTACCCGGAAGGTGTTCGGCCTCAGTCCTCCAGGCTGCATCGCGGACCCCAGGTTCGGTTGCTTTCCATTATGCAATAAAGTTGTTTGCAACAGTCCCCTAACAGTATCAGAGTGCCAGGGTCTTGCCGAACATGGCTGACAACCAGCAACTGCAGCGCTATATACAGCAACTTGAGGCCAGACTTAGGACTCTGGAACAAGCTGCCCCGGTGGCTCATATTACTGCAGTAGCTACCCAGCAGCTTCTCAATCAGCCAATCTGGTTAACCCGGCTGCGGCGAATGCTGCGGCAGCTGCAATCGCCCCATTACCCCGTTTTGCTCTCCCAGAAAAAATTTCTGGTGACAGCAAATCCTGCAGAGGTTTTATTAATCTGTGCTCCATTTAGTTGGAGATGATGGAGGCACGGTTCCCCTCCGAAAGGGCCAAAGTGGGTTTTGTCATCTCGTTACTTTCTCACAGGGCCTTAGAGTGGGCTACACCCCTGTGGGAGCGGAGTGACCCGGTAGTGGCTAATGCGGGTCTCTTTCTCACAGCCTTAAAAAATGTCTTCCTAGGTCCTCAGGTCACGCATGATACGGCTCTTAAGCTTCTTGCGTTGGATCAGGGTTCGGTCACCGCCAGTCACTATGCCATCGAGTTCACAACCTAAGCGGCTGAATTGGATTAGTCTGAGCAGTCTTTAATCCCAGTGTTCTGGAAGGGTCTGGCTGGGCATATTAAAAATGCTCTATCTACAAGAGAGATTCCAACCTCCCTGGATGAGTTAATCTCTCTCGCTAACCGAATAGATTTGCGTCATGCAGAACACAAGTTGGAGCTGGAGGTCCCCAGACCTCAGAATCGGTTGGCACCGTCATTCTCTAGACCCATTTCCAAACCCGCGACTCCTGACCCGAAGCCTGAGGTTATGGATGTATCCCGAACAGAGTCGAGCCCCTCTCGTTCCCGACCTGCACATCTCTTGGAGTACCCCATTAATAAGGGTTCCAAGCAGTCGGGAAAATGAGTGTGTCTAACCGCCGTTGGAGGAGGTGTGTTAGTTTCCGGGGCTCCTTCCTCCAAATTATTGTATAAGGTGATATTGTTCTTCAGAACAGCCATGGTTACTGCCAAGGCGTGGGTGGATTCAGGTGCCGATGGCAATTTTTTGTCATCTACGTTTGCCCAGAAGTAAGCCATTCCTATGGAGTTACTTCCAATACCAATGAATATTAGGGTAGTCTACGGTTCACTACTGGACACACAAATGACCCACCAGTCGATTCCCCTCACCATGTCATTTCCTCAGGGTCACCGGGAGGTTATCTCCTTTCTTATTATTCCCGGTGGATTAGGTGAGGTGCTATTGGGTCTCCCATGGTTACGTTGTCACACTCCACACATTGACTGGAATTCGGGGAGAATTTCTTCCTGGAGTGAGAATTGTGTGTCTCAGTGTATGGTTACAGTCACCCGGAGGGTAGTCTCTGAGCCTTCCCCCTACTTGGCCGCTCTCCCTGTGCAAAATCAGACCTTTGCGGATGTCTTTCCCAAAAAGGCTGCAGACACTTTACACCGACCGTATGGCTGTCCTATTGATTTGGTCCACGGCACAGATCCTCTGTCTGTCTCCGAGATCCATGTATTGTTAGATTAAATCAAAAAGAACCCTCGGGTAGACCTTTTGTCCCAGTCCATGGATACGGCTGAGGACAATGACGAGCCCAGGCTCACTCTTCCTTCGGGGAGGACTTTTGTTCCCCCTAATCTACAAAATGAGGTGCTCTCCTGGGCACATGCCCCTAAGATCGGAGGTCATTTTGGGGTCAAATGTGCCACAAGTTCCTTCAATGGTCGTATTGGTGGCCCCGGTGGTGCAAGGATGTTAAGGAATATGTTCTAGCTTCTGTCTCCTGTGCGAGAGACAAATCATCCCGTCAAAGTCCGGCTCATTTTCTCCACCCGTTACCCGCGGCAGATTCCACAGATCTGACTCCGGTTCTTCTGAATAATGGCCAACATCCGTGCGTTCCGGTTCCTATGCCAGTTCCCTCTAAGGAACCTGGGGTCAGAGATTTGGCTATGGAAGCACGGGAGGTTTGGAACCATACCCAGGATGCTATATTGGCCTCTAAGAATCGAATGAGAGAGTCGGCTGACACGCTTCGTCGTCCTGCTCCCGTATTCTATCCGGGTGACAGAGTGTGGCTCACGGCTCTCAATATTAAAGTACACGGGGAATCTACTTTAGTTTGACCCCTGATTTATTGGTCTTTTCAAAATTTTGGCCCAAGTAAACCCAGTAAGGTACCGCTTACAGTTACCACGACACCTGAGGAGTCACGACATTTTACATGTGTCGCTCCTTAAACCCATTCGCCTGACAAAACTCGCTGAACCCCAACCTGTTACAGACACAAGGGGTGATAATCTCGAGGTGCAGGCTATTATGGGGTCTAAGATGGTTCGTGGAAGAAAAGGTTACTCAGTACACTGGAGGGGCCATGGATCTGAGGATTATCCCTGGGAACTGGTGGATAGAGATGAGCGTTGTTCTACTCGAACTGTTCGCTAATCTCAAATTCGAGCTGTTTTGGGCGGTGTTCGAGCCGTTCGGCGAACACGAACAATTTGAGAAAAATTCGGCTGTTCGAGGTTATGTTCGATAACTGTTCGTGCACCAAAATCATAACTGGATTTTTTCTCAGTAATGATGAAAATTAATGTTAATACGCAGTTTGAGTGTACAGCGGGGTGGGGGGAGAGGCAGGGGATGGATCTCTGCAGGAACAATGAAGATCTCCATTTTTTTTTTCTCTTTCCCGCATTTGCAGTGGGGAGGTGCAATCTGTCAGCCTATCAGCAGCGCACACACGGAGCGAAGTGCTTTTTTTCACACAAGTAAGGGCATGTGTCATTGGCAGTGTATGTCACATGTCCTTGCCCTATAAGACCAAGCCATTTTCCCCGTCGCCACCATTTTCTCACTGCTGCAGCTGCGTGTTAGACGGCACCGCTGTTGCTGTGTGCGCTATACCTTGTTAATTTCAAGCCAATTTTCGCACAAATCTACAGATAGCTTGGGAGTAGGTAATAGTTGTGATTGCAGTCCTTTTAAGGACTAGGTTACAGCATTTCCTACGACTTTTATCAGGCAGGTCTGTGCTCTTAAATAGATAGATTGTGGGAGTAAAGACTAATTGTAATTGGAGTCCTTTTCAGGACTAGGTTACATCAGTTCCTATCAGTTTTTGCCAGGCAGGTCTGTGCCAGTGCTGTGCAAGTTTTTTTCACAGCATTTGGCTGAATCTAGCAAAGCTAATCCTTTTTGGCCTATTGCAGAGTGTGTTAGTCAGTGGAGTAGCCTATCTGTGTTGCAAGATATACCACCTGTGTATAGAATACCAATTTTTTTACTGCACCTAGTGAAGTAAAATCTTTTGGGCATAGCATCATTCTATTAGTCCATCTATACTGACCTCCATCAGGTTGCAAATTGAATATAATTTTTTTCTGCATCTAGCTCTGAAAAAATATTGGGCTTCTAGCTGTGTGTGGGACTTGTTCTATTAATCCATCTATACAGACCTCCATCAGGTTGCAAACTGAATATATTTTTTCTGCATCTACCTCTGAAAAAATATTGGGCTTCTAGCTGTGTGTGGGACTTGTTCTATTAATCCATCTATACAGACCTCCATCAGGTTGCAAACTGAATATATTTTTTTCTGCATCTACCTGTGAAAAAATATTGGGCTTCTAGCTGTGTGTGGGACTTGTTGCATTAGTCCATCTATACTGACCTCCATCAGGTTGCAAACTGAATATATTTTTTTCTACATCTACCTCTGAAAAAATATTGGGCTTCTAGCTGTGTGTGGGACTTGTTCTATTAATCCATCTATACAGACCTCCATCAGGTTTCAAACTGAATATATTTTTTTCTGCATCTACCTCTGAAAAAATATTGGGCTTCTAGCTGTGTGTGGGACTTGTTCTATTAATCCATCTATACAGACATCCATCAGGTTGCAAACTGAATATATTTTTTTCTGCATCTACCTCTGAAAAAATATTGGGCTTCTAGCTGTGTGTGGGACTTGTTCTATTAATCCATCTATACAGACCTCCATCAGGTTGCAAACTGAATATATTTTTTTCTGCATCTACCTCTGAAAAAACATTGGGCTTCTAGCTGCATGTGGGACTTGTTCTATTAATCCATCTATACAGACCTCCATCAGGTTTCAAACTGAATATATTTTTTTCTGCATCTACCTCTGAAAAAATATTGGGCTTCTAGCTGTGTGTGGGACTTGTTCTATTAATCCATCTATACAGACCTCCATCAGGTTGCAAACTGAATATATTTTTTTCTGCATCTACCTCTGAAAAAATATTGGGCTTGTAGCTGTGTGTGGGACTTGTTGTATTAGTCCATCTATACTGACCTCCATCAGGTTGCAAACTGAATATATTTTTTTCTGCATCTACCTCTGAAAAAATATTGGGCTTCTAGCTGTGTGTGGGACTTGTTCTATTAATCCATCTATACAGACCTCCATCAGGTTGCAAATTGAATATAATTTTTTTCTGCATCTAACCCAGCCAATAGTTTTGGCCTAATACCACAGTTTGGCCACTCAGCTCTGCTCGGTTCCCATCCATTGTTTTTTTGTGCAAACAACTCCAGAGTTGTGAATTAGTTAACCACCAAAATGAGTGGAAAAAGGCCTGCTGCTGGTGGAAAGGGGAATAGGCGTGTTGGGAAGGGGAAAAAAGGTTGTGTCCGTGGGGTAGGTGTTAAAGCAACAGTAACATCTGCAGAAGAAAGACCATCTTCCAGCCAAACTAAAATGTCTACTTCTTTTAGCGGACAATGTGATAAGATCCCTTTCTTACGGCCACGCCAATCGCTACAAATTCCAGATGAGGCACAAAAACAGCAGGTGCTTCAACGGATATCAAGTGCTCCTTTAAGTGGGCTCTCCTCCACATCAACTTCAACATCACAAATACTCCAGTCCTCAAAGGTGTCACCCCAATCGCACTTGCTTCCTCACAGCTCCCAAATCTCCAGCTGCCCGTCTGAGTATGAGGTAGAACAGATGGTTGAGTTTGCAGAGCTGTTTACTCATACTATAGCCTGGGAATCAGAGGTCGACTCCAGCGCTTCTGTGAATCCAGACGAGGAAATGATCTGCACTGATGCCCAGAATCTTTATGAGTCGGATCCAGGACCAGACGCAGAAGGTTCTGACCATAATGTAGACCCTCATTCCAAAACTGTATCTCCTGTTGGTGGAGACAATGAGGAAGACGATGATAAGACTCAAATACCTGATTGGAGCGACAACTTTAGTTTTTTGTCAGGGCAGGAACAGGTTGGCTCTGAGGACGACGGGTGTGATAACGCACAGGGTGATGATGATGAGGTTGGAGATCCCACTTACTGTCAACCCACAGTCAGCCAAGAGATGAGGTCAGCAGAGGAGGTGGAGGAAGATGCTAGTGACGACGAGGTCAGGTTGCGCCTTCCTGGACAGAGACGTAGTACTGGAAGCACGTCAACAACTGCATCCTCAAACACAACTCTGCCTCTCACCACAAGTCGTGGTGGCTCTTCAGGTCGCATGGGTGCTAAGCCTTGCATAGCCTGGGCATTTTTTCAGATAGATAAAGATGACCCAACTCGTGTTATCTGTAACATTTGTCAGCAAAAGCTAAGTAGAGGCCAAAAAATACATAGTTTGAGTACTTCATGCATGAACCGGCACATGGACATTAAGCATAAGTTGCAGTGGGAAGCTCAGTGTGCTACAATGGGGCCTAGCCGGCCGGGTCAACCACCGTCTGCCATATCTTGTGCATCCGCGGCCTCTTCATCCTCTGTGACTGGGGGGACAGCAGTCACACCTGTTTTGGGGCGCAGACCTGCCACCTCTTTACCCGCAACAGCCAGCGTGATTGGCAGGTCATCATTTTCTTTGGAGGTGGTAACACCAGCTGGTCTTGAGCGCTGTCCGACATCGATAGCACCACCTTTGGATCAAGGCAACCTAACATGTCCGCCTGCATCTTCCTCACAGACCGGCAGTTTGCCGGGGACACCCTTATCAACCCCGTCTAAGCACAATAGCCAGCCCTCGGTCCCTCAGATGTGGACAAGTAAAAGACCATTTCTTCCTAGCCATGAGAAAGCTAAGAAGTTGAATTTCACCATCTGCAAGCTCTTGGCTACAGAAATGCTGCCTTTCCGCCTGGTGGACACAGAGGATTTTCGAGACCTTATGTCCGTCGCAGTGCCCCAGTACCAGATGCCCAGTCGGCACTACTTCTCAAAGAAAGGTGTGCCTGCGCTCCACCAGCATGTCGCACACAACATCACCGCTTCTTTGAGAAACTCTGTGTGTGACAGGGTGCATTTCACCACAGACACTTGGACGAGTAGGCATGGACAGGGGCGTTACATGTCGCTGACTGGGCACTGGGTAACTATGGTGACAGCAGGATAAGGGGCTGCTGTCCAAGTCTTGCCGTCCCCACGAGTTGTGCGTCAATCCTCTTTATGTCAAAGTTCCTCCACTGCTTCTGCCTCCTCAACCTCCTCTCGGTCTTCCACCTGCACCCAAAGCCTGTCTGGTCATGCCACAAGCTTTCTAACTGCGCAGAAGGGATCCTGCACACCTCCTTACTATGCTGGCAGTAGGGCTCAACGTCATCAGGCGGTTTTTACATTGAAATGTCTGGGAAATGTGAGTCACACAGCTGAGGAGTTGTGGTCAGCTCTGGAGAACCAATTTCATGAATGGTTGTCTCCACTGGACCTGAAACCAGGGAAGGCCGTGTGCGACAATGCTGCAAACCTGGGTGCAGCCCTTCGCCGGGGCAATGTCACACACGTGCCTTGTATGGCTCACGTGTTGAACCTGGTTGTCCAGCAATTTTTAGCCCACTATCCCAGACTAGATGGCCTTCTGCAGAGGGCACGGTCGCTTTGTGCTCACTTCCGCCGTTCGCATCCCGCAGCTCAGCGACTTACATCTCTACAGAAGTCGTTGGGCCTGCCACTTCACCGGCTAAAATGCGATGTGCCTACCCGGTGGAATTCAACTCTGCACATGTTGCAGCGACTGTGGCAGCACCGACAAGCCCTGGTGCAATACGTTCTGACGTATAGCCTGGGCCAACGAGATTCAGAGGTGGGGCAAATCACGCTGGAGGAGTGGTCTCAGATCAGGGACCTATGCACCCTTCTGCACAGTTTTGAAATGGCGACGAAGATGTTTAGTGCTGACGATGCCATTATTCGCATGACTATTCCGGTGATTTACATGCTGGAGCACATGTTAAACAGAATTCGGAGTCAGGTGGTGGCACAAGAGGAGGTGGAGGAAGTAGAGGAAGAGGAGTTGTATGCGGAAGGGCTAACATCTGCAAGGTCCAGACGGTCGGCAGCACCAGGGCGGCAGGCATGAGAGGTTGGGGGAGATGGTTTTACCAGGGCGCATGGTAGCAGCCAAACTAGTGAGGAAGGTGCAGGAGCCCAGGAAGAAGTGGAGGACGAACTGATGGAAGACTCATCAGATGAGGGAGACCTTGATCACATTTCTGTTGTGCGAGGTTGGGGGGAGAGGACAGAGGAAGGAAGCATGATTGTTACCTCGCCACCAACACAACAGGGACTTGGTGCTCCTGGATGCGCAACACACGAGTGCCTTCTTGCTGCACTACCTGCAACATGACCCTCGAATTGTGAGAATTAGAAATAATCCTGACTACTGGGTTGCCACACTGTTAGATCCCCGGTACAAAAGTAAATTTGCAGAAATTATTCCTGCCATAGAAAGGGATGCACGCATGCAGGAGTATCAGCAGAGACTGTTGCAGAATCTTACATGTGCTTTTCCACAAAATACCAGTGGTGCACGTAGTGAATCTCACAGTTCCAACTTGCCAACCGTGGGACCATCAAGTGTTCAGCACTCAAACCGTAACAGAACCACAGTATCTGCTGGTAACATCAATTTTGCGGAATCATTTCACCACTTTTTTAGCCCATCCTTTGCAAGGCCACAGGAGACAAGAAGTCTGACACATAGTCAACGCCTAGAGACGATGGTACAGGAGTATCTCCAAGTAAACATTGAAGCCACGACTGTGTCACTGGACCCTTGCTCTTTTTGGGCTTCCAATCTGGATAAATGGCCGGAGCTAGCCACTTACGCCTTGGAGATCTTGTCATGCCCCGCAGCCAGCGTTCTGTCTGAACGTGTGTTCAGCGCTGCTGGTGGTGTGCTGACAGATAAGCGCACGCGGCTCTCCACTGATAAGGTAGCCAGACTCACGTTCATAAAGATGAACAAATCATGGATCCGAAACGACTTTTCTACCCCTGTGTCATCCTGGGGAGAGTAAAAGCTGCTTGATGATTGGTTAAAATCACCCTACCAACCGTTTTAAGCTTTCAAATTACTAATCATGTTTATCTGTATCTTGGCTGGAAAATAATTTGGGCTTTGTAGCAGTGTGCAGCACTGATTCTATTACTCCATCTATAATAAGCTCCACCAGATTTAAAATTACTAATCATGTTTATCTGTATCTTGGCTGGAAAATAATTTGGGCTTTGTAGCAGTGTGCAGCACTGATCCTATTAGGCCATTTATACTAAGCTCCACCAGATTTAAAATTAATAATAATTTTTAGCTGCATCTAGCCCGGAAAATAATTTTGGGGCTCCGAGATGCGCAAGACACATAAGTGCCTTCTTGCTGCACTACCTGCAACATGACCCTCATATTGTCAGAATTCGGAGTAATCATGACTAGAGATGAGCGGTGTTCGACTAGAACTGTTCGCCAATCTCAAATTCGAGCTGTTTTGGGCGGTGTTCGAGTTGTTCGACGAACCCGAACGATTTGCAAAAAATTCGGCTGTTCGAGGTTATGTTCGATAACTGTTCGTGCACCAAAAGCGTGTCCTGCATGTCTGGCGCTATTTAGAGCACCAATCATGCAGGGATTGTCTGCCACTCACTGTAATGCCACAGCCATGGTGGTTGTGGCATTACAGTGATTGCCCAAATCGATGGGAACAGTGCCAACAGTGAAACATGAAAAGCCGGCAATTCAGCAGCGGCATACACCTGTACCCGACAATTTAGAACCGAAAGAATAGAGCTTCACACATAGATTAGATAGATATAAACATGTCAGCCACATATATACGAAGTACAGTGACAGTGTTGCTTACTGTACTTGTCATTTAGCGTAAAGGATTTATCAAAAAAAATAATAGTGTTTTCATGCACTGTCTCTTTAAAAAAGCCGGCCGGCAATTCAGCAGCGGTACCCGACAATTTATAACAGACAGAATAGAGCTTCACACATAGATTAGATAGATAGAAACATGTCAGTCACATATATATGAAGTACAGTGATAGTGTTGGTTACTGTACTTGTCATTTAGTATTAAAATAAAGGATTTATTATTAAAAAAATTGGCGTGGGGTTCCCCTTAATTTTAGGCTCTAGCGGAGGTTAAGCAGACGGCTGGGGCAGATGTTTGAAGCCTGGGAAGGGGGTAATACCCACGGAGCTTCCCAGGCTACTAATATCAGCCCCCAGCTGAATACATAGCCTTTACTAGCTATTAAAATGGGGGACACCCCAAAAAAAATGACGTGGGGTCCCCCCTAATTTAATAGCTAGCAAAGGCTAGGCAGACAGCTGGGGGCTGATATTAATAGCCCAGGAAGGGAGCCATGAATATTGGCCCCCTCCCAGGCTAGAAACACCAGCCGTCAGCCGCCCCAGAAATGGCGCATTCATAGGATGCGCCAATTCTGGCACTTAGCCTCGCTCTTCCACGCTGCCCTGGTGCGGTGGCAGGGGGTAATAGGGTTGGGGTTGATGTCAGCTTATAATGCCAGCTGACATCAAGCCCAGGTTAGTAATGGAGAGGCGTCTATAAGACACCCCCATTACTAACCCCATAGTCAAAGTTAAAAAAAACACAAACACCCAGAATAAAGTCCTTTAATTGAAATAAAGACACAATCCTTTATTGTTCTAAATTAAACCATACTTACTGTCACGCCCATTCCAGCTGAAGCCAACGATCTCCTGCAATAAAAGAAAAATAATAAAGCAACCTCATCCTTACCTTCCCATGGTTCCCAAGACAGCTTCAGCTCTGCTACATCGAGATGACAGGCTGGACCGCAGCAGAACGCTGCCATCCAGCCTCTCATCCCGCAGACACTGAGAAGCGCAGGCTTGCTTGCGCTGCTCAGCATCTCTCTGTGACGACATCCAGATGAGCCGAGTTCATGTCCAATGAACTCGGCTCACCTCATGCACGTCACTGACAGCGTGGGAAAATTCTCACGCTGAAGCGGTGAGTGCAGGAGAATTCTCCCACGCTGTCAGTGACGTGCATAAGGTGAGCTCATGTCCAATGAACTCAGCTCACCTCCTGCACTTCACTGACAGCGTGGGAGAATTCTCCTGCACTCAGCGCTTCAGCGTGAGAATTCTCCCACGCTGAAGCGCTGAGTGCAGGAGAATTTTCCCACGCTGTCAGTGACGTGCATGAGGTGAGCCGAGTTCATTGGACATTAACTCGGCTCATCTGGATGCCCTCACAGAGAGACACTGTGGAGCGCAAGCAAGCCTGCGCTTCTCAGTGTCTGCGGGATGAGAGGCTGGATGGCAGCGTTCTGCTGCGGTCCAGCCTGTCATCTCGATGTAGCAGAGCTGAAGCTGTCATGGGAACCATGGAAAGGTAAGGATGAGGTTGCTTTTTTATTTTTCTTTTATTTCAGGAGATCGTTGGCTTCAGCTGGAATGGGCGTGATGGTAAGTATGGTTTAATTTAGAACAATAAAGAATTGTGTGTTTATTTCAATTAAAGGACTTTTTTCTGGGTGTTGTGTTTTTTTTAAATACTTTACTAGAAATTCATGGTGGTCATGTCTAATATTGGCGTGACCCCATGAATTTCGGGCTTAGGGCCAGCTGATAATGCCAAGCTGGCCCTAACCCCTTTATTACCCAGTGAGCCACCGCATCAGGGCCCTGGATGAGTTGGGTACAGCGCCAGAAGATGGCGCTTCTATGAACGCGCCATTTTCCGGGGTGGCTGCGGACTGCAATTTGCAGCGGGGGTGGCCCAGAAAGCTTGGGCCTCCCTGCGCTGCGGATTCCAGCCCCCAGCTGCCTAGTTGTACCTGGCTGGACACAAAAACAGGGCGAAGCCCCACGTCAATTTTCTTTAAATTATTTCATGAAATAATTAAGAAAAAAAGGGCTTCCCTATATTGTTGTGTCCGGCCAGGTACAAATAGGCAGCTGGTGGTTGGGGGCAGCCCGTTCCTGCCTGCTGTACCTGGCTGGACACAAATATAGTGCGAAGCCCCACGTCAATTTTTTTTAAATTATTTCATGAATTTCCTGAAATAATTTAAAAAAATTGAAGTGGGGCTTCGCACTATATTTGTGTCCAGCCAGGTACAGCAGGCAGGAACGGGCTGCCCCCATCCACCAGCTGCCTATTTGTACCTGGCCGGACACAACAATATAGGGAAGGCCTTTTTTTCTTAATTATTTCATGAATTTCATGAAATAATTAAAAAAAAAGTACGTGGGGCTTCGCCCTATTTTTGTGTCCAGCCAGGTACAACTAGGCAGCTGGGGGCTGGAATCTGCAGCGCAGGGAGGCCCAAGCTTTCTGGGCCCCCCCCCGCTACAAATTGCAGTCCGCAGCCACCCCGGAAAATGGCGCGTTCATAGAAGCGCCATCTTCTGGCGCTGTACCCAACTCATCCAGGGCCCTGGTGCGGTGGCTCACTGGGTAATAAAGGGGTTAGGGCCAGCTTGGTATTATCAGCTGGCCCCAAGCCCAAAATTCATGGGGTCACGCCAGTATTAGACATGACCGCCATGAATTTCTAGTAAAGTATTTAAAAAAAACACAACACCCAGAAAAAAGTCCTTTAATTGAAAAAAAGACACAATTCTTTATTGTTCTAAATTAAACCATACTTACCATCACACCCATTCCAGCTGAAGCCAACGATCTCCTGCAATAAAAGAAAAATAATAAACCAACCTCATCCTTACCTTTCCATGGTTCCCACGACAGCTTCAGCTCTGCTACATCGAGATGACAGGCTGGACCGCAGCAGAACGCTGCCATCCAGTCTGTCATCCCGCAGACACTGAGAAGCGCAGGCATGCTTGCGCTCCTCACTGTCTCGCTGTGACGGCATCCAGATGAGCCGAGGTCATGTCCAATGAACTCGGCTCACCTCATGCACGTCACTGACAGCGTGGGAAAATTCTCACGCTGAAGTGCTGAGTGCAGGAGAATTCTCCCACGCTGTCAGTGATGTGCATGAGGTGAGCTCATGTCCAATGAACTCAGCTCACCTCCTGCACGTCACTGACAGCGTGGGAAAATTCTCCTGCAATCAGCGCTTCAGCGTGAGAATTTTCCCACGCTGTCAGTGACGTGCATGAGGAGAGCCGAGTTCATTGGACATGAACTCGGCTCATCTGGATGTCGTCACAGAGAGACGCTGAGCAGCGCAAGCAAGCCTGCGCTTCTCAGTGTCTGCGGGATGAGAGGCTGGATGGCAGCGTTCTGCTGCGGTCCAGCCTGTCATCTCGATGTAGCAGAGCTGAAGCTGTCGTGGGAACCATGGAAAGGTAAGGATGAGGTTGCTTTATTATTTTTCTTTTATTGCAGGAGATCGTTGGCTTCAGCTGGAATGGGCGTGATGGTAAGTATGGTTTAATTTAGAACAATAAAGGATTGTGTCTTTATTTCAATTAAAGGACTTTATTCTGGGTGTTTGTGTTTTTTTTAACTTTTACTATGGGGTTAGTAATGGGGGTGTCTTATAGACGCCTCTCCATTACTAACCTGGGCTTGATGTCAGCTGGCATTATAAGCTGACATCAACCCCAACCCTATTACCCCCTGCCACCGCACCAGGGCAGTGTGGAAGAGCGAGGCTAAGTGCCAGAATTGGCGCATCCTATGAATGCGCCATTTCTGGGGCGGCTGACGGCTGGTGTTTCTAGCCTGGGAGGGGGCCAATATTCATGGCTCCCTTCCTGGGCTATTAATATCAGCCCCCAGCTGTCTGCCTAGCCTTTGCTAGCTATTAAATTAGAGGGGACCCCACGTCATTTTTTTGGGGGGGTCCCCCATTTTAATAGCTAGTAAAGGCTATGTATTCAGCTGGGGGCTGATATTAGTAGCCTGGGAAGCTCCGTGGGTATTACCCCCTTCCCAGGCTTCAAACATCTGCCCCAGCCGTCTGCTTAACCTCCGCTAGAGACTAAAATTAAGGGGAACCCCACTCCAATTTTTTTAATAATAAATCCTTTATTTTAATACTAAATGACAAGTACAGTAACCAACACTATCACTGTACTTCATATATATGTGACTGACATGTTTCTATCTATCTAATCTATGTGTGATGCTCTATCTTTCTGTTCTAAATTGTCGGGTACCGCTGCTGAATTGCCGGCCGGCTTTTTTAAAGAGACAGTGCATGAAAACACTATTATTTTTTTAAATAAATCCTTTACACTAAATGACAAGTACAGTAAGCAACACTATCACTGTACTTATTATATATGTGACTGACATGTTTCTATCTATCTAATCTATGTGTGAAGCTCTATTCTTTCTGTTCTAAATTGTCGGGTACAGATGCTGAATTGCCGGCCGGCTTTTTTAAAGAGACGGTGCATGAAAACACTAATATTTTTTTTAATAAATCCTTTACACTAAATGACAAGTGCAGTAACCAACACTGTCACTGTGCTTCTTATATGTGTGACTGACATGTTTCTATGTATCTAATCTATGTGTGATGCTCTATTCCTTCTTGTCTAAATTGTCGGGTACCGGTGTATGCCGCTGCTGAATTTGCCGGCCGGCTTTTTTAAAGAGAGTGTCTTCTGAGCAGTTTCTCAGCTTTTGGACACCTTTGCAGGTGTTTTCTATGTGTTTCTATGTGTTTTTGTTTGCCTGCCATTGGTTTTAACGGTGTTCGACGGTGTTCGACGAACAGTTCGACGAACAGTTCCTCGAACATCCCGGTGTTCGACGAACCGAACCGAACCCGAACACTACGGGGGTGGCTCAACACTAATCATGACTACTGGGCTGCCACACTCTTAGATCCCCCAAACTTTTCGATCAACCTTTTCATTTTAATAAAGACCAAAAAAATGGTCATTTTTGAAATTATAAGCATTAGCAGGTTATTAGAAACTGAAATCAAACAGTTTTCAACTCAAAACTTTATTCTAGGTGATGTTACATTTTCACATAGGACCCCTTGTTCGAAAGGAGCTTCTGAACTCTCTCGTCCATTGAATTTGTCAGGTTTTGGATGGTTTCTGCTTCAATTGTTTTGCATGAGGACAGAATACCCTCCCAGAGCTGTTGCTTAGATGTGAACTGCCTCCCGCCATCATAGACACTCCTTTTAATGATGCTCCAAAGGTTCTGAATGGGGTAGAGGTCAGGGGAGCATGGGGGTCACACCATAAGTTTGTCCCCTTTTATGCCCATATCAGCCAGAGATGCAGATGTTTTATGTGCAGCATGAGATGGTGCATTATCATGCAGAAAAATGATCTTGCTGTGAAATACACGGTTCTTCTTCTTGAACCATGGCAGGAAGTGCTGTTTGAGAAAATCCACATACATTATGGAGTTCATCTTTAGCGCCTTCAGGGATCCTAAAGGGGCCGACAATCTCTCTCCCCATGATTCCAGCCCAAAACATTACTCCACCTCCTCCTTGTTGGCGCTGTAGCCGTGTTTGCGTGGGGTGTCCATCAACCAGCCATCCTCCACTCCATCCATCTGGACCATTGAGCGCTGCACGGCACTCATCCGTGAACAAAACAGTTTTGAAATCAGTCTTCATGTAATGTTTGGCCCACTGGAGCCGTTTCTGCTTGTGTGAAGTGGATAGAGGAGGTCGACAGGATGGCGTATGCACAGCTGCAAACCTCTGACGGACCCTGCATCTTGTTGGGGCACAAGCAGCTTCAAAAACTTGTCTGCTGCTATGACAAGGCTTTTTTGCCGCTGCTCTTTCAACCTGACGTAATTGCCTGTAGGAAAGAGTCCTCAATTTGCCCTTATCAGCACGCACACGTGTGTACTGTGAATCAGCTACATACTTCTTGATTGCCAAGACACTTCATCCTGATTATCGCACAATGTTGATTGTAGTCATGCCTTGACCTAAACACTCCACAATTTGTTGCTTCTCAGCAGCCGACACATCCTTTTTCTTTCCCATTTTGGCAGAAAATGTAGGCTGCTTAATAATGTGAGACAGCCTTCTTAAGTAGTCTTGCCTTTCATTGGACACACCTGCCAAACTAATTAGCACAGGTGTCTGCAATTGCTTACAGTGATATAAAGAGCCCTAACACACATCACCATCAATGAGTTTAACTGACAAACAAACAAATTCTTCCCTTATCACTCCTAAACACTTTTTGCATAATAATTTGGAACACAGTGTACATGTGCTTTTCCACAAAACACCAGTGGTTCACGTAATGAATCTTACAGTTCTAACTTGCCAACCGTGGTCTGTATGGAGTTGTTCAATAAAGGGCCCAAAATTAAGATAACATAGATGGGAGAGGTCTCTATGAATAGGAATTCCTAAGTATTTGATACCCTGTGAGGGCCAGGCAAAGGGAAAGTTGGACTGGATGGAATCCTATATGGATTTGGGGAGGGAGACATCGAGGGCCTCAGACTTCGCTGCATTGATTTTAAAATTTGACCATGTAACAAAGTGATCTATTTCAGCCATAACAGCATGGATGGATATATGTGATTGAGTGATATATACTAGGACATCATCAGCAAATAGAGAGCACTTGTACTCGGTGCCTCCCACCTCAATCCACCTAATATTGGGGTTATGGCGAATTGATGAGAGCAGGTGCTCCGTCACTAGGATGTATAAGAGAGGGGACAGAGAACATCCCTGCCTTGTCCCATTGGTGATTGTGAAAGGTGATGAAAATGTTCTGACGCGCCCCGTGGGCCTTGGGACACCCGGAGCCGGACCCTTTTTGGTGGATGCTGGTGGTTGTAGTCTTCGTGGCGGCGACCCGGTTCCATGGCTCAGGGTGGTCAAACCAGTGGCGGAACTATTTATGTGGTTTTGATGTTTAAATGTCCGACTACGCCACCCGTGGATTGCGGTCAGAGTGAACCGCCGCTGCAGGGCAGACCGCTGAGGCTGGTGTTGTGGGTGCAGCAGAGCGCAGCATAACTCCCCACGGGAGGAGTAGAGCCTCAGGGCAGTGTATGCGGAGGATGGGGGTGATGGTGCAGGGCAGCAGCAGTAACGACACGGAGTCAGTGATGCAGTCCAGGGCCTTTACTCACAGTTCTTATTATCCAGACCACGTCTGCAGGTAACGGCTGCCACGTCGTACTGTGCTCACCAGGTGAGGGGCTCAGACAACTCCCAGATAACTTTGGAGCGCTTCACAGGACCCCCTTTGTGTGTGCTTTGTCTGGCCTTTCTTACCAACCCTTCTGTCCGGCTGCCTCGGGCCTCCTCTTGGTAAACTTGGCGCCAGTTTCCCTGACCCTATGTGGTGCATTCCTAGCGGGTGTAGCGAGGGGCTGCACCACATAAAATGTCACAGCCTCCGGTTTCTAGCTGAGGGTCGTTTCCTGCCTCCACTAGTTTCGGGGAACGGTCTCCCCCTTTGGCCTGACCCCTCCACGCAGGTGGATTCGGGCGTGCGGTGGCGACTCGCCCGTCCGCACCCCTGCGATCCCTTCATTCCTCGTTCCTGGAGCCTTCTCCGCTCCTCTTCCTTCCTTCTCCCTCTTCCAGGCCTGGGCCTCTGTTACTAGGCCCGCCTCCGGAGCAGAGCTCATGCAGAGCCCCTGCTCCCTGCCACTTCTGCTCAGACTTCTCTGCACTGAACTAAGATGGTGCCCACCTTTTATACTCCCTTCTCAATGCACCCAGGAACTGCTTCCTCCCTGCTCCTGCACTACAGGGTTCCCCTTCCTCAGTGTTCCCTCCCCCCACTCCAGCCAGGGACAGGGACTGTCGTGCCCATCTCAGACGCATATTGGTCGCCCTGCCCCACGGCAATGTGGTGTAATGCATGCAGGTGTCGGGTCCTGATCCACACTCCATCCTTACCTGAGAGTGAGATATCACACCTCTGGGTGAGGTGCAATACCTCTGTAGCAACCGAGCCCTCAGGGTGCTACAGTTCCATTTATCTTCAGCCTAGGTGACGTATTGTGATACAGGGCCGTGATTTTGGCTATAAAGGGGTCCCCTAGACCCCTACCCCAAGCTTTTTAAGAGAATCATATATGGCGTGCCAGGAGACTCTATGGAATGCTTTCTCAGCATCCAACGAGAGTATCTAATTACAAATTTTTAACTGCATCTAGCCCAGGAAATACTTTGTGCCTAGTAGCAGTGTCTGCTAGTCAGCGGATTATCCCGGCTGTTAAGCAAGCTACACCACCTGTAGTTTAGACACTTAATTTTTTCAAAGGAAATGCTTCGGGACCATGGGATACTCAGTGAAGAGCATCAGGAGGCACCCCAAGGCATAGGGGCTGGGACTGGCAGTAGGATGCCTTGCGGTGGACAGCCGAGCTCGATCCTTATAAAAGCTTTTTAACTGCAGCAGCTTTAGTGGACGCTACTGGAGCTGGAATTACGCGGCTGCTGGCATGAGACTTGCCCTCCAATAGATCCTTGTAAATGGATTTAAAGTGTATTCATTCAAATTAGAGAGACAATTTAAATTAAAAATCTTAGAGCTGCCTCCACCACAGGGGGGCTCGCTCGACCCACCAGCGGACAGGCACCAGTATTGGGAAAGGGGGGCTGGCCGTCAGGGTTCACCGCGGCTCTGGCACAAACCCGGCGACGCGGAGGTGGCACGGGCAGGAGCGGACTGGCCGTCTCGGCTTCTCACTTTTTGGATTTTAGAAGGGCATGACATGCCTATATCTGTGTCTCCCCCTCCTTTTACTCCTCCACCTCTTTTCTTTTCGCATGACTATATGTACTTGTCACTTTTCCATGTGTTAGTTGTGTCTTCTGAGCAGTTTGTCAGCTTTTGGACACCTTTGAAGGTGTTTTCTATGTGTTTCTATGTGTTTTTGTTTGCCTGCCATTGGTTTTAACGGTGTTCGAAGGTGTTCGACGAACAGTTCGACGAACAGTTCGGCGAACACACGGGTGTTCGACGAACCGAACCGAACTCGAACTCTACGGGGGTGGCTCAACACTACTTATGGACCACATTCATGCTGACCTGCTCGTTGAGGAATATGAGTGTCAAGTGGAGGGGGATAATGTTAGGTGTTGGGCATTTGCTGGATTAGAAATGGGTACAGAACCATCAGTGGATTCTGTGGTTTCCCATTCTGGTCCAGCTGGGGTTGATTCTGCTCAGCATCATCGTCAGTACCAATGCCTAGCTGGTGCACGAGATGTACAAGTCGTCTCTTGGGTCTTTGTTCCTAGCATCATGAAGCATATATTGAGGAGGGAGACAGGGCTGCTACAGCCTAAGTCCAGGATTCACTGCACTGAGCATGCCCGTGACATGGCGGACCGCGATTGGTGGTTTGGGAGTCAGCTGATCCGGTGACCTGGCACCGCCTGATTGGTCGCGGGTGATGTCACCAATGGTGCGACGATGGGCAGGGCTTAATCTATAAATAGCCCGCCCACAAACATGGCGGCGCGCTCTGATCATTGAGCTGTGATTGTGTTGTTGTGTGGACGCTTGGTCGTTTGGGCTCCACGTGTGCTTTAGCTTCTGTCAGGCAGGTTTAGCGGGGGATAGGCAGCCTTAGATCGAGGGAGGCAGGTAGCTTCGTTTGACAGTCTGGCTCCAACAAAGGGGTCGCCATACACCCCGAGCTGTCTGCAGACGCCGTATTTCCGGCACCGCCTATAAGCCACATGGAGAGATACTCCTCAATCCGGTAGCACGCCGGCTGGGAGCACGCATACGTTGTCGTGTATCACACACTCATTCTAGTGCTTGCTGTGTAGTCCCTGTGCTGTAAACAGGGCTACAGATACATTATTTATCGCATATCTCTCATGCAGTTAACGGAGATAGTGCGAATCCCTATTCCCGTTCCGGTGTGCAGTAACACGGAAGGGATTGTTATTTCAGTTGGTTGTTTTACCTTCTTACCCAGAAGGTGTTCGGCCGCAGTCCTCCAGGCTGCATCACGGACCCCGGATTCGATTGTTTTCCATTATTTAACAAAGTTGTTTGCAACCGGCCCCCAGCAATGCGTTTTTCAAGCATTTTTGATGCGGAATTTCCGCAGCGTAAACGCTTGAAAAATGATTGGTAATCTGGGATCCATGATCCCCAATGAATATCCGCATGTTCTGTGCACATGCTGCGGAATTTTCCGCAGTGGATTTTCCTTGCGGAAAAATCAGCAGCATGTCCATTATCTGTGTGTTTCCGCATGGGGATTTGAGGTCACAAAGCATTTGAAAAACGCTTGTCAAATCTGCATGTACAAATGCTGCAAAAACGCTTAAAAAAGCGTGTAAAATTAGCAAGCGTTTTTACTACCAAAACATGCAGAAATGCTGCGGAAATTTTCTGCTTCAATTCAGCATCGTGGGCAGATAGCCTAAGAAGAGAAACAACAGTCTAATGCTAACAAAGCCTAAAGGTGGCTATAAAGCGAAGGTCTGGATGATTGGCCCAACTTCACTTTAAACTTGTACGCTCAGCCCTGCGCGTATGTTTTTTTCAATGTGGAAAGGGAAATACTCATGTGGTTGGCACCAAAATTGCTCGTCCCCTAATCAGTGCTGATTGGGAGAGAAAACTGGTGGCGGCAGCAGCTCATAGTTGTTATTATAAGGTTTTTTTCCCATAGAAGCTCTGCCCTGATTCAACTAACAGTTTTTGCCAGATTACTTGAGTAAAACCGATGAACAGGTTGCAAATTTTTAGGTGCTACTTTTTTTCATTTATACACCATTTCTGGACAACTTTTTGAAAAGTGGGGAAATCATTAGTGTTGAGCGAATTTGTTTGGCATTTCAAATTCGTGTTCATGTTTGGGATTCCGGCTTGTTCATGCCAAAAAATCATCTCCACCCACGAACATCCCTGATTTGAGATGTTGTCACGCAGATAACATCGAACACGAACCAAAGTTTGAAATGCCCAATAAATTCGCTCAACACTACAATTCATCCCCAGTACAGCATCGTGAAAATTGATCTTAATTTATGCCATAAAAGTGAATGAGTCCATTGCACTCTCAAGACGAATTTATGCACAACTACTAAAGTCATGCAAGCTTCAGGCTACTATGTCAGCTGCTGCAAATTAAGTTTTGAGAGCTAATGATTATGCAGAAAGCAAAATTCACACCCTTATAGGAATGAAGAATGACCCTAATTATCCACCATTATTATACTTGGCACTCTCTGACTAAATCCAAAAGGTATTCAATTCGGTTGTGTTTAACACTTGCATCAGACAGGTTGTCTGTGATTCTTCCCTTCACTCATATGTAAACTATGACAAGGCGGGGGTCTCCAACCACTCTAGTGTGTTCTAGTGCGTCCACTGATTAGAGGGGCAGGAAAGATGGTGTTTAAAAAATACCTGTAAAAAGTGAATATAAATGAAATTAAAAAAGGTAATAAATGACTTAAATACTTTCGGTTTACAATAATGATGCTTAAAGGTATATTTAAAATATATATACATGTAAAAACATTAACAATAATATAAATACTATGAAACAAAATAATTATTTATTATTATAGCGCCATTAATTCCATGGCGCTTTACATGATTTAAAGGGATATAAATAGCAAACAACAAATACAATAATTTGAACAAAAACAAAATAACTATAAATACAGAAATATATTTAGTTTATAATAATGACATGTAAAGTCATGTTTAAAATATGCATATGAGTAAAAGTATAAAAGAAAAAGCAAAAATCTCTAAATATAAAATGAAATGAAATAACAGGTAATGACATAAATACACTAGGCTTGCAATATTTACAGTACATATACTGCAAAGAATTTTATAAAACATACATAGTTAAAAATATTAAGAAAAAGAAGAAAAACCTCAAATAAAATTAAACAAAAAATAAAATCTTATAAAGAATTAAATATATTAGGCTAAGAATAATTTAATGTAAAGACATTACCAATAATAGTAAGAAAATGAAATTTATTTTATAATAAAATAGTGTTATATACATTATAATGTTTTATTGATTAATAACTTTTGATACTATTATTCAAAAAGTTTCATTTTTTTAAGTACAGTCATAAAATATATGGAAAAGCAAAATATCTAAGTAAATATAATAAGACTAGTCATACAAGTAGCAGTGACGTAATGATCATGACAATTAAATGAATATTATAGTTGGAAAAGTTGTTGGTAGGATTGTTGTAATATTATTTTTCCTCGTCTACTACTACTTTTATTACTGCTACTTTTATTAACGAATTCCTAATTTTATAAATACTTTTCATCACAAGTGGAAACGTTCTGATTGTAAAACATCACATGTTCTCCATCAACTCATCGGAAGAAGTAGCTCCATGACTTTGGGTTTGTTCGCAATACCATTGTTACTAATGTATATCTTATGTACTGAAGATTTCTGTGAGGGGGATATAGCAAACCCCGATGGACCCAATCTCTGGAGGGGCCCGTTAGATAATGTAACCTTTTTATTCAATCAGTTTGTAATTATCAAATAATAAATCTCTCCTCACAACCAAGGAAGGTTCATAGTGATCAGAATCTAAACCACAACAATCAGATGATACTCCTAGGTATAATATACATTCCAATGTTCTTTTATTCTCTCCTATCGACACAGTTGTTCTACTCCTCAGATGATTTACTCTTGAGGTCCCAAGTTATAGTTGACTGTCGAATTCGTATGGAGACCTCTTGACTGTTCCCCAACAAATGAAGTCGGAGGGGAATAAGAATCAGGTAGTTTGAATTTAAAAACCCAATCTCTTTGTTCTCCATCTTACTCGGTTCTTCTCATATAAAACAAATGCATGCTCAGCAAAGCTGAACAGTCATGTGTATGGGAGAGTTGGAAGAAATAGCTGTCTAAAGCCTAGTTCTCATTCATGCCTCGGCTGTAAGATGGGCACTTTTATCCGGGGTTCTATTTAAATCCCCCAAAAAATGGAATTCCTTTGGAACCCCAAGGGGAGCCATTGTCACTTTTTATTCGGTTTAGCCTCTGTTCCAGCAGTGCTTGTCTTTTTTAGACAGACACAAAAGAAATGTTTGACCATGCTTAAAAAATACACCACCAGAATGGACACCATAGTATAAAGAGACCCTGTCCACCTCATAATACTTAATGGCTCCATCAAGGGTTCCTCCTTAATTTTGTTTTACAGAATTTAGATAAAAAACACCTGAAACAAATGCTCATAGTAGAGCACTATATAAATATGAACCCAGCCTTAGGTGTATTAGAGCCTAAAGAGATCAACAAGATCAATGACATCTAGTGGTGCTAAGGCTTTGCAGTTAGTTACCATAGTACAAAATAGGAGGATTCCCCATATTTGTTTGGAGACAATTTTTTCATAACATACAATCCTAATTAGACAACATCAGCACAAATCACTTTCTTGAGAAGAAGGCTTTCCAAAGGCCACCTAAGGTTAAGACCATTCTCTAGAAATACAGAGCAGATTTCCTGTGCCAGATTCTTAGATCTACCATATATTTTCCTGTTTGAGAAGACCACTTTTCAGTGCAACTGTAGGGAATCGTCCTAGAGAGGGTTCATTGTATTCTATCTTGCTCGGACATTCCTGGGGCCATGTCAAGTTTTGCAGTTCAGCATCATTGAAATAAATGGTGCATTATAAGATGCTGCCCATAGTAAAGAGTGGCACTATTAGAGATAAAAATAAATTGACTATTTCACTGAATTTTCCATGACAATCTTTTGCTCCATCTTGAAAGCCTGTCCATCTAGTATTAAATTCCATTTAGATTTATTGTAGCGTTTTTTTAATTCCCCCTTAGCTGTAATGATTTTATCCCTGCTCAGAAGGAAGAAGTCGGGGACAGGACAGTTCTGTAAGCAAAAAGTTTAATCTCTAAAGAGATTTATTGTTCCGCGTTGACTCACAATTGAGAACATTATTTTTCTCTTCACCTTCCAGACTAGAAAGAAAAGCAAAAGTGTCAGGGGGTCTAATTACAAAACAAACAGTGTAAATGGCGGAGTGTGTAGTGCTAGACTGCTGAGCATGCAGAAATTTCTTTTACTGTACTACAAAATTATTGGTAGGCTACTTTTCACAATGAAAAATAAATGAAACCTTAATTCCACCGATTGAAGACTTCCATCAAAGTCAGAGACAAAGGAAAAACTATGAGCTAGAAGTTTATGCCCATAAATTTGTAATTACACAGATATTATATGAAACGTTTAGAGATTCTATTCGATTTGCAAAATTCAAATTTAATTTATTTGTCATAAATCGAATTGTTGAAAGCTGTTAATTATGCTCTGAGGCTTCTCCAAACTACAGAGCTGTCAAAAAATATGCTTACCTCATCCTTCACTTCCTACCCAGTCCTCCTCTGGTTTGCTTCCCCTTTTGGCTCCAGTCTTCTCTTCTATTTTCAGTCGTCTTCAATTTTTGGCATAAACAGAACAGTGTAGGCCTTATATAACGCAATGATTTCAATTGAGGCACAAAAACTGGGGGCGGAAGTAATTACAGAAGAAATAGGGAGCATGCAAGCCAGCAGAGTATCATGCAGGGAGTTGTGGCACCAGTACTGGTGAGGGGCAAGTTGAGAATATTGTTTTCTTTTTTGTTTTTTTAACCTCTTAGCAACTGCTAATAGAATCAAGAAAAATTAAGTCGAGCTGCCAGTTTACTTTATTTGAGTAGCAAAAAATTAAGCTCTTGCAATTAAATTTTTTTGGGGGGAAATTCAGTTGCTGCCTTATTTTGTTTCCTTTCTTGCTTGTAACTACAACATTGTATATATTTTACAACAAATCCCTTTTCAAATACCCTCTTAAAAATTCCCAAATTATTAGAGGGGTAAGACCGGTTTGGTCAATTATTAGTATGAACAAGTCAGGGATTGTACCATTGGTATAATCTGTGCAGCTGAACAGGGGCACAAGAGTTAAGGAGACCCACTTTCATGCATTTAAGATTAGTAATAGATCATTCTATGCTTATAGTCTGCAATTGTCCACATTAATGTGCTGATGAGAATGATGATCTTTTGTAGAAAATTTCATCTGATGATCGAACAATTTGCTTGTTTGTCAGGTGATGGGCAGCCTGTTAACATTGAATGATTATGGATAATCGAGCATTCTTAGGTAAGCTCGTTCACAATAATCGTGCAATGTAGCTCAACCTTTATGTGGCAAGCACATTGATTTTAAAATTGTGATAAACATCTGGTTAACCCTCAACGAAACTTGAGACAACCTAATTGTGGTCTGGTGTTAGCCTAAACTTTCACGCACGCATACCCTAGAGCTTGAACTACAGGGGGAAGCAGTCAAAGTGAGTGAGAAACCACCAGAAACTATCACCGCATTGAAAAGTGATGTCATGATTAGTGATGTCTGTTTCAATGGCTAGGTTGGACTTTGCTTTCCCTGTTTATGCATTCTCTCATTTTCAATGCTCACTGACAGTGCGCTCTTTTGCCAGCTTGTCACTTCTCATTAGATCTGGCGAGGGAGTGCACTGTCACTACATAGTCAAAGGAAATTAGCACTTGGAACAGGGAGCTCATATTGATCATCCCTTAATATTGACAAGTAACACGCACAAAGTAGAGCAGGGACTAGCCCAGACCCTGAAACAGACATCACTGATGACTCTTCCTTTCATTTTGGGATAGAGCATGCACTGGGGATTCTCAAAGTGAACGTCATCGGATTGAAAGTAAAAAAAATAGCTAGTGTAGAGAGGGAATGCTAGAGAATTTTTAATTGAAATATATTAGAAAAGTTATAAGATTGTTGAATTAAATAGACATTTAGGATAAAATTGGAGTTTGGTTTTGGATAAATCCTTGCTAGAAAGTGGAAACAACATGGCAGGGATATCTTTATTCCTCCACTTCATTTTTCCCATTGATACTATTTTCAACAGATACTACAATTGATCCTAGCCAAATGGTGGATCAGCAATTATAATGAGCACCATGTAGTACAGCATGCAGTGGCACTGTCGGGAAATTGAACAGTTATATGCAAGTTTACTAAAAAATAACAGGTGATCAATGCACACTCTAGTAAAAAGACCCCTTTATAACACAGGAAGCTTTTTAATTTAAAGACTTTATAAAAAGTTTTTTTTTCCTTCAAATAAAGTTTTTTTTTCTCAATATCAATTAACTCTTGCAAATGTATTTCAATACTGCCAACTACATTGTTTGCTGGGCTGTGTTCAAAAACACATTTTGTATGCAAATAAATGTATTCACAACATACATATTGTACATTGCATTGTAGTTAATTTTCACAGCTCTTTATATTTTTTTTTGCGGAGACTTCCTGCACATCAGTGGTTTGTATCTGAATCTTCTTACAAGCTGCCATTGTTTTTATATGTAGAGTTTCATTGCATGTGAAAAAGGATGTCTCCAGCGGCGGACCTTCTGTGTTTATACACAATATTGATATTCATTGACCAGAGAATGCCATCACAAAGATAACAAAGACCTCAAATTACTCTGTAAAAAAAGTCAAAATATCAAGATTTTATTGAATTGCCAGCCTTTATTTTTCCCCTATTTTTACATATGCAATTCTACTGAATAAAAAAAGGCGCAAATTACTAGAAGACCACAGAAATGCATCAAGGCACATAACTAAAGGACTACAAAATCATTAGCACAACTGAAAAAAAGATACATGCAATTTAGAATTGATGCCGCACCTGACTGCTTCCCTGTAGCCGGCCCTGGTCTTTCAACTATCTCAGGTTGGGTTGCAAGCCACGAATATGCATGTGAAAAGCTGAGCATGGAGACATTTGAGTTAAAAGAATGGGGAAATTATTTAAAAGGAACCTGCCAGCTGAAAAATGCTGCCCAATCCTTGCCCAAACTAGTACATTTTGTATGACCTTAGTGTGTCCGTGAATTTGTAACTGAATCACCTTGAACAAAAGACACACTAAGGCATTTATATATGTGGTCCTGAAGAAGGGGACTTGACACCTATTTATACTAGCAGAGGTAGGCAATTAATTAGCTCGAGGGGCCACATGAGAGATCTTGACTGTTGAGGAAGGATGCAGAGAGTGGTGATATTGGGACACCGGGCAGTGGCAGTATGCAGCGGCCGGTGGCCCAGTGTTTTCAGCCCTTCGGCTGTCTTGGTTCATGAATAGAGATGAACGTTGTTCGACTCGAACTGTTCGCCAATCTCAAATTCGAGCTGTTTTGGCCGGTGTTCGAGCCGTTCGGCGAACACGAACGATTTGAGAAAAATTCGGCTGTTCGAGGTTATGTTCGATAACTGTTCGTGCACCAAAATCATAACTGGATTTTTTCTCAGTAATGATGAAAATTAATGTTAATACGCAGTTTGTGTGTACAGCGGGGTGGGGGGAGGGGCAGGGGATGGAATAATGAAGATCTCCATTTTTTTTTCTCTTTCCCGCATTTACAGTGGGGAGGTGCAATCTATCAGCCTATCAGCAGCGCACACACGGAGCGAAGTGCCTTTTTTCACACAAGCAAGGGCATGTGTCATTGGCAGTGTATGTCACATGCCCTTGCCCTATAAGACCAAGCCATTTTCCCCGTCGCCACCATTTTCTCACTGCTGCAGCTGCGTGTTAGACGGCACCGCTGTTGCTGTGTGCGCTATACCTTGTTAATTTCAAGCCAATTTTCGCACAAATATACAGATAGCTTGGGAGTAGGGAATCATTGTGATTGCAGTCCTTTTAAGGACTAGGTTACAGCATTTCCTACGACTTTTATCAGGCAGGTCTGTGCTCTTAAATAGATAGATTGTGGGAGTAAAGACTAATTGTAATTGCAGTCCTTTTCAGGACTAGGTTACATCAGTTCCTATCAGTTTTTGCCAGGCAGGTCTGTGCCAGTGCTGTGCAAGTTTTTTTCACAGCATTTGGCTGAATCTAGCAAAGCTAATCCTTTTTGCCCTATTGCAGAGTGTGTTAGTCAGTGAAGTAGCCTATCTGTGTTGCAAGATATACCACCTGTGTATAGAATACCAATTTTTTTACTGCACCTAGTGAAGTAAAATCTTTTGGGCATAGCATCATTCTATTAGTCCGTCTATACTGACCTCCATCAGGTTGCAAACTGAATATAATTTTTATCTGCATCTAGCTCTGAAAAAATATTTGGCCTTCTAGCAGTGTGTGGGACTTTCTTTATTAGTCCATCTATACTGACCTCCACCAGGTTGCAAACTGAATATATTTTTTTCTGCATCTACCTCTGAAAAAATATTTGGGCTTCTAGCTGTGTGTGGGACTTGTTCTATTAGTCCATCTATACTGACCTCCATCAGGTTGCAAACTGAATATAATTTTTTTCTGCATCTACCTCTGAAAAAATATTTGGCCTTCTAGCAGTGTGTGGGACTTGTTCTATTAGTCCATCGATACTGACCTGCATCAGGTTGCAAATTAAAAATAATTTAAATCTGCATCTAGCTCTGAAAAAATATTTGGCCTTCTAGCAGTGTGTGGGACTTTCTCTATTAGTCCATCTATACTGACCTCCATCAGGTTGCAAATTAAAAATATTTTTTTGTCTGCATCTAGCTCTGAAAAAATATTTGGCCTTCTAGCAGTGTGTGGGGCTTTCTTTTTTAGTCCATCTATACTGACCTCCATCAGGTTGCAAACTGAATATATTTTTTTTCTGCATCTAGCTCTGAAAAAATATTTGGCCTTCTAGCTGTGTGTGGGACTTGTTCTATTAGTCCATCTATACTGACCTCCATCAGGTTGCAAACTGAATATAATTTTTTTCTGAATCTAGCTCAGAAAAAATATTTGGCCTTCTAGCAGTGTGTGGGACTTTCTCTATTAGTCCATCTATACTGACCTCCATCAGGTTGCAAATTAAAAATATTTTTTTGTCTGCATCTAGCTCTGAAAAAATATTTGGCCTTCTAGCAGTGTGTGGGGCTTTCTTTTTTAGTCCATCTATACTGACCTCCATCAGGTTGCAAACTGAATATATTTTTTTTCTGCATCTAGCTCTGAAAAAATATTTGGCCTTCTAGCTGTGTGTGGGACTTGTTCTATTAGTCCATCTATACTGACCTCCATCAGGTTGCAAACTGAATATAATTTTTTTCTGAATCTAGCTCAGAAAAAATATTTGGCCTTCTAGCAGTGTGTGGGACTTTCTCTATTAGTCCATCTATACTGACCTCCATCAGGTTGCAAACTGAATATAATTTTTATCTGCATCTAGCTCTGAAAAAATATTTGGCCTTCTAGCAGTGTGTGGGACTTTCTTTATTAGTCCATCTATACTGACCTCCATCAGGTTGCAAACTGAATATATTTTTTTCTGCATCTACCTCTGAAAAAATATTTGGGCTTCTAGCTGTGTGTGGGACTTGTTCTATTAATCCATCTATACTGACCTCCATCAGGTTGCAAACTGAATATAATTTTTTTCTGCATCTACCTCTGAAAAAATATTTTGCCTTCTAGCAGTGTGTGGGACTTGTTCTATTAGTCCATCTATACTGACCTGCATTAGGTTGCAAATTAAAAATAATTTATATCTGCATCTAGCTCTGAAAAAATATTTGGCCTTCTAGCAGTGTGTGGGACTTTCTCTATTAGTCCATCTATACTGACCTCCATCAGGTTGCAAATTAAAAATAATTTTTTGTCTGCATCTAGCTCTGAAAAAATATTTGGCCTTCTAGCAGTGATTTAGGTCTTTTTTTTTTAGTCCATCTATACTGACCTCCATCAGGTTGCAAACTGAATATATTTTTTTTCTGCATCTAGCTCTGAAAAAATATTTGGCCTTCTAGCTGTGTGTGGGACTTGTTCTATTAGTCCATCTATACTGACCTCCATCAGGTTGCAAACTGAATATATTTTTTTTCTGCATCTAGCTCTGAAAAAATATTTGGCCTTCTAGCAGTGTGTGGGACTTTCTCTATTAGTCCATCTATACTGACCTCCATCAGGTTGCAAATTAAAAATAATTTTTTGTCTGCATCTGGCTCTGAAAAAATATTTGGCCTTCTAGGAGTGTGTGGGACTTTCTCTATTAGTCCATCTATACTGACCTCCATCAGGTTGCAAACTGAATATATTTTTTTTCTGCATCTACCTCTGAAAAAATATTTGGGCTTCTAGCTGTGTGTGGGACTTGTTCTATTAGTCCATCTATACTGACCTCCATCAGGTTGCAAACTGAATATAATTTTTTTCTGCATCTACCTCTGAAAAAATATTTGGGCTTCTAGCTGTGTGTAGGACTTGTTCTATTAGTCCATCTATACTGACCTCCATCAGGTTGCAAACTGAATACAATTTTTTTCTGCATCTACCTCTGAAAAAATATTTGGGTTTCTAGCTGTGTGTGGGACTTGTTCTATTAGTCCATCTATACTGACCTCCATCAGGTTGCAAATTGAATATAATTTTTTTCTGCATCTAACCCAGCCAATAGTTTTGGCCTAATACCACAGTTTGGCCACTCAGCTCTGCTCGGTTCCCATCCATTGTTTTTTTGTGCAAACAACTCCAGACTTGTGAATTAGTTAACCACCAAAATGAGTGGAAAAAGGCCTGCTGCTGGTGGAAAGGGGAATAGGCGTGTTGGGTAGGGGAAAAAAGGTTGTGTCCATGGGGTAGGTGTTAAAGCAACTGTAACATCTGCAGAAGAAAGACCATCTTCCAGCCAAACTAAAATGTCTACTTCTTTTAGCAGACAATGTGATAAGATCCCTTTCTTATGGCCACGCCAATCGCTACAAATTCCAGATGAGGCACAAAAACAGCAGGTGCTTCAACGGATATCAAGTGCTCCTTTAAGTGGGCTCTCCTCCACATCAACTTCAACATCACAAATACTCCAGTCCTCAAAGGTGTCACCCCAATCGCACTTGCTTCCTCACAGCTCCCAAATCTCCAGCTGCCCGTCTGAGTATGAGGTAGAACAGATGGTTGAGTCTGCAGAGCTGTTTACTCATACTATAGCCTGGGAATCAGAGGTCGACTCCAGCGCTTCAGTGAATCCAGATGAGGAAATGATCTGCACTGATGCCCAGAATCTTTATGAGTCGGATCCAGGACCAGACGCAGAAGGTTCTGACCATAATGTAGACCCTCATTCCCAAACTGTAACTCTTGTTGGTGGAGACAATGAGGAAGACGATGATGAGACTCAAATACCTGATTGGAGCGACAACTTTAGTTTTTTGTCAGGGCAGGAACAGGTTGGCTCTGAGGACGACGGGTGTGATAACTAGTGTTGAGCCACCCCCGTAGTGTTCGAGTTCGGTTCGGTTCGTCGAACACCCGTGTGTTCGCCGAACTGTTCGTCGAACACCTTCGAACACCGTTAAAACCAATGGCAGGCAAACAAAAACACATAGAAACACATAGAAAACACCTTCAAAGGTGTCCAAAAGCTGACAAACTGCTCAGAAGACACAACTAACACATGGAAAAGTGACAAGTACATATAGTCATGCGAAAAGAAAAGAGGTGGAGGAGTAAAAGGAGGGGGAGACACAGATATAGGCATGTCATGCCCTTCTAAAATCCAAAAAGTGAGAAGCCGAGACGGCCAGTCCGCTCCTGCCCGTGCCACCTCCGTGTCGCCGGGTTTGTGCCAGAGCCGCGGTGAACCCTGTCGGCCAGCCCCCCTCTCCCAATACTGGTGCCTGTCCGCTGGTGGGTCGAGAGAGCCCCCCTGTGGTGGAGGCAGATCTAAGCTTTTTAATTTAAATTGTCCCTCTAATTTGAATGAATACACTTTATATCCATTTACAAGGATCTATTGGAGGGCAAGTCTCATGCCAGCAGCCGCGTAATTCCAGCTCCAGTAGCATCCACTAAAGCTGCTGCAGTTAAAAAGCTTTTATAAGGATCGAGCTCGGCTGTCCACCGCAAGGCATCCTAGTGCCAGTCCCAGCCCCTATGCCTTGGGGTGCCTCCTGATGCTCTTCACTAAGTATCCCGTGGTCCCGAAGCATTTCCTTTGAAAAAATTAAGTGTCCAAACTACAGGTGGTGTAGCTTGCTTAACAGCCGGGATAATCCGCTGACTAGCAGACACTGCTACTAGGCACAAAGTATTTCCTGGGCTAGATGCAGTTAAAAATTTGTAAGTAGATACTCTCGTTGGATGCTGAGAAAGCATTCCATAGAGTCTCCTGGCACGCCATATATGATTCTCTTAAAAAGCTTGGGGTAGGGGTCTAGGGGACCCTTTTATAGCCAAAATCACAGCCCTGTATCACAATACGTCACCTAGGCTGAAGATAAATGGAACTGTAGCACCGAGGGCTCGGTTGCTACAGACGTATTGCACCTCACCCAGAGGTGTGATATCTCACTCTCAGATAAGGATGGAGTGTGGATCAGGACCCGACACCTGCATGCATTACACCACATTGCCGTGGGGCAGGGCGACCAATATGCCCCTGAGATGGGCACGACAGTCCCTGTCCCTGGCTGGAGTGGGGGGAGGGAACACTGAGGAAGGGGAACCCTGCAGTGCAGGAGCAGGGAGGAAGCAGTTCCTGGGTGCATTGAGAAGGGAGTATAAAAGGTGGGCACCATCTTAGTTCAGTGCAGAGAAGTCTGAGCAGAAGTGGCAGGGAGCAGGGGCTCTGCATGAGCTCTGCTCCGGAGGCGGGCCTAGTAACAGAGGCCCAGGCCTGCAAGAGGGAGAAGGAAGGAAGAGGAGCGGAGAAGGCTCCAGGAACGAGGAATGAAGGGATCCCAGGGGTGCGGACGGGCGAGTCGCCACCGCACGCCCGAATCCACCTGCGTGGAGGGGTCAGGCCAAAGGGGGAGACCGGTCCCCGAACTAGTGGAGGCAGGAAACGACCCTCAGCTAGAAACCGGAGGCTCTGACATTTTATGTGGCGCAGCCCCTTGCTCCACCCGCTAGGAAGGCACCACATAGGGTCAGGGAAACTGGCGCCAAGTTTACCAAGAGGAGGCCCGAGGCAGCCGGACAGAAGTGTTGGTAAGAAAGGCCAGACAAAGGACACACAAAGGGGGTCCTGTGAAGCGTTCCAAAGTTATCTGGGAGTTGTCTGAGCCCCTCACCTGGTGAGCACAGTACGACGTGGGCAGCCGTTACCTGCAGACGTGGTCTGGATAATAAGAACTGTGAGTAAAGGCCCTGAACTGCATCACTGACTCCGTGTCGTTACTGCTGCTGCCCTGCACCATCACCCCCATCCTCCGCATACACTGCCCTGAGGCTATACTCCTCCCGTGGGGAGTTATGCTACGCTCTGCTGCACCCACAACACCAGCCTTAGCGGTCTGCCCTGTAGCGGCGGTTCACTCTGACCGCAATCCACGGGTGGCGTAGTCGGACATTTAAACATCAAAACCACATAAATAGTTCCGCCACTGGTTTGACCGCCCTGAGCCACGGAACCGGATCGCCGCCACGAAGACTACAACCACCAGCATCCACCAAAAAGGGTCCGGCTCCGGGTGTCCCAAGGCCCAGGGGGTGCGTCAGAACATTTTCATCACCTTTCACAATCACCAATGGGACAAGGCAGGGATGTCCTCTGTCCCCTCTCTTATACATCCTAGTGACGGAGCACCTGCTCTCATCAATTCGCCATAACCCCAATATTAGGTGGATTGAGGTGGGAGGCACCGAGTACAAGTGCTCTCTATTTGCTGATGATGTCCTAATATATATCACTCAATCACATATATCCATCCCTGCTGTTATGGCTGAAATAGATCACTTTGTTACATGGTAAAATTTTAAAATCAATGCAGCGAAGTCTGAGGCCCTCGATGTCTCCCTCCCTAAATCCATATAGGATTCCATCCAGTCCAACTTTCCCTTTGCCTGGCTCTCACAGGGTATCAAATACTTAGGAATTCCTATTCATAGAGACCTCTCCCATCTATGTTATCTTAATTTTGGGCCCTTTATTGAACAATTCCATACAGACCACGGTTGGCAAGTTGGAACTGTGAGATTCACTACGTGCACCACTGGTATTTTGTGGAAAAGCACATGTAAGATTCTGCAACAGTCTCTGCTGATACTCCTGCATGCGTGCATCCCTTTCTATGGCAGGAATAATTTCTGCAAATTTACTTTTGTACCGGGGATCTAACAGTGTGGCAACCCAGTAGTCAGGATTATTTCTAATTCTCACAATTCGAGGGTCATGTTGCAGGTAGTGCAGCAAGAAGGCACTCATGTGTGTTGCGCATCCAGGAGCACCAAATCCCTGTTGTGTTGGTGGCGAGGTAACAATCATGCTTCCTTCCTCTGTCCTCTCCCCCCAACCTCGCACAACAGAAATGTGATCAAGGTCTCCCTCATCTGATGAGTCTTCCATCAGTTCGTCCTCCACTTCTTCCTGGGCTCCTGCACCTTCCTCACTAGTTTGGCTGCTACCATGCGCCCTGGTAAAATCATCTCCCCCACCCTCACATGCCTGCCGCCCTGGTGCTGCCGACCGTCTGGACCTTGCAGATGTTAGCCCTTCCGCATACAACTCCTCCTCCTCTACTTCCTCCACCTCCTCTTGTGCCACCACCTGACTCCGAATTCTGTTTAACATGTGCTCCAGCATGTAAATCACCGGAATAGTCATGCTGATAATGGCATCGTCAGCACTAAACATCTTCGTCGCCATTTCAAAACTGTGCAGAAGGGTGCATAGGTCCCTGATCTGAGACCACTCCTCCAGCGTGATTTGCCCCACCTCTGAATCTCGTTGGCCCAGGCTATACGTCAGAACGTATTGCACCAGGGCTTGTCGGTGCTGCCACAGTCGCTGCAACATGTGCAGAGTTGAATTCCACCGGGTAGGCACATCGCATTTTAGCCGGTGAAGTGGCAGGCCCAACGACTTCTGTAGAGATGTAAGTCGCTGAGCTGCGGGATGCGAACGGCGGAAGTGAGCACACAGCGACCGTGCCCTCTGCAGAAGGCCATCTAGTCTGGGATAGTGGGCTAAAAATTGCTGGACAACCAGGTTCAACACGTGAGCCATACAAGGCACGTGTGTGACATTGCCCCGGCGAAGGGCCGCACCCAGGTTTGCAGCATTGTCGCACACGGCCTTCCCTGGTTTCAGGTCCAGTGGAGACAACCATTCATGAAATTGGTTCTCCAGAGCTGACCACAACTCCTCAGCTGTGTGACTCACATTTCCCAGACATTTCAATGTAAAAACCGCCTGATGACGTTGAGCCCTACTGCCAGCATAGTAAGGAGGTGTGCAGGATCCCTTCTGCGCAGTTAGAAAGCTTGTGACATGACCAGACAGGCTTTGGGTGCAGGTGGAAGACCGAGAGGAGGTTGAGGAGGCAGAAGCAGTGGAGGAAAAATGACATAAAGAGGATTGACGCACAACTCGTTGGGACGGCAAGACTTGGACAGCAGCCCCTTGTCCTGCTGTCACCATAGTTACCCAGTGCCCAGTCAGCGACATGTAACGCCCCTGTCCATGCCTACTCGTCCAAGTGTCTGTGGTGAAATGCACCCTGTCACACACAGAGTTTCTCAAAGAAGCGGTGATGTTGTGTGCGACATGCTGGTGGAGCGCAGGCACACCTTTCTTTGAGAAGTAGTGCCGACTGGGCATCTGGTACTGGGGCACTGCGATGGACATAAGGTCTCGAAAATCCTCTGTGTCCACCAGGCGGAAAGGCAGCATTTCTGTAGCCAAGAGCTTGCAGATGGTGAAATTCAACCTCTTAGCTTTCTCATGGCTAGGAGGAAATGGTCTTTTACTTGTCCACATCTGAGGGACCGAGGGCTGGCTATTGTGCTTAGACGGGGTTGATAAGGGTGTCCCCGGCAAACTGCCGGTCTGTGAGGAAGATGCAGGCGGACATGTTAGGTTGCCTTGATCCAAAGGTGGTGCTATCGATGTCGGACAGCGCTCAAGACCAGCTGGTGTTACCACCTCCAAAGAAAATGATGACCTGCCAATCACGCTGGCTGTTGCGGGTAAAGAGGTGGCAGGTCTGCGCCCCAAAACAGGTGTGACTGCTGTCCCCCCAGTCACAGAGGATGAAGAGGCCGCGGATGCACAAGATATGGCAGACGGTGGTTGGCCCGGCCGGCTAGACCGCATTGTAGCACACTGAGCTTCCCACTGCAACTTATGCTTCATGTCCATGTGCCGGTTCATGCATGAAGTACTCAAACTATGTATTTTTTGGCCTCTACTTAGCTTTTGCTGACAAATGTTACAGATAACACGAGTTGGGTCATCTTTATCGATCTGAAAAAATGCCCAGGCTATGCAAGGCTTAGCACCCATGCGACCTGAAGAGCCACCATGACTTGTGGTGAGAGGCAGAGTTGTGTTTGAGGATGCAGTTGTTGACGTGCTTCCAGTACTACGTCTCTGTCCAGGAAGGCGCAACCTGACTTCGTCGTCACTAGCATCTTCCTCCACCTCCTCTGCTGACCTCATCTCTTGGCTGACTGTGGGTTGACAGTAAGTGGGATCTCCGACCTCATCATCATCACCCTGTGCGTTATCACACCCGTCGTCCTCAGAGCCAACCTGTTCCTGCCCTGACAAAAAACTAAAGTTGTCGCTCCAATCAGGTATTTGAGTCTTATCATCGTCTTCCTCATTGTCTCCACCAACAGGAGTTACAGTTTGGGAATGAGGGTCTACATTATGGTCAGAACCTTCTGCGTCTGGTCCTGGATCCGACTCATAAAGATTCTGGGCATCAGTGCAGATCATTTCCTCGTCTGGATTCACAGAAGCGCTGGAGTCGACCTCTGATTCCCAGGCTATAGTATGAGTAAACAGCTCTGCAGACTCAACCATCTGTTCTACCTCATACTCAGACGGGCAGCTGGAGATTTGGGAGCTGTGAGGAAGCAAGTGCGATTTGGGTGACACCTTTGAGGACTGGAGTATTTGTGATGTTGAAGTTGATGTGGAGGAGAGCCCACTTAAAGGAGCACTTGATATCCGTTGAAGCACCTGCTGTTTTTGTGCCTCATCTGGAATTTGTAGCGATTGGCGTGGCCGTAAGAAAGGGATCTTATCACATTGTCCGCTAAAAGAAGTAGACATTTTAGTTTGGCTGGAAGATGGTCTTTCTTCTGCACCTACCCCACGGACACAACCTTTTTTCCCCTTCCCAACACGCCTATTCCCCTTTCCACCAGCAGCAGGCCTTTTTCCACTCATTTTGGTGGTTAACTAATTCACAACTCTGGAGTTGTTTGCACAAAAAAACAATGGATGGTAACCGAGCAGAGCTGAGTGGCCAAACTGTGGTATTAGGCCAAAACTATTGGCTGGGTTAGATGCAGAAAAAAATTATTTTTAATTTGCAACCTGATGGAGGTCAGTATAGATGGACTAATAGACCAAGTCCCACACACCGCTAGAAGCCCAAATATTTTTTCAGAGCTAGATGCAGAAAATTTTTTTATTCAATTTGCAACCTGATGGAGGTCAGTATAGATGGACTAATAGACCAAGTCCCACACACTGCTAGAAGCCCAAATATTTTTTCAGAGCTAGATGCAGAAAAAAATTATTTATAATTTGCAACCTGATGGAGGTCAGTATAGATGGACTAATAGACCAAGTCCCACACACCGCTAGAAGCCCAAATATTTTTTCAGAGCTAGATGCAGAAAAAAATTATTTTTAATTTGCAACCTGATGGAGGTCAGTATAGATGGACTAATAGACCAAGTCCCACACACCGCTAGAAGCCCAAATATTTTTTCAGAGCTAGATGCAGAAAAAAATTATATTCAATTTGCAACCTGCTGGATGTCAGTATAGAAGGACTAATAGAACAAGTCCCACACACTGCTAGAAGCCCAAATATTTTTTCAGAGCTAAATGAAGAAAAAAATTATTTTTAATTTGCAACCTGCTGGAGGTCAGTATAGATGGACTAATAGACCAAGTCCCACACACTGCTAGAAGCCCAAATATTTTTTCAGAGCTAGATGCAGAAAAAAATTATATTCAGTTTGCAACCTGATGGAGGTCAGTATAGATGGACTAATAGAATGATGCTATGCCCAAAAGATTTTACTTCACTAGGTGCAGTAAAAAAATTGGTATTCTATACACAGGTCGTATATCTTGCAACACAGATAGGCTACTCCACTAACTAACACACTCTGCAATAGGCCAAAAAGGATTAGCTTTGCTAGATTCAGCCAAATGCTGTGAAAAAAACTTGCACAGCACTGGCACAGACCTGCCTGGCAAAAACTGATAGGATCTGATGTAACCTAGTCCTGAAAAGGACTCCAATTACAATTAGTCTTTACTCCCACAATCTATCTATTTAAGAGCACAGACCTGCCTGATAAAAGTCGTAGGAAATGCTGTAACCTAGTCCTTAAAAGGACTGCAATCACAACTATTCCCTACTCCCAAGCTATCTGTATATTTGTGCGAAAATTGGCTTGAAATTAACAAGGTATAGCGCACACAGCAACAGCGGTGCCGTCTAACACGCAGCTGCAGCAGTGAGAAAATGGTGGCGACGGGGAAAATGGCTTGGTCTTATAGGGCAAGGACATGTGACATACACTGCCAATCACACATGCCCTTGCTTGTGTGAAAAAAAGCACTTCGCTCCGTGTGTGCGCTGCTGATAGGCTGACAGATTGCACCTCGCCACTGCAAATGCGGGAAAGAGAAAAAAAAATGGAGATCTTCATTGTTCCTGCAGAGATCCATCCCCTGCCCCTCCCCCCGCCCCGCTGTACACTCAAACTGCGTATTAACATTAATTTTCATCATTACTGAGAAAAAATCCAGTTATGATTTTGGTGCACGAACAGTTATCGAACATAACCTCGAACAGCCGAATTTTTCTCAAATTGTTCGTGTTCGCCGACCGGCTCGAACACCGCCCAAAACAGCTCGAATTTGAGATTGGCGAACAGTTCGAATAGAACAACGCTCATCTCTAGTGATAACGCACAGGGTGATGATGATGAGGTTGGAGATCCCACTTACTGTCAACTCACAGTCAGCCAAGAGATGAGGTCAGCAGAGGAGGTGGAGGAAGATGCTAGTGACGATGAGGTCAGGTTGCGCCTTCCTGGACAGAGACGTAGTACTGGAAGCACGTCAACAACTGCATCCTCAAACACAACTCTGCTTCTCACCACAAGTCGTGGTGGCTCTTCAGGTCGCATGGGTGCTAAGCCTTGCATAGCCTGGGCATTTTTTCAGATCGATAAAGATGACCCAACTCGTGTTATCTGTAACATTTGTCAGCAAAAGCTAAGTAGAGGCCAAAAAATACATAGTTTGAGTACTTCATGCATGAACCGGCACATGGACATGAAGCATAAGTTGCAGTGGGAAGCTCAGTGTGCTACAATGCGGCCTAGCCGGCCGGGCCAACCACCGTCTGCCATATCTTGTGCATCCGCGGCCTCTTCATCCTCTGTGACAGGGGGGACAGCAGTCACACCTGTTTTGGGGCGCAGACCTGCCACCTCTTTACCCGCAACAGCCAGCGTGATTGGCAGGTTATCATTTTCTTTGGAGGTGGTAACACCAGCTGGTGTTGAGCGCTGTCCGACATCGATAGCACCACCTTTGGATCAAGGCAACCTAACATGTCCGCCTGCATCTTCCTCACAGACCGGCAGTTTGCCGGGGACACCCTTATCAACCCCGTCTAAGCACAATAGCCAGCCCTCGGTCCCTCAGATGTGGACAAGTAAAAGACCATTTCCTCCTAGCCATGAGAAAGCTAAGAGGTTGAATTTCACCATCTGCAAGCTCTTGGCTACAGAAATGCTGCCTTTCCGCCTGGTGGACACAGAGGATTTTCGAGACCTTATGTCCGTCGCAGTGCCCCAGTACCAGATGCCCAGTCGGCACTACTTCTCAAAGAAAGGTGTGCCTGCGCTCCACCAGCATGTCGCACACAACATCACCGCTTCTTTGAGAAACTCTGTGTGTGACAGGGTGCATTTCACCACAGACACTTGGACGAGTAGGCATGGACAGGGGCGTTACATGTCGCTGACTGGGCACTGGGTAACTATGGTGACAGCAGGATAAGGGGCTGCTGTCCAAGTCTTGCCGTCCCCACGAGTTGTGCGTCAATCCTCTTTATGTCAAAGTTCCTCCACTGTTTCTGCCTCCTCAACCTCCTCTCGGTCTTCCACCTGCACCCAAAGCCTGTCTGGTCATGCCACAAGCTTTCTAACTGCGCAGAAGGGATCCTGCACACCTCCTTACTATGCTGGCAGTAGGGCTCAACGTCATCAGGCGGTTTTTACTTTGAAATGTCTGGGAAATGTGAGTCACACAGCTGAGGAGTTGTGGTCAGCTCTGGAGAACCAATTTCATGAATGGTTGTCTCCACTGGACCTGAAACCAGGGAAGGCCGTGTGCGACAATGCTGCAAACCTGGGTGCGGCCCTTCGCCGGGGCAATGTCACACACGTGCCTTGTATGGCTCACGTGTTGAACCTGGTTGTCCAGCAATTTTTAGCCCACTATCCCAGACTAGATGGCCTTCTGCAGAGGGCACGGTCGCTGTGTGCTCACTTCCGCCGTTCGCATCCCGCAGCTCAGCGACTTACATCTCTACAGAAGTCGTTGGGCCTGCCACTTCACCGGCTAAAATGCGATGTGCCTACCCGGTGGAATTCAACTCTGCATATGTTGCAGCGACTGTGGCAGCACCGACAAGCCCTGGTGCAATACGTTCTGACGTATAGCCTGGGCCAACGAGATCTAGAGGTGGGGCAAATCACGCTGGAGGAGTGGTCTCAGATCAGGGACCTATGCACCCTTCTGCACAGTTTTGAAATGGCGACGAAGATGTTTAGTGCTGACGATGCCATTATCAGCATGACTATTCTGGTGATTTACATGCTGGAGCACATGTTAAACAGAATTCGGAGTCAGGTGGTGGCACAAGAGGAGGTGGAGGAAGTAGAAGAGGAGGAGTTGTATGCGGAAGGGCTAACATCTGCAAGGTCCAGACGGTCGGCAGCACCAAGGCGGCAGGCATGTGAGGGTGGGGGAGATGGTTTTACCAGGGCGCATGGTAGCAGCCAAACTAGTGAGGAAGGTGCAGGAGCCCAGGAAGAAGTGGAGGACGAACTGATGGAAGACTCATCAGATGAGGGAGACCTTGATCACATTTCTGTTGTGCAAGGTTGGGGGGAGAGGACAGAGGAAGGAAGCATGATTGTTACCTTGCCACCAACACAACAGGGACTTGGTGCTCCTGGATGCGCAACACACATGAATGCCTTCTTGCTGCACTACCTGCAACATGACCCTCGAATTGTGAGAATTAGAAATAATCCTGACTACTGGGTTGCCACACTGTTAGATCCCCGGTACAAAAGTAAATTTGCAGAAATTATTCCTGCCATAGAAAGGGATGCACGCATGCAGGAGTATCAGCAGAGACTGTTGCAGAATCTTACATGTGCTTTTCCACAAAACACCAGTGGTGCACGTAGTGAATCTCACAGTTCCAACTTGCCAACCGTGGGACCGTCAAGTGTTCAGCACTCAAACCGTAACAGAACCACAGTATCTGCTGGTAACATCAATTTTGCGGAATCATTTCACCACTTTTTTAGCCCATCCTTTGCAAGGCCACAGGAGACAAGAAGTCTGACACATAGTCAACGCCTAGAGACGATGGTACGGGAGTATCTCCAAGTAAACATTGAAGCCATGACTGTGTCACTGGACCCTTGCTCTTTTTGGGCTTCCAATCTGGATAAATGGCCGGAGCTAGCCACTTACGCCTTGGAGATCTTGTCATGCCCCGCAGCCAGCGTTCGGTTTGAACGTGTGTTCAGCGCTGCTGGTGGTGTGCTGACAGATAAGCGCACGCGGCTCTCCACTGATAATGTAGACAGACTCACGTTCATAAAGATGAACAAATCATGGATCCGAAACGACTTTTCTACCCCTGTGTCATCCTGGGGAGAGTAAAAGCTTGATGATTGGTTAAAATCACCCTACCAACCGTTTTAAGCTTTCAAATTACTAATCATGTTTATCTGTATCTTGGCTGGAAAATAATTTGGGCTTTGTAGCAGTGTGCAGCACTGATTCTATTAGGCCATCTATAATAAGCTCCACCAGATTTAAAATTACTAATCATGTTTATCTGTATCTTGACTGGAAAATAATTTGGGCTTTGTAGCCCAATTATAGTAGGTTGATACAGGGATTTATTCTGACTGCTGGTTTCAGAGTCGGGAGGGAATTTTTCCTCAGGTGAAGATTGGCCAAATCATTTGGGGTTTTTGCCCTCCTCTGGATCAACTTTAGCAATTACAGAACTAACAGGTCGAACTTGATGGACGCAAGTCTTTATTCGGCTTTACTAACTATGTAACTATGTAACTATGTAACTATGCAGTGTGCAGCACTGATCCTATTAGCTCATCTATACTAAGCTCCACCAGATTTAAAATTAATAATAATTTTTAGCTGCATCTAGCCCGGAAAATAATTTTGGGGCTCCGAGATGCGCAAGACACATAAGTGCCTTCTTGCTGCACTATCTGCAACATGACCCTCATATTGTCAGAATTCGAAGTAATCATGACTACTGGGTTGCCACACTCTTAGATCCCCCAAACTTTTCGATCAACCTTTTCATTTTAATAAAGACCAAAAAAATGGTCATTTTTGAAATTATAAGCATTAGCAGGTTATTAGAAACTGAAATCAAACAGTTTTCAACTCAAAACTTTATTCTAGGTGATGTTACATTTTCACATAGGACCCCTTGTTCGAAAGGAGCTTCTGAACTCTCTCGTCCATTGAATTTGTCAGGTTTTGGATGGTTTCTGCTTCAATTGTTTTGCATGAGGACAGAATACCCTCCCAGAGCTGTTGCTTAGATGTGAACTGCCTCCCGCCATCATAGACACTCCTTTTGATGATGCTCCAGAGGTTCTGAATGGGGTAGAGGTCAGGGGAGCATGGGGCTCACACCATAAGTTTGTCCCCTTTTATGCCCATATCAGCCAGAAATGCAGATGTTTTATGTGCAGCATGAGATGGTGCATTATCATGCAAAAAAATGATCTTGCTGTGAAATACACGGTTCTTCTTCTTGAACCATGGCAGGAAGTGGTGTTTGAGAAAATCCACATACATTATGGAGTTCATCTTTAGCGCCTTCAGGGATCCTAAAGGGGCCGACAATCTCTCTCCCCATGATTCCAGCCCAAAACATTACTCCACCTCCTCCTTGTTGGCGTGGGGTGTCCATCAACCAGCCATCCTCCACTCCATCCATCTGGACCATCAAGCGCTGCATGGCACTCATCCGTGAACAAAACAGTTTTGAAATCAGTCTTCATGTAATGTTTGGCCCACTGGAGCCGTTTCTGCTTGTGTGAAGTGGATAGAGGAGGTCGACAGGATGGCGTATGCACAGCTGCAAACCTCTGAAGGACCCTGCATCTTGTTGTTCGGGGGACGTTGGAGGCACCAGCAGCTTCAAAAACTTGTCTGCTGCTATGACAAGGCTTTTTTGCCGCTGCTCTTTTAACCTGACGTAATTGCCTGTAGGAAAGAGTCCTCAATTTGCCCTTATCAGCACGCACACGTGTGTACTGTGAATCAGCTACATACTTCTTGATTGCCAAGACACTTCATCCTGATCATCGCACAATGTTGATTGTAGTCATGCCTTGACCTAAACACTCCACAATTTGTTGCTTCTCAGCAGCCGACACATCCTTTTTCTTTCCCATTTTGGCAGAAAATGTAGGCTGCTTAATAATGTGAGACAGCCTTCTTAAGTAGTCTTGCCTTTCATTGGACACACCTGCCAAACTAATTAGCACAGGTGTCTGCAATTGCTTACAGTGATATAAAGAGCCCTGACACACATCACCATCAATGAGTTTAACTGACAAACAAATTCTTCCCTTATCACTCCTAAACACTTTTTGCATAATAATTTGGAACACAGTGTACATGTGCTTTTCCACAAAACACCAGTGGTTCAGGTAGTGAATCTTACAGTTCTAACTTGCCAACCGTGGTCTGTATTGAGTTGTTCAATAAAGGGCCCAAAATTAAGATAACATAGATGGGAGAGGTCTCTATGAATAGGAATTCCTAAGTATTTGATACCCTGTGAGGGCCAGGCAAAGGGAAAGTTGGACTGGATGGAATCCTATATGGATTTGGGGAGGGAGACATCGAGGGCATCAGACTTCGCTGCATTGATTTTAAAATTTGACCATGTAACAAATTGATCTATTTCAGCCATAACAGCATGGATGGATATATGTGATTGAGTGATATATACTAGGACATCATCAGCAAATAGAGAGCACTTGTACTCGGTGCCTCCCACCTCAATCCACCTAATATTGGGGTTATGGCGAATTGATGAGAGCAGGTGCTCCATCACTAGGATGTATAAGAGAGGGGACAGAGGACATCCCTGCCTTGTCCCATTGGTGATTGTGAAAGGTGATGAAAATGTTCTGATGCACCCCCTGGGCCTTGGGACACCCGGAGCCGGACCCTTTTTGGTGGATGCTGGTGGTTGTAGTCTTCGTGGCGGCGACCCGGTTCCGTGGCTCAGGGTGGTCAAACCAGTGGCGGAACTATTTATGTGGTTTTGATGTTTAAATGTCCGACTACGCCACCCGTGGATTGCGGTCAGAGTGAACCGCCGCTGCAGGGCAGACTGCTGAGGCTGGTGCTGTGGGTGCAGCAGAGCGTAGCATAACTCCCCACGGGAGGAGTATAGCCTCAGGGCAGTGTATGCGGAGGATGGGGGTGATGGTGCAGGGCAGCAGCAGTAACGACACGGAGTCAGTGATGCAGTCCAGGGCCTTTACTCACAGTTCTTATTATCCAGACCACGTCTGCAGGTAACGGCTGCCCACGTCGTACTGTGCTCACCAGGTGAGGGGCTCAGACAACTCCCAGATAACTTTGGAGCGCTTCACAGGACCCCCTTTGTGTGTCCTTTGTCTGGCCTTTCTTACCAACCCTTCTGTCCGGCTGCCTCGGGCCTCCTCTTGGTAAACTTGGCGCCAGTTTCCCTGACCCTATGTGGTGCCTTCCTAGCGGGTGTAGCGAGGGGCTGCGCCACATAAAATGTCACAGCCTCCGGTTTCTAGCTGAGGGTCGTTTCCTGCCTCCACTAGTTTCGGGGACCGGTCTCCCCCTTTGGCATAACCCCTCCACGCAGGTGGATTCGGGCGTGCGGTGGCGACTCGCCCGTCCGCACCCCTGGGATCCCTTCATTCCTCGTTCCTGGAGCCTTCTCCGCTCCTCTTCCTTCCTTCTCCCTCTTCCAGGCCTGGGCCTCTGTTACTAGGCCCGCCTCCGGAGCAGAGCTCATGCAGAGCCCCTGCTCCCTGCCACTTCTGCTCAGACTTCTCTGCACTGAACTAAGATGGTGCCCACCTTTTATACTCCCTTCTCAATGCACCCAGGAACTGCTTCCTCCCTGCTCCTGCACTACAGGGTTCCCCTTCCTCAGTGTTCCCTCCCCCCACTCCAGCCAGGGACAGGGACTGTCGTGCCCATCTCAGAGGCATATTGGTCGTCCTGCCCCACGGCAATGTGGTGTAATGCATGCAGGTGTCGGGTCCTGATCCACACTCCATCCTTACCTGAGAGTGAGATATCACACCTCTGGGTGAGGTGCAATACCTCTGTAGCAACCGAGCCCTCAGGGTGCTACAGTTCCATTTATCTTCAGCCTAGGTGACGTATTGTGATACAGGGCCGTGATTTTGGCTATAAAAGGGTCCCCTAGACCCCTACCCCAAGCTTTTTAAGAGAATCATATATGGCGTGCCAGGAGACTCTATGGAATGCTTTCTCAGCATCCAACGAGAGTATCTAATTACAAATTTTTAACTGCATCTAGCCCAGGAAATACTTTGTGCCTAGTAGCAGTGTCTGCTAGTCAGCGGATTATCTCGGCTGTTAAGCAAGCAACACCACCTGTAGTTTGTACACTTAATTTTTTTAAAGGAAATGCTTCGGGACCACGGGATACTCAGTGAAGAGCATCAGGAGACACCCCCCAGGCATAGGGGCTGGGACTGGCAGTACGATGCCTTGCGGTGGACAGCCGAGCTCGATCCTTATAAAAGCTTTTTAACTGCAGCAGCCTTAGTGGATGCTACTGGAGCTGGAATTACGCGGCTGCTGGCATGAGTCTTGCCCTCCAATAGATCTGTAACATACCTGGTGGCGTCCTTGCATGGTGGTCCATCTCCCACTGTGCAAGAGCGCGCACTTGATCTCCAGTCCAGAGTGTCTCTCTGGCTTCCCTCCATGCTGTCTGTTTGTGCTGCTTAAGGGCGGCGCCCGATCACTTCCTGCTTTTTGTACCTGCTGTGGGTCACACCCCTTGTGCGTCCTCAGCCTATTGCTGTCTGTCACCTGGTATATAGCTCAGCTGCTCCAATCTATCCTGCCTGAGCATAGTGTTTCTTTCAGTGTGTGCTTGCACTCTGAAGGTGCCAGGTCCCGTTCTTTGTTCTCTTGTCTGCCTTTCCTGGAGGCTGTATTTCCAGGCCTGTCTGAACACGCTCCTAGCCTGTTCCTCCCGCCTTCCAGGGGCCGATTACCTAGATCTGTTCCTGTATCTTGTCTGTCCTGTCTGAACATGCTCCTAGCCTGTTCCTCCCTCCTTCTAGGGGCCGATTACCTAGATCCGTTCCTGTATCTTGTCTGTCCTGTCTGAACACGCTCCTAGCCTGTTCCTCCCGCCTTCTAGGGGCCGATTACCTAGACCCGCTCCTGTATCTTGTCTGTCCTGTCTGAACACGCTCCTTGCCTGTTCGTCCCGCCTGTCTGGACGCCGATTACCCAGACCCGCTCCTGTATCTTGTCTGTCCTGTCTGAACACGCTCCTTGCCTGTTCGTCCCGCCTCTCTGGGGGCCGTATTCCCAGACCCGCTCCTGTATCCCGCTGCAGTGTCGGTCTCCTCCGTATACTCAGTTCCAGTCTGAACTCTCTCCTATCCTTTACCTATTTTGCCTCTATGTCCGTTCCCTTCCATTTTCTGCAGAGTCTGAACTCGTACCTAACTCCTGCTTGTTGTCTCTGTACTCTCGTTTGTGAGTTTGTGGTCCACTCGCTACTTCACTGCAAGTACCCTGTGGGTGTCTGGCTCTGCCTTTCCCTTCCTGTCTGTTCCGTGTGAACAGAGCCCTGTCCCCCCTACTCAGCCTTGCCTGCTCTGACTCCTTTGCTCACCGCTCCGGCGGTTCTGGCCTGCTCTGACTCCTTTTGCTCACTGCTCCGGCAGTCTTGCTTCACTCTTGCTCACCGCTCCTGGCGGCCTTGTCCTGCTCCACTCTTCCTCACTGCTCCAGGCGGCCTCGTCCTGCTTTACTCTTGCTCACTGCTCCGGCAGTCTCGCTCAGCTCTGACCCTTCGCTCTCCGCTCCTGGCGGCCTTGTCCTGCTTTACTCTTGCTCACCGCTCCAGGCGGCCTCGACCTGCTTTACTCTTGCTCACTGCTCCGGCAGTCTCGCTCAGCTCTGACTCTTTGCTCACCGCTCCTGGTGGCCTTGTCCTGCTCTACTCTTGCTCACCGCTCCAGGCGGCCTTGTCCTGCCCTGTTCTCGCTCACCTCTCAGGGCGGCCTCACTCTGCTGTGTTTGTCGGCTACATCTGCCTGTATTGTTCCTGAGTCCCAGTGTGTACTGGGTCCTATCCCGCCAGTGTCCCTACCTGCTAGTGCCTCCCTGTCTGCACTCTAGCTGTGCTTGCCAGTACTCCTCTGCCTGTATTGTTCCTGAGTCCCAGTGTGTACTAGGTCCCATCCCACCAGTGTTCCTACATGCTAGTGCCTCCCTGGTTGCACTCTAGCCGTGCTTGCCTGTACCCCCTGCCTGCATACCCGCCTGCCTGCATACCCGCCTGCCTGCATTCCCGCCTGCCTGCATACCAGTCGTGTCTGCCTACCAGTCGTGCCTGCCTATTCCCACCAGTCTGTGTGCCAGCCTACCAGTCTGTTCCTGTATTCCCCTGTGTGGGTCAACAGCCGTGTCCGGGGTCTGTCCTGGAGTAGCACCTGGTGCACTGGCGTCGTATGCCGTCGTGCGACCCTGGTCGGATCGGGTGAATACCTAGTTACGCCCCTCCAGGCATTCACTCTCCGGCACGGTCCAGTGAAATCACTACAATCACATGCACACGCCGCTCAGCCCGGGCGTGTGCATTACAGCATGCTCAGGCCATGGTTCCCGTTGAGCCCCACGGCCTTCACTGTCTGAGATGTTTTCTAGTGAATACATGCATTACAAATAAATAAATAATTTTTTTTTTCCTTAGCTGAGTTCCAGGCGAATTACGCACCCGTCCAGATGGATCTATCAGCTCTCGTTCCTGCAGATCCGCCACGTTACTATGGGGATCCAAGACAGTGTCGTGCATTTGTGGAGCAATGCATGCTACACTTTAAGGCCTACCCTCTCTATTTTCCTTCCGATTGGGCTAAGGTGGCATTCATTATGTCTAATCTAGCGGGTGATGCCTTGGAATGGATCAACCCCCTATATGAAACATAGGATCCGATCCTCCTGGACCTAATGGACTTCCTGGTGGCCTTTCTAATGGTCTTCGATGATCCTAACCCGGAGGCTCCTGCTGAAGCTTCACCTCCCAATATCCCGGAGCAGCCCCGATGGGTAATGTGTGTGGGTAGCGCAATAGTCCTCCAGCCCAATGAGACTACTGCCCACCCAGAATCCTCACAGGGTGACTACGCTTTCCGGAATACTTCTCCCAACCTCAAGAGGCAGTCCAGACGTGCTAGACGTAGAGGCAAGCCATCACGCCAGGGTCTGTCCTCCCTGAGACCTCCTGACCCCAACCTTGAAGTCCCTACTGAAGCTTCAGCTCCCTGTATCCCGGAGAAGCCCCAACGGGTAATGTGCGTGGGTAGTGCACCGGTTCTCCTGCCCGAAGAGACTTCTGCCCATCCAGACTCCACACAGGAGAACTTCCTGCACCCGGCATCAGATGCTTCACCCACTTTAACCGGTGTGCATTTCCACGGATGCTCCAAATCTGTGGTTACCCCCAAGTCTCTACACCCCTCCGACCAGGCGGAGGACCTCCAGTTGTCTCCAGAACCCTTCGGGGTGCTACCTGGTAGCGAAAGGACAGAGACTCTCCTATACTCTGTACCTGATACCTCGCTCGCTTCGTCCAGTGAGTCCAACCTAGTGTACTCCGAAGCAGAGGTTACTCCTGAGTCTCTACACCCCTCCGACCAGGCGGAGGACCTCCAGTTGTCTCCAGAACCCTTCGGGGTGCCACCTGGTGGTCAATGGACAGAGACTTTCCTATATCCTGGATCTGATACCTCGCTTGCTTCGTCCAGTGAGTCCGACCTTGTGTACTCTGAAGCAGAGGTTACCCATGAGTCTCTACACCCCTCTGACCAGGCGGAGGACCTCCAGTTGTCTCCAGGACCCTTCGGGGTGCCACCTGGTGGTAAATGGACAGAGACTTTCCTATATCCTGGATCTGATACCTCGCTTGCTTCGTTCAGTGAGTTCGACCTAGTGTACTCTGAAGCAGAGGATACCCATGAGTCTCTACACCCCTCTGACCAGGCGGAGGACCTTCAGTTGTCTCCAGAACCCTTTGGGGTGCCACCTGGTGGTGAATGGACAGAGACTTTCCTATACTCGGTACCCGATACCTCGCCTGCTTCCTCCAGTGAGTCCGACCTAGTGTACTCTGAAGCAGATGTTTTCTCTGAGCGTCTGCACTCTTCTGACCCAGCGGAGGACCTCCAGTTGTTTCCTGAATTCTCCGGGGTACCACCAGATCACAAAGAGACAGTGACTTTTTCTCATTATGTACCTGATAACCCGTCTATTTCTTCCTGTGAGCTTGACAAGATGGACCTCGAAGCAGAGATTACCCCCAAGTCTCTGTCCCCTTCCAACCCGGTGAAGGACTTCCAGTTGTCTCCTGTACCCTCTGGGGTGCCACCTGAAAATATGTGGAGAGAGACTTCCTTGTGTGCTGTTCCTGGTACTCCACCCGTTTCGTCTGTTGCTGAGGATGGCTGGATAGGAGGTAGCATCCTAGCTAACCAGATGGGATCAATTTTACCTGCGGACAGTGGAAGTGATCTCCTTGAAGTGAACGACTGGTCCTCGAATTCCCTGCGGAAGATTCTGGCAGGCCTGAAGAAGAGGGGGCGTAAGGGGGGGGTACTGTAACATACCTGGCGGCGTCCTTGCATGGTGGTCCATCTCCCACTGTGCAAGAGCGCGCACTTGATCTCCAGTCCAGAGTGTCTCTCTGGCTTCCCTCCATGCTGTCTGTTTGTGTCTGTTTCTGCTGCTTAAGGGCGGCGCCCAATCACTTCCTGCTTTTTGTACCCCTTGTGCGTCCTCAGCCTATTGCTGTCTGTCACCTGGTATATAGCTCAGCTGCTCCAATCTATCCTGCCTGAGCATAGCGTTTCTTTCAGTGTGTGCTTGCACTCTGAAGGTGCCAGGTCCCGTTCTTTGTTCTCTTGTCTGCCTTTCCTGGAGGCTGTATTTCCAGGCCTGTCTGAACACGCTCCTAGCCTGTTCCTCCCGCCTTCTAGGGGCCGATTACCTAGATCCGTTCCTGTATCTTGTCTGTCCTGTCTGAACACGCTCCTAGCCTGTTCCTCCCGCCTTCTAGGGGCCGATTACCTAGACCCGCTCCTGTATCTTGTCTGTCCTGTCTGAACACGCTCCTAGCCTGTTCCTCCCGCCTTCTAGGGGCCGATTACCTAGACCCGCTCCTGTATCTTGTCTGTCCTGTCTGAACACGCTCCTAGCCTGTTCCTCCCGCCTTCTAGGGGCCGATTACCTAGATCCGTTCCTGTATCTTGTCTGTCCTGTCTGAACACGCTCCTAGCCTGTTCCTCCCACCTTCTAGGGGCCGATTGCCTAGATCCATTCCTGTATCTTGTCTGTCCTGTCTGAACACGCTCCTAGCCTGTTCCTCCCGCCTTCTAGGGGCCGATTACCTAGACCCGCTCCTGTATCTTGTCTGTCCTGTCTGAACACGCTTCTTGCCTGTTCGTCCCGCCTCTCTGGGGGCCGATTACCCAGACCCGCTCCTGTATCTTGTCTGTCCTGTCTGAACACGCTCCTTGCCTGTTCGTCCCGCCTCTCTGGGGGCCGTATTCCCAGACCCGCTCCTGTATCCCGCTGCAGTGTTGGTCTCCTCCGTACACTCAGTTCCAGTCTGAACTCTCTCCTATCCTTTACCTATTTTGCCTCTATGTCCGTTCCCTTCCGTTTTCTGCAGAGTCTGAACTCGTGCCTAACTCCTGCTTGTTGTCTCTGTACTCTCGTTTGTGAGTTTGTGGTCCACTCGCTACTTCACTGCAAGTACCCTGTGGGTGTCTGGCTCTGCCTTTCCCTTCCTGTCTGTTCCGTGTGAACAGAGCCCTGTCCCCCCTACTCAGCCTTGCCTGCTCTGACTCCTTTGCTCACCGCTCCGGCGGTTCTGGCCTGCTCTGACTCCTTTTGCTCACTGCTCTGGCAGTCTTGCTTCACTCTTGCTCACCGCTCCTGGCGGCCTTGTCCTGCTCCACTCTTCCTCACCGCTCCAGGCGGCCTCGTCCTGCTTTACTCTTGCTCACTGCTCTGGCAGTCTCGCTCAGCTCTGACCCTTTGCTCACCACTCCTGGTGGCCTTGTCCTGCTTTACTCTTGCTCACCGCTCCAGGCGGCCTCGACCTGCTTTACTCTTGCTCACTGCTCCGGCAGTCTCGCTCAGCTCTGACCCTTTGCTCACCGCTCCTGGCGGCCTTGTCCTGCCCTGTTCTCGCTCACCTCTCTGGGCGGCCTCACTCTGCTGTGTTTGTCCGCCACATCTGCCTGTATTGTTCCTGAGTCCCAGTGTGTACTGGGTCCTATCCCGCCAGTGTCCCTACCTGCTAGTGCCTCCCTGTCTGCACTCTAGCTGTGCTTGCCAGTACCCCTCTGCCTGTATTGTTCCTGAGTCCCAGTGTGTACTGGGTCCCATCCCGCCAGTGTTCCTACATGCTAGTGCCTCCCTGGCTGCACTCTAGCTGTGCTTGCCTGTACCCCCCTGCCTGCATACCCGCCTGCCTGCATACCCACCTGCCTGCATACCCGCCTGCCTGCATACCAGTCGTGTCTGCCTACCAGTCGTGCCTGCCTATTCCCACCAGTCTGTTCCTGTATTCCCCTGTGTGGGTCAACAGCCGTGTCCGGGGTCTGTCCTGGAGTAGCACCTGGTCCCTCTGCTCGGTTCCTCCTTGGTGCACTGGCGTCGTATGCCGTCGTGCGACCCTGGTCGGATCAGGTGAATACCTAGTTACGCCCCTCCAGGCATTCACTCTCCAGCACGGTCCAGTGGAATCACTCTAATCACACGCACACGCCGCTCAGCCCGGGCGTGTGCATTACAAGATCCTTGTAAATGGATTTAAAGTGTATTCATTCAAATTAGAGAGACAATTTAAATTAAAAAGCTTAGAGCTGCCTCCACCACAGGGGGGCTCGCTCGACCCACCAGCGGACAGGCACCAGTATTGGGAGAGGGGGGCTGGCCGTCAGGGTTCACCGCGGCTCTGGCACAAACCCGGCGACACGGAGGTGGCACGGGCAGGAGCGGACTGAACGTGTCGGCTTCTCACTTTTTGGATTTTAGAAGGGCATGACATGCCTATATCTGTGTCTCCCCCTCCTTTTACTCCTCCACCTCTTTTCTTTTCGCGTGACTATATGTACTTGTCACTTTTCCATGTGTTAGTTGTGTCTTCTGAGCAGTTTGTCAGCTTTTGGACACCTTTGAAGGTGTTTTCTATGTGTTTCTATGTGTTTTTGTTTGACTGCCATTGGTTTTAACGGTGTTCGAAGGTGTTCGATGAACAGTTCGACGAACAGTTCGGCGAACACACGGGTGTTCGACGAACCGAACCGAACTCGAACACTACGGGGGTGGCTCAACACTATTCATGAAGCCTAGAACAGTTGGAAGGCTGGATTTGGCCCACAGGCCACACTTTGACCGGGTTTGCTGTAGTGACACCGTGGCCGCACTCATTAGATGGGCTGGAGGCAGATGGAGAGCAATGCCAAGCCATTCAACAGCGTAACTGAGAGCAGCTCCTGCAACACTTAAAGTCAGTGCCCATATCAAAGCTTTGTACAGGATGTGTTTGGCACCAAGTGTGTGGGGGGGTTGTCCTGAGTCTTTTCTATATTCCAAATAGCTGATGCCTTTGTACTATGACTAGAGATAAGTGGATCTTTTGAAATTGAAATATATCGAGTGTCCCAAAAAAATTTGATTTAACCAATAAGATTGCATGCGTAGAATACTATGAATTTCCTTTGAAGTCAATTGAACATGTTTTGAGCTCTGTAATGCAAACAGTCTTTTTAATATCTAAATGACCTCCAGTTATGTGGCTAGGGGAAACCAGATGGTAACTGGAGGTTAATAACAGCATATTTCTCAACACACTGCAGTATCACACTTTTTAGGATACCAAAATTGTATAAACAGTCTAAAAAATATCTTTTTTTTTTCAGGAGCAGATGCATGCATTGTTATTGTTTATAGAAAGGTGGTGCAAAAGGAAGGAGCCTGGCATTTTTACATCGTTTGGTGCAGCAATTAATAACCCTTTTTGGGAGAATAAAGAGCTTTGCGCTTTGCTAAATTAAGAAGTGAATCTGCCAGGCCAGCATCAGCAGGGGAAGCAAAACTACCAGCCTGACTACCACCAGCATGCTCAGGCACATGACAGCAAAGCACCCGACTTATTGGGCCGAACGCCAATAGACCAGAAAAAAAAATAAGACAGACTTGATGCTACTGGAGCTGGAATTACCACTTCAGAACTCTCCAGTGCTTTGTTTCCATCCATTTCTGGGGGCTTCTGGAAGTATGTTTGGGGCCATTTTCCTGCTGAAAGACCCATGACCTAGGATGCAAATCCAGCTTTTTGACACTGGGCACTACATTGCGAACCAAATCACTTGTAAATCTTCATATTTCAAGATGACTTGCACAAAGTCAAGGCACCCAGTGCCAGATGCAGCAAAACAATCCCTAAATACCTTTGATCTCCACCATATTTGACTGTATTTACTGTGTTCTTTTATTTGTAGGCCTCATTCTATTTACAGTAAGCATTTGAATGATGTGCTTTACCAAAAAGCTCTATCTTGGTCTCATCTGTGCCCTAGATGCCTGCTGGCTCTCTAAAAATAGTGGAGGCTGCCTGCTGGCACTCTATAAATTGTGAGGGCTGCCTTCTGGGACATGCAAGTTTCAAAATTTACAGTATTAATACGATGGATAAATTATGTTGCAGTAGCAATATACGGCTATGCATAGCATAGCTGGCTGCTGGCCCTCTAACAATAGTGAAGACCCACTGATGGCTCGCTACAGATAGTGAGGGCAGCCTGATGGCCCTGTGAAAATAGGCTTTGTGACTGAGTCCCCCCTTCATATATGAAACAGGATGTGTCTGATCATGTCTCACATACCACATGGCCAGATAAGATAGTATACCAATAAATAGGCCAATTATATAATAACCTTTCCACTTCAACAAGTAAATTGATATAACCAAACAGAGATTTTTTATAGCAATTAACAATTCTTTATTTCAAACATGATAAAAAACAATGAACAGTAAAAAAGCATGAGGTATCACAATGATGGGCATCAAGTGGCATGACCAATTAAATGACACTTTATTTTTATTGATTGTATGACAGTTTACATAGCTCAAGTGCTTAGTGATTAATGCTAAAGACACATTATAATGGTGCCTCCAAGTAGTGAAAATTTTTGTTTTTACAAGCAAACAACTGCAATTTATTTAAATAACCGACACGGAAAGCAATGTTGTTTTACCACACATTTTATGCATCTTAGTGTAAAAAATATTAATCTTAAAGAGAGCTCGTAGACTGTCCCACAGATGGTGTAACATGGGCATTGAAGTTACTACATCTAAAAAAGACTTAACTCACTGTGATATCATGATTCATCTATGCCCATGAGACACCATCAAAACACACATGTCCACATTAATTGTAATAACATAGTTACCCAAATGGGGAAAGAAGACCGGTCAGCCACCAAGAAATACCCCCCTTACGCGCGTTTGCGTTTTGCACGAGCTTCTTCAAGAAGGGGTGATGCTATACAGGGAAGTAGATCTTATATACCCTACCTCAATTGCGGCATATACTCAGGCGCGGCCCCGCAATGACAAACATCGCAGGCCCGGACCTCGGCGTCTGATGTCAGGCTCCCACAATCCTTTACTCGACGAGTCAGAGCCTGAGGCAGGGAGCTCGACATCACTGAGATGCTTGAGGTTGTCATGGCTGCGGAGCTCGGTTGTAGAAGGACACGCACCATGCTGCCATCTAGAGGTTTTTTAAGAAATCATACAAACATCCATACTAGTCATAAAAAAAAAAAATGCATCAAAACCACGGGGCATTATGTTCTTTCTATTCCTCCTAAAATTTAAATAATCATTATACTATAATAAATAATTAAATATTATACATACAAAGAAAATAATTAAAAATAAATAACAATAAATATTACATAAGAGAAATATCATTAAAAGCAGCATTCCATTTCTTAATTAAAAGAAATTCATCAAAATACATAATTAATTTATAAAAAAATAATTTTATTGAATGTAAAAATATTTATGTGAAAAAATCTGTGATAAAACAAGTGAGATGTGAAAAATACATCAAAATATATAAACACTGGTGTATGATAAACCTCAAATTGCTGTTAGATATGATAAAAAAGGGGAGAGTAATATTTTAATTACTTGATCCAGAGACTGGATCAAAAAGATAAAATCACCCATCCAGACCATCAAGTGCAAGATAAGACCCTGAAAAAATACAGGGAAAAAATGTGAAAAAGAGGAGTGTTAAAAAGTAAGGGACACTGCAATTGGACTATCAGCCCCCAACATGGTGGACAGAGAGTGGAATCACAACGTCCAGTGGAGTGAAATATGCTGAACAGATGAAAATTAATAATTGATTAAACTTACTATATATATATATATATATATATATATATATTTATTCTCATTACAACCATTACAAACTATGAAATAAATAAAAAGAAAAATGATTATTAGCGATGAGCAAGTATGCTCACTACTGCTCGACCAAGCATCTCACTGCTGGAGATGCTCGGCGCGTATTTCCGGGGTTGATCGGCAGGAGCTTGGGTCCCCTCCCTGTTTGATGCTCTTAACAGAGCCAATGAACATGCAGGGATTGTTTGCCACTCACCGTAATGCCGCAGCCATGGTGGTTGTAGCATTACAGTGATTGGCTTGCCGCACAGCATCATCAGGTGTATATCAGACCTGGCGCCACCATGCTTGTCACAGTCACTCCAGAATCAGACAGTGTAGGGAGATTGCTGCTGAGCTAGGGAGAGATTTGCTTGTTTCTAGTTAGCGCAGGTATACAGACTATATTAGAGACACATATTCATCACAACAAACAGTCTGTTAGGCGTCGGTCTGTGGCTGGATTAGAAATGGGTCCAGGACCTTCTGTGGTCTCCCATTTTGGCCCAGCCAGGGCTGAAGCTGCTCAGCATTGTCATCAGCCCCAACGCCTAGCTGGTCCACAAGACGTACAGATTGTCACCTGTGAATTGGTACCTAGCAACGTTAGCATGGGTTGCAGAGGGAGACAGGGCTCTTGGAGTCTAAGTCCAGGATTCGCCGGACTGAGCATGCCCGTTGCCTGGCGGATCGTGATAGGTGGTTTGGCACCCACATGACCCGGTGACCTGGCACCGCCTGATTGGTCCATGGGTGGCGTCACCAATGACGCATCGGTGGGCAGGGCTTAGTCTTTAAAAAGCCCGTCCACAAACATGGCGGCGTGCTCTGATCATTGAGCAGTAATGCGATTGTGTGGACGACTGTGCTCCACGTGTAGTTTCTGTCAGGCAGGCTAGTTCCAGAGAGGCAGGTAGTTTCATCTAGCAGTCTGGCTCAGCCAAAGGGTTCGCCTAACACCCCGAGCAGCCTGCAGATGTCCTATCCACGGCTATCACCTGTCAGCCACGTGGAGAAATACCCTTCAGTCTGGTAGCACGCCGGCTGGAGGCCCGTGTACCCGTCGGCGTAGTCACACACGCATCCTAGTGCCGCCAGTGTAGTCCCTGTGCAGTAACAGGACTACAGATAGTTTTTCTCTGCCTATCTCCCGTGCTGTTAACGGAGATAGTGCAATTTGCTATACCCGTTCCAGTGTGCAGAAACACGGAAGGGTTTTACATTTAAGTTGGTTGCTTTCCTTTCCACCCGGAAAGTGTTCGGCAGCAGACCACCAGGCTACATCGCGGACCCCGGGGTCGGTTGCGTTCTATTATATTAAAGTTGTCTGCAACCGCCCTCCTAACAGATGCCTAAATATTTTAGCAGCCACGGTGACATGAAGGCGATGGTGGGAAAGTGTCAAAAGAGGTGGATGATGTTGAGCCACAATTGCCAGAAAGTCAGGAGGAGGACCAGAGTGCGGAAGTGGAAGACGAGGTGGTGGATGATATAGTAACTGACCCAACCTGGCAGGAGGACATGCAGAGCGAGGACAGCAGCACACAGGGGGAGGGAGGCAGAGCACCCCATCAGGCAGGAAGAAGCAGTGTGGTGGCCGCAGACAGAAGGCAGGCAACCGTTCCCCGTAACACCAACATGAAGAAAGTTGCCAGTACAACTGTTAGGTCTTCACGAGTCTGGTTGTTTTTTAAAGACTCTGCCTTTAACCCCAAAAAGGCCATTTGCACCATCTGCCAGGCCAGCATCAGCAGGGGTGGCAAAACTACCAACCTGACCACCACCAGCATGATGAGGCACATGTCAACAAAGCAACCGACTAAGTGGGTCGAACCCCTGGGTCCAGGAACAGTGTCTGCAGGTGGCACCACTGTTTCTTCCGCTGTTGTGCATGCAAACTAATCCCCTGTCCATGGTGCATGCGAAGATGCATCCTGCCCTGCAACGGTCATTGCACACTCTCAAGTAGCAGCATCAGGAAGCACATCCACATCCTTGTCCCAATGCAGCGTTCAGTTGTCCATACCCTAGTCCTTGGAATGCAAGCGCAAATACGCAGCCAACGCCCCACAGGCCACACTACTAAATTCCCACATTTTGCAACTGCTTGCTCTTGAAATGTTGCCTTTCAGGATCATAGAGACGGAAGCATTCCACAACCTGATGGCTGCTGTCCCTCGGTACTCAGTCCCCAGCCGCCACTATTTATCCCGTTCCCCACATTACACAAGCACGTGTCCTAAAACATTAGCCATGCCCTCAACAACACAGTTTCCGGGAAAGTCCATGTAACCACGGACATGTGGACAAGTGCTTCTGGTCAGAGACGCTACATCTCGCTGATGGCATACTGGGTTAACAGAGTGGAAGCCGGGACCCAGTCGGAACACGTCCTCCCGACGCCAAGGATTGCAGGCCCTAAGTCAATCAGGGTTGCCCCCCAGTCTACAGCTCCTGCACCTCATCCTCCTCAGCTTCCTCCTCCTCTTCAGCCTTCATCTCTGAAATGACCACATCAGTCACAAGCTGGAAGCACTGCAGCACTGCCTTAGCCAAGCAGCTACAGGCTATACTGAAGCTAATATGCTTAGGTGACAAACTGCACAATGCTGAAGAGTTGTGGACAGCTCTGAAAGAGCAGGCAGATCTGTGGCTCAACCTCTGAACCTACAGCCTTGCATGGTCATGTGTGACAATGGCCGGAACCTAGTGGCGGCTCTGAGGCGAGGCGAGCTCACATACGTACCATGCCTAGCCCTTGTGGTTCACCGGTTTCTCAAATCCTACCCAGAGCTGCCGGATCTGCTTGTTAAAGTACACCGCCTGTGTGCCAATTTTAGAAAGTCACCTACAGCTTCCACCGCCCTTGCCGTGTTTCAGCAGCATTTGCAGCTTCCGGCTCACAGACTGGTGTGTGATGTCCCCAAGCATTGGAACTCTGCACTGCAGATGTTGGGAAGGATTTCTGAGCAGAAGAGGGCAGTTGTTAAGTACCAGCATCAACAAGGTATTCAGTTCAGACTCCACACATAAGACCTCAGGCGTGGACATGGATGTCAGACATATGTACCATACTCCAAAACTTTGAGGACTCCACCAAGATGGTGAGTGGTGATGACGCCATAATTAGCGTCACCATCCCCCTTCTCTGTCTTCTGAAACTCTCTGCTCACGATCAAAGAGGATGCATTGCAGGTGGAGCACGATGAGATAGAGCAAGGAACCATACAGGGTGATTTCACACAGCCCAGCCTCATCTCATCCCAACATGTATTGGGTAACAATGAGGAAGAGGAGGAGGAAGAACAGGAGGTAGTTTCATGCGCTTTAGATGGTACTACCTGCACAACTGCCATACCATCTGTTCAGCGTGAATGGCCTGAGGACAGAGAGGAGGAGGAGAGCATGGTCACTCGTCCTCTTGGTGAGGACACGGAAGTCTTGCCTATTAGCAGTCTGGCATGCATGGGTGAGTTTATGTTACGCTACCTTTCCCATGACCCTCGCGTTCTCAAAATTTTGGATGACAGTCATTACTGGTTGGTGACACTTCTAGACCCACACTACAAGAAGAACTTTATATCTCTTATTTCTGAGGTGGACAGGTATACAAAAATGTGGCAGTACCAGAAGGCCCTTATTGCGGAACTATTAAAAAAATTACCATCTGAAAACGCTGGCTGCAGAGGTCACAGTTCGTTGCACAACCAAGGAGTACAGGCGAGAGAGACAACTCTATTCCTGCAGAGGCAGGGGATCACTGTCAAAGTTCGGGGAGAATTTTCTCAGCCCCTCCCATCTCACAGGCCCTAACTGATAAGCGCATCCTCCTGTCAACTGAAAATGCTGACAGGCTGACTCTTACAAAAATGAACAAGGGCTGGATTGGGCCAGACTTCTCAACACCACTGAGTGATAGCAGCGTAACATAAACTCAAATCCAGTGTGTTTTTTTGGGAGGTGTATTCCCATGCACCTTTTCACACCCTGACATGGGTATAAGCTTCCTGATTTTGGCTATTTGCACTTGTCCTCCCCCTTCTCCCATCCTCATCCTCCACCCCCATATCACCTGGGTGACCGTGGTCCGTGATGCAACACCCACATCATTTTTTTAAGGGTCTTTATGATGCCCGTAAAAAAAAAATTTTATACAGTATGTTCATGTATACCCCCCAAGGGTAAATGTTTTTCAGCCCATACCCTTAGTGCATGGACATTACAAGTATTGGAGACCCGCTCCTTTCTAATGTGAACATTTTTTTATGAGGCCCTCCTCCACGTCTCTTCCAATGGGCATTGAAGTGCCTCCCAATTTTTGGCAGCCCTTGCATTCACTGCATGGGCCAACACTATGGGAGACCCACTTCCTAATAATGGGAACGTTTTTTCATGAGGCCCTCTACGTCACTTCCAAAGGACATTGGAGTGCCTGACAATTTTTTTTTCAGCCCTTGAGAGTCGTTGTCAAGGGTTCCTGCTGAAAGCTCCCTAGTCATCCTAGCCATCAATTAGGGCTAGCGAAATGCTGTGAGCAGCACGCTCTACCATGTCGGTTCACCGGTTGGTGTCCACGCCATGGAGGCGTCCTTGCTACCCATCCAGTATTCCAGGGTCCGCCACTGTATGTGTGGTCACACTGCCGCTTTTACACCCATGTGTTGGGTGCTGTAGAGATCCTCCTCCTCTTTAAGAACTTAGGTTCCAGGCCTTTCCTGGCCTGCAGCTATCTGCAGCTCTATACGCAGCCATCTAGTGCTCAGGCTTTTCATGCTGCCAAATCCTTTCTGCTCGGCACAGCGGTGTCTTGCAGTGCAGAGGTTTATTAGTTTCGTTTCTGGAGTGTTGTTAACACCCAGCATTGTACCATGTTTAGTTACTACTTGTGTGTGCACTTAACACACTAGTTCTTTTCTTTCTCTGTGCTTAGCTGAACATTCCTCTGGGACTCAGCTGCTGCAGCTCCTCTGCAGTCCGGTGGACCCCGACGTGTCCTTTAAGTTTTATTTTATTTTATTAAAGGACACGCCAGCGTAACATAGACTTGCAACAATCACCGTCCCTGTCCTTGTCCCACTGCAGCGTTCAGTTGTCCCTACCCCATTCTTTGGAATGTAAGCGCAAGTATGCAGGCAGCCAGCCACCCACCCACAGGTTGCAATACTATACTGCCAAATTTTTGACAGCTGCTTGCACTTGAAATGTGGCCTTTTAGACACGTGGAGGCGGAAGCTTTTCACAATCTCATGCCGGCGGCGACCGGGTGTCCATACTCGGTCCCCAACCACCACTATATTTCCCGGTATTGCCTCTGCTTTCCACAAGCACGGGTCCCACAACATTACCTGTGCCCTCCCCAGTGCACTTACTGGGAAGGACCGACTAACCGCAAACACGTGGATAGGTAAATGTGGCCAGGGACGGTATGGAGCCAGTCCACAACTTATTTTGCTAAGAGTTGTATTTAGCTCGGTGAAAGGACTGGCATAGAGGGAAACCGTATCTACCCTGCTTGTCATTTCTCCCAGGAAGTCCTGTAATTGAACTTTTTGCAGAAGCAATGGCGGCCCATCCAACATCAACTCGCACTTGTCTGTGGTGCTTGACACACACACACAAATCTTTCTTTGCGCATTTAAATTCTTGAATACAGAGTTGGACAATGGCCTGATCTGTAATGCGTTTTGAGAAATAACATGCATAAGCATGGCCGATCCACATTAAAAAAGCAGCCGTAGAGTGTCCGGGAACCTTCCCTCAGACTGTTCTTAGCCAGGGCTGCTTTTGGCAGGGGTGGATGGGCTCACCAGAGAACCGAAGACTCCTCCAGCGGGGCCTGGCTTCTCCTTCAGGAGAGTTCATAGTGCCGAGGTGAGGCCATGATGATGATAGAGGCCACCATCTGGTTAGTTTTCTGTTACTTGGAATGCAAGTGCAAGTATGCAGCCAGCCACCCACCCACAGGCCGCAACACTAAACTGCCAGATTTCTGGGCTCTTTGCACTTGAAATATGGCCTTTTAAGCTCGTGGAGGCGGAATCTTTATACAACCTCATGCCGGCGGCGGCCGGGTGTCCATACTCGGTCCCCAGTCGCCACTATATTTCCTGGTATCGCCTCCACCTTCCACAAGCACGGGCCCCACAACATTACCTGTGCCCTCCCCAGTGCAGTTACTGGGAAGGACCGCCTAACCACAAACACGTGGACAGGTGAATGTGGCCAGGGATGGTACAGAGCCAGTCCACAACTTTTTTTGCTAAGAGTTGTATTTAACTCGGTGAAAGGACTGGCATAGAGGGAAACCGTATCTATCCTGCGTATCATTTCTCCCAGGAAGTCCTCTAATGCTGCTTGCACTTGAAATGTGGCCTGAACATTACTGATGGTACTTTTCTGTGGGAATTTGCTTGACTCCTACAAGCCTGGAATATTTCCAGCAAACTAGGGTACGACGCCATAGTATTAGCACTGCCCCCATAACCAGTAGCAAAGCCATCCCCAATTTCCTTCTCAGGGATTTTATTTGGTAGGCTGAGTGGCTGCCCAAATACATTTTCTCACAAAGGAGCTGAAGATAGAATGACAGTCGCTACAAATTTCTCCAGCCCGTTAGATATTAGAGGGTGAACGGCAGCACATTGGATCAGTGGTTAGTAGTGTTGAGCGAGCATGCTCGACACTGCTCAGTACTCGCCCAAGCATCTCACTACTCGGGATGTTCGGCAAGCACCGAGCATTTCCGGGTTACTCGTGTGGGAGCTCGGGTCTCCGCCCTGCACGTTTGGCGTTCTTTACAGAGCCATTGAACATGCAGGGATTTCCAGCCAGTCACTGTAATGATGCAGCCATGTTGTTTGTGGGCATTACAGTGATTGGCTGGCCGCAGAGCGTCACCTCGAGTATTTAAAACCGGGCGCCGTCATCTTGGACACAGTCGTTCCAGATCAGACAGTGTAGGGTCAGTGCTGCTGATTTAGGGAGAGATATATCCTGCAAAATAGTTAGTGTAGGGTCTCTAAAGCCTGCCAAATCAAACAAACAGTCCTTCTCAGGACTAATATCCATCCCAGATATCAGGCAGTAAGGCAGGCTGTATAGGAGACGCAGTAGTTATACCAGAAAACTCTGCATTACAGTCCTGTGTGCTCCTGTTGGTCAAATTGCTAGACTTATCCCCTGGTCTCAGGGGCCAGGAAAAATCCTTTTTTTTTCATCTAAATCCTGTATTTTTTTCCCTCAGTCACACTGTACAAATACGCGTCTTATTAACCTTTTGGAATCCCCCCCCCAAAAAAAAATAGAGTTTGACTGTGACTATTCAGACACCAAAATATCTGTTTAAAAGAGTCTGGTGTAGGCCAGATAACTAGAACTGTGGTTTTGCAGTTCCACGGGTCAAATCTCTGTTTTATCCTGCTTTTGGCATTTTTTACGTAAAAAAAAAAACTGTAATAGTGTCTCCCTGACTGTTCAGACAACAATATATCTGTTTAAAAGAGTCTGGTGTAGGCCAGATAACTAGAACTGTGGTTTTGCAGTTCCACAGGTCAAATCTCTGTATTATCCTGCTTTTGGCATTTTTTCCGTAAAAAAAGCAGTAATAGTGTCTCCCTGACTGTTCAGACACAAATGTATCTGTTAAAAAGAGTCTGGTGTAGGCCAGATAACTAGAACTGTGGTTTTGAAGTTCCACGGTTCAAATCTCTGTATTATCCAGCTTTTGTCATTTTTTCCGTAAGAAATGCAGTAATAGTTTCTCCCTGACTGTTCAGACACCAATATATCTGTTTAAAAGAGTCTGGTGTAGGCCAGATAACTAGAACTGTGGTTTTGCAGTTCCACGGTTCAAATCTCTGCATTATCCTGCTTTAGGCAATTTTTCCATAAAAAAAAAGCAGTAATAGTGTCTCCCTGACTGTTCAGACACAAACATATCTGTTTAAAAGAGTCTGGTGTAGGCCAGATAACTAGAACTGTGGTTTTGCAGTTCCACGGGTCAAATCTCTGTATTATCCTGCTTTTTGCATTTTTTCCGTAAAAAAAGCAGTAACAGTGTCTCCCTGACTGTTCAAACACAAATATATCTGTTTAAAAGAGTCTGGTGTAGGCCAGATAACAACTGTGGTTTTGCTGTTCCATGGGTCAAATCTCTGTATTATCCTGCTTTTGCCATTTTTTCCGTAAAAAACAACTGTAATAGTGTCTTCCCTGACTGTTCAGACACAAAAATATCTGTTTAATAGAGTCTGGTGTAGGCCAGATAACTAGAACTGTGGTTTTGCAGATCCACGGGTCAATCTCTGTATTATCCTGCTTTTGGCATTTTTTCCGCAAAAAATACAGTAATAGTTTTTCCCTGACTGTTCAGACACCAATATATGTGTTTAAAAGAGTCTGATGTAGGCCAGATAACAAGAACTGTGGTTTGGCAGATCCACGGGTCAATCTCTGTATTATCCTGCTTTTGGCATTTTTTCCGTAATAAACAACTGTAATAGTGTATCCCTAACTGTGTGCAAAGCATTCATCAAAGCAAAAGGTGGCTACTTTGAAGAACCTAGAATATAAGACATATTTTCAGTTGTTTCACACTTTTTTGTTAAGTATATAATTCCACATGTGTTAATTCATAGTTTTGATGCCTTCAGTGTGAATGTACAATTTTCAAAGTCATGAAAATACAGAAAAATCTTTAAATGAGAAGGTGTGTCCAAACTTTTGGTCTGTACCGTATCTGTTTAAAAGAGTCCGGTGTAGGCCAGATAACTAGAACTGTGGTTTTGCAGTTCCACGGGTCAAATCCCTGTATTATCCTGCTTTTGGCCTTTTTTTCCGTAAAAAAAAACTAATAGTGTCTCCCTGACTGTTCAGACACAAATATATCTGTTTAAAAGAGTCTGGTGTAGGCCAGATAACTACAACTGTGGTTTTGAAGTTCCACGGGTCAAATCTCTGTATTATCCTGCTTTTGGCAATGTTTCCGCAAAAAAAATAGTAATAGTATATTCCTGACTGTTGAGACACAAAAATATCTGTTTAAAAGAGTCTGGTGTAGGCCAGAGAACTGTGGTTTTGCAGTTCCACGGGTCAAATCTCTGTATTATTCACCTTTTTACCTTTTTTACATTAAAAATAAAAAAAATGATTGTCTCGCTCAGTGTACAGACACAAATATATCTGTTTAAAAGATTCTGGTGTAGGCCAGAGAAATAGAACTGTGGTTTTCCTCTCCCACGGTTCTAATCTCCTTTTTATTACCCTTTTCCATTGATAATGTGAGTGTAAGCTATTTTACTTCATTTACAATGGGCAAGGCGCTTGGCAAGGGACATGGAACTGGACGTTCTGTTGATGGTGCGTGTAGAGGACGGGGCCGTGGCCAAGGTGAAAATGTGCCATAACCAACAGCCACATATTCTCGCTCCCACTTCTTGACTGAATTACTAAGGAAGCACACTACAACACCAGTATTGCGAACTGATCAGTGTGAACAGGTTATTAATTGGAAAGCAGATAATACTTCCAGTTACCTGGGCACCACCACCTCCAGTCTGTCTTCCACACGGTCAAGTGTTAGTAGCCGTGAGTCTCGACAGCATACTCCTCCTCACCCTGATGCTCCTTCCTTCCACCATGCCGAGTGTCGTCAGACAGCAACTGATCCCACACTTGGACACTCTGAAGAGCTATTTACTGGTCCATTTCCATATTTGTGCCCCTCGCCTGCTCCGCTTGAAGTGGTGGTAGAGGAGATCCCATGTAGCGATGCCCAAATATTTGAACAGCCACGGCAGGAGGATGTCGACGCTGGCAATTTGTCACAAGAGGTGGACGATGGCGAGACACAATTGCCACGAAGTGAGGAGGAGGATCGTGGTGTGCAAGTGGAAGAGGAGGAGGTGGTGGATGATCTAGTTACTGATCCAACGTGGCAGGAGGACACGCAGAGAGAGTCCAGCAGCACACAAGGGGAGGGAGGCAAAGTACCCCAACAGTCAGGAAGAAGCAGTGTGGTGGCCTCACACAGAAGGCGGGCAACAGTTCCCCGTAACACCAACACGAGGAACGTCACCAGTACAACCGGTAGGTCTTCCAGAGTCTGGAATTTTTTTAAAGACTCTGCTGATAACCCCAAAAAGGCCATTTGTACCACCTGCCATGCTAGCATCAGCAGGGGTGACAAAACTGCCAGCCTGACCACCACCAGCATGATCAGGCACATGTCAGCAAAGCACCCGACTTTGTGGGGTGAACACCAGGGTCCACGACCAGTGTCAGCGGGTGTCACCACTGCTTCTCCCGCTGTTGTGTGTGTAATAGAACCCCCTGTTGTGCATGCAAGGCAACCCCTGTCCATACTACATGCAAAGATGCCCCCTCCTCTCAGTCTTCTCTTATAAAGGCAGTTTCTCAAGAAACAGCATGAACATCCACGTCCACGTCCCACCGCAGCATTCAATTGTCCATATCCCAGAACTTTGAATGAAAGCGCAAATTCGCAGCCAACACCCCACAGGCCACAGTCCTAAATTCGCACATTTCACGACTGCTTGCATTGGAAATGCGGCCTTTTAGGCTGGTGGAGACGGAATCCTTCCTCAACCTTATGGCGCTGGCCGTCCTTCGTTACTCGGTCCCCAGCAAACACTATTTTGCCAGGTGTGCAATCCCCACACTACACAAGCACGTGTCCCAAAAAATCTGCCGTGCCCTCAAAAACGCAGTTACTGGGAGAGTCCACCTGAGAACGGACACGTGGACAAGTGCTTGTGGCCAGGGATGGTACACCTCCCTGATGGCACATCTCCCTGATGGCACACTGGGTAAACATAGTGGAAGCCGGGACCCAGTCAGACCTTGGGACAGAACACATCCTTTCCACACCGATGATTGCGGGCCCTAATGTCAGTCAGAGTTGCCTCCACAGTGTACAGCTCCTGCGCATCATCCTACTGCTCCTCCTCATGTTCAGCCTCCATCTCAGATATCACCACATCAGTTACAAGCTGGAAACACTGCAGTACTGCCTCAGCCAAGCGGCAACAGGCTGTGCTGAAACTCATAAGCTTAGGTGATAAACCTCACACTGCTTGTGAGTTGTGGACAGCTGTGAAAGAGCAGGCCGATATGTGTCTGAGACCGCTGGACCTACATCCAGGCATGGTCGTGTGTGACAATGGCTGTAACCTGGTGGCGGCTCTGAGGCGAGGCGAGATCACACACGTACCATGCCTGGCTCATGTGCTTAACCTCGTGGTTCAGCGGTTTCTTAAATCGTACCCCAAGTTGCCAGATCTGCTCGTCAAAGCTCATTTTCAGAAGTCGGCTACAGCTTCCGCCGCCCTTGCTGTTTTGCACCAGCGTTTGCAGCTTCCGGCACACCGACTGGTGTGTGATGTCCCCACACGTTGGAACTCTACCCTCCACATGTTGCAAAGGATTTGTGAACAGAAGAGAGCAGTTGTGGAGTACCAGCTGCACAAGGCCGTCGATATTCAGGTCAGACTCCACACATAAGACCTCTGGAGTGGACATGGATGTCTGACATATGTACCATCCTGACAAACTTTGAGGGGTCCACCAAGATGGTGAGTGGCGATGATGCCATCATTAGCATCAGCATTCCACTAGTCTGTCTTTTGCAACATTCTCTGCAGAGTATTAAAGAGAAGGCATTGCAGCCAGAGTATGATGAGATGGATCAAGAAGCCATAGTGGGTGATTACACACAGCCCAGCCTCATCTCATCCCAACATGCATTGGGGGACAATGAGGAAGAGGAGGAGGAGGAAGAACAGGAGCTGGTATCATGCGCTGTAGACGGTAGTACCTGTACAACAGTCATTTAGTCGGTTCAGCGTGGGTAGCCTGAGGACAGGGGGGAAGGGGGGAGGAGGAGGAGGAGGAGAGCATGGTCAGTCGTCATCTTGGTGAGGACACGGAAGTCTTGCCCGTTATCAGTCTGGCACGCATGGCTGACTTAATGTTATGCTTATTGTTGAGCCACCCCGGTAGTGTTCGAATTCTTTTCGGTTCGTCGAACAACCGTGTGTTCGCCGAACACCTTCGAACACCGTTAAAACCAATGGCAGGCAAACAAAAACACATAGAAACACATAGAAAACACCTTCAAAGGTGTCCAAAAGCAGATAAACTGCTCAAAAGACATAACTAACACATGGAAAAGTGACAAGTACATATAGTCATGCGAAAAGAAAAGAGGTGGAGGAGTAAAAGGAGGGGGAGACACAGATATAGGCATGTCATGCCCTTCTAAAATCCAAAAAGTGGGTGCCAGTGCGACCTCCGTGTCGTCAGGTTTGTGCCAGAGCCGCGGTGGACCCTGACGGCCAGCCCGCCTCTCCCAATACTGGTGCCTGTCTGCTGGTGGGTCGAGCGAGCCCCCCTGTGGTAGAGGCAGCTCTAAGCTTTTTAATTTAAATTGTCTCTCTAATTTGAATGAATACACTTTAAATCCTTTTACAAGGATCTATTGGAGGGCAAGTCTCATGCCAGCAGCCGCGTAATTCCAGCTCCAGTAGCGTCCACTAAAGCTGCTGCAGTTAAAAAGCTTTAATAAGGATCGAGCTCGGTGGTCCACCGCAAGGCGTCCGGCCGCCAGTCCCAGCCCCTATGCCTTGGGGTGCCTCCTGATGCTCTTCACTGAGTATCCAGGGGTCCCGAAGCATTTCCTTTGAAAAAATTAAGTGTCCAAACTACAGGTGGTGTAGCTTGCTTAACAGCTGGGATAATCCGCTGATTAGCAGACACTGCTACTAGGCACAAAGTATTTCCTGGGCTAGATGCAGTTAAAAATTTGTAATTAGATACTCTCATTGGATGCTGAGAAAGCATTCCATAGAGTCTCCTGGCACGCCATATATTATTCTCTTAAAAAGCTTGGGGTAGGGGTCTGGGGGACCCTTTTATAGCCAAAATCATGGCCCTGTATCGCAATATGTCACCTAGGCTGAAGATAAATGGAACTGTAGCACCCCGAGGGCTCGGTTGCTACAGAGGTATTACTCCTCACCCAGAGGTGTGATATCTCACTCTCAGGTAAGGATGGACTGTGGATGAGGAACCCGACACCTGCATGCATTACAGCACATTGAAGTGGGGCAGGGCGACCAATATGCCCCTGAGATGGGCACGACAGTCCCTGTCCCTGGCTGGAGTGGGGGGAGGGAACACTGAGGAAGGGAAACCCTGTAGTGCAGGAGCAGGGAGGAAGCAGTTCCTGGGTGCATTGAAACGGGAGTATAAAAGGTGGGCACCATCTTAGTTCAGTGCAGAGAAGTCTGAGTAGAAGTGACAGGGAGCAGGGGCTCTGCATGAGCTCTGCTCCGGAGGCGGGCCTAGTAACAGAGGCCCAGGCCTGGAAGAGGGAGAAGAAAGGAAGAGGAGCGGAGAAGGCTCCAGGAACGAGGAATGAAGGGATCCCAGGGGTGCGAACGGGCGAGTAACCACCGCACGCCCGAAACCACCTGCGTGGAGGGGTCAGGCCAAAGGGGGAGACCGGTCCCCAAAACTAGTGGAGGTGGGAAACGACCCTCAGCTACAAACCGGAGGCTGTGACATTTTATGTAGCGCAGCCCCTCGCTGCACCCACTAGGAAGGCACCACATAGGGTCAGGGAAACTGGTGCTAAGTTTACCAAGAGGAGGCCCGAGGCAGCCGGACAGAAGCGTTGGTAAGAAAGGCCAGACAAAGGACACACAAAGGGGGTCCTGTGAAGTGCTCCAAAGTTATCTGGGAGTTGTCTGAGCCCCTCACCTGGTGAGCACAGTACGACGTGGGCAGCCGTTACCTGCAGAAGTGGTCTGGATAATAAGAACTGTGAGTAAAGGCCCTGGACTGCATCACTGACTCTGTGTCGTTACTGCTGCTTCCCTGCACCATCACCCCCATCCTCCGCATACACTGCCCTGAGGCTATACTCCTCCCGTAGGGAGTTATACTACGCTCTGCTGCACCCACAACACCAGCCTCAGTGGTCTGCCCTGCAGTGGCGGTTCACTCTGACCGCTATCCACGGGTGGCGTAGTCGGACATTTAAACATCAAAACCACATAAATAGTTCCGCAACTGGTTTGATCGCCCTGGCCACGGAACCGGGTCGCCGCCACGGAAACTACAACCACCAGCATCCACCAAAAAGGGTCCGGCTCCGGGTGTCCCAAGGCCCAGGGTGCGCGTCAGAACATTTTTATCACCTTTCATAGTCACCAATGGGACAAGGCAGGGATGTCCTCTATTCCCTCTCTTATACATCCTAGTGACGGAGCACCTGCTCTCATCAATTCGCCATAACCCCAATATTAGGTAGATTGAGGTGGGAGGCACCGAGTACAAGTGCTCTCTATTTGCTGATGATGTCCTAGTATATATCACTCAATCACATATATCCATCCCTCCTGTTATGGCTGAAATAGATCACTTTGTAACATGGTCAAATTTTAAAATCAATGCAGCGAAGTCTGAGGCCCTCGATGTCTCCCTCCCCAAATCCATACAGGATTCCATCCAGTCCAACTTTCCCTTTGCCTGCCCCTCACAGGGTATCAAATACTTAGGAATTCCTATTCATAGAGACCTTTCCCGTCTGTTATCTTAATTTTGGGCCCTTTATTGAACAATTCCATACAGACCATGGTTGGCAAGTTAGAGCTGTAAGATTCACTACGTGAACCACTGGTGTTTTGTGGAAAAGCACATGTACACTGTGTTCCAAATTATTATGCAAAAAGTGTTTAGGAGTGATAAGGGAAGAATTTTTTTGATTGTCACTTATACATCTCCATCAATGAGTTTATCAGGGCTCTTTATATCACTGTAAGCAATTGCAGAAACCTGTTCTAATTAGTTTGGAAGGTTTGTCCAATGAAAGGCAAGACTACTTAAGAAGGCTGTCCCACATTATTAAGCAGCCTACATTTTCTGCCAAAATGGGAAAGAAAAAGGTTGTGTCGGCTGCTGAGAAACAACAAATTGTGGAGTGTTTAGGTCAAGGCATGACTACAATCAACATTGTGCGATGATCAGGATGAAGTGTCTTGGCAATCAAGAAGTATGTAGCTGATTCACAGTACACACGTGTGTGTGCTGATAAGGGCAAATTGAGGACTCTTTCCTACAGGCAATTACGTCGGGTTAAAAGAGCAGCGGCAAAAAAGCCTTTTCTTAGCAGCAGACAAGTTTTTGAAGCTGCTGGTGCCTCCAACGTCCCCCGAACAACAAGATTCAGGGTCCTTCAGAGGTTTGCAGCTGTGCGTAAGCCATCCTGTCGACCTCCTCTATCCACTACACACAAGCAGAAACGGCTCCAGTGGGCCAAACAATACATGGAAACTGACTTCAAAACTGTTTTGTTCACGGATGAGTGCCGTGCAACGCTCGATGGTCCAGATGGATGGAGTGGAGGATGGCTGGTTGATGGACACCCCACGCAAACATGGCTACAGCGCCAACAAGAAGGAGGTGGAGTAATGTTTTGGGCTGGAATCATGGGGAGAGAGATTGTCGGCCCCTTTAGGATCCCTGAAGGGGTAAAGATGAACTCCATAATGTATGTGGATTTTCTCAAACAGCACTTCCTGCCATGGTTCAAGAAGAAGAACCGTGTATTCCACAGCAAGATCATTTTCATGCATGATAATGCACCGTCTCATGCTGCACAAAACACATCTGCATCTCTGGCTGATATGGGCATAAAAGGGGACAAACTTATGGTGTGACCCGCATGCTCCCCTGACCTCCACCCCATGCAGAACCTCTGGAGCATCATCAAAAGGAGTGTCTATGATGGCGGGAGGCAGTTCACATCTAAGCAACAGCTCTGGGAGGGTATTCTGTCCTCATGCAAAACAATTGAAGCAGAAACCATCCAAAACCTGACAAACTCAATGGACGAGAGAGTTCAGAAGCTCCTTTCGAACAAGGGGTCCTATGTGCAAATGTAACATCACCTAGAATAAAGTTTTGAGTTGAAAACTGTTTGATTTCAGTTTCTAATAACCTGCTAATGCTTATAATTTCAAAATTGAACATTTTTTTGGTCTTTATTAAAATGAAAAGGTTGATCGAAGAGTGTGGGGGATCTAAGAGTGTGGCAACCCAGTAGTCAGGATTACTTCGAATTCTGACAACCTGAGGGTCATGTTGCAGGTAGTGCAGAAAGAAGGCACTCATGTGTCTTGTGCATCTAGGAGCCCTAAAATTATTTTCCGGGCTAGATGCAGCTAAAAATTATTATTAATTTTAAATCTGGTGGAGCTTAGTATAGATGGCCTAATAGAATCAGTACTGCACACTGCTACAAAGCCCAAATTATTTTAAAGCCAAGATACAGATAAACATGATTAGTAATTTTTAAATCTGGTGGAGTTTAGTATAGATGGAATAATAGAATCAGTACTGCACACTGCTACAAGGCCCAAATTATTTTCCAGTCAAAATACAGATAAACATGATTAGTAATTTTAAAACTTAAAATGGTTTGTGAGGTGATTTTAACAAATCATCAAACTTTTACTCTCCCCAGGATGACACAGGGGTAGAAAAGTCATTTCGGATCCATGATTTGTTCATCTTTATGAACGTGAGTCTGTCTACATTATCATCAGTGGAGAGCCGCGTGCGCTTATCTGTCAGCACACCACCAGCAGCACTGAACACACGTTCAGACAGAACGCTGGCTGCAGGGCATGACAATATCTCCAAGGTGTAAGTGGCGAGCTCCGGCCATTTATCCAGATTGGAAGCACAAAAAGAGCAAAGGTCCAGTGACAGTCATGGCTTCACTGTTTACTTGGAGATACTCCTGTACCATCGTCTCTAGGCGTTGACTATGTGTCAGACTTCTTGTCTCCTGTGGTCTTGCAAAGGATGGGCTAAAAAAGTGGTGAAATGATTCTGCAAAATTGATTTTACCAGCAGATACTGTGTTTCTTTTAAGGTTTGAGTGCTGAACACTCGACTGTCCCACGGTTGGCAAGTTGGAACTGTGAGTTACACTACGTGCACCACAGGTGTTTTGTGGGAAAGCACATCTAAGATTCTGCAACAGGCTCTGCTGATATTCCTGCATGCGTGCATCCCTTTCTATGGCAGGAATAATTTCTGAAAATTTTCTTTTGTACCGGGGATCTAACAGTGTGGCATCCCAGTAGTCCGGATTATTTCTAATTCTCACAATTCGAAGGTCATGTTGCAGGTAGTGCAGCAAGAAGGCACTCATGTGTCTTGCGCATCCAGGAGCACCAAGTCCCTGTTGTGTTGGTGGCGAGGTAACAATCATGCTTCCTTCCTCTGTTCTCTCCCCCCAACCTCGCACAACAGAAATGTGATCAAGGTCTCCCTCATCTGATGAGTCTTCCATCAGTTCGTCCTCCACTTCTTCCTGGGCTCCTGCACCTTCCTCACTAGTTTGGCTGCTACCATGCGCCCTGGTAAAACCACCTCCCCCACCCTCACATGCCTGCCGCCTTGGTGCTGCCAACCGTCTGGACCTTGCAGATGTTAGCCCTTCAGCATACAACTCCCCCTCCTCTACTTACTCCACCTCCTCTTGTGCCACCACCTGACTCTGAATTCTGTTTAACATGTGATCCAGCATGTAAAGCACTGGAATAGTCATGCTGATAATGGCATCGTCAGCACTAAACATCTTCGTCGCCATTTCAAATCTGTGCAGAAGGGAGCATAGGTCCCTGATCTGAGACCACTCCTCCAGCATGATTTGCCCCACCTCTGGATCTCGTTGGCCCAGGCTATACGTCAGAACGTATTGCACCAGGCTTGTCGGTGCTGCCACAGTCGCTGCAACATGTGCAGAGTTGAATTCCACCGGGTACGCACATCGCATTTTAGCTGGTTAAGTGGCAGGCCCAACGACTTCTGTTGAGATGTAAGTCGCTGAGCTGCGGGATGCGAACAGCGGAAGTGAGCACACAGCTACCGTGCCCTCTACAGAAGGCCATCTAGTCCGGGATAGTGGGCTAAAAATTGCTGGACAACCAGGTTCAACACGTGAGCCATACAAGGCACGTGTGTGACATTGCCCCGTCGAAGGGTCGCACCCAGGTTTGCAGCATTGTTGCACACGGCCTTCCCTGGTTTCAGGTTCAGTGAAGACAACCATTCATGAAACTGGTTCTTCAGAGCTGACCACAGCTCCTCAGCTGTGTGACTCACATTTCCTAGACATTTCAAAGTAAAAACCGCCTGATGACGTTGAGCCCTGCTGCCAGCATAGTAAGGAGGTGTGCAGGATCCCTTCTGTGCAGTTAGAAAGCTTGTGGCATGACCAGACAGGCTTTGGATGCAGGTGGAGGACCGAGAGGAGGTTGAGGAGGCAGAAGCAGTGGAGGAACTTTGAGATAAAGAGGATTAACGCACAACTCGTGGGGACGGCAAGACTTGGACCGCAGCCCCTTGTCCTGCTGTCACCATAGTTACCCAGTGTACAGTCAGCGACATGTAATGCCCCTGTCCATGCCTACTCGTCCAAGTGTCTGTGGTGAAATGCACCCTGTCACACACAGAGTTTCTCAAAGAAGCGGTGATGTTGTGTGCGACATGCTGGTGGAGTGCAGGCACACCTTTATTTGAGAAGTAGTGCCGACTGGGCATCTGGTACTGGTTTACTGCGACTGATATAAGGTCTCGAAAATCCTCTGTGTCCACCAGGTGGAAAGGAAGCATTTCTGTAGCCAAGAGCTTGCAGATGGTGAAATTCAACCTCTTAGCTTTCTCATGGCTAGGAGGAAATGGTAATTTACTTTTCCACATCTGAGGGACCGAGGGCTGGCTGTTGTGCTTAGACGGGGTTGAGAAGGGTGTCCCCGGCCAACTGCCGGTCTGTGAGGAAGATGCAGGTGGACATGTTAGGTTGCCTTGATCCAAAGGTTGTGCTATCGATGTCGGACAGCGCTCAACACCAGCTGGTGTTACCACCTCCAAAGAAAATGATGACCTGCCAATCACGCTGGCTGTTGCGGGTAAAGAGGTGGCAGGTCTGCATCCCAAAATAGGTGTGACTGTTGTCCCCCCAGTCACAAAGGATGAAGAGGCCGCGGATGCACAAGATGTGGCAGACGGTGGTTGGCCCGGCGGGCTAGGCCGCATTGTAGCACAGTGAGCTTCCCACTGCAACTTATGCTTCATGTCCATGTGCCGGTTCATGCATGAAGTACTCAAACTATGTATTTTTTGGCCTCTACTTAGCTTTTGCTGACAAATGTTACAGATATCACATAAATTGTCCAAGTATATAAAGAAATAAGGGTACTGCCAACATCAATCATATATACAAATTTTTACGAAGGTGTGTGGTTATCACCAAGTAAAAAAAGGAGTAACACGGGAATATTAAAATGAATATTTTATTTGAGACATATATAAAAAAATAAATAAAAGATAAAAGGAAAAGGTACCAATCAAGGGAAGACACAATAGGAGCTTTTTAGTGCTTGGGAGGATATTAGATGAAAAGATAATACAAATAGGGCTAAAATTGTCCATAATCAAAATTTCATGATGAAAAATATCTGCTCAGCAGCACTCTTTGTGAATATAATTGATAACATTCAAAAATGATTCAATCAATCCCATGAAAAACAAAGAAGCACCCATAGTTGACCTATATGTTCCACATGACGGGGCAAATCACCGGCAGCAGCATATCAGGTGAGGGAAACAATAGTGCTCTTGTGCCTTGAGCACATAGAGTAACACTGCCAAAATATACAAAGTTCCCCTCTGACTGATATGCCAATTGCCAAAGTGAGTCCTCCAATGAAAAGTGGAATATCAAACATAAAAATCAACACCAAATAGACAGTTTAGAAAAAAGTCATTGTATATTTTGGCAGTGTTACTCTATGTGCTCAAGGCACGAGAGCACTATTGTTTCCCTCACCCGATATGCTGCTGCTGGTGATTTGCCCCGTCATGTGGAACATATAGGTCAACTACGGGTGCTTCTTTGTTTTTCATGGGATTGATTGAATCATTTTTGAATGTTATCAATTATATTCCTAAAGAGCGCTGCTGAGCAGATATTTTTCATCATGAAATTTTGATTATGGACAATTTTAGCCCTATTTGTATTATCTTTTCAACTAATATCCTCCCAAGCACTAAAAAGCTCCTATTGTGTCTTCCCTTGATTGGTACCTTTTCCTTTTATCTTTTATTTATTTTTTTATATATGTCTCAAATAAAATATTCATTTTAATATTCCCGTGATGCTCATTTTTTTACTTGGTGATCACCACACACCTTCGTAAAAATGTTACAGATAACAAGAGTTGGGTCATCTTTATCGATCTGAAAAAATGCCCAGGCTATGCAAGGCTTAGCATCCATGCAACCTGAAGAGCCACCACGACTTGTGGTCAGAGGCAGAGTTGTGTTTGAGGATGCAGTTGTTGACGTGCTTCAAGTACTACGTCTCTGTCCAGGAAGGCGCAACCTGACCTCGTCGTCACTAGCATCTTCCTCCACCTCCTCTGCTTACCTCATCTCTTGGCTGACTGTGGGTTGACAGTAAGTGGGATCTCCAACCTCATCATCATCACCCTGTGTGTTATCACACCCGTCGTCGTCAGAGCCAACCTGTTCCTGCCCTGACAATAAACTAAAGTTGTCGCTCCAATCAGGTATTTGAGTCATCATCGTCTTCCTCATTGTCTCCACCAACAGGAGTTACAGTTTGGGAATGAGGGTCTACATTACGGTCAGAACCTTCTGCGTCTGGTCCTGGATCCGACTCATAAAGATTCTGGGCATCAGTGCAGATCATTTCCTAGTCTGGATTCACAGAACCTCTGGAGCCGACCTCTGATTCCTCTCTGGAGGAGAGCCCACTTAAAGGAACACTTGATATCCGTTGAAGCACCTGCTGTTTTTGTGCCTCATCTGGAATTTGTAGCGATTGGCGTGGCCGTAAGAAAGGGATCTTATCGCATTGTCCGCTAAAAGAAGTAGACATTTTAGTTTGGCTGGAAGATGGTCTTTCTTCAGCAGATGTTACTGTTGCTTTAACATCTACCCCACGGACACAACCGTTTTTCCCCTTCCCAACACGCCTATTCCCCTTTCCACCAGCAGCAGGCCTTTTTCCACTCATTTTGGTGGTTAACTAATTCACAACTCTAGAGTTGTTTGCACAAAAAAACAATGGATGGGAACCGAGCAGAGCTGAGTGGTCAAACTGTGGTATTAGGCCAAAAGTATTGGCTGGGTTACATGCAGAAAAAAATTATATTGAATTTGTTACCTGATGAAGGTCAGTATAGATGGACTAATAGAACAAGTCACACACACTGCTACAAGCTGAAATATTTTTTCAGAGCTAGATGCAGAAAAAAGTTATATTGAATTTGCAACCTGATGTAGGTCAGTATAGATGGACTAATAGAACAAGTCCCACACACTGCTAGAAGCCGAAATATTTTTTCAGAGCTATATGCATAAAAAAATTATATTGAATTTTCCACCTGATGGAGGTCAGTATAGATGGACTAATAGAACAAGTCCCACACAATGCTAGAAGCCTAAATATTTTTTCAGAGCTCGATGCAGAAAAAAATTATATTGAATTTGCAACCTGGTGGAGGTTACTATACATGGACTAATAGAATGATGCTGTGCCCAAAAGGTTTTACTTCACTAGGTGCAGTTAAAAAAATTTGTATTCTATACACAGGTGGTGTAGCTTGCAACAAAGATAGGCTACTCCACTGACTAACACACTCTGCAGTAGGCCAAAAAGGATTTGCTTTGCTAGATTTAGCCAAATGCTGTGAAAAAAACTTGCACAGCACTGGCACTGACCTGCCTGGCAAAAAGTGATAGGAACTGAAGTAACCTAGCCCTGAAAAGGACTGCAATTACAATTAGTCTTTACTCCCAACCTATCTATTTAAGAGCACAGAGCAGCCTGATAAAAGTCGTATGAAATGATGTAACCTAGTCCTTAAAAGGACTGCCATCACAACTCTTCCCTACTCCCAAGTAGTGTTGAGCCACCCCCGTAGTGTTCGAGTTCGGTTCGGTTCGTCGAACACCCGTGTGTTCGCCGAACACCTTCGAACACCGTTAAAACCAATGGCAGGCAAACAAAAACACGTAGAAACACATAGAAAACACCTTCAAAGGTGTCCAAAAGCTGACAAACTGCTCAGAAGACACAACTAACACATGGAAAAATGACAAGTACATATAGTCATGCGAAAAGAAAAGAGGTGGAGGAGTAAAAGGAGGGGGAGACACAGATATAGGCATGTCATGCCCTTCTAAAATCCAAAAAGTGAGAAGCCGACACGTTTAGTCCGCTCCTGCCCGTGCCACCTCCGTGTCGCCGGGTTTGTGCCAGAGCCGCGGTGAACCCTGACGGCCAGCCCCCCTCTCCCAATACTGGTGCCTGTCCGCTGGTGGGTCGAGCGAGCCCCCCTGTGGTGGAGGCAGCTCTAAGCTTTTTAATTTAAATTGTCTCTCTAATTTGAATGAATGCACTTTAAATCCATTTACAAGGATCTATTGGAGGGCAAGTCTCATGCCAGTAACCGCGTAATTCCAGCTCCAGTAGCGTCCAATAAAGTTGCTGCAGTTAAAAAGCTTTTATAAGGATCGAGCTCGGCTGTCCATCGCAAGGCATCCTACTGTCTGTCCCAGCCCCTATGCCTTGGGGTGCCTCCTGATGCTCTTCACTGAGTATCCCATGGACCCGAAGCATTTCCTTTGAAAAAATTAAGTGTCCAAACTACAGGTGGTGTAGCTTGCTTAACAGTTGGGATAATCCGCTGACTAGAAGACACTGCTACTAGGCACAAAGTATTTCCTGGGCTAGATGCAGTTAAAAATTTGTAATTAGATACTCTCGTTGGATGCTGAGAAAGCATTCCATAGAGTCTCCTGGCACGCCATATATGATTCTCTTAAAAAGCTTGGGGTAGGGGTCTAGGGGACCCTTTTATAGCCAAAATCACGGCCCTGTATCACAATACGTCACCTAGGCTGAAGATAAATGGAACTGTAGCACCCTGAGGGCTCGGTTGCTACAGAGGTATTGCACCTCACCCAGAGGTGTGATATCTCACTTTCAGGTAAGGATGGAGTGTGGATCAGGACCCGACACCTGCATGCATTACACCACATTGCCGTGGGGCAGGGCGACCAATATGCCTCTGAGATGGGCACGACAGTCCCTGTCCCTGGCTGGAGTGGGGGGAGGGAACACTGAGGAAGGGGAACCCTGTAGTGCAGGAGCAGGGAGGAAGCAGTTCCTGGGTGCATTGAGAAGGGAGTATAAAAGGTGGGCACCATCTTAGTTCAGTGCAGAGAAGTCTGAGCAGAAGTGGCAGGGAGCAGGGGCTCTGCATGAGCTCTGCTCAGGAGGCGGGCCTAGTAACAGAGGCCCAGGCCTGGAAGAGGGAGAAGGAAGGAAGAGGAGCGGAGAAGGCTCCAGGAACGAGGAATGAAGGGATCCCAGGGGTGCGGACGGGCGAGTCGCCACCGCACGCCCGAATCCACCTGCGTGGAGGGGTCAGGCCAAAGGGGGAGACCGGTCCCCGAAACTAGTGGAGGAAGGAAACGACCCTCAGCTACAAACCGGAGGCTGTGACATTTTATGTGGCGCAGCCCCTCGCTACACCCGCTAGGAAGGCACCACATAGGGTCAGGGAAACTGGCGCCAAGTTTACCAAGAGGAGGCCCGAGGCAGCCGGACAGAAGGGTTGGTAAGAAAGGCCAGACAAAGGACACACAAAGGGGGTCCTGTGAAGCGCTCCAAAGTTATCTGGGAGTTGTCTGAGCCCCTCACCTGGTGAGCACAGTACGACGTGGGCAGCCGTTACCTGCAGACGTGGTCTGGATAATAAGAACTGCGAGTAAAGGCCCTGGACTGCATCACTGACTCCGTATCGTTACTGCTGCTGCCCTGCACCATCACCCCCATCCTCCGCATACTCTGCCCTGAGGCTATACTCCTCCCGTGGGGAGTTATGCTACGCTCTGCTGCACCCACAACACCATCCTCAGCGGTCTGCCCTGCAGCGGCGGTTCACTCTAACCACAATCCACGGGTGGCGTAGTCGGACATTTAAACATCAAAACCACATAAATAGTTCCGCCACTGGTTTGACCACCCTGAGCCACGGAACCGGGTCGCCGCCACGAAGACTACAACCACCAGCATCCACCAAAAACGGTCCGGCTCCGGGTGTCCCAAGGCCCAGGGTGTGCATCAGAACATTTTCATCACCTTTCCCAATCACCAATGGGACAAGGCAGGGATGTCCTCTGTCCCCTCTCTTATACATCCTAGTGATGGAGCACCTGCTCTCATCAATTCGCCATAACCCCAATATTAGGTGGATTGAGGTGGGAGGCACCGAGTACAAGTGCTCTCTATTTGCTGATGATGTCCTAGTATATATCACTCAATCACATATATCCATCCATGCTGTTATGGCTGAAATAGATCACTTTGTTACATGGTCAAATTTTAAAATCAATGCAGCGAAGTCTGAGGCCCTCGATGTCTCCCTCCCCAAATCCATATAGGATTCCATCCAGTCCAACTTTCCCTTTGCCTGGCCCTCACAGGGTATCAAATACTTAGGAATTCCTAATCATAGAGACCTCTCCCATCTATGTTATCTTAATTTTGGGCCCTTTATTGAACAACTCCATACAGACCACGGTTGGTAAGTTAGAACTGTAAGATTCACTACGTGAACCACTGGTGTTTTGTGGAAAAGCACATGTACACTGTGTTCCAAATTATTATGCAAAAAGTGTTTAGGAGTGATAAGGGAAGAATTTGTTTGTTTATCAGTTAAACTCATTGATGGTGATGTGTGTCAGGGCTCTTTATATCACTGTAAGCAATTGCAGACACCTGTGCTAATTAGTTTGGCAGGTGTGTCCAATGAAAGGCAAGACTACTTAAGAAGGCTGTCTCACATTATTAAGCAGCCTACATTTTCTGCTAAAATGGGAAAGAAAAAGGATGTGCCGGCTGCTGAGAAGCAACAAATTGTGGAGTATTTAGGTCAAGGCATGACTACAATCAACATTGTGCGATGATCAGGATGAAGTGTCTTGGCAATCAAGAAGTATGCAGCTGATTCACAGTATACACGTGTGCGTGCTGATAAGGGCAAATTGAGGACTCTTTCCTACAGGCAATTACGTCAGGTTAAAAGAGCAGTGGCAAAAAAGCCTTGTCATAGCAGCAGAAAAGTTTTTGAAGCTGCTGGTGCCTCCAACGTCCCCCGAACAACAAGATGCAGGGTCCTTCAGAGGTTTGCAGCTGTGCATATGACGCGCCCCCTGGGCCATATTCTTTAGGGGAATATCCGGAGCCGGATCAGATGGGGGGTTGTAGTCTTCCGAGTGGCTGTGACCCGGTCCGTGCCCAGGGTGTCAAGCTCAGAGTATGTGGCAGTCCTACAGATGTTATAAAGTTCTTAATGTCGACTACGCCACCCGTTGTATTGCGGTCACTATGGCCGCCGCTGCAGCAGGGTCCGCTGAGGCTGATGGTGTTGGTGCAGCTTTTGGTAGTATAACCCCCAACGGGTGGGGTATAGCCTCAGGGGGTCAGGTGCAGAGGATGGGGGTTGTGGTGGTGCAGCATAGATGTTAAGTGAAGACAGAGTCGGGTTGTGCAGTTTAGGGTATTTACTCACTGCTGATGTTCTGGTCACTCCAGCTTCGAGTGACCTCCCGAGCCGTGCTGCGTCCACCAGGTTCTGGATCCAGCAAACCCCCAAACAAGTCCGGAGCGTGACCCTGAGCTCTCCTTCTGTCCTTTCCTCTGGCCGTCCCCACCAGGGATCCACCTAGGTCCAGCTCCCTCGGGCCTTCTGTTGGGAGACCCTTGGCCTTGGGTTCCCTGACCCTCCACGTGGTTTGCCTTCGGGGTGGATGTGGTGGGTGGCCGTGGCAGACGCTGCCCACGGCCTCCGGTCTCTGGCTAGGGTGTGCTTTTGCCCCCACCAGTTTGGGATCCGGTACCCTATTGCCGACTCTTCACCCGGGGATTGAATTTGGGTTCTCAGAGTCCTCTCTTTGTCCCCTCTGGGTCTTTCCTTCTCTGCTCCACTCTCTCTCTGCAGGCTCATCTGGACCTCTGCTTCTTACTCTGACAGACTGACCCTGTTCTTTGATGGTGCCCACCTTATATACACCCTCTATGTGTGAGCTCAGGTGACCAGCACCCAATGAGCTCCTATCTTTACCCAGGCTGCTCCCCCTATCTGCCCCTACACTACTTGGGATGTACCACCCCCCTCCCACTCCAGCCAGGAACAGACTCGGTCGTACCTGCACATTTCTAAGTGGGAGTACCGTCGGCCTGCCCCTCGGAAATGGGATGTGTGTAGTGCATGCAGCCTACCGAGCTCAGGTCCACACTCCATCCTTACCCGGGAGTGGAATATCACACCTCTGGGTTGAGGTGCAATACCCCTGTAGCAGCCGAATCCTCAGGGTGCTACATTCCCCCCTGGTAAATCACAGCACGTCCTCGGGCTGTAAGAACAAAACACCACAAAACATACAAACTTTTGCATAAACATATAAAACATCATACAAAACATTATATATATATATATCAATAAAACTTTTCATATAAAACATTCTTGTAGACTTTTCTTCGCTTCTAGTTCCTCCTCCGGTCACTGTGCAACGCGTGACCGGGTAAAGTGCGACAGTCTTTTCTTGAAAAATGGTTTTCCTATAAAACCGGTAGGGGGCGCTTTAGGAAGCGCAACTATATACAAAAGGGGTAGTGGCCGCTCTCAGTCCTCGGCCAGGTATTAGGGAGGAATGACCGCTCTCAGTCCTCGGTCAGTGGGATTTAAGGGATAAACGGGTAAACAGTTCACACTTGCTGGTCCCAACGGGGACTATGATAGCAGCAGTAACAGTTCACGGTGCCCCGACGGGCAACTATATACAGCTTCTGCTTCGCTGTACTTAACGACGACGTCCTCCTGCTCTTTCTTTATGGTTTCCTTTAGCTTCAGACCCGTCCGGGTCCTCTTGTTCTTCCTCCTCACACCGCAGCTCTTCCTCCGTCAGGCGATGCACATGGAGGGCGTAGGGTCCTTTGGCACACTTGTGCCGGGTGAAGGTGACCTCGTCCCCGATGTAAAGGTCACGACCTCTGTGTCCCTCCGGTAGGTGGGACTCAACGTCTCTCCTGGTCACGAAGACGTCGCCTAGGGTGCGGTGGTCTCGGATGAAGCCCCACCCATGCTGCATGTTAAACTTGATCACAGTCCCGGTGGTGCGGGGACTATGCGCTGCACGGGGGTCTCTCCTGGCCCGGCTCTTCTGCTCCGCGCTCCTTACTTGAGCTTGCTGTTCCCGGACCCGCCTCTCTCTCCGCTCCCTCTCGAAGACCTCGAGCTGTTGGCGGCAGCACTCAGCACGCTCCGCTGCAGCTGCCCGAGTCTCCTGAGTGAACCCCATGAGATCTTCTCCTGTGGGGTCCCACTCAAATTGGGCCTCTTCTAGCGGGGGCGAGATCCTCTTTACGGGCTTTGGAGCCGGGATCAGGGGTGCACACATGGCCCCAGCCTTCCTCTGCCGTTCCAGTTCATGATATTCTTGGGGCCAGATGAAAGGCTGCCCATCCGGGCACGTGTGTTGGGTAAACAGGTCCTCTCCCAGATGCGGCACTCTTGGTCTTATGGGCGCGGTGGTGTTAGCACCCGGGTTGCCCGGGCCTTGCGGCCAGGCCTGGGGTATCTGGAAAGTGAAGGGCACCGTAAGGACGGCGGCGCCCTGGGCTACTTGGCCCTGCGACCAGGCCGGGGGCTCCGCGGAGGTAGGGGGCGCTGTTGGTATTGCGGTGCCCGGGGGTACTAGGCCTTGCGACCAGGCTGGTGGTACTTCCTGCTTGGTCACGCTCGGGGTCGAGGCGTGTGACGTCACAGGGGTCGCGGCTCCCGTTTGAGGCCTAGTCTGCGGCGGTGACGTTGCAGCGACGGGCACGGCAGGATAGACTTCGGGCTCTGCGACGGGGAGCTGGGGCAGGTACGCGGTTTCCCGGTTTGGGGTATAGACGTCCCCTTTACCTGCCTCCACTCGTTCGGCTCCCTTCTCGGCGCCGTCTCCGGCCTTCAGTCCTCCCGCGCCATCCTCAGAGGCGGTCTGTCTCCTCGTCTTGGGTGGCGTGCTCCGCTGACAGGTCTCGGTCTGCTGGGCCATCTCACGGCTCCACTCTGCCAACGTCTCTCGCTGCACCCGGGCCATCCTCCTTGCGAGGCCCTCCAGAGCGGTCTGTGCACACTCCCGGTCTCGGGGGAGCTGTGCTAGGACCTCCACTAGGCCTAGTGGGGTCGTTGTTTCCAGCAGGCTCCTGACCAACGGGTCGGTGCTGCTCTGCTCTCCTTCTGTTGTCTCCAGCAGGCTCCTGGCCAGCGGGCCGGTGCTGCTCTGCTCTCCCTCCTCTGTTTCTAGCAGGCTCCTGGCCAACGGGCCGGTGCTGCTCTGCTTTCTCGCCATCTCCGGGTAAGCTCCTCCGAAACTCTTCTCCAGGCTTCTTGCCTCCGGGTGCGCTCGCTCCAGACTGCTCCAAGCGACACCCATCTTTGTTCTCTCCTTCTCAGTCCTCCCACTTCGAGGGCGGTCCCGGGGCCACTTGGTGATTGTCAGCTCCAGGGGCAGTTCTTTCACGCTGACAGACACCTCTAGCATCACAGTCTCTGTTGGTGGGGGCGGTTTCCACTTTTGGCGCCATTTTCGGTCCTGGCCCACGATGGGAGGTGGCCTCTCGCCACCCTCTGGCATGCCCATAATGGCGTCCGCTCTTCCAAGGCGGGAAACCTTTGGAAATGGCGGGAATCGTCTCCCAGTGGCGGGAAACTCTGCAGATGGCGGGAAAAAGCTGTTAATGGCGGACAACCGGCGGGAATCGACCTGTGATGGAGTCCGATGGCGGGGACCCTCCGGAACCGGCAGGAGACTTCTTTTTGAGGTAAACTCGTTCTTTTCTTCAGGCACGCAGTACCCGGTTGTTGCGGGCACGTAATCCTGCCGACTACGCCAAAGTTGACGCGCCCCCTGGGCCATATTCTTTAGGGGAATATCCGGAGCCGGATCAGATGGGGGGTTGTAGTCTTCCGAGTGGCTGTGACCCGGTCCGTGCCCAGGGTGTCAAGCTCAGAGTATGTGGCAGTCCTACAGATGTTATAAAGTTCTTAATGTCGACTACGCCACCCGTTGTATTGCGGTCACTATGGCCGCCACTGCAGCAGGGTCCGCTGAGGCTGATGGTGTTGGTGCAGCTTTTGGTAGTATAACCCCCAACGGGTGGGGTATAGCCTCAGGGGGTCAGGTGCAGAGGATGGGGGTTGTGGTGGTGCAGCATAGATGTTAAGTGAAGACAGAGTCGGGTTGTGCAGTTTAGGGTATTTACTCACTGCTGATGTTCTGGTCACTCCAGCTTCGAGTGACCTCCCGAGCCGTGCTGCGTCCACCAGGTTCTGGATCCAGCAAACCCCCAAACAAGTCCGGAGCGTGACCCTGAGCTCTCCTTCTGTCCTTTCCTCTGGCCGTCCCCACCAGGGATCCACCTAGGTCAAGCTCCCTCGGGCCTTCTGTTGGGAGACCCTTGGCCTTGGGTTCCCTGAACCTCCACGTGGTTTGCCTTCGGGGTGGATGTGGTGGGTGGCCGTGGCAGACGCTGCCCACGGCCTCCGGTCTCTGGCTAGGGTGTGCTTTTGCCCCCACCAGTTTGGGATCCGGTACCCTATTGCCGACTCTTCACCCGGGGATTGAATTTGGGTTCTCAGAGTCCTCTCTTTGTCCCCTCTGGGTCTTTCCTTCTCTGCTCCACTCTCTCTCTGCAGGCTCATCTGGACCTCTGCTTCTTACTCTGACAGACTGACCCTGTTCTTTGATGGTGCCCACCTTATATACACCCTCTATGTGTGAGCTCAGGTGACCAGCACCCAATGAGCTCCTATCTTTACCCAGGCTGCTCCCCCTATCTGCCCCTACACTACTTGGGATGTACCACCCCCCTCCCACTCCAGCCAGGAACAGACTCGGTCGTACCTGCACATTTCTAAGTGGGAGTACCGTCGGCCTGCCCCTCGGAAATGGGATGTGTGTAGTGCATGCAGCCTACCGAGCTCAGGTCCACACTCCATCCTTACCCGGGAGTGGAATATCACACCTCTGGGTTGAGGTGCAATACCCCTGTAGCAGCCGAATCCTCAAGGTGCTACACATACGCCATCCTGTCGACCTCCTCTATCCACTTCACACAAGCAGAAACGGCTCCAGTGGGCTAAACATTACATGAAGACTGATTTCAAAACTGTTTTGTTCACGGATGAGTGCCGTGCAGCGCTCGATGGTCCAGATGGATGGAGTGGAGGATGGCTGGTTGATGGACACCCCACGCAAACACGGCTACAGCGCCAGCAAGGAGGAGGTGGAGTAATGTTTTGGGCTGGAATCATGGGGAGAGAGATTGTCGGCCCCTTTAGGATCCCTGAAGGCGCTAAAGATGAACTCCATAATGTATGTGGATTTTCTCAAACATCACTTCCTGCCATGGTTCAAGAAGAAGAACCGTGTATTTCACAGCAAGATCATTTTTTTGCATGATAATGCACCATCTCATGCTGCACATAAAACATCTTCATCTCCGGCTGATATGGGCATAAAAGGGGACAAACTTATGGTGTGACCCCCATGCTCCCCTGACCTCTACCCCATTCAGAACCTCTGGAGCATCATCAAAAGGAGTGTCTATGATGGCGGGAGGCAGTTCACATCTAAGCAACAGCTCTGGGAGGGTATTCTGTCCTCATGCAAAACAATTGAAGCAGAAACCATCCAAAACATGACAAATTCAATGGACGAGAGAGTTCAGAAGCTCCTTTCGAACAAGGGGTCCTATGTGAAAATGTAACATCACCTAGAATAAAGTTTTGAGTTGAAAACTGTTTGATTTCAGTTTCTAATAACCTGCTAATGCTTATAATTTCAAAAATGACCATTTTTTTGGTCTTTATTAAAATGAAAAGGTTGATCGAAAAGTTTGGGGGATCTAAGAGTGTGGCAGACCAGTAGTCATGATTACTCCGAATTCTGACAATATGAGGGTCATGTTGCAGGTAGTGCAGCAAGAAGGCACTTATGTGTCTTGCACATCTCGGAGCCCCAAAATTATTTTCCGGGCTAGATGCAGCTAAAAATTATTATTAATTTTAAATCTGGTGGAGCTTAGTATAAATGGCCTAATAGGATCAGTGCTGCACACTGCTACAAAGCCCAAATTATTTTCCAGCCAAGATACAGATAAACATGATTAATAATTTTAAATCTGGTGGAGCTTATTATAGATGGCCTAATAGAATCAGTGCTGCACACTGCTACAAAGCCCAAATTATTTTCCAGCCAAGATACAGATAAACATGATTAGTAATTTGAAAGCTTAAAACGGTTGGTAGGGTGATTTTAACCTATCATCAAGCTTTTACTCTCCCCAGGATGACACAGGGGTAGAAAAGTCGTTTCGGATCCATGATTTGTTCATCTTTATGAACGTGAGTCTGTCTACATTATCAGTGGAGAGCCGCGTGCGCTTATCTGTCAGCACACCACCAGCAGCGCTGAACACACGTTCAGACAGAACGCTGGCTGCGGGGCATGACAAGATCTCCAAGGCGTAAGTGGCTAGCTCCAGCCATTTATCCAGATTGGAAGCCCAAAAAGAGCAAGGGTCCATTGACACAGTCATGGCTTCAATGTTTACTTGGAGATACTCCTGTACCATCGTCTCTAGGCGTTGACTATGTGTCAGACTTCTTGTCTCCTGTGGCCTTGCAAAGGATGGGCTAAAAAAGTGGTGAAATGATTCCGCAAAATTGATGTTACCAGCAGATACTGTGGTTCTGTTACGGTTTGAGTGCTGAACACTTGATGGTCCCACGGATGGCAAGTTGGAACTGTGAGATTCACTACGTGCACCACTGGTGTTTTGTGGAAAAGCACATGTAAGATTCTGCAACAGTCTCTGCTGATACTCCTGCATGCGTGCATCCCTTTCTATGGCAGGAATAATTTCGGCAAATTTACTTTTGTACCGGGGATCTAACAGTGTGGCAACCCAGTAGTCAGGATTATTTCTAATTCTCACAATTCGAGGGTCATGTTGCAAGTAGTGCAGCAAGAAGGCACTCATGTGTGTTGCGCATCCAGGAGCACCAAGTCCCTGTTGTGTTGGTGGCGAGGTAACAATCATGCTTCCTTCCTCTGTCCTCTCCCCCCAACCTCGCACAACAGAAATGTGATCAAGGTCTCCCTCATCTGATGAGTCTTCCATCAGTTCGTCCTCCACTTCTTCCTGGGCTCCTGCACCTTCCTCACTAGTTTGGCTGCTACCATGCGCCCTGGTAAAACCATCTCCCCCACCCTCACATGCCTGCCGCCTTGGTGCTGCCGACCGTCTGGACCTTGCAGATGTTAGCCCTTCCGCATACAACTCCTCCTCCTCTACTTCCTCCACCTCCTCTTGTGCCACCACCTGACTCCGAATTCTGTTTAACATGTGCTCCAGCATGTAAATCACCGGAATAGTCATGCTGATAATGGCATCGTCAGCACTAAACATCTTCGTCGCCATTTCAAAACTGTGCAGAAGGGTGCATAGGTCCCTGATCTGAGACCACTCCTCCAGCGTGATTTGCCCCACCTCTGGATCTCGTTGGCCCAGGCTATACGTCAGAACATATTGCACCAGGGCTTGTCGGTGCTGCCACAGTCGCTGCAACATGTGCAGAGTTGAATTCCACCGGGTAGGCACATCGCATTTTAGCCGGTGAAGTGGCAGGCCCAACGACTTCTGTAGAGATGTAAGTCGCTGAGCTGTGGGATGCGAACGTCGGAAGTGAGCACACAGCGACCGAGCCCTCTGCAGAAGGCCATCTAGTCTGGGATAGTGGGCTAAAAATTGCTGGACAACCAGATTCAAGACGTGAGCCATACAAGGCACGTGTGTGACATTGCCCCGGCGAAGGGCCGCACCCAGGTTTGCAGCATTGTCGCACACGGCCTTCCCTGATTTCAGGTCCAGTGGAGACAACCATTTATGAAATTGGTTCTCCAGAGCTGACCACAACTCCTCAGCTGTGTGACTCACATTTCCCAGACATTTCAAAGTAAAAACCGCCTGATGACGTTGAGCCCTACAGCCAGCATAGTAAGGAGGTGTGCAGGATCCCTTCTGCGCAGTTAGAAAGCTTGTGGCATGACCAGACAGGCTTTGGGTGCAGGTAGAAGACCGAGAGGAGGTTGAGGAGGCAGAAGCAGTGGAGGAACTTTGACATAAAGAGGATTGACGCACAACTCGTGGGGACGGCAAGACTTGGACAGCAGCCCCTTGTCCTGCTGTCACCATAGTTACCCAGTGCCCAGTCAGCGACATGTAATGCCCCTGTCCATGCCTACTCGTCCAAGTGTCTGTGGTGAAATGCACCCTGTCACACACAGAGTTTCTCAAAGAAGCGGTGATGTTGTGTGCGACATGCTGGTGGAGCGCAGGCACACCTTTCTTTAAGAAGTAGTGCCGACTGGGCATCTGGTACTGGGGCACTGCGACGGACATAAGGTCTCGAAAATCCTCTGTGTCCACCAGGCGGAAAGGCAGCATTTCTGTAGCCAAGAGCTTGCAGATGGTGAAATTCAACCTCTTAGCTTTCTCATGGCTAGGAGGAAATGGTCTTTTACTTGTCCACATCTGAGGGACCGAGGGCTGGCTATTGTGCTTAGACGGGGTTGATAAGGGTGTCCCCGGCAAACTGCCGGTCTGTGAGGAAGATGCAGGCGGACATGTTAGGTTGCCTTGATCCAAAGGTGGTGCTATCGATGACGGACAGCGCTCAACACCAGCTGGTGTTACCACCTCCAAAGAAAATGATGACCTGCCAATCACGCTGGCTGTTGCGGGTAAAGAGGTGGCAGGTCTGCGCCCCAAAACAGGTGTGACTGCTGTCCCCCCAGTCACAGAGGATGAAGAGGCCGCGGATGCACAAGATATGGCAGACGTTGGTTTGCCCGGCCGGCTAGGCCGCATTGTAGCACACTGAGCTTCCCACTGCAACTTATGCTTCATGTCCATGTGCCGGTTCATGCATGAAGTACTCAAACTATGTATTTTTTGGCCTCTACTTAGCTTTTGCTGACAAATGTTACAGATAACACGAGTTGGGTCATCTTTATCGATCTGAAAAAATGCCCAGGCTATGCAAGGCTTAGCACCCATGCGAACTGAAGAGCCACCACGACTTGTGGTGAGAGGCAGAGTTGTGTTTGAGGATGCAGTTGTTGACGTGCTTCCAGTACTACGTCTCTGTCCAGGAAGGCGCAACCTGACCTCGTCGTCACTAGCATCTTCCTCCACCTCCTCTGCTGACCTCATCTCTTGGCTAACTGTGGGTTGACAGTAAGTGGGATCTCCAACCTCATCATCATCACCCTGTGCGTTATCACACCCGTCGTCCTCAGAGCCAACCTGTTCCTGCCCTGACAAAAAACTAAAGTTGTCGCTCCAATCAGGTATTTGAGTCTCATCATCGTCTTCCTCATTGTCTCCACCAACAGGAGTTACAGTTTGGGAATGAGGGTCTACATTATGGTCAGAACCTTCTGCGTCTGGTCCTGGATCCGACTCATAAAGATTCTGGGCATCAGTGCAGATCATTTCCTCGTCTGGATTCACAGAAGCGCTGGAGTCGACCTCTGATTCCCAGGCTATAGTATGAGTAAACAGCTCTGCAGACTCAACCATTTGTTCTACCTCATACTCAGACGGGCAGCTGGAGATTTGGGAGCTGTGAGGAAGCAAGTGCGATTGGGGTGACACCTTTGAGGACTGGAGTATTTGTGATGTTGAAGTTGATGTGGAGGAGAGCCCACTTAAAGGAGCACTTGATATCCGTTGAAGCACCTGCTGTTTTTGTGCCTCATCTGGAATTTGTAGCGATTGGCGTGGCTGTAAGAAAGGGATCTTATCACATTGTCCGCTAAAAGAAGTAGACATTTAAGTTTGGCTGGAAGATGGTCTTTCTTCTGCAGATGTTACTGTTGCTTTAACACCTACCCCACGGACACAACCTTTTTTCCCCTTCCCAACACGCCTATTCCCCTTTCCACCAGCAGCAGGCCTTTTTCCACTCATTTTGGTGGTTAACTAATTCACAACTCTGGAGTTGTTTGCACAAAAAAACAATGGATGGGAACCGAGCAGAGCTGAGTGGCCAAACTGTGGTATTAGGCCAAAACTATTGGCTGGGTTAGATGCAGAAAAAAATTATATTCAATTTGCAACCTGATGGAGGTCAGTATAGATGGACTAATAGAACAAGTCCCACACACAGCTAGAAGCCCAAATATTTTTTCAGAGGTAGATGCAGAAAAAAAATATATTCAGTTTGCAACCTGATGGAGGTCTGTATAGATGGATTAATAGAACAAGTCCCACACACAGCTACAAGCCCAATATTTTTTCAGAGGTAGATGCAGAAAAAAAATATATTCAGTTTGCAACCTGATGGAGGTCAGTATAGATGGACTAATAGAGAAAGTCCTACACACTGCTAGAAGGCCAAATAGTTTTTCAGAGCTAGATGCAGACAAAAAATTATTTTTAATTTGCAACCTGATGGAGGTCAGTATAGATGGACTAATAGAGAAAGTCCCACACACTGCTAGAAGGCCAAATATTTTTTCAGAGCTAGATGCAGAAAAAAATTATATTCAGTTTGCAACCTGATGGAGGTCAGTATAGATGGACTAATAGAGAAAGTCCCACACACTGCTAGAAGGCCAAATAGTTTTTCAGAGCTAGATGCAGACAAAAAATTATTTTTAATTTGCAACCTGATGGAGGTCAGTATAGATGGACTAATAGAGAAAGTCCCACACACTGCTAGAAGGCCAAATATTTTTTCAGAGCTAGATGCAGAAAAAAATTATATTCAGTTTGCAACCTGATGGAGGTCAGTATAGATGGACTAATAGAGAAAGACCCACACACTGCTAGAAGGCCAAATAGTTTTTCAGAGCTAGATGCAGACAAAAAATTATTTTTAATTTGCAACCTGATGGAGGTCAGTTTAGATGGACTAATAGAGAAAGTCCCACACACTGCTAGAAGGCCAAATATTTTTTCAGAGCTAGATTCAGAAAAAAATAATATTCAGTTTGCAACCTGATGGAGGTCAGTATAGATGGACAAATAGAACAAGTCCCACACACAGCTAGAAGCCCAAATATTTTTTCAGAGGTAGATGCAGATAAAAATTATTTTTAATTTGCAACCTGATGGAGGTCAGTATAGATGGACTAATAGAGAAAGTCCCACACACTGCTAGAAGGCCAAATATTTTTTCAGAGCTAGATGCAGAAAAAAATTATATTCAGTTTGCAACCTGAGGGAGGTCAGTATAGATGGACTAATAGAGAAAGTCCCACACACTGCTAGAAGGCCAAATATTTTTTCAGAGCTAGATGCAGAAAAAAATTATATTCAGTTTGCAACCTGATGGAGGTCAGTATAGATGGACGAATAGAACAAGTCCCACACACTGCTAGAAGCCCAAATATTTTTTCAGAGCTAGATGCAGAAAAAAATATATTCAGTTTGCAACCTGATGGAGGTCTGTATAGATGGATTAATAGAACAAGTCCCACACACAGCTAGAAGCCCAATATTTTTTCAGAGGTAGATGCAGAAAAAAAATATATTCAGTTTGCAACCTGATGGAGGTCAGTATAGATGGATTAATACAACAAGTCTCACACACAGCTAGAAGCCCAAATATTTTTTCAGAGGTAGATGCAGAAAAAAATTATATTCAGTTTGCAACCTGTTGGAGGTCAGTATAGATGGACTAATAGAACAAGTCCCACACACAGCTAGAAGCCCAATATTTTTTCAGAGGTAGATGCAGAATAAAATATATTCAGTTTGCAACCTGATGGAGGTCTGTATAGATGGATTAATAGAACAAGTCCCACACACAGCTAGAAGCCCAAATATTTTTTCAGAGGTAGATGCAGAAAAAAATTATATTCAGTTTGCAACCTGATGGAGGTCAGTATAGATGGACTAATAGAACAAGTCCCACACACAGCTAGAAGCCCAAATATTTTTTCAGAGGTAGATGCAGATAAAAATTATTTTTAATTTGCAACCTGATGGAGGTCAGTATAGATGGACTAATAGACCAAGTCCCACACACTGCTTGAAGGCCAAATATTTTTTCAGAGCTAGATGCAGAAAAAAATTATATTCAATTTGCAACCTGATGGAGGTCAGTATAGATGGACTAATAGAATGATGCTATGCCCAAAAGATTTTCCTTCACTAGGTGCAGTAAAAAAATTGGTATTCTATACACAGGTGGTATATCTTGCAACACAGATAGGCTACTCCACTGACTAACACACTCTGCAATAGGCCAAAAAGGATTAGCTTTGCTAGATTCAGCCAAATGCTGTGAAAAAAACTTGCACAGCACTGGCACAGACCTGCCTGGCAATAACTGATAGGAACTGTTGTAACCTAGTCCTGAAAAGGACTGCAATTACAATTAGTCTTTACTCCCACAATCTATCTATTTAAGAGCACAGACCTGCCTGATAAAAGTCGTAGGAAATGCTGTAACCTAGTCCTTAAAAGGACTGCAATCACAACTATTCCCTACTCCCAAGCTATCTGTAGATTTGTGCGAAAATTGGCTTGAAATTAACAAGGTATAGCGCACACAGCAACAGCGGTGCCATCTAACACGCAGCTGCAGCAGTGAGAAAATGGTGGCGACGGGGAAAATGGCTTGGTCTTATAGGGCAAGGACTTGTGACATACACTGCCAATGACACATGCCCTTGCTTGTGTGAAAAAAAGCACTTCGCTCCGTGTGTGCGCTGCTGATAGGCTGACAGATTGCACCTCCCCACTGTAAATGCGGGAAAGAGAAAAAAAAATGGAGATCTTCATTATTCCTGCAGAGATCCATCCCCTGCCCCTCCCCCCGCCCCGCTGTACACTCAAACTGCGTATTAACATTAATTTTCATCATTACTGAGAAAAAATCCAGTTATGATTTTGGTGCACGAACAGTTATCGAACATTACCTCGAACAGCCGAATTTTTCTCAAATCGTCCGTGTTCGCCGAACGGCTCGAACACCGCCCAAAACAGCTCGAATATGAGATTGGCGAACAATTCGAGTCGAACAACGCTCATCTCTTCTCCCAAGCTATCTGTAGATTTGTGCGAAAATTGGCTTGAAATTAACAAAGTATAGCGCACACAGCAACAGCGGTGCCGTCTAACACGCAGTGAGAAAATGGTGGCGACGGGGAAAATGTCTGGGTCTTATAGGGCAAGTACATGTGACAGACTGCCAATGACACATGCCCTTGCTTGTGTGAAAAAAAGCACTTCGCTCCCTGTGTGTGCTGCTGATAGGCTGACAGACTGCACCTCCCCACTGTAAATGCGGGAAAGAGAAAAAAAAATGGAGATCTTCATTATTCCTGCAGAGATCCATCCCCTGCCCCTCCCCCCACCCCGCTGTACACTCAGACAGCATACTAACATCAATTTTCAGCATTACTGAGAAAAAATCCACTTATGATTTTGGTGCACTTAGTTATCGAACATTACCTCGAACAGCCGAATTTTTTTCAAATCGTTCGTGTTCGCCGAACGGCTCGAACACCGCCCAAAACAGCTCGAATTTGAGATTGCCGAACAGTTCGATTCGAACACTGGTCATCTCTAGTCTTGAATGACCCATATTTCTCAGGCTTTCAAGGAGAAATGCATGTACAACATGTGCTGGCTTCACCCTGATTCACACCTGTTTCTTCACAGAATGATTAACCTCACTAATTGAACTCCACACTGCTATTATACACACCCCCTTTCAATTAATTATTTAAATACACAGCCTCAAAATCAAGCAGATCATGAATGCGGAGTCAGGTGGCTTTCTTAGAATCTACTGCACTAACTGGTAAATTGTTTTACATGTGGTAATATAATTTATACCAAGAACAGTGATTAATCTGATTAGTCATACTGGACTGCTATTATTTTGAACACTACTGTATATTAGACGTTAATTTACTTATATTGTACCGGGTGAAGTATTTAAAAAAGTAAGATTCAGTATCAAATTATTCTAATGAGTATCTCATATTAGTGTATATTAATGATATATTGTTTAATAATAGATTAGTCATCCATGAAGTAATCTATATTATATTATACAAGATAGAGGAGGTGAGATGAGGGAGACACCCACCAGGTACAACAGAGTCAGGGGTACATTGTCAAAGGCCTGCGCCAATTTCATGACACCCTCCCAGCGTCCGTGCCCTCATGACTGAGTATTTGTTAAAGATGGTCAAGCAATACCTGGCTGACCAAACCAGAGTATTCCCTAATTTCTCTACGACCTTCAGCTAATGGGTCTCAAAGGTAGATACTTGGCATCAGCTGTCCCTCTATACCTTGGAGGTCTTGTGTTGCCCTGCTGCTAGCGTCTTGTCGGAGTGGATTTTTAATGCCACATGGGGTTCATAACATACGGGCAATTTCGCCTGTCAGCGTTAAGTGCTGACAGGTTCCCACTGATAACGAACAAAGCCTCGTCTAGACCTGACTTTTACACACCACCGGATGACAGCAGTAAATAAAGTGTTTTTAATGTTCTATATTTGAATGAGGCCCTCCAGTTGTTGCCTTCTAGGGTCTATGGATGAACCTACTTATAATTTTCTTCTGACTTTGCACTTTGTGAAAAGCCTTTATGAGTGTAGGAGTACCCCAACTTCCTCTCAGTTTGCATATTTAATTTCCCAGAGGAGCATTGCACGGCCTCTGTAAGCCTCCTTACCGTGGCATGTCACTCTAATAATAATCTTTATTTTTATATAGCCAACATATTCTGCAGTGCTTTACATACATTATCATAACTGTCCCCATTGGGACTAACAATCTAGACTCCTTATCAGTATGTCTTTGGAATGTGGGAGAAAACCGGAGAACCCAGAAAAAACCCACACAAACACGGGGAGAACATACAAACTCCTTGCAGATGTTGTCTTTGGTGGGATTTTAACCCATGACCGCAGTGCTGCAAGGCTGCAGTGCTAACCACTGAGCCACCGTGCTACCCCTACTCTCTAAAAGGGAAACATTACTCATTAAACACCAGACATTTTGTGACTTTAAAATACGCAACCAATCACCAGATGTAGGCAAAAATGGGTGTTTTCAGGCTCCATCTGGCCGGCATACGCTTGTGGAACTCTTTAGGAAAGTAGAGAAGACTGCACTTTCCTATACAGGGGGACACTGCAAAGAGATGTATACCAGTGAGATTAAAATAATCACTACAGCTGTGGATGATTTCCCTGAGTGTGATTTGAGGTCACTTTTTGAGTCTTTCTGCTGTTTTGGAAGCTTAGGAGCTCTGTAAAGAGCGCCAACAAAATTCTTCAGGAAACTGTGATCCTTCTATTCTGAAACCTGCCTTGTGCCTTAACATAAGTGAATGACCACTTATAGGGTATTGCCGTATTTTGCAGAAATAATGTAATAATTTATGGGTTATATTTTTTCTTTAAAACACTGGTAAAGATTTAGCATTTTGATCTGAAATCTACTTATTTTAACAAATGTAATTTTTCATTTTCACAAAGCCCAATGGTAAATAAATTTGTGAAACTTCCAAAATACATCAATTCCTTGAGGGGTGTAGTTTAAAAAAAATGGGGTCAGTTTTGGAGGGTTTTCCCTTTCTGGAACTCCGGGGGCTCTGCAAGTGGCACCCACAAATTATTGCTGCTTATTTGTGCTCCAAAGGCAAATTAGCTATTTTTACCTTTTGAACCCCTCCGTGAGCATAAATAGTGGTTTCTGACCACATATAGCGTATTGCAGCATTCAGAAGAAATTGCTTTATTAATGTTGAGTCCACTTCCTCATATTATTACGTGTGAAAATGAAATATTTGGGCCTAAAAAATATTTTCTTGGAAAAAATGTTTCATTTCTACAACCCTGCATTATAAAATTCTGTGAAGTACCTGTGGGCTCAAAATACTCTACATAAATTTATTAAGGATTTTAATTTCCAAAATGTGGTCACTTTTAAGGGTTGTCTTTTTATAGGATAGTGCTGTGGTCCTAGAAACTTTTATTACTGAAAAAGAGATAATGGAAGCAGCCAGAGGTATGGCATGAGGGAAGTCTCCGGGTCCAGAAATAGGGAAATCTATCTAAGATATTTAGACCAACTGGCCCCTCATCTTCGTAAAGTATATAATTTCTTACTGGTACAAGGCTTTCTACCCAAATCTTTCTATGATGCCAATATTGTGGTAATACTAAATCCGGATTAGTCTCCCGAAGATTGTGCATCCTATAGACCTATATCCTTATGAAATTTAGATTATAAAATATTGACCAAAATTCTAGAGAATAGATTAAATAAAGTAGAATCATAGAATCATAGAATGGTAGAGTTGGAAGGGACCTCCTGGGTCATCTGGTCCAACCCCCTGCTCAAAGCAGGATTCACTAAATCATCTCAGACAGATGTCTGTCCAGCCTCTGTTTGAAGACGTCCATTGAAGGGGAACTCACCACCTCTCGTGGCAGCCTGTTCCACTCATTAATCACCCTAACTGTCAAAAAGTTTTTTCTAATATCTAATCTGTGTCTCCTCCCATTTAGTTTCATCCCATTGCTTCTAGTCTTTCCTTGTGCAAATGAGAATAAAGATGATCCTTCTACAATGTGACAGCCCTTGACATATTTGTAGACAGCTATTAAGTCTCCTCTCAGTCTTCTTTTTTGCAAGCTAAACATTCCCAAATCCTGCAACCGTTCCTCATAGGACATGGTTTGCAGACCAGTCTCCATTCTGGTCGCTCTTCTCTGAACTTGCTCCAGTTTGTCTATGTCTTTTTTAAAATGTGGTGCCCAAAACTGTACACAGTATTCCAGATGAGGTCTGACCAAAGAGGAGTAAAGACCGATAATGACTTCACGTGATCTAGACTGTATGCTTCTGTTAATACATCCCAGAATTGTATTTGCCTTTTTTGCTGCTGCATCACACTGTTGACTCATGTTCAGTCTATGATCTATTAGTATACCTAAGTCTTTTTCACATGTACTGTTGCTTAGCTCTATTCCTCCCATTCTGTATGTGCTTTTTTCATTTTTATTGCCCAGATGTGGTACTTTGCATTTTTCCCTGTTAAAAAACATTCTGTTGGTTGCTGCCCACTGCTCCAGTTTATTTAGGTCTTTTTGAATCCTCTCTCTCTCTTCTCTAGTATTAGCTATCCCTCCTAGCTTTGTGTCATCAGCAAATTTAATCAGTTTACCCTCAATTCCTTCATCTAAATCATTGATAAAGATGTTGAACAATACAGGTCCCAGGACGGAGCCCTGTGGTACCCCACTTGAGACATTCATCCAGCTGGATGTGAAGCCATTTACAATCACCCTTTGAGTCCGATCACTAAGCCAGTTATGAATCCACCTAACAGTTGCCTGGTCCATTGCATACTTGGTCATTTTTTCAATAAGGATGGTGTGAGATACTTTGTCAAATGCTTTGCTGAAGTCAAGATATACTATATCTACAGCATTTCCCTGATCCACCCAGTCAGTGATTCTGTCATAGAAGGAAATTAAGTTAGTCTGACATGACTTGTTAGTTATAAACCCATGCTGACTCTGGTTAATCACTTCATTCTTATCCAGGTACTTACATATGTAGCACCCTGAGGATTCGGCTGCTACAGGGGTATTGCACCTCAACCCAGAGGTGTGATATTCCACTCCCGGGTAAGGATGGAGTGTGGATCTGAGCTCGGTAGGCTGCATGCACTACACACATCCCATTTCCGAGGAGCAGACCGACGGTACTCCCACTTAGAAATGTGCAGGTACGACCGAGTCTGTTCCTGGCTGGAGTGGGAGGGGAGTGGTACATCCCAAGTAGTGTAGGGGCAGATAGGGGGAGCAGCCTGGGTAAAGTTAGGAGCTCATTGGATGCTGGTCACCTGAGCTCACACATAGAGGGTGTATATAAAGTGGGCACCAGCTAAGAACAGGGTCAGATGCAGAGAACAAGTCAGGAGCAGAGGAGAAGGAAAGACCTAGAGTGAGAGAGGAGAGAGAGAGACCCAGAGGCACAGAAGAACAGGACTCTAAGATCCCAAATTAAAACCCCGGGTGAAGAGTCGGCATCAGGGTACCGGAACCCAAGCTGGTGGGGGTAAAAACATTCCCCAGCCAGAGACCGGAGACCGTGGGCAGCGTTTGCCACGGTCACCCACTACATCCACCCCGAAGGCACACCACATGAAGGGTCAGGGAACCCAAGGCCAAGGGTGTCCCAACAGAAGGCCCGAGGGAGCTGGACCTAGGTGGATCACTGGTGGGGACGGCCAGAGAACGGGACAGAAGGAGAGCTCAGGGCCACGCTCCGGACTTGTTTGGGGGTTGGCTGGATCCAGGACCTGGTGGACGCAGCACGGCTCGGGTGGTCACTCGGAGCTGGAGTGACCAGTACAACATCTGCAGTAAGTAAACACCCTTAACTGCATAACCCGACTCTGTCTTCACTGCCGTCTGCACTGCACCACCACAACCCCCATCCTCTGCACCTGTTACCCCTGAGGCTATACCCCTCCCGTTGGGGGTTATCATCACAAGCTGCACCTGCACCATCAGCCTCAGCGGACCCTGCTGCAGCGGCGGCCACAGTGACCGCATCACAACGGGTGGCGTAGTCGACACAAAAGAACTCTTAATAACATCTGTAGGACTGCCACATAACACTGAGCTTGACGCCCTGGGCACGGGGCCGGGTCACAGCCGCTCGGAGACTACAACCCCCCATCTGATCCGGTGCCGGGTATTCCCCTCAAAAAGGAATATGTCCCAGGGGGCGCGTCACATACATGTTGTTTAATAATTTGTTCAAAGATCTTTCCTGGTATAGAAGTCAGACTCACCGGCCTATAGTTCCCTGGGTCCACCTTCTTCCCCTTTTTGAAGATAGGAACAACATTTGCTCTTCTACAGTCTTCTGGGACTTCTCCTGTTCTCCAAGAATTTTCAAAGATTATGGAGAGTGGTTCTAAAATTTCTTCTACGATCTCCTTCAGTACTCTGGGGTGTAATTCATCTGGACCTGGAGACTTGAACTCATTTATGTTAGCTAAATATTCCCTCACAATCTTTCTGTTTACAGATAACTTGGATTCTTCTATTCCTTTAAAAGGACAGTGAAGATCAGTTGATGTTACATTTTCTTTCTGAGAGAAAACAGATGCAAAATAGGAATTAAAAAGTTTGGCCTTCTCAACATCCTCTCTTACCATTTCTCCATTTTCATCCTGTAAAAATCCTATAGCATCTTTGACTTTTCTTTTACTTTTGACATACCCCCAAAATCCTTTTTTATTGCTTTTGACATCTCTTGCAAGCCTTAATTCATTGTCAGCTTTAGCTAACCTGATACATGCCCTGCAGGATCTGCAGACTGCATTATAATCTTCTTTAGATATGCCTCCCTCTTTCCAAGTAATTCACATCATTATTCATCCAGACCACTGCAGACTTATTCCGGCATTGGGCAACATACGATAATATAAGGAGAGTTCAGGCAATTGCACATTTGGGTTGGAAAGGACTAGAAGTTTGTGCCTTGACATTTCTGGATGCTGCTAAGGCATTTTACTTAGTTTTGTGGGCCTACCTTTAGAAGGGCATTCTACGATTTGGGTTTGGACCCAGTTGCAGGCTGGCCAGGAGCATACATAGAGACAGACACGGAACAGGAGGCCTTATACCCGCTCCCTGGGGAGAAGTCCAAAAGTGCGCCATTCACCTGGAGTACTCTGGACCATACCTAACAGCTGTACCAGTAAAAGGTAGCAAAGCAAACCCCCCTGTCTCTGTCCGTTACTCCTGCTGCGCCATCGTTCTCTCCCTGCACCACAACGCGCAGCACAACCTGCATCGTTTACACTGACCTGAGGCCCGCTCCACCTGTGGGGAGCCATACTTTCTCAAACTGCCCTAACATCTGCCTCAGAGGACTATTGCAGCGCTGGTGATCTTCACCAGACACCATAGGTGGCGTCACGAACTTTTATAGTCATTTTATTTTCCACTTTTTGTACTGACCGCCCTGGGTCACAGACCGGGCCAGCCACGGTGACTAGAGTTGAGCCACCCCCGTAGTGTTAGGGTTCGGTTCGGTTCGTCGAACACCGGTATGTTCGCTGAACATCGTTAAAACCAATGCAGGCAAAAAAAATTACATAGAAACACCTAAAAAACACCTTCAAAGGTGTCCAAAAGCTGACAAACTGCTCAGAAGACACAACTAACACATGGAAAAGTGACAAGTACATATAGTCATGCGAAAAGAAAAGAGGTGGACGAATAAAAGGTGGGGGAGACACAGATATAGCCATGTCATGCCCTTCTAAAACCAAGAAAGTCTGGAGTAAAAATCTAAAATCAGCCTACCAACACCCAGACGTCGTGAGAAAAAAATTAAAAAAAGAAATATCTTTAGGTAGAATGGCGGTTCCATTCAGAACACTTTCCTTACAAGATGTAGTGGTATCCCTGTTGGGAGTCATGCCAAAAAAGGAACCCAATACGTTCGGACTAATCCACCATTTGTCATATCCAAGGGGCAGGTCAGTAAACCACAACATCGACGCGGAACCAAGTACAGTAGTATATACTGTACATCCTTTGACAAGGCAATCAGGCGGGTTAAGAAGTTGGGAAGGGGCACCCTAATGGCCAAAACAGACATTGAGGGGCGTCTATTGGGCTACTTCTGGAAAGGAGTATACTATATAGATCGCTGTTTGCCCATGGGGTGCTCCAGATCCTGCTCACTATTTGAGGCGTTTAGTTTCTTCCTCGAATGGGTTGTCATGGACGTTTCTAAGGGGCCACAGATTATCCATTACCTAGACAACTTCTTATGCCTGGGCCCAAAAGATTTGCCACAGTGTGAATACATGCGGTAGTCCACCTGTGAGAAGGAGAGAGCTGGAGGGAGAGCGGACACCACAGAGCCGAGGGCTTAGATAAAGAATGGAAGAAGGAAAGACGGCGAGGGAGGTAAGCGAGCCCGGTGGAAGGCCGACCTGAGCTTCCCCACGTTCATGCTGGACGGGGAACAGCCCTTGGAAGAGAAGCCGCTTGCGCATCCCTTTGAGGTTACGGGCGCAAGCGGGCAGAGGGACTACGCTGGAGTGGCCAGCCACCGTGATATCCCCCAGCTGCAAGATAGAAGGCCCGGCTGCCGAATACCCCACGGCCCTGGGGGCGAGTCACACACATTGAGTATTTCCCTTTCAATCCCTTCTTGGAACCTGAAAGACAAAAAAAGAAGCACACAAACATGTAACGATAAACTGCAAACAATTGAATGGTCCAAATTTATGGATGGATTAGTCCGCAACAATAGGATATAATTTTAGCTCCAATTGTAAACCCATCTTTGGATTGGGGAAGCTGCAACTTATAAACACTTCTACCCACCCAAAATAATCCAAATGTTAAGTGTTCTAAGTTGCAATATATGGCATAACAGAAGTGCAGTGAGTAGATATGGTTGGTCTGGTTTCCTTGTCAGACGCTGGTTCCAAAGGTGTTCTGGTTCTGGCTCATAGGTGTTGTTGGTACCAATTGAACAAAAATTCTCATATAGGAAACTTGGAGGCGACAGCCAAATATTGTCGCTAAGCCCAGATGCGGCTTTAAGTCTTGTTCCTCAGTCTTCTGGGTTTATGTCAGTGGAGATGTGATGCCAATCAGGAGTAGAAAAAATTCTGATGCACTCTATTCTATTACAGACATATGTAGAATTGTTTAGTTTAGTTGTATATGTAACCAAGCACTACTCTACTATCCATGTAGAATGTAAATGAATCAATTGGAATGTCCATTTCATCGTATGTAACTTCTTCTACAGCTATGGCCTCTGTAGATGCATCAGAGAAAATGTGGACTTCCTTCCTGATGGCTCCTAAAATGTACTTTAAGGCATAACAAGGTGGAACTTGAACGAAGTCTGAAAGTTTGAGACCATTTCAGCCAATATCCGGTAATCTATAGCTTCCTTGTAGACACCATTGTCCTTGTTCTATATGAACCTAAAGTAGTTGTACTGTCTTCACTCACAATAAAACACTAGCTAGATGTCAGCCATAATTGCAACAGGTTCTTGTCTGAAGCAAATCCATACTCCTATATGGTCATTTAAATAAGGCATAGTGAGGATTAGGTTATTGAGAGATGTCTTCATACTGAGCAGTACAGTCAAACACCACTCTAATTTGGTTAGATTTGCAAGTGTGGTAGACACCAAAGAATGGAAGGTGCAGCATTCTTTTCCTCCCTTTACTGGTGGTGCATGCTCTACATGATTTCTGTCTAAGATATTCAGCATGAAGAACAGGATATTTCATCTCTGGTGTTTAAAGATGAAAACCTTGCTGTTGCTTGCTGCAGGTTGTTTGGCAACTTTGTTCTTAAATAACGAAAGGATAAAGGTGCTACCCAGCTGTTGAATTTGCTAGAAGGAGGATTTCCTCTTACATAACTTATATAAAAAATGTATTCTCTTTTGCAGATGCCAACTTGTTGTCTTCACTTGTAAAATTCAACACCGTTGATCTGAGACAGTAATCATAGGGCAGTAACGTGTTTATTTCATCAAGGGGTTCTCGCTGTCACTTACTGTCACTCAGCTTCCCCTTCACTCAGTAATGTGGGCATGGTTGAAATTAAGTGCTGCAACCATTTGGCAAGATAGGAATCTTACATAAGGAAATCTTGGCAAGTCTCTTCATCTTGTCTATGCGAACATTTCCAAAATAACCCAGGCTAGATCAAACTGTTAGAAAAATGGAGAATCATGTGGTCCATTGATTCGCTGACACACCTTGTGTAGCCACAGATTGTCTCTGGCAGGCAGAATTGGGAAATCTGCACTGTTGCCAAGGGCTAGTATCTTGTTGGCTATACTCCTTAGATGAGGGAGATGAGGAGCAGTCTCTGGTGTTGAGATCTCCTCCCTATTGGATAGCTTCTGGTTGCTCTAGACAAGTGTGGATAAGAGTATCTTCACAGTGTTCTCAAGAGAAGCTGCTATAAGACCACTGGCTCTTCTTCCACAGACCTCTGTAATGCCACTACAAGTACGCAAGGTGTAAAGGTAAGCATTCCCGTTCAAGTTGAAGAGATCTAAGAGTTCAGACCTTGCAAGCAATCAGGTGCTCTGATTGTCCAAAGCGGCGTAAGTCTTTACAGTTTTCTCCAGTTGACTCTTGGGATATATGTTCACCAGACATATCTCGGCATAGGACTTGCCCCAAAGGCCTTCTCAGCAGACTATTGTGCATGAAGTTACTGTGTTAGGTTCTGCTGCTTGATCTGCATCCTCCCTGCCATGCTTCTTAATGGGTGAAGTTGCAAGCGATGCAGAGGTAATTTGTGATCGATAGAGTCATAGGCGGATTATAATGAGGGCAATCTGGGCTACCACCCAGGGCACTGCAGTCTGAGGGGGCCCATGGCCAGATTGCCCTCATTACAATGTATTGAGCATCACCATCGTTGGCACATATCTCCGCTCAGTGAGCTTTCCTAAAACGCCACAGCCGGCAAAACAGAACTGCAACGCAGCTCCAGGAGAGCTCCTTCCATATATTTTTGTGACGTGCATCAGCTGGCAACGGCGCCTGCATGATGATGTCAATGATGTCATCACTCAGGAGCCATCATTTACATGCTGGCTATCAGAAGTTGAGCTACAGGGGATGGAATGGAGAGATAAGTTTGAAAAACTATTTTTTTTTAAATAAAATGAATTAAATGGTGATGGGGAAAAAAAAATGATGCTGCATTGAGGGTGGAGGATGGGGGACAGCAAATGACAATCCAAAAACATACTGATAGGGAATGTAGATTGTAAACCCCAGTGGGGACAGTGATGATAATGTATATAAAGCGCTGCGGAATATGTTGGCGCTATATAAAAATAAAGATTATTATTATTAACCGGTTCCCGACCGCCCACTGTATAAACATCGGCGCTGCCTGGGCTCTGTGCAGCGCCGATGTTTAAAAACGGTGGGTGGTCCCGCAGTGCTCAGGACCCCCAGGGTCCTGCTAGCGCTGCGGTACCGGTTCAGAGCGATAGCTCTGACATGTGGCATCATGTGGACCTGATTGGATCAGGTCCCAATGATGTTAACCTGTTCCTATCTTCTAGATGCCGCGATCCATAGCAATCGCGGCATTTAAAAGATAGTGACAGCCGGTGGTCAGCGATCGGGACCCCCCACATACCTGCCAGCGGCGGGGATCCCGGTGCTGTGAACTCTGACATCATCGAGACCTGATTGGCTCAGGTTTCGAGGATGTCAGCGTCACACCAGCCAATCAGAGAGATCACCAGGGAAGTTTGTTTTAGCAACAAATTTCCCAGGCGATCTGCCTGATAAATACATTGTTTCTCCTCCGATCTCAGTGAGAGAGCAGAGGAGAAACTCTGTGACAAGAGTTGTCAGCCTTGCCACAGTAAAAGTGAAAAAAATAAAATAAAAAAATAGTAAGAGTTAGGGTTAGTCAGTCCAGTCAGATCAGTCCAGTCAGTCCAGACAGATCAGTCCAGTCAGTCCAGTCAGATCAGTCAGTCCAGTCAGATCAGTCAGATCAGTCCAGTCAGTCCAGTCAGATCAGTCCAGTCAGATCGGTCCGTCCAGTCAGATCGGTCCGTCCAGTCAGATCGGTCCGTCCAGTCAGGCCGGTCCATCCAGTCAGGCCGGTCCGTCCAGTCAGGCCGGTCCGTCCAGTTAGGCCGGTCCGTCCAGTCAGGCCGGTCCGTCCAGTCAGGCCGGTCCGTTCAGGCCGGTCCATTCAGGCCGGTCCGTTCAGGCCGGTCCGTTCAGGCCGGTCAAAAAATATAAAAATAAAATGGCCCGTTAGACTTATACCGCAGAAGAGGTGTATGCCCTGCTATGTTCTGACACTGATGACAGTGCAATCTCAGATGGAGATATGGATTTTGAGGGCTTTAATAGCGGCGACACTGAGAGCTCAGAAATGAGCAGTGATTCTGTTCCATCCTCAAGCCCAAGGACCAGTACAGCAATAGGGGCAAATAGCGCTACTGGAGAAACGTCACCAAATCAGGGAACACTGCCCAGTACAAGCGCTGTCCCTGCTACTAGTGAATTGGCGCACGCCAGTGTACAAGGGGCTTTGCCACATGATCTAGCATTTCCCAGATAGGAGGCTTCGGATTCGGCTGCTCCATTCAGCCCTGATTTCAACGCCATTCCTGGTATAAATGTGGAGGTGGAAGATTTTGGACCAATTCATTTTTTTTATTTGTTTTTTACAGACAGCTTGCTAGAGCATATTGTCGTGCAAACAAATTTATATGCATCCCAATTCATAAGCCAGAATCCCCGATGTTACTATGCTAGGGCAAATTTATGGACACCAACTAATGTCCCGGAAATAAAAAAATTTTTAGGACTTACATTTGCCATGGGGCTTGTTAAAAAACTGAGCATTCGATCCTACTGGTCCAACCACCCTGTTCAAGCCACCCCTATGTTTTCAGTCGTTCTGCCTAGGACCCGTTATGAAATGCTCATGCGGTTTTGGCATTTTAACGACAATAGTCAATGCCTGCCCAGAAATGCCCCAGAACATGACAGGTTATATAAAATTAGACCCATCATTGAAAATTTGTCAGGAAAATTCATAAGCCTCTACACCCCAACACAAAATATTTCTATAGATGAGTCCCTTGTAAAATTCAAAGGAAGACTGCACCTCAAGCAATTTATTCCATCTAAAAGGGCAAGGTTTGGAATAAAGCTCTATAAAATGTGCGAAAGTTCAACCGGATACACATCCGCTTTTCGCATATATGAGGGGAAAGATAGCCAACTAAACCCACCAGGATGCCCTACTTATCTGGGGCCATCTGGAAAAATTGTTTGGGAGCTGATAAGTCCATTTTTTCAAAAAGGCTACAATCTATATGTGGACAATTATTACACCAGCATACCCCTATTTAAAAGTCTGGTTGAACACAACATCGGGGCTTGTGGGACCATCCGTAAAAACCGTCAGGGGTTTCCACAACCATTGGTCAACCAAAAGTTTCAAAAGGGGCAGTCAGGGGCTGTATGCAACGGAGAGCTGCTTGCCCTGAAATATAGGGATAAGAGGGATATTTTTGTCCTCAGCTCGATCCACACAGATGCCACAAGGGCCACTGTAGAACTAGGATCCACCACTCCGAAGCAAAAACCTGTGTCAGTCATTGACTACAACAAACACATGGGGGGTGTGGACCTTGCAGACCAGGTTCTACAGCCATACCAGGTATCAAGAAAGTCCTATACCTGGTATAAAAAGTTGGTTATTTATTTGTTTCAGGTGGCCACATACAATTCTTTTGTGTTGTACAAAAAAGCAGGAAATTCAGATCCTTTTCTTAATTATCAAGAAAAGGTAATTGAAAATCTTGTCTTTCAGAGTGTTAGCCCCGCTCATCCATTAGAATCTGAGGATGTGAAAAGACTCACTGAGCGACATTTTATTGCACTTATTCCAGCAACGGAAACAAGAAGGAACCCCCAGAAAAGATGTCGTGTATGTACTAAGAGAGGAATGAGGCGTGATACCCGCTACTATTGCCCACAATGCTCATCATTGCCAGCCTTATGCGTCACTGACTGCTTTAAATCTTCCACACAGAACCACGTTTTTAAACTGTAAAAATGTATCCCAATTTGTCATTCAAACATTTGGTTCATTTAGTGAATGACACATTCGAGTAGAGCTCACTTAATTTCCAGGGGGGGTAACATAATAACATAGTAACATAGTAACATAGTTTGTAAAGCCGAATTAAAACTTGCGTCCATCAAGTTCGACCTGTTAGTTCTGTAATTGCTAAAGTTGATCCAGAGGAGGGCAAAAACCTCAAAAGATTTAGCCAATCTTCACCTGAGGAAAAATTCCCTCCTGACTCTGAAACCAGCAGTCAGAATAAATCCCTGTATCATCTTACTATTTTATTCTATTTTTAAGTATATGCAGAAATCTGCCTGGTATCTAGAAATGCATCCAGTCCCCGCTTGAACTGGTGTAGTGAATCCGACATTACCGTCTCCTCACTCAGTGAATTCCATATTCTCACTGCTCTTACCGTAAAGAACCCCTTCCTATGCTGGTGCTGAAACCTTTTCTCTTCCAGTCTTAGTGAATGCCCTCTTGTCACCGTAATATCCCTCCTTTTGAACAAATCCCTGGCAAGGTCTCTATACTGTCCCCTAACATATTTGTACACATTTATTATATCCCCCCTCAACCTTCTCTTTTCCAGGCTGAATAGTCCTAGTTTTGCCAACCTCTCTGGGTATTGCAGTCCCTCCATTCCCCTTATTAATTTTGTTGCCCTCCTTTGTACCTTTTCAAGCTCGTTTATATCCTTTCTATATATTGGGGCCCATAACTGAGCACAGTATTCCAAGTGTGGTCTGACCAGTGCTTTGTACAGTGGAAGAACAATGTTCTCCTCCTTTGCAGCTATACCTCTTCTGATACATCCCATTACCCTGTTTGCCATTACAGCAGCGGCCTGACTTTGGGCACTCCAATTTAGTTTGCTATCAATTAAGATGCACAAGTCCTTCTCCATCTCTGAAATCCCCAATGATTTCCCATTCAGTGAGTACTGGTGACTTCCATTTTTCCTTCCCATATGTATGACCTTACATTTCTCCTCATTAAACCTCATTTGCCATTTAATGCTCCACCTACCCAGTTTATCCAAATCCCTCTGTAGGTCTGCACTATCCTCTTTTGTATTAATTGTTTTACATAACTTTGTGTCATCTGCAGATATTGATATTTAACTATTTAACCCGTTGACTATGTCGTTAATAAAGATATTAAATAACATTGGGCCTAGTACAGACCCCTGTGGTACCCCACTAGTGACGCTTACCCAATCTGAGTATATTCCATTTATAACCACCCTCTGCCTTCTATCCTTTAGCCAGTTAGCTACCCACTTGCAAACATTTTCCCCCAGCCCCATCATTCTCATTTTGTATACCAACCTATTATGTGGCACGCTATCGAACGCTTTTGAGAAGTCGAGATACACGACATCCAATGGTTCCCCCTGATCTAATTGAGAGCTCACCTCCTCGTAGAAGTCAATCAGGTTTGTTTGGCAGGAGCGATTCCTCATGAATCCATGTTGGTTCGGGGTTAATAGATTATTAGCATCTAGATGCTCCATAATTGCCTCATTAATGAAGCTTTCAAAAATTTTGCCCACAACGGACGTCAGACTCACCGGACGATAGTTTCCGGCGTCATTTTTTGCTCCCTTTTTGAATATTGGCACTACATTCGCCTGTCGCCCATCAAGTGGTACAGACCCAGTCTCAACAGAGTCCTTAAATATAAGATATAACGGTCTGGCTATCACATTACTTAGTTCCCTTAGTACCCGTGGGTGTATGCCATCAGGTCCTGGTGATTTGTTTATTTTAATGTTACTGAAGCGTTTCTGTACCCCAACTTGGGTTAGATTTGTCATACTTAGTGGAGGATTAAGCTTGTCCCTTCTCATTTCGCCTGTTAGTTCTTTTTCCTTTGTGAAAGTTGACGAAAAAAAATTATTTAATAAATTAGCTTTATCCTCATCTTTCTCTATGATTTTGCCTTCATCACTTTTTATCGGTCCAATATTATCCGATTTAATCCTTTTACTATTTATATACGTAAAGAACAGTTTGGGATTTGATCTACTTTCCCTAGCAATACGTCTCTCTGTTTCCTCCTTTGCTATTTTTATTTGTTTTTTGCAGGTTCTCGTTTTTTCCTTCTAACACATTAGTGCCTCCTTGCTGTTTTCCTGTTTTAATCTCTTGAATGCCTCTTTTTTGATATTTAACGCCCCTTTTACTTTCTTGTTCAACCATATTGGTTTTCTCTTATTTCTCGCCCTTTTATTCCCATACGGTATATACCTCTCGCACTGAGTATTCAGAATTATTTTGAAGGTTTCCCATTTACTATTCGTATTCCCTTGATTAAGAACTTTGTCCCAGTCTATAAGTTGAAGGTTTTCTTTCAGCTGATCAAACTTCGCCCTCCTAAAGTTTAATGTTTTAGTTGTTCCCTTATTGATAACCCTACTGAAGGGCATTTTGAAATTGATAATATTATGATCGCTATTACCTAGGTGCCCCCCTATCTGTACCTCAGTTATTCTATCAGGCCTATTAGTCAATATTAAGTCCAACACGGCCTTCCCTCTCGTTGGTTCCTGCACTAGTTGGGAGAGATAATTATCCTTAATATTTGTCAAGAACCTTTTTCCTTTCTGAGATCTACAGGTTTCTGTTTCCCAGTCAATATCCGGTAGTTGAAATCCCCCATTACAATCACTTCATTATGTTTTGCTACTTTGTCTATTTGTCCTATTAGCAGTTTCTCATTCTCCTCTGTTATATTGGGTGGCTTATAGCAGACCCCCAGTAATATTTCATTATTATTTTTAGTTCCCTCTATCTCTACCCACATGGACTCGACCCCCTCTTCTCCCTCTCCTATATCTTCCCTTAGTCTGGGCTTTAGACATGACTTTACATATAAGCAGACTCCTCCGCCTTTCCCCTGTTTCCGGTCCCTTCTAAATAAATTATAATCTAATAAATTTACCGCCCAGTCGTAGCTATTGTCTAGCCAAGTCTCTGTTATACCTACAATGTCATACCTCTCCTCCGATATAAGCGCCCGCAGCTCATCCGCCTTATTGGTCAGGCTTCTTGCGTTGGTCAGCATGCAAGATAAAATTTTGGGGTTATTTAGCATCCTACTCTTCTCTAATGATATAACTGTGCTATCCCCACTCCCCTCTCCACCCTCATTATATTCACTTATCCCCTTCCCCCTTGCTTGCCTCACATCCCACCTATTTCCTTGGTTTCCCGCCCCTGTCTCTAGTTTAAATACTCCTCCAACCAATTAGCCATCTTCTTCCCCAGCACGGCTGCACCCTCCCCATTGAGGTGCAGCCCGTCCCTACAGTAGAGCCTGTAGCCTACCGCAAAGTCAGCCCAGTTCTCCATGAACCCAAACCCTTCTGCCTTACACCAACTCTTTAGCCACTTACTCACCTCCCTAACCTCCCGTTGGCGCTCCTGTGTGGCTCGCGGGATTGGAAGTCTTATGTGTGGAGTCTGACCTGAATATTGACGGCCTTGTGCAGCTGGAACTCCACAACTGCTCTCTTCTGCTCACAAACCCTTTGCAACATGTGGAGGGTAGAGTTCCAACGTGTGGGGACATCACACACCAGTCGATGTTCCGGAAGCTGCAAAAGCTGCTGCAACACAGCAAGGGAGGCGGAAGCTGTAGCCGACTTCTGAAAATGAGCTTTGACGAGCAGATTTGGCAACTTGGGGTACGATTTAAGAAACCGCTGAACCACGAGGTTAAGCACATGAGCCAGGCATGGAACGTGTGTGATCTCGCCTCGCCTCAGAGCCACCACCAGGTTACAGCCATTGTCACACATGACCATGCCTGGATGTAGGTCCAGCGGTCTCAGCCACAGATCTGCCTGCTCTTTCACAGCTGTCCACAACTCACAAGCAGTGTGAGGTTTATCACCTAAGTTTATGAGTTTCAGCACAGCCTGTTGCCGCTTGGCTGAGGCAGTACTGCAGTGTTTCCAGCTTGTAACTGATGTGGTGATATCTGAAATGGAGGCTGACCATGAGGAGGAGGAGGAGGAGGAGGATGATGCGCAGGAGCTGTACACTGTGGGGGCAACTCTGACTGACATAGGGCCCGCAATCATCGGTGTGGGGAGGATGTGTTCCGTCCCAAGGCCCGACTGGTTCCCGGCTTCCACTATGTTTACCCAGTGTGCCATCAGGGAGATGCACCTGGCCACAAGCACTTGTCCACGTGTCCGTTGTCAGGTGGACTCTCCCAGTAACTGCATTGTTGAGGGCACGGCAGATGATTTGGGACACGTGCTTGTGTAGTGCGGGGATGGCACACCGGGCAAAATAGTGTCGGCTGGGGACCGACGGCCAGTGCCATAAGGTTGCGGAAGGATTCCATCTCCACCAGCCCTAAAGGCAGCATTTCCAATGCAAGCAGTCGTGAAATGTGCGAATTTAGGACTGTGGCCTGTGGGGCTTTGGCTGCGAATTTGCGCTTTCGTTCAAAGTTCTGGGATATGGACAATTGAATGCTGCGGTGGGACGTGGACGTGAATGTTCATGCTGTTTCTTGAGAAACTGCCTTATAAGTGAAGACTAGAGATGAGCGTTGTTCTACTCGAACTGTTCGCCAATCTCAAATTCGAGCTGTTTTGGGCGGTGTTCGAGCCGGTCGGCGAACATGAACAATTTGAGAAAAATTCGGCTGTTCGAGGTTATGTTCGATAACTGTTCGTGCACCAAAATCATAACTGGATTTTTTCTCAGTAATGATGAAAATTAATGTTAATACGCAGTTTGAGTGTACAGCGGGGCGGGGGGAGGGGCAGGGGATGGATCTCTGCAGGAACAATGAAGATCTCCATTTTTTTTTCTCTTTCCCGCATTTGCAGTGGGGAGGTGCAATCTGTCAGCCTATCAGCAGCGCACACACGGAGCGAAGTGCTTTTTTTCACACAAGCAAGGGCATGTGTGATTGGCAGTGTATGTCACATGTCCTTGCCCTATAAGACCAAGCCATTTTCCCCGTCGCCACCATTTTCTCACTGCTGCAGCTGCGTGTTAGACGGCACCGCTGTTGCTGTGTGCGCTATACCTTGTTAATTTCAAGCCAATTTTCGCACAAATATACAGATAGCTTGGGAGTAGGGAATAGTTGTGATTGCAGTCCTTTTAAGGACTAGGTTACAGCATTTCCTACGACTTTTATCAGGCAGGTCTGTGCTCTTAAATAGATAGATTGTGGGAGTAAAGACTAATTGTAATTGGAGTCCTTTTCAGGACTAGGTTACATCAGTTCCTATCAGTTTTTGCCAGGCAGGTCTGTGCCAGTGCTGTGCAAGTTTTTTTCACAGCATTTGGCTGAATCTAGCAAAGCTAATCCTTTTTGGCCTATTGCAGAGTGTGTTAGTCAGTGGAGTAGCCTATCTGTGTTGCAAGATATACCATCTGTGTATAGAATACCAATTTTTTTACTGCACCTAGTGAAGTAAAATCTTTTGGGCATAGCATCATTCTATTAGTCCATCTATACTGACCTCCATCAGGTTGCAAACTGAATATAATTTTTTTCTGCATCTAGCTCTGAAAAAATATTTGGGCTTCTAGCAGTGTGTGGGACTTGGTCTATTAGTCCATCTATACTGACCTCCATCAGGTTGCAAATTAAAAATAATTTTTTTCTTCATTTAGCTCTGAAAAAATATTTGGGCTTCTAGCAGTGTGTGGGACTTGTTCTATTAGTCCTTCTATACTGACCTCCAGCAGGTTGCAAATTGAATATAATTTTTTTCTGCATCTAGCTCTGAAAAAATATTTGGGCTTCTAGCGGTGTGTGGGACTTGGTCTATTAGTCCATCTATACTGACCTCCATCAGGTTGCAAATTAAAAATAATTTTTTTCTGCATCTAGCTCTGAAAAAATATTTGGGCTTCTAGCAGTGTGTGGGACTTGGTCTATTAGTCCATCTATACTGACCTCCATCAGGTTGCAAATTAAAAATATTTTTTTTCTTCATTTATCTCTGAAAAAATATTTGGGCTTCTAGCAGCGTGTGGGACTTGTTCTATTAGTCCATCTATACTGACCTCCATCAGGTTGCAAATTAAAAATAATTTTTTTCTGCATCTAGCTCTGAAAAAATATTTGGGCTTCTAGCAGTGTGTGGGACTTGGTCTATTAGTCCATCTATACTGACCTCCATCAGGTTGCAAATTAAAAATAATTTTTTTCTGCATCTAGCTCTGAAAAAATATTTGGGCTTCTAGCAGTGTGTGGGACTTGGTCTATTAGTCCATCTATACTGACCTCCATCAGGTTGCAAATTGAATAAAAAAAATTTCTGCATCTAGCTCTGAAAAAATATTTGGGCTTCTAGCGGTGTGTGGGACTTGGTCTAATAGTCCATCTATACTGACCTCCATCAGGTTGCAAATTAAAAATAATTTTTTTCTGCATCTAGCTCTGAAAAAATATTTGGGCTTCTAGCAGTGTGTGGGACTTGGTCTATTAGTCCATCTATACTGACCTCCATCAGGTTGCAAATTAAAAATAATTTTTTTCTTCATTTAGCTCTGAAAAAATATTTGGGCTTCTAGCAGTGTGTGGGACTTGTTCTATTAGTCTTTCTATACTGACGTCCAGCGGGTTGCAAATTGAATATAATTTTTTTCTGCATCTAGCTCTGAAAAAATATTTGGGCTTCTAGCGGTGCGTGGGACTTGGTCTATTAGTCCATCTATACTGACCTCCATCAGGTTGCAAATTAAAAATAATTTTTTTCTGCATCTAGCTCTGAAAAAATATTTGGGCTTCTAGCAGTGTGTGGGACTTGGTCTATTAGTCCATCTATACTGACCTCCATCAGGTTGCAAATTAAAAATAATTTTTTTCTGCATCTAGCTCTGAAAAAATATTTGGGCTTCTAGCAGTGTGTGGGACTTGGTCTATTAGTCCATCTATACTGACCTCCATCAGGTTGCAAATTGAATAAAAAAATTTTCTGCATCTAGCTCTGAAAAAATATTTGGGCTTCTAGCGGTGTGTGGGACTTGGTCTATTAGTCCATCTATACTGACCTCCATCAGGTTGCAAATTAAAAATAATTTTTTTCTGCATCTAACCCAGCCAATAGTTTTGGCCTAATACCACAGTTTGGCCACTCAGCTCTGCTCGGTTACCATCCATTGTTTTTTTGTGCAAACAACTCCAGAGTTGTGAATTAGTTAACCACCAAAATGAGTGGAAAAAGGCCTGCTGCTGGTGGAAAGGGGAATAGGCGTGTTGGGAAGGGGAAAAAAGGTTGTGTCCGTGGGGTAGGTGCAGAAGAAAGACCATCTTCCAGCCAAACTAAAATGTCTACTTCTTTTAGCGGACAATGTGATAAGATCCCTTTCTTACGGCCACGCCAATCGCTACAAATTCCAGATGAGGCACAAAAACAGCAGGTGCTTCAACGGATATCAAGTGCTCCTTTAAGTGGGCTCTCCTCCACATCAACTTCAACATCACAAATACTCCAGTCCTCAAAGGTGTCACCCAAATCGCACTTGCTTCCTCACAGCTCCCAAATCTCCAGCTGCCCGTCTGAGTATGAGGTAGAACAGATGGTTGAGTCTGCAGAGCTGTTTACTCATACTATAGCCTGGGAATCAGAGGTCGACTCCAGCGCTTCTGTGAATCCAGACGAGGAAATGATCTGCACTGATGCCCAGAATCTTTATGAGTCGGATCCAGGACCAGACGCAGAAGGTTCTGACCATAATGTAGACCCTCATTCCCAAACTGTAACTCCTGTTGGTGGAGACAATGAGGAAGACGATGATAAGACTAAAATACCTGATTGGAGCGACAACTTTAGTTTTTTGTCAGGGCAGGAACAGGTTGGCTCTGAGGACGACGGGTGTGATAACGCACAGGGTGATGATGATGAGGTCGGAGATCCCACTTACTGTCAACCCACAGTCAGCCAAGAGATGAGGTCAGCAGAGGAGGTGGAGGAAGATGCTAGTGACGACGAGGTCAGGTTGCGCCTTCCTGGACAGAGACGTAGTACTGGAAGCACGTCAACAACTGCATCCTCAAACACAACTCTGCCTCTCACCACAAGTCGTGGTGGCTCTTCAGGTCGCATGGGTGCTAAGCCTTGCATAGCATGGGCATTTTTTCAGATCGATAAAGATGACCCAACTCGTGTTATCTGTAACATTTGTCAGCAAAAGCTAAGTAGAGGCCAAAAAATACATAGTTTGAGTACTTCATGCATGAACCGGCACATGGACATGAAGCATAAGTTGCAGTGGGAAGCTCAGTGTGCTACAATGCGGTCTAGCCGGCCGGGCCAACCACCGTCTGCCATATCTTGTGCATCCGCGGCCTCTTCATCCTCTGTGACTGGGGGGACAGCAGTCACACCTGTTTTGGGGCGCAGACCTGCCACCTCTTTACCCGCAACAGCCAGCGTGATTGGCAGGTCATCATTTTCTTTGGAGGTGGTAACACCAGCTGGTCTTGAGCGCTGTCCGACATCGATAGCACCACCTTTGGATCAAGGCAACCTAACATGTCCGCCTGCATCTTCCTCACAGACCGGCAGTTTGCCGGGGACACCCTTATCAACCCCGTCTAAGCACAATAGCCAGCCCTCGGTCCCTCAGATGTGGACAAGTAAAAGACCATTTCCTCCTAGCCATGAGAAAGCTAAGAGGTTGAATTTCACCATCTGCAAGCTCTTGGCTACAGAAATGCTGCCTTTCCGCCTGGTGGACACAGAGGATTTTCGAGACCTTATGTCCGTCACAGTGCCCCAGTACCAGATGCCCAGTCGGCACTACTTCTCAAAGAAAGGTGTGCCTGCGCTCCACCAGCATGTCGCACACAACATCACCGCTTCTTTGAGAAACTCTGTGTGTGACAGGGTGCATTTCACCACAGACACTTGGACGAGTAGGCATGGACAGGGGCGTTACATGTCGCTGACTGGGCACTGGGTAACTATGGTGACAGCAGGACAAGGGGCTGCTGTCCAAGTCTTGCCGTCCCCACGAGTTGTGCGTCAATCCTCTTTATGTCATTTTTCCTCCACTGCTTCTGCCTCCTCAACCTCCTCTCGGTCTTCCACCTGCACCCAAAGCCTGTCTGGTCATGCCACAAGCTTTCTAACTGCGCAGAAGGGATCCTGCACACCTCCTTACTATGCTGGCAGTAGGGCTCAACGTCATCAGGCGGTTTTTACATTGAAATGTCTGGGAAATGTGAGTCACACAGCTGAGGAGTTGTGGTCAGCTCTGGAGAACCAATTTCATGAATGGTTGTCTCCACTGGACCTGAAACCAGGGAAGGCCGTGTGCGACAATGCTGCAAACCTGGGTGCGGCCCTTCGCCGGGGCAATGTCACACACGTGCCTTGTATGGCTCACGTGTTGAACCTGGTTGTCCAGCAATTTTTAGCCCACTATCCCAGACTAGATGGCCTTCTGCAGAGGGCACGGTCGCTGTGTGCTCACTTCCGCCGTTCGCATCCCGCAGCTCAGCGACTTACATCTCTACAGAAGTCGTTGGGCCTGCCACTTCACCGGCTAAAATGCGATGTGCCTACCCGGTGGAATTCAACTCTGCACATGTTGCAGCGACTGTGGCAGCACCGACAAGCCCTGGTGCAATACGTTCTGACGTATAGCCTGGGCCAACGAGATTCAGAGGTGGGGCAAATCACGCTGGAGGAGTGGTCTCAGATCAGGGACCTATGCACCCTTCTGCACAGTTTTGAAATGGCGACGAAGATGTTTAGTGCTGACGATGCCATTATCAGCATGACTATTCCGTTGATTTACATGCTGGAGCACATGTTAAACAGAATTCGGAGTCAGGTGGTGGCACAAGAGGAGGTGGAGGAAGTAGAGGAGGAGGAGTTGTATGCGGAAGGGCTAACATCTGCAAGGTCCAGACGGTCGGCAGCACCAGGGCGGCAGGCATGTGAGGGTGGGGGAGATGATTTTACCAGGGCGCATGGTAGCAGCCAAACTAGTGAGGAAGGTGCAGGAGCCCAGGAAGAAGTGGAGGACGAACTGATGGAAGACTCATCAGATGAGGGAGACCTTGATCTCATTTCTGTTGTGCGAGGTTGGGGGGAGAGGACAGAGGAAGGAAGCATGATTGTTACCTCGCCACCAACACAACAGGGACTTGGTGCTCCTGGATGCGCAACACACATGAGTGCCTTCTTGCTGCACTACCTGCAACATGACCCTCGAATTGTGAGAATTAGAAATAATCCTGACTACTGGGTTGCCACACTGTTAGATCCCCTGTACAAAAGTAAATTTGCAGAAATTATTCCTGCCATAGAAAGGGATGCACACATGCAGGAGTATCAGCAGAGACTGTTGCAGAATCTTACATGTGCTTTTCCACAAAATACCAGTGGTGCACCTAGTGAATCTCACAGTTCCAACTTGCCAACCGTGGTCTGTATGGAATTGTTCAATAAAGGGCCCAAAATTAAGATAACATAGATGGGAGAGGTCTCTATGAATAGGAATTCCTAAGTATTTGATACCTTGTGAGGGCCAGGCAAAGGGAAAGTTGGACTGGATGGAATCCTATATGGATTTAGGGAGGGAGACATCGAGGGCCTCAGACTTCGCTGCATTGATTTTAAAATTTTACCATGTAACAAAGTGATCTATTTCAGCCATAACAGCAGGGATGGATATATGTGATTGAGTGATATATACTAGGACATCATCAGCAAATAGAGAGCACTTGTACTCGGTGCCTCCCACCTCAATCCACCTAATATTGGGGTTATGGCGAATTGATGAGAGCAGGTGCTCCGTCACTAGGATGTATAAGAGAGGGGACAGAGGACATCCCTGCCTTGTCCCATTGGTGATTGTGAAAGGTGATGAAAATGTTCTGACGCACCCCCTGGGCCTTGGGACACCCGGAGCCGGACCCTTTTTGGTGGATGCTGGTGGTTGTAGTCTTCGTGGCGGCGATCCGGTTCCGTGGCTCAGGGCGGTCAAACCAGTGGCGGAACTATTTATCTGGTTTTGATGTTTAAATGTCCGACTACGCCACCCGTGGATTGCGGTCAGAGTGAACCGCCGCTACAGGGCAGACCGCTAAGGCTGGTGTTGTGGGTGCAGCAGAGCGTAGCATAACTCCCCACGGGAGGAGTATAGCCTCAGGGCAGTGTATGCGGAGGATGGGGGTGATGGTGCAGGGCAGCAGCAGTAACGACACGGAGTCAGTGATGCAGTTCAGGGCCTTTACTCACAGTTCTTATTATCCAGACCACGTCTGCAGGTAACGGCTGCCCACATCGTACTGTGCTCACCAGGTGAGGTGCTCAGACAACTCCCAGATAACTTTGGAGAGCTTCACAGGACCCCCTTTGTGTGTCCTTTGTCTGGCCTTTCTTACCAACACTTCTGTCCGGCTGCCTCGGGCCTCCTCTTGGTAAACTTGGCGCCAGTTTCCCTGACCCTATGTGGTGCCTTCCTAGCGGGTGGAGCAAGGGGCTGCGCCACATAAAATGTCAGAGCCTCCGGTTTCTAGCTGAGGGTCGTTTCCTGCCTCCACTAGTTCGGGGACCGGTCTCCCCCTTTGGCCTGACCCCTCCACGCAGGTGGATTCGGGCATGCGGTGGCGACTCGCCCGTCCGCACCCCTGGGATCCCTTCATTCCTCGTTCCTGGAGCCTTCTCCGCTCCTCTTCCTTCCTTCTCCCTCTTGCAGGCCTGGGCCTCGGTTACTAGGCCCGCCTCCGGAGCAGAGCTCATGCAGAGCCCCTGCTCCCTGCCACTTCTGCTCAGACTTCTCTGCACTGAACTAAGATGGTGCCCACCTTTTATACTCCCTTCTCAATGCACCCAGGAACTGCTTCCTCCCTGCTCCTGCACTGCAGGGTTCCCCTTCCTCAGTGTTCCCTCCCCCCACTCCAGCCAGGGACAGGGACTGTCGTGCCCATCTCAGGGGCATATTGGTCGCCCTGCCCCACGGCAATGTGGTGTAATGCATGCAGGTGTCGGGTCCTGATCCACACTCCATCCTTATCTGAGAGTGAGATATCACACCTCTGGGTGAGGTGCAATACGTCTGTAGCAACCGAGCCCTCGGTGCTACAGTTCCATTTATCTTCAGCCTAGGTGACGTATTGTGATACAGGGCCGTGATTTTGGCTATAAAAGGGTCCCCTAGACCCCTACCCCAAGCTTTTTAAGAGAATCATATATGGCGTGCCAGGAGACTCTATGGAATGCTTTCTCAGCATCCAACGAGAGTATCTACTTACAAATTTTTAACTGCATCTAGCCCAGGAAATACTTTGTGCCTAGTAGCAGTGTCTGCTAGTCAGCGGATTATCCCGGCTGTTAAGCAAGCTACACCACCTGTAGTTTGGACACTTAATTTTTTCAAAGGAAATGCTTCGGGACCACGGGATACTCTCGACCCACCAGCGGACAGGCACCAGTATTGGGAGAGGGGGGCTGGCCGTCAGGGTTCACCGCGGCTCTGGCACAAACCCGGCGACACGGAGGTGGCACGGGCAGGAGCGGACTGGCCGTCTCGGCTTCTCACTTTTTGGATTTTAGAAGGGCATGACATGCCTATATCTGTGTCTCCCCCTCCTTTTACTCCTCCACCTCTTTTCTTTTCGCATGACTATATGTACTTGTCACTTTTCCATGTGTTAGTTGTGTCTTCTGAGCAGTTTGTCAGCTTTTGGACACCTTTGAAGGTGTTTTCTATGTGTTTCTATGTGTTTTTGTTTGCCTGCCATTGGTTTTAACGGTGTTCGAAGGTGTTCGACGAACAGTTCGACGAACAGTTCGGCGAACACACGGGTGTTCGACGAACCGAACCGAACTCGAACACTACGGGGGTGGCTCAACACTAGTGAAGACTTAGAGGAGGGGGCATCTTTGCATGCAGTATGGACAGGGGATTGCCTAGCATGCACAACAGGGAGTTCTATTACACGCACACCACGGGATAAGCAGTGGTGACACCCGCTGACACTGGTCGTGGACCCTGGGGTTCACCCCACAAAGTCGGGTGCTTTGCTGACATGTGCCTGATCATGCTGGTGGTGGTCAGGCTGGCAGTTTTGTCACCCCTGCTGATGGTAGCATGGCAGGTGGTACAAATGGCCTTTTTGGGGTTATCAGCAGAGTCTTTAAAAAAATTCCAGACTCTGGAAGACCTACCGGTTGTACTGGCAATGTCCCTCGTGTTGGTGTTACGGGGAACTGTTGCCCGCCTTCTGTGTGCGACCACCACACTGCTTCTTCCTGCCTCTTGGGGTACTTTGCCTCCTTCCCCCTGTGTGAACTGGCCTCTCTCTGCATGTCCTCCTGCCACGTTGGGTCAGTAACTAGATCATCTACCACCTCCTCCTCTTCCACTTGCACACCACGATCCTCCTCCTCACTTCGTGGCAATTGTGTCTTGCCATCGTCCACCTCTTGTGACAAATTGCCAGCGTCGACTTCCTCTGGCCGTGGCTGTTCAAATATTTGGGCATCACTACATGGGATCTCCTCTTCCACCACTTCAAGCGGAGCAGGCGAGGGGCACAAATATGGAAATGGACCAGTGAACAGCTCTTCAGAGTGTCCAAGTGTGGGATCAGTTGTTGTCTGATGACACTCGGCATGGTGGGAGGAAGGAGCATCAGGGTGAGGAGGAGTATGCGGTCGAGACTCACGGCTACTAACACTTGACCGTGTGGAAGACAGTCCGGAGGTGGTGGTGCCCAGGTAACTGGAAGTATTATCTGCTATCCAATTAATAACCTGTTCACACTGATCAGTTCACAATACTGGTGTTGTAGTGTGCTTCCTTAGTAATTCAGTCAAGAAGTGGGAGCAAGAGGATGTGGATGTTGGTTAAGGCACAATTTCAACTTGGCCATGGCCCCTGTCCTCTACACGCACCATCACCAGAACGTCCAGTTCCACGTCCCTTGCCAAGCGCCTTGCCCATTGTAAATGAAGTAAAATAGCTTACACTCACACTATCAATGGAAAATGGGTAATAAAAAGGAGATTAGAACCGTGGAAGAGGAAAACCACAGTTATATTTCTCTGGCCTACACCAGAATCTTTTAAACAGATATATTTGTGTCTGAACACTGAGCGAGACAATCAATTTTTAAATTTTTAATGTAAAAAAGGTAAAAAGGTGAATAATACAGAGATTTAACCCGTGGAACTGCAAAACCACAGTTCTAGTTATCTGGCCTACACGAGACTCTTTTAAACAGATATTTTTGTGTCTCAACAGTCAGGAATACAATATTACTGTTTTTTTTTACAGAAAAAATGCCAAAAGCAGGATAATACAGAGATTTGACCCATGGAACTGCAAAACCACAGTTGTAGTTATCTGGCCTACACCAGACTCTTTTAAACAGATATATTTGTGTTTCAACAGTCAGGAAGACACTATAACTATTTTTTTTACGGAAAAAATGCCAAAAGCAGGATAATACAAAGATTTGACCCGTGGAACTGCAAAACCACAGTTCTAGATATCTGGCATACACCAGACTCTTTTAAACAGATATATTTGTGTCTAAAAAGTCAGGGAGATACTATTACTGTTCTTTTTACAGAAAAAATGCCAAAAGCAGGATAATACAGAGATTTGACCCATGGAACTGCAAAACCACAGTTGTAGTTATCAGGCCTACACCAGACTCTTTTAAAAAGATATATTTGTGTCTGAACAGTCAGGGAGACACTATTACTAATTTTTTTTTACAGAAAAAATGCCAAAAGCTGGATACTACAGAGATTTGACCCGTGGAACTGCAAAACCACACTTCTAGTTATCTGGCCTGCACAAGACTCTTTTAAACAGATATATTTGTGTCTGAACAGTCAGGGAGACACTATTACTGTTTTTTTATGGAAAAAAAGCCAAAAGCAGGATAATACAGAGATTTGACACGTGGAACTGCAAAACCACAGTTCTAGTTATCTGGCCTACACCAGACTCTTTTAAACACATATATTGGTTTCTGAACAGTCAGGGAGACACTATTACTGTTTTTTTTATGGAAAAAATGCCAAAAGCAGGATAATGCAGAGATTTGACCCGTGGAACTGCCAAACCATAGTTCTAGTTATCTGGCCTACACCAGACTCTTTTAAACACAGATACTGGTGTCTGAACAGTCAGGGAGACACTATTACTGTTTTTTTTTTTTTTTTACAGAAAAAATGCAAAAAGCAGGATAATACAGAGATTTGAACCGTGGAACTGCAAAACCACAGTTCTAGTTATATGGCCTACACCAGACTCTTTTAAACACATATATTGGTGTCTGAACAGTCAGGGAGACACTATTACTTTTTTTTTTACGGAAATAATGACAAAAGCAGGATAATACTGAGATTTGACCCGTGGAACTGCAAAACCACAGTTCTAGTTTTCTGGCCTACACCAGGCTCTTTTAAACAGATATATTTGTGTCTGAACAGTCAGGGAGACACTATTACTGTTTTTTTACGGAAAAAATGCCAAAAGCAGGATAATACAGAGATTTGACCCATGGAACTGCAAAGCCACAGATGTAGTTATCTGGCCTACACCAGACTCTTTTAAACAGATATATTTGTGTCTGAACCGTCAGGGAGACACTATTATTGTTTTTTTTATGAAAAAAATGCCAAAAGCAGGATAATACAGAGATTTGACCCATGGAACTGCAAAACCACAGTTCAAGTTATCTGGCCTACACCAGGCTCTTTTAAACAGATATATTTGTATCTGAACAGTCAGGGAGACACTATTACTGTTTTTTTTTTATGGAAAAATTGCCAAAAGCAGGATAATAGAGAGATTTGACCCGTGGAACTTCCAAACTAAAGTTCTAGTTATCTGGCTTACACCAGGCTCTTTTAAACACATATACTGGTGTCTGAATAGTCAGGGAGATACTATTACTGTATTTTTTATGGAAAAAATGCCAAAAGCAGGATAATAGAGAGATTTGACGTGTGGAACCTCAAAACCACATTTCTAGTTATCTGGCCTACACCAGACTCTTTTAAACAGATATATTTGTGTCTGAACAGTCAGGGAAACACTATTACTGTATTTTTTACGGAAAAAATGCAAAAAGCAGGATAATACAGAGATTTGACGCATGGAACTGCAAAACCACATTTCTAGTTATCTGGCCTACACCAGACTCTTTTAACCGCTTCCCGACCGCTGACAGTACATTAAAGTCCGTGCTGCCTGGGCTCTGTGCAGCGCGGATGTTTAAAAACGGTGGGTGGTCCCACAGTGATCAGAACCACCAGGGTCCTGCAAGCACTGCGCGAGCGGTGCAGAGTGATAGCTCTGACAGGGAACATCATTGGGACCTGATTGGATCAGGTCCCAGTGATGTTAACCCTTTGCTGTCTTCTATATGCCGCGATCTATAGTGATCGCGGCATATAGAAGACAGCAGGAGGAGAGGGGCTGGTATACTTACCTCTCCGAAGACCCCTGATATCTTCCAGGACCTTGGGTTGCTATGGAAGCTGGAGGTCACATGACCACCTCCAGCTCTGTCATATATGGTGTCCTGCCTGGCTCAGCCTGCTTCTGAAGCCAGGCAAGAGACTCTGACTGTGAAACAGTCAGTGAAGATCTCATGTAATGTAATATATGTCTATTACATTACATGAGATCAGTGATCAGAAAAATAAAAAATATTGTCCCATACAGGGACTAAGTAAAAATGTAAAAAAAAGTAAAAAAAAATGTTTTGAAACTGTTAAAAAAAAATACAAAATAAATTAAATAAATAAATAAAATATTAAACCGATAAATCCGTATATTTTTGCAAAAATAAAAAAGTACACATATTTGATATCACCACGTCCGAAACAGGCCGAGATATAAAACTGTCACACTAATTAACTCCTTCTGTGCACACCGTAATAAAAATAAATAAAAAACGGAGCAAAAAACTATGCTTTTTCCTCATATCGCCAAACAAAAAGTGGAAAAAAATGCGATCAAAAAGCAAAATGGAAATAAAAATGGTACTGCTGAAAACGTCATCTTGTTCCGCAAAAAAAAAGTCACCATACAGCTCCATCAGCCGAAAAATAAAAAAGTTATAGTGCTCAGAATAAACAATGCAAAAAAATATTTTTTTCTATAAAATTGTTTTATTGTGTAAAAGCGCCAAAACATAAAAAAAATATACAGTAAGTCTAGTATCGCTGTAAACGTACTGACCCGAAGAATAACACTGCCTGATCACTTTTACCACACGCAGAACGGCATAAAAAAAAATTCCTGAATTATTGTTTTTTGTTAATTTTACCTCCCAAAAAAATGGAATAGAAAGCGATCAAAAAATGTCACATACCCAAAAATGGTACCAATAAAAATGTCAACTCGTTCCGCAAAAAACAAGCAATCACATGACTCTGTCGGCCGAAATATGGAAAAATTATAGCTCTCAAAATATGGCGATGCAAAAACTAGATTTTGCAAAAAGAAGCGTCTCTTAGTGTGTGACAGCTGTCTGTCATAAAAACCCGATATAAATCTGGTATCTCTGTAATCGCACCGACCCAAAGAATAAAGTAATCTAATCAGTTATATCACACGAAGAACGGCGTAAAAAATAAATAAAACCATTTCTTCACCTGCTACTGATTAGTTTATTATGTCTCCCAAAGATCGCAGTAAGGCTCAGCTCACATTTATCCTGCGCTCTGCGCTGAGCACTTACGCAAGAGTTTCCATGTAAATCTCTGAAATACGTGATTCAGACAGAACCCATGATGGAAGATTCCCTGTAATGAGGCAGATATAGGCCACTGTGAATGCCGTCTGGCCTGTGATCCCACGGTGTCATTTGTTTTAGGCGTGCATAAAAGTGCAGTTGGCCACAGTTTTGTGCACTTCTGAAAAAATGGACACCACTAAACAGAAGCCAGATGGAGTCCAGAGTAACTCTGCTGCCTCATTACAGTGAATGGATGCTGCAGAGGTTTCATCTGAATTACATCACTTGGAAATTTAGATGGAAACCCCGATGTAAGTGCTCAGCCTAGAGCGCCGGATAAATGTTACGTAAAATGTTCCCAATAAAAGCTTCAACTCAGTCCTCAAAAAAAGCTAGTCCCCACTCAGGTCCGTCATCTGTTAAAAATATAAGGGACTTCCAAGTTACTGGTAGCAGAAAGGCTCTGGAAAAGCGAAATGGCCCTTGCCCCCCAAAAGAAATTCAGAAAATTTTGTGCTCCCAAATCCAAATGCCTATTCTACAATTATTTGTTCTCCATTTCTCAAATAGCACCCCTTCCCCCCCAGATCTCGCCGTATGGCTGAGGGAAACGATACAGCCACATATGGGGTATTGACACTTTTAGAAGAAATTGTGTGACACATTTCGGCACCATTTTTACCCATTGCCCTGTGTGAAAATGTAAAATCTGAGGGTAAAATATTTTTTTTGGGTAAAAATATAATTATGCTTTTTTCACTGCCCAGTGGTATAAATTTAAAAATTAAAAAATACTCACTACTTCCCTAGATGAATTCCTTGAGAGGTGTAGTTTACAAAATGGGGTCACTTGTGGGAGTTTCTGCTGTTTCGGCATGTCAGCGACTCTTCAAATGTGACATGGTGTCTGCAACCTATCCCAGCCAACATAGCGCTCCTTTCTCTTCCGAGCCCTGCCGTACACCAAAGCAGTGGTTTTCCCCCACATATGGGGTATCAGCGTACTCAGGAGATATTGCACAACAAATTTCATGGTGCAATTTATCCTGTTACCCTTATGATAATGCAAAATTAGGGAATGAAAAACATTTTTTGTGGGAAAAATGTGAAAATTGTATTTTTAAGGCTCAATATTATAAACTTCTGTGAAGCACCTGGGGTGCAAGGTGCTCACCACACATCTAGATAAGTTCCCTAAGGGGTCTAGTTTCCAAAATGGTGTCACTTGTGGGGGGTTTTCACTGTTTAGGCACATTAGGGGTCCCCCAAATGCAACATGGCGTCCGCTAATTATTCAAACAAATTTTACATTCAAAAAGTCAAATGGCACTCCTTCCCTTCCGAACCCTGCCGTGCGCCCAAACAGTAGTTTGCCTCCACATAAGGGCTATCAGCATGTTCATGAGAAATTGCACAACAAACATCATGGTGCAATTTATCCTATCACCCTTATGATAATGCAAAATTAAGGGATGAAAAAAGTTTTTGTGGGAAAAATGTGAAAATTTTATTTTTACAGCTCAATATTATAAACTTCTGTGAAGCACCTTGGGGTTCAAGGTGCTCACCACACATCTAGATAAGTTCCCTAAGGGGTCTAGTTTCCAAAATGGTGTCACTTGTGGGGGGTTTCCACTGTTTAGGAACATCAGGGGCTCCCCAAATGCAACATGGCGTCCGCTAATTATTCAAACAAATTTTACATTCAAAAAGTCAAAGGGCGCTCCTTCCCTTCCGAACCCTGCAGTGTGCCCAAACAGTGGTTTTCCCTCACATATAGTGTATCAGCGCGCTCAAGAGAAAATGCACAAAAAAATTTGTGGTCAATTTTTTCCTATTACCCCTGTGAAATTAAAAAAAATTGGGTCTAAAATAACATTTTTGTGAAAAAAGTTAAATGTTCATTTTTTTCTTCCACATTCCAAAAATTCCTGTGAAGCACCTGAAGGGTTAATAAAGTTCTTGAATGTGGTTTTGAGCACCTTGAGGGGTGCAGTTTTTAGAATGGTGTCACTTTTGGGTATTTTCTGTCATAAAGACCCCTCAAAGTGACTTCAAATATGATGTGGTCCCTAAAAAAATGTTTTTGTAAATTTTGTTGGAAAAATGAGAAATCGCTGGTCAACTTTTATCCCTTATAGCTCCCTAACAAAAAAAAATTTGGGTTCCAAAATTGTGCTGATGTAAACTAGACATGTGGAAAATGTTATTTATTAACTACTTTGGGTGACATATCTCTCTGATTTAAGGGCATGAAAATTCAAAGTTTGAAAATTGCAAAATTTTCAAAATTTTCGCCAAATTTCCGATTTTTTCACAAATAAATGCAAGTGATATCGAAGAAATTTTACCACTATCCTGAAGTACAATATGTCACGAAAAAACAATCTCAGAATCAGGGGAATCTGTGGAAGCGTTCGAGAGTAATTACTTCATAAAGTGACAGTGGTCAGAATTGAAAAAATTGGCCCGGTCACGAAGGCATCAACAGGCTCTGGTGCGAAGTGGTTAAACAGATATATTTGTGTCTGAACAGTCAGGGAGACACTATTACTGTTTTTTTTTTACAGAAAAAATGCCAAAAGCAAAATAATACAGAGAATTGACCCGTGGAACTGCAAAACCACAGTTCTAGTTATCCGGCCTACACCAGACTCTTTTAAACAGATATTTTTGTGTCTGAACAGTCAGGGAGACACTATCACAGTTGTTTTTTTACGAAAAAAATGCCAAAAGCAGGATAATACAGAGATTTGAACCGTGAAACTGCAAAACCACAGTTGTAGTTATCTGGCCTACACCAGACTCTTTTAAACAGATATATTTGTGTCTGAACAGTCAGGGAAACACTAATACTGTATTTTTTACGGAAAAAATGCCAAAAGCAGAATAATACAGAGATTTCAACCGTGGAACTGCAAAACCACAGTTCTAGTTATCTGGCCTACACCAGACTCTTTTAAACAGATATATTTGTGTCTGAACAGTCATGGAGACACTATTACTGTTTTTTTTATGGAAAAAATGCCAAAATCAGAATAATACAGAGATTTGACCCGTGGAACTGCCAAGCCACAGTTCTAGTTATCTGGCCTACACCAGACTCTTTTAAACACATATATTTTTGTCGGATCAGTCAAGGAGACACTATTATTTTTTTTTTACGGAAATAATGCAAAAAGCAGGATAAAACAGAGATTTGATCCGTGAAACTGCAAAACCACAGTTGTAGTTATCTGGCCTACACCAGACTCTTTTAAAGAGATATATTTGTGTCTGAACAGTCAGGGAGACTCTATTACTGTTTTTTTTTATGGAAAAAATGCCAAAAGCAGGATAATACTGAGATTTGACCCATGGAACTGCAAAACCACAGTTCTAGTTATCTGGCCTGCACCAGACTCTTTTAAACAGATATATTTGTGTCTGAACAGTCAGGGAGACACTATTACTGTTTTTTTTACGGAAAAAATGCCAAAAGCAGGATAATACAGAGATTTGACCCGTGGAACTGCAAAACCACAGTTCTAGTTATCTGGCCTACACCAGACTCTGTTAAACAGATATATTTGTGTCTGAACAGTCAGGGAGACACTATTACTGTTTTTTTTATGGAAAAAATGCCAAAATCAGAATAATACAGAGATTTTCCCCTGGAACAACAGTTTAAGTTGTCTGGCCTACACCAGACTCTTTTAAGCAGATATTTTGGTGTCTGAATAGTCACAGACAATCTCTTTTTTTTTTTGGGGGGGGGATTCCAAAAAGTTAATAAGATGCGTGTTTGTACAGTCTGACTGAGGAAAAAAAAATACAGGATTTAGATGAAAAGATTTTTCCTGGCTCCTGAGACCAGGGGATAAGTCTAGCAATTTGACCAACAGTAGCACACAGGACTGTAATGCAGCGTTTTCTGGTATAACCACTGCGTCTCCTATACAGCCTGCCTTCCTGCCTAATATCTGGTATGGATATTAGTCCTGAGCAGGACTGTTTGTTTGATTTGGCAGGCTTTAGAGACCCTACACTAACTATTTTGCAGGATATATCTCTCCCTAAATCAGCAGCACTGACCGTACACTGTCTGATCTGGAAAGACTGTGTCCAAGATGGCGGCGCCCGGTTTTAAATACTCGAGGTGACGCTGTGCGGCCAGCCAATCACTGTAATGCCCACAAACAACATGGCTGCGGCATTACATTGACTGGCTGGCAATCCCTGTATGTTCAATGGCTCTGTAAAGAGCGCCAAAAGTGCAGGGCGGAGACCCGAGCTCCCAGTCGATCAACCCGGAAATGCTCAGTGCTCGCCGAACATCCCGAGTAGTGAGATGCTTGGGTGAGTACCGAGCAGTAGTGTTGAGCCACCCCCGTAGTGTTCGGGTTTGGTTCGGTTCGTCGAACACCGGGATGTTCGAGGAACTGTTCGTCGAACTGTTCGTCGAACACCTTAGAACACCGTCGAACACCGTTAAAACCAATGGCAGGCAAACAAAAACACATAGAAACACATAGAAAACACCTTCAAAAGGTGTCCAAAAGCTGACAAACTGCTCAGAAGACGCTTTCTTTAAAAAAGCCGGCCGGCAATTCAGCAGCGGCATACACCGGTACCCGACAATTTAGACAAGAAGGAATAGAGCTTCACACATAGATTAGATAGATAGAAACATGTCAGTCACATATATATGAAGTACAGTGACAATGTTGCTTACTGTAATTGTCATTTAGTGTAAAGGATTTATTAAAAAATATAATAGTGTTTTCATGCACCGTCTCTTTAAAAAAGCCGGCCGGCAATTCAGCATCTGTACCCGACAATTTATAACAGACAGAATAGAGCTTCACACATAGATTAGATAGATAGAAACATGTCAGTCACATATATATGAAGTACAGTGATAGTGTTGGTTACTGTACTTGTCATTTAGTATTAAAATAAAGGATTTATTATTAAAAAAAATTGGCGTGGGGTTCCCCTTAATTTTAGTCTCTAGCGGAGGTTAAGCAGACGGCTGGGGCAGATGTTTGAAGCCTGAGAAGGGGGTAATACCCACGGAACTTCCCAGGCTACTAATATGAGCCCCCAGCTGAATACATAGCCTTTACTAGCTATTAAAATGGGGGACCCCCCCAAAAAAATGACGTGTGGTCCCCCCTAATTTAATAGCTAGCAAAGGCTAGGCAGACAGCTGGGGGCTGATATTAATAGCCCAGGAAGGGTGCCATGAATATTGGCCCCCTCCCAGGCTAGAAACACCAGCCGTCAGCCGCCCCAGAAATGGCGCATTCATAGGATGCGCCAATTCTGGCACTTAGCCTCGCTCTTCCACGCTGCCCTGTAGCGGTGGCAGGGGGTAATAGGGCTGGGGTTGATGTCAGCTTATAATGCCAGCTGACATCAAGCCCAGGTTAGTAATGGAGAGGCGTCTATAAGACACCCCCATTACTAACCCCATAGTCAAAGTTAAAAGAAAACACAAACACCCAGAATAAAGTCCTTTAATTGAAATAAAGACACAATCCTTTATTGTTCTAAATTAAACCATACTTACCATCACGCCCATTCCAGCTGAAGCCAACGATCTCCTGCAATAAAAGAAAAATAATAAAGCAACATCATCCTTACCTTTCCATGGTTCCCACGACAGCTTCAGCTCTGCTACATCGAGATGACAGGCTGGACCGCAGCTGAACGCCGCCATCCAGCCTGTCATCCCGCAGACACTGAGAAGCGCAGGCTTGCTTGCGCTCTGCAGTGTCTGGCTGTGACGGCATAAAGATGAGACGAGTTCATGTCCAATGAACTCGGCGCACCTCATGCACGTCACTGACAGCGTGGGAAAATTCTCACGCTGAAGCGCTGAGTGCAGGAGAATTCTCCCACGCTGTCAGTGACGTGCAAAAGGTGAGCTCATGTCCAATGAACTCAGCTCACCTCCTCTCGATGTAGCAGAGCTGAAGCTGTCATGGGAACCATGGAAAGGTAAGGATGATGTTGCTTTATTATTTTTCTTTTATTTCAGGAGATCGTTGGCTTCAGCTGGAATGGGCGTGACGGTAAGTATTGTTTAATTTAGAACAATAAAGAATTGTGTGTTTATTTCAATTAAAGGACTTTTTTCTGGGTGTTGTGTTTTTTTTAAATACTTTACTAGAAATTCATGGTGGTCATGTCTAATATTGGCGTGACCCCATGAATTTTGGGCTTAGGGCCAGCTGATAATGCCAAGCTGGCCCTAACCCCTTTATTACCCAGTGAGCCACCGCATCAGGGCCCTGGATGAGTTGGGTACAGCGCCAGAAGATGGCGCTTCTATGAACGCGCCATTTTCCGCGGTGGCTGCGGACTGCAATTTGCAGCGGGGGTGGCCCAGAAAGCTTGGGCCTCCCTGAGCTGCGGATTCCAGCCCCCAGCTGCATAGTTGTACCTGGCCGGACACAAAAACAGGGCGAAGCCCCACGTCAATTTTCTTTAAATTATTTCATGAAATAATTAAGAAAAAAAGGGCTTCCCTATATTGTTGTGTCCGGCCAGGTACAAATAGGCAGCTGGTGGTTGGGGGACAGCCCGTTCCTGCCTGCTGCACCTGACTGGACACAAATATAGTGCGAAGCCCCACGTCAATTTTTTTTTAATTATTTCATGAATTTCCTGAAATAATTTTAAAAAATTGAAGTGGGGCTTCGCACTATATTTGTGTTCAGCCAGGTACAGCAGGCAGGAATGGGCTGCCCCCAACCACCAGCTGCCTATTTGTACCTGGCCGGACACAACAATATAGGGAAGGTCTTTTTTTCTTAATTATTTCATGAATTTCATGAAATAATTAAAAAAAATTGAAGTGGGGCTTCGCACTATATTTGTGTCCAGCCAGGTACAGCAGGCAGGAACGGGCTGCCCCCAACCACCAGCTGACTATTTGTACCTGGCCGGACACAACAATATAGGGAAGGCCTTTTTTTCTTAACTATTTCATGAATTTCATGAAATAATTAAAAAAAAAATACGTGGGGCTTCGCCCTATTTTTGTGTCCAGCCAGGTACAACTAGGCAGCTGGGGGCTGGAATCTGCAGCGCAGGGAGGCCCAAGCTTTCTGGGCCCCCCCCCGCTGCAAATTGAAGTCCGCAGCCACCCCGGAAAATGGCGCGTTCATAGAAGCGCCATCTTCTGGCGCTGTACCCAACTCATCCAGGGCCCTGGTGCGGTGGCTCAGTGGGTAATAAAGGGGTTAGGGCCAGCTTGGTATTATCAGCTGGCCCCAAGCCCAAAATTCATGGGGTCACGCCAGTATTAGACATGACCGCCAAGAATTTCTAGTAAAGTATTTAAAAAAAACACAACACCCAGAAAAAAGTCCTTTAATTGAAATAAACACACAATTCTTTATTGTTCTAAATTAAACTATACTTACCATCACGCCCATTCCAGCTGAAGCCAACGATCTCCTGCAATAAAAGAAAAATAATAAACCAACCTCATCCTTACCTTTCCATGGTTCCCACGACAGCTTCAGCTCTGCTACATCGAGATGACAGGCTGGACCGCAGCAGAACGCTGCCATCCAGCCTGTCATGCCGCAGACACTGAGAAGAGCAGGCATGCTTGCGCTCCTCAGTGTCTCGCTGTGACGGCATCCAGATGAGCCGAGTTCATGTCCAATGAACTCAGCTCACCTCATGCACCTCACTGACAGCGTGGGAAAATTCTCCTGCACTCAGCGCTTCAGCGTGAGAATTTTCCCACGCTGTCAGTGACGTGCATGAGATGAGCCGAGTTCATTGGACATGACCTCGGCTCATCTTTATGCCGTCACAGAGAGACAATGTGGAGCGCAAGCAAGCCTGCTCTTCTCAGTGTCTGCGGGATGACAGGCTGGATGGCGGCGTTCTGCTGCGGTCCAGCCTGTCATCTCGATGTAGCAGAGCTGAAGCTGTCCTGGGAACCATGGAAAGGTAAGGATGAGGTTGCTTTATTATTTTATTTTTATTACAGGAGATCGTTGGCTTCAGCTGGAATGGGCGTGACGGTAAGTATGGTTTAATTTAGAACAATAAAGAATTGTGTCTTTATTTCAATTAAAGGACTTTATTCTGGGTGTTTGTGTTTTTTTTAACTTTGACTATGGGGTTAGTAATGGGGGTATCTTATAGACGCCTCTCCATTACTAACCTGGGCTTGATGTCAGCTGGCATTATAAGCTGACATCAACCCCAACCCTATTACCCCCTGCCACCGCACCAGGGCAGCGTGGAAGAGCGAGGCTAAGTGCCAGAATTGGCGCATCCTATGAATGCGCCATTTCTGGGGCGGCTGACGGCTGGTGTTTCTAGCCTGGGAGGGGGCCAATATTCATGGCTCCCTTCCTGGGCTATTAATATCAACCCCCAGCTGTCTGCCTAGCCTTTGCTAGCTATTAAATTAGGGGGGACCCCACGTCATTTTTTTGGGGGGGTCCCCCATTTTAATAGCTAGTAAAGGCTATGTATTCAGCTGGGGGCTGATATTAGTAGCCTGGGAAGCTCCGTGGGTATTACCCCCTTCCCAGGCTTCAAACATCTGCCCCAGCTGTCTGCTTAACCTCCGCTAGAGCCTAAAATTAAGGGGAACCCCACGCCAATTTTTTTAATAATAAATCCTTTATTTTAATACTAAATGACAAGTACAGTAACCAACACTATCACTGTACTTCATATATATGTGACTGACATGTTTCTATCTATCTAATCTATGTGTGAAGCTCTATTCTGTCTGTTATAAATTGTCGGGTACAGATGCTGAATTGCCGGCCGGCTTTCTTAAAGAGACGGTGCATGAAAACACTATTATTTTTTTTGATAAATCCTTTACACTAAATGACAAGTACAGTAATCAACACTGTCACTGTACTTCATAGATATGTGACTGACATGTTTATATCTATCTAATCTATGTGTGATTCTCTATTCCTTCTATTCTAAATTGTCGGGTACCGCTGCTGAATTGCCGGCCGGCTTTTTTAAAGAGATGGTGCATGAAAACACCATTATTTTTTTTGATAAATCCTTTACGCTAAATGACAAGTACAGTAAGCAGCACTGTCACTGTACTTCGTATATATGTGGCTGACATGTTTCTATCTATCTAATCTATGTGTGAAGCTCTATTCTTTCGGTTCTAAATTGTCGGGTACCGGTATATGCCGCTGCTGAATTGCCGGCTTTTCATGTTTCACTGTTGGCACTGTTCCCATCGATTTGGGCAATCACTGTAATGCCACAACCACCATGGCTGTGGCATTACAGTGAGTGGCAGACAATCCCTCCATGATTGGTGCTCTAAATAGCGCCAGACATGCAGGACACGCTTTTGGTGCACGAACAGTTATCGAACATAACCTCGAACAGCCGAATTTTTTGCAAATCGTTCGGGTTCGTCGAACAACTCGAACACCGCCCAAAACAGCTCGAATTTGAGATTGGCGAACAGTTCTAGTCGAACACCGCTCATCTCTACCGAGCAGTGTCGAGCATGCTCGCTCAACACTACTAACCACTGATCCAATGTGCTGCCGTTCACCCTCTAATATCTAACAGGCTAGAGAAATTTGTAGCGACTGCCACTCTATCTTCAGCTCCTTTGTGAGAAAATGTATTTGGGCAGCCACTCAGCCTACAAATAAAATCCCTGAGAAGGAAATTGGGGATGGCTTTGCTACTGGTTATGGGGGCAGTGCTAATACCATGGCGTCGTACCCTAGTTTGCTGGAAATATTCCAGGCTGGTAGGAGACAAGCAAATTCCCACAAAAAAGTACCATCAGTAATGTTCAGGCCACATTTCAAGTGCAAGCAGCATTAGAGGACTTCCTGGGAGAAATGACACGCAGGGTAGATACGGTTTCTCTCTATGCCAGTCCTTTCACCGAGTTAAATACAACTCTCAGCAAAAAAAGTTGTGGACTGGCTCTGTACTGTCCCTTGCCACATTCACCTGTCCACATGTTTGTGGTTAGGCGGTCCTTCCCAGTAAGTGCACTGGGGAGGGCACAGGTAATGTTGTGGGACCCGTGCTTGTGGAAGGTGGAGGCGATACCAGGAAATATAGTGGCGACTGGGGACCGAGTATGGACACCCGGCCGCCGCCGGCATGAGGTTGTAAAAAGATTCCGCCTCCACGAGCTTAAAAGGCCATATTTCAAGTACAAAGAGCCCAGAAATCTGGCAGTTTAGTGTTGCGGCCTGTGGGTGGCTGGCTGTATACTTGCACTTGCATTCCAAGTAACAGAAAACTAACCAGATGGTGGCCTCTATCATCATCATGGCCTCACCTCGGCACTATGAACTCTCCTGAAGGAGAAGCCAGGCCCCGCTGGAGGAGTCTCCTTTTCTCTGGTGAGCCTGTCCACCCCTGCCAAAAAGCAGCCCTGGCTAAGAAAAGTCTGAGAGAAGGTTCCCGGACACTCTACGGCTGCTTTTTAATGTGGATTGGCCATGCTTATGCATGTTATTTCGCAAAACGCATTACAGATCAGGCCATTGTCCAACTCTGTATTCAAGAAATTAAATGCTCAAAGAAAGATGTGTGTGTGTGTGTGTGTGTCAAAGCACCACAGACAAGTGCGAGTTAATGTTGGATGGGCAGCCATTGCTTCTGCAACAAGTTCAATTACAGGACTTCCTGGGAGAAATGACACGCAGGGTAGATACGGTTTCCCTCTATGCCAGTCCTTTCACCGAGCTAAATACAACTCTTAGCAAAATAAGTTGTGGACTGGCTCCGTACCGTCCCTGGCCACATTCACCTGTCCACGTGTTTGTGGTTAGTCAGTCCTTCCCAGTAAGTGCACTGGGGAGGGCACGGGTAATTGTGGGACCCGTGCTTGTGGAAGGCAGAGGCGATACCGGGAAATATAGTGGCGGTTGGGGACCGAGTATGGATACCCGGCCGCTGCCGGCATGAGGTTGTGAAAAGCTTCCGCCTCCACGAGCCTAAAAGGCCACATTTCAAGTGCAAGCAGCTGTCAAAAATTTGGCAGTATACTATTGCAACGTGTGGGTGGGTGGCTGGCTGCCTGAATACTTGCGCTTGCATTCCAAGGAATGGGGTAGGGACAACTGAATGCTGCAGTGGGACAAGGACATGGACGGTGATTGTTGCAAGTCTATGTTACACTGGCGTGTCCTTTAATAAAATAAAATAAAACTTAAAGGACACGTCGGGGTCCACCGGACTGCAGAGGAGCTGCAGCAGTTGAGTCCCAGAGGAATGTTCAGCTAAGCACAGAGAAAGAAAAGAACTAGTGTGTTAAGTGCACACACAAGTAGTAACTAAACAAGGTACAATGCTGGGAGTTAACAACACTCCAGAAACGAAACTAATAAACCTCTGCACTGCAAGACACCGCTGTGCCGAGCAGAAAGGATTTGGCAGCATGAAAAGCCTGAGCACTATATGGCGGCGTATAGAGCTGCAGGTAGCTGCAGGCCAGGAAAGGCCTGGAACCTAAGTTCCTAAAGAGGAGGAGGATCTCTACAGCACCCAACACATGGGTGTAAAGTGTGACCACACATACAATGGCAGACCCTGGAATACTGGATCGGTAGCAAGGACACCTCCGTGGCGTGGACACCAACCGGTGAACCGACATGGTAGAGCGTGCTGCTCACAGCATTCCCCTAGCCCTAATTGATGGCTAGGATGACTAGGGAGCTTTCAGCAGGAACCCTTGACAACGACTCTCATGGGCTGAAAAAAAAATTGTGAGGCACTCCAATGTCCTTTGGAAGTGACGTAGAGGGCCTCATGAAAAAACATTCCCATTATTAGGAAGTGGGTCTCCCATAGTGTTAGCCCATGCAGTGAATGCAAGGCCTGCCAAAAATTGGGAGGCACTTCAATGCCCATTGGAAGAGACGTGGAGGAGGGCCTCATAAAAAAATGTTCTCATTAGAAAGGAGCGGGTCTCCAATACTTGTAATGTCCATGCACTAAGTGTATAGGCTGAAAAACATTTACCCTTAGGGGGTATACATGAACATACTGTATAAAAAATTTTTTTTACGAGCATCATAAAGACCCTTAAAAAAAATGATGTGGGTGTTGCATCACGGACCACAGTCACCAGGGCCGGCGTCAGCACCCGGCGTACCCGGGCAAATGCCGGGGCCCTGGAAAATCAGAGGGGCCCAGCCGCCCACTCACTGTCGGGGCCCGGCCCATACACTCGCCCGCCCACTCACTCACTGTCGGGGCCGGGCCGGGCCCACACACCCACCCGCCCGCCCACTCACTGTCGGGGCCGGGCCCACACACCCACCCGCCCGCCCACTCACTGTCGGGGCCGGGCCGGGCCCACACACCCACCCGCCCGCTCACTCACTGTCGGGGCCGGGCCCACACACCTACCCGCCCGCCCACTCACTGTCGGGGCCGGGCCCACACACCCACCCACCCACTCACTGTCGGGGCCGGGCCCACACACCCACCCGCCCACTCACTGTCGGGGCCATGGCCGCATCTTCGGCACCTGTTCAGTGACGCAGGCGCTGCTTCATTGCCGGCACTCCCCCAGTCCCAGTAATGGCCGCGCGCTGTCAGGCTGTGTCTGCTAGTAATGACACGGCAGGGTCGACGGCACTGCACCTTTAATTGTGCTTGTGTGTCGCCCCTGCCGCGTCATTACTAGCAGACACAGTCGCACAGCGCGCAGCCATGTCTGGGGGAGTGCCATCAAACACCGTCGGAGCGGAGGTCCTGCACAGATGGGGGGGGGAGCGGCCCGGACCCGACCGCAAGTGGGCCCCTCTGATGGTCCAGGGCCATGAAGTCTGTGACACGCCGGGGGCCCTGCACTGCCCCATACCTGAGGAGCTGCTGGACAGGACACTGGACCAGGGACAGGTGAGTGAGGCTTCCCCAATCCCCATATTAAAAATACTTGTAATGGGTCTGTGTGAGTGCATGTATGTGAATGTCAGTGTGTATGACTGTGTATATATATTTGTCTGTTTTATATATGTCTTTAAGAATTTGTGTAAAAATATGTGTTTGTCTGTATGTGTACATATCTGTGTACCGTGTGTGCATGTCTGCGTACCGTGTGTGCATGTCTGCGTACCGTGTGTGCGCGTGTGTCTGCGTACCGTGTGTGCGTGTGTCTGCGTACCGTGTGTGCGTGTGTGTCTGCGTACCGTGTGTGTGCGTGTGTCTGCGTACCGTGTGTGCGCGCGTGTCTGCGTACCGTGTGTGCGCGCGTGTCTGCGTACCGTGTGTGCGCGCGTGTCTGCGTACCGTGTGTGCGCGGGTGTCTGCGTACCATGTGTGCGTGCGCATGTCTGCATATGTGAAGGATGAGGTGGCAGGCTGGGCCCTGTGTACTATATATATATATATTTCTCCGCCATATCTGTGCATCATGAATCGTGTATGTGTTAAAAGGGCCCACTGAGACTCTTTCGCCCGAGGCCCAGAAAAACCTGGAGCCGGCCCTGTCACCCTGGTGATATGGGGGTGGAGGATGAGGATGGGAGAAGGGGGAGGACAAGTGCAAATAGCCAAAATCAGGAAGCTTATACCCATGTCTGGGTGTGAAAAGGTGCATGGGAATACACCTCCCAAAAACACATTGGATTTGAGTTTATGTTACGCTGCTATCACTCAGTGGTGTTGAGAAGTCTGGCCCAATCCAGCCCTTTTTCATTTTTATAAGAGTCAGCCTGTCAGCATTTTCAGTTGACAGGAGGATGCGCTTATCAGTTAGGGCCTGTGAGATGGTAGGGGCTGAGAAAATTCTCTCAGAACTTTGACAGTGATCCCCTGCCTCTGCTGGATTGAAGTTGTCTCTCTCGCCTGTACTCCTTGGTTGTGCAACGAACTGTGACCTCTGCCGCCCGCGTTTTCAGATGGGAATTTTTTTAATAGTTCCGCAACAAGGGCCTTCTGGTACTGCCACATTTTTGTATACCTGTCCGCCTCAGGAATAAGAGATATAAAGTTCTTCTTGTAGCGTGGGTCTAGAAGTATCACCAACCAGTAATGACTGTCACCCAAAATTTTGAGAACGCGAGGGTCATGGGAAAGGCAGCGTAACATAAACTCACCCATGCGTGCCAGACTGCTAACAGGCAAGACTTCTGTGTCCTCACCAAGAGGACGAGTGACCATGCTCTCCTCCTCCTCTCTGTCCTCAGGCCATTCATGCTGAACAGATGGTATGACAGTTGTGCAGGTAGTACCATCTAAAGCGCATGAAACTAGCCCCTGTTCTTCCTCCTCCTCTTCCTCATTGTCACCCAATATATGTTGGGATGAGATGAGGCTGGGCTGTGTGAAATCACCCTGTATGGTTCCTTGCTCTATCTCATCATGCTCCACCAGCAATGCATCCTCTTTTACCGTGAGCAGAGCGTTTCAGAAGACAGAGAAGGGGGAAGGTGACCCTAATTATGGCGTCATTACCACTCACCCTCTTGGTGGAGTCCTCAAAGTTTTTGCTTCCGTCTCTATGATCCTGAAAGGCAACATTTCAAGAGCAAGCAGTCGCGAAATGTGGGAATTTAGTAGTGTGGCCTGTGGGGCGTTGGCTGCGTATTTGCGCTTGCATTCCAAGGACTAGGGTATGGACAACTGAACACTGCATTGGGGCAAGGATGTGGACGTGCTTCCTGATGCTGCTACTTGAGAGTGTGCAACGACAGTTGCAGGGCAGGATGCATCTTCACATGCACCATGGACAGGGGATTAGCTTGCATGCACAACAGCGGAAGAAACAGTGGTGCCACCTGCAGACACTGTTCCTGGACCCAGGGGTTCGGCCCACTTAGTCGGGTGCTTTGTTGCTATGTGCCTCATCATGCTGGTGGTGGTCAGGTTGGTAGTTTTGCCACCCCTGCTGATGCTGGCCTGGAAGATGGTGCAAATGGCCTTTTTGGGGTTAAAGGCAGAGTCTTTAAAAAACAACCAGACTCGGGAAGACCTAACAGTTGTACTGGCAACTTCCTTCATGTTGGTGTTACGGGGAACGGTTGCCTTCCTTCTGTCTGTGGCCACCACACTGCTTCTTCCTGCCTGATGGGGTGCTCTGCCTCCCTTCCCCTGTGTGCTGCTGTCCTCGCTCTTCATTTCCTCCTGCCAGGTTGGGTCAGTTACTATATCATCCACCACCTCGTCTTCCACTTCCGCACTCTGGTCCTCCTCCTGACTTTCTGGCAATTGTGTCTCATAATCATCCACCTCTTTTGACACTCTCCTACCGTCACCTTCATGTCACCATGGCTGCTAAAATATTTGGGCATCTGTTAGGAGGGCGGTTGCAGACAACTTTAATATAATGGAACGCAACCGACCCCGGGGTCCGCGATGCAACCTGGTGGACTGCTGCCGAACACTTTCCGGGTGGAAAGGAAAGCAACCAACTTAAATGTAAAACCCTTCCATGTTTCTGCACACTGGAACGGGTATAGCAAATCGCACTATCTGCGTTAACAGCACGGGAGATAGGCGGAGAAAAACTATCTGTAGTCCTGTTACAGCACAGGTACTACACTGGCGGCGCTAGGATTGGTGTGTGACTACACCAACGGGTACACTTGCCTCCTGCCGGCGTGCTACCGGACTGAAGGGTACTACTCTACGTGGCTGACAGGCGATAGCCGAGGATAGGACATCTGCAGGCTGCTTAGAGTGTTAGGCGACCCCTTTGGCAGAGCCAGACTGCTAGATGAAGCTACCTGCCTCTATGGAACTAGCCTGCCTAAGCGACCTATGCTAATTAGCTGAGCGAACTCTGGCATCGGCAGGTCACGAAGCAAACAGCTAGGGAGCACGTGGAACACAGTTGTCCACACAGCAGCATCACTTGCTCAAATGATCAGAGCGCGCCGCCATGTTTGTTGGCGGGCCTTTTAAAGACTAAGCCCTGCCCACCGACACGCCATTGGTGACGCTACCCGTGGACCAATCAGGCGGTGCCAGGTCACTGGGTCACGTGGGTGCCAAACCACCAATCACGATCCGCCAGGTCACGGGCATGCTCAGTGCGGCGAATCCTGGACTTAGACTCCAAAAGCCCTGTCTCCCTCTGCAACCTATGCTTAACATTGCTAGACACAAATACCCAGGAGACAATCTGCACATCTCATAGATGAGCTAGGCATTGGTGCTGATGATGATGCTGAGCAGCATCAGCCCTGGCTGGACCAAAATGGGAGACCGCAGAAGGTTCTGGACCCATTTCAAATCCAGCAGCAGACCCGATGCCTAACAGCATCACTACAGTCATGGCCAAAAGTTTTGAGAATGACACCAAAATTATATTTTCACATGATCTGCTGGCCTCTGGGTTTTATTAGTGTTTGTCTGATGTTTATATCACATACAGAAATATAATTGCAATTATATTATGAGTACCAATAGGTTATATTGACAGTTAGAATGAGTTAATGCAGCAAGTCAATATTTGCAGTGTTGCCCCTTCTTCTTCAAGACCTCTGTAATTCTCACTGGCATGCTCTCAATCAACTTTTGGACCAATCCTGACTGATAGCAGTCCATTCTTGCATAATCAATGCTTGCATTTTGCCAGAATTTGTTGGTTTTTGTTTGTCCACCCGTCTCTTGATGATTGACCACAAGTTCTCAATGGGATTAAGATCTGGGGAGTTTCCAGGCCATGGACCCAAAATCTCTATGTTTTGTTCCATGAGCCATTTAGTTATCACCTTTGCTTTATGGCAAGGTGCTCCATCATGCTGGAAAAGGCATTGTTGGGCGCCAAACTGCTCTTGGATGGTTGGGAGAAGTTGCTCTTGGAGGACATTCTGGTACCTTTCTTTATTCATGGCTGTGTTTTTAGGCAAGACTGTGAGTGAGCTGATTCCCTTGGCTGAGAAGCAACCCCACACATGAATGGTTTCAGGATGCTTTACAGTTGACAAGAGACAAGTCTGGTGGTAGCGCTCACCTCTTCTTCTCCGAATAAGCTGTTTTCCAGATGTCCCAAACAATCGAAAAGGGTATTCATCAGAGAAAATGACTTTGCCCCAGTCCTCAGCAGTCCACTCCCTGTACCTTTTGCAGAATATCAGTCGGTCCCTGATGTTTTTTTCTGGAGAGAAGTGGCTTCTTTGCTGCCCTCCTTGAAACCAGCCCTTGCTCAAAGAGTCTCCGCCTTACAGTGCGTGCAGAAGCAGTCACACCAGCCTGCTGCAATTCCTGAGCAAGCTCGGCACTGCTGGTAGTCCGATCCTGCAGCTGAAACAGTTTTAAGATACGGTCCTGGCACTTGCTGGTCTTTCTTGGGTGCCCTGGAGCCTTTTTGACAACAATGGAAGCTCTATCCTTGAAGTTCTTGATGATGCGATAGATTGTTGACTGAGGTGCAATCTTTGTAGCTGCGATACTCTTCCCTGTTAGGCCATTTTTGTGCAGTGCAATGATGGCTGCACGTGTTTCTTTAGAGATAACCATGGTTAACTGAAGAGAAACAATGATACCAAGAACCAGCCTCCTTTTAAAGTGTCCAGTGATGTCATTCTTACTTAATCATGACTGATTGATCGCCAGCCCTGTCCTCATCAACACCCACACCTGTGTTAATGGATAAATCACTAAAACGATGTTAGCTGCTCCTTTTAAGGCAGGACTGCAATGATGTTGAAATGTGTTTTGGGGGTTAAAGTTCATTTTCTGGGCAAATATTGACTTTGCAAGTACAGTAATTGCTATTAAGCTGATCACTCTTTGACATTCAGGAAGTATATGCAAATTGCCATTACAAAAACTGAAACAGTAAACTTTGGAAAAATTACTATTTGTCTCATTCTTAATGCTTTTGGCCATGACTGTACATGTGATCTCCTCTTTCCCCACTTCAAGTGGACCAGGCAACAGGCCCGAATCTATAAATGGAAACGTGAACAGCTCTTCGGAGTGTCCAAGTGTGGGATCAGTTGTCTCTGGGCACTCGGCATGGAGGGAGGAAGGAGTTTCAGGGTGAGCAATATGCAGTCCAGACTCACGGCTACTGAGACTTGACCGTGTGAAAGACAGGGTGGAGGTGGCTAAGTGACTGGAAGCATTATCTGCTATTCAACCAATAACCTTTTCACACTGCTCTGTGTTCAATAGTTGTGTTCTGAGGTACCCTATTAATTGGTACAGGAAGGTCGAGCGAGAAGATGTGGGTGTTTGGTGTGCCACAATTTCGGCTTGCCCACGGCCTTGGCCTCTGCATGCACCATCACCATCAGGTCCAGTTCCCCGTCCCTTGCCCATTTTAAATGGAGGACAATATCTTCCATGCTCACAACAAATGACTGAATAACCTGGGCGACTTGCTGGTGTCTAGCCTTTATGTGCCTCTCTTGCTGAACCCCTTCGGGTCCCACGGACCCACGGTGGGTTCCTTTCCATGCGGCCACTGTGCCTCCTGCACCAACGTCCTGCGCAGTATGTCGTTCGCGTCCTCTGATGGCCCTCGTCAGTTTAGGATTCGCAACTATATCTCTTGCGGCACAATCCTTGTGGTATATTATGCCACATGTGGTTGTCAACTGATCTATGTGGGACTTGCCACAAGAGAATTAAGAATCTGAGTTCGCGAACATGTGCGGGACATTGGTGCGGCATGGACTGTGGTCGATCCCCGTGAGCTTAAGGCTCTGCCACGTCACTTTAAGGCAGTCCATAATTGTGATCCTCGGACTCTGAAGGTTCGTGGAATTGATGTCATACATCTTCGCTCACGGGGTGGATATGGCAAGCAACTCCTTCTCCGAAAAAGAGGCCAGATGGATTGTGACCCTGGACACCGTGGCTCCACGGGGCCTGAATGAGAATTTGGGGTTCTCGTCCTTTCTTTGAGATAGGGTATTTGATTATATGACTAGTATTTTGCTCTCCGGTAGACCATGCTCTGTCCATTGTGGATCATGGCTAGATGTTTTATTCTTTACTCCTTGATTTTACAGCTTTTACTTTTTTGTACTCACTTCTTCTACACAGTGATTGCGCTTTAGGATCCATCTACTTCATACCATCTGTTGAGACGAACTTTGTTTGAGGACCCCTTCTATTTTGATATCTGCAATAGACTGGATGGATGGTGAAGAATTTGTGGATACATATCTTCATATAACTGATGGCGTCCTAAGATCTCTCTACTCTATATCACTTGTTGAGATGTATTTTGTCAGTGGATTCTCTCCATCCTGATATCTGCAACTGATTGGACAGATGCCAAGAAATATATGCACATATATCTCGGTATTATGTATGTTTCCCCTCTGTATTTTTTTGTCTGTTTACATCCCTATGATAATTATTGATTGCTATTACCTTCATAGTTTATGTGATATTAGGTCCATTGTATGAATAATATGAGGAGGGGACGGCACTTTAATTTGTCACCATTTTGATCTTGGGGAGTGGATTTCTTTGGGAGTGGATCTGTCCACTACACACTCACCGTCTTATATGGCTCTCTGCGTGCAGATGTAATGCGCATGCGCCCGGTCTCTCCCGCTCTGTGATCGCGCTCAGCTGTCAATAAGCCTTCGGCACGTCGCCGGGAATGGCGCTCACCGGCATTTCCAGTCACGCGCCAACGTCATGACGGCTGGGGCGCGCACATAGAGGCGGTGATAGCCACAGCGCATGCTCCGCCCTTCATCTGCCGTTCAGCGGCCATTTTGGAACGTCACATGATAAGACACGTGACTTCTCGGGGGCATACTTAAAGGTCCTGTAAGCACTACCATACATGCCTCTTGAAAAAGACAAGAGTAATCACAGGCGAAACGTGCGTTGAGACTTCCTTTTGTCAGTGTCCTGTCCCTGTGCGGTTCCTCTCAGATTTGGACCCTCCTTTATTGGGTGAGTGAGGTGTAATGTAACTTTTTGTGGTAGAGTGGGTTCCATAACCTAGCATTAGTGTATGTAAGCCATTTGATTATTAGTCTCTCTCTCTCTATCTCTTCACTAGAGATGAGCGTTGTTCTACTCGAACTGTTCGCCAATCTCAAATTCGAGCTGTTTTGGGCGGTGTTCGAGCCGGTCGGCGAACACGAACAATTTGAGAAAAATTCGGCTGTTCGAGGTTATGTTCGATAACTGTTCGTGCACCAAAATCATAACTGGATTTTTTCTCAGTAATGATGAAAATTAATGTTAATACGCAGTTTGAGTGTACAGCGGGGCGGGGGGAGGGGCAGGGGATGGATCTCTGCAGGAACAATGAAGATCTCCATTTTTTTTTCTCTTTCCCGCATTTGCAGTGGGGAGGTGCAATCTGTCAGCCTATCAGCAGCGCACACACGGAGCGAAGTGCTTTTTTTCACACAAGCAAGGGCATGTGTGATTGGCAGTGTATGTCACATGTCCTTGCCCTATAAGACCAAGCCATTTTCCCCGTCGCCACCATTTTCTCACTGCTGCAGCTGCGTGTTAGACGGCACCGCTGTTGCTGTGTGTGCTATACCTTGTTAATTTCAAGCCAATTTTCGCACAAATATACAGATAGCTTGGGAGTAGGGAATAGTTGTGATTGCAGTCCTTTTAAGGACTAGGTTACAGCATTTCCTACGACTTTTATCAGGCAGGTCTGTGCTCTTAAATAGATAGATTGTGGGAGTAAAGACTAATTGTAATTGGAGTCCTTTTCAGGACTAGGTTACATCAGTTCCTATCAGTTTTTGCCAGGCAGGTCTGTGCCAGTGCTGTGCAAGTTTTTTTCACAGCATTTGGCTGAATCTAGAAAAGCTAATCCTTTTTGGCCTATTGCAGAGTGTGTTAGTCAGTGGAGTAGCCTATCTGTGTTGCAAGATATACGACCTGTGTATAGAATACCAATTTTTTTACTGCACCTAGTGAAGTAAAATCTTTTGGGCATAGCATCATTCTATTAGTCCATCTATACTGACCTCCATCAGGTTGCAAACTGAATATAATTTTTTTCTGCATCTAGCTCTGAAATTATATTTGGGCTTCTAGCAGTGTTTGGGACTTGGTCTATTAGTCCATCTATACTGACCTCCATCAGGTTGCAAATTAAAAATAATTTTTTTCTTCATTTATCTCTGAAAAAATATTTGGGCTTCTAGCAGTGTGTGGGACTTGTTCTATTAGTCCTTCTATACTGACCTCCAGCAGGTTGCAAATTGAATATAATTTTTTTCTACATCTAGCTCTGAAAAAATATTTGGGCTTCTAGCGGTGTGTGGGACTTGGTCTATTAGTCCATCTATACTGACCTCCATCAGGTTGCAAATTAAAAATAATTTTTTTCTGCATCTAGCTCTGAAAAAATATTTGGGCTTCTAGCAGTGTGTGGGACTTGGTCTATTAGTCCATCTATACTGACCTCCATCAGGTTGCAAATTAAAAATAATTTTTTTCTGCATCTAACCCAGCCAATAGTTTTGGCCTAATACCACAGTTTGGCCACTCAGCTCTGCTCGGTTACCATCCATTGTTTTTTTGTGCAAACAACTCCAGAGTTGTGAATTAGTTTACCACCAAAATGAGTGGAAAAAGGCCTGCTGCTGGTGGAAAGGGGAATAGGCGTGTTGGGAAGGGGAAAAAAGGTTGTGTCCGTGGGGTAGGTGCAGAAGAAAGACCATCTTCCAGCCAAACTAAAATGTCTACTTCTTTTAGCGGACAATGTGATAAGATCCCTTTCTTACGGCCACGCCAATCGCTACAAATTCCAGATGAGGCACAAAAACAGCAGGTGCTTCAACGGATATCAAGTGCTCCTTTAAGTGGGCTCTCCTCCACATCAACTTCAACATCACAAATACTCCAGTCCTCAAAGGTGTCACCCAAATCGCACTTGCTTCCTCACAGCTCCCAAATCTCCAGCTGCCCGTCTGAGTATGAGGTAGAACAGATGGTTGAGTCTGCAGAGCTGTTTACTCATACTATAGCCTGGGAATCAGAGGTCGACTCCAGCGCTTCTGTGAATCCAGACGAGGAAATGATCTGCACTGATGCCCAGAATCTTTATGAGTCGGATCCAGGACCAGACGCAGAAGGTTCTGACCATAATGTAGACCCTCATTCCCAAACTGTAACTCCTGTTGGTGGAGACAATGAGGAAGACGATGATAAGACTCAAATACCTGATTGGAGCGACAACTTTAGTTTTTTGTCAGGGCAGGAACAGGTTGGCTCTGAGGACGACGGGTGTGATAACGCACAGGGTGATGATGATGAGGTCGGAGATCCCACTTACTGTCAACCCACAGTCAGCCAAGAGATGAGGTCAGCAGAGGAGGTGGAGGAAGATGCTAGTGACGACGAGGTCAGGTTGCGCCTTCCTGGACAGAGACGTAGTACTGGAAGCACGTCAACAACTGCATCCTCAAACACAACTCTGCCTCTCACCACAAGTCGTGGTGGCTCTTCAGGTCGCATGGGTGCTAAGCCTTGCATAGCCTGGGCATTTTTTCAGATCGATAAAGATGACCCAACTCGTGTTATCTGTAACATTTGTCAGCAAAAGCTAAGTAGAGGCCAAAAAATACATAGTTTGAGTACTTCATGCATGAACCAGCACATGGACATGAAGCATAAGTTGCAGTGGGAAGCTCAGTGTGCTACAATGCGGTCTAGCCGGCCGGGCCAACCACCGTCTGCCATATCTTGTGCATCCGCGGCCTCTTCATCCTCTGTGACTGGGGGGACAGCAGTCACACCTGTTTTGGGGCGCAGACCTGCCACCTCTTTACCCGCAACAGCCAGCGTGATCGGCAGGTCATCATTTTCTTTGGAGGTGGTAACACCAGCTGGTCTTGAGTGCTGTCCGACATCGATAGCACCACCTTTGGATCAAGGCAACCTAACATGTCCGCCTGCATCTTCCTCACAGACCGGCAGTTTGCCGGGGACACCCTTATCAACCCCGTCTAAGCACAATAGCCAGCCCTCGGTCCCTCAGATGTGGACAAGTAAAAGACCATTTCCTCCTAGCCATGAGAAAGCTAAGAGGTTGAATTTCACCATCTGCAAGCTCTTGGCTACAGAAATGCTGCCTTTCCGCCTGGTGGACACAGAGGATTTTCGAGACCTTATGTCCGTCGCAGTGCCCCAGTACCAGATGCCCAGTCGGCACTACTTCTCAAAGAAAGGTGTGCCTGCGCTCCACCAGCATGTCGCACACAACATCACCGCTTCTTTGAGAAACTCTGTGTGTGACAGGGTGCATTTCACCACAGACACTTGGACGAGTAGGCATGGACAGGGGCGTTACATGTCGCTGACTGGGCACTGGGTAACTATGGTGACAGCAGGACAAGGGGCTGCTGTCCAAGTCTTGCCGTCCCCACGAGTTGTGCGTCAATCCTCTTTATGTCAAAGTTCCACCACTGCTTCTGCCTCCTCAACCTCCTCTCGGTCTTCCACCTGCACCCAAAGCCTGTCTGGTCATGCCACAAGCTTTCTAACTGCGCAGAAGGGATCCTGCACACCTCCTTACTATGCTGGCAGTAGGGCTCAACGTCATCAGGCGGTTTTTACATTGAAATGTCTGGGAAATGTGAGTCACACAGCTGAGGAGTTGTGGTCAGCTCTGGAGAACCAATTTCATGAATGGTTGTCTCCACTGGACCTGAAACCAGGGAAGGCCGTGTGCGACAATGCTGCAAACCTGGGTGCGGCCCTTCGCCGGGGCAATGTCACACACGTGCCTTGTATGGCTCACGTGTTGAACCTGGTTGTCCAGCAATTTTTAGCCCACTATCCCAGACTAGATGGCCTTCTGCAGAGGGCACGGTCGCTGTGTGCTCACTTCCGCCGTTCGCATCCCGCAGCTCAGCGACTTACATCTCTACAGAAGTCGTTGGGCCTGCCACTTCACCGGCTAAAATGCGATGTGCCTACCCGGTGGAATTCAACTCTGCACATGTTGCAGCGACTGTGGCAGCACCGACAAGCCCTGGTGCAATACGTTCTGACGTATAGCCTGGGCCAACGAGATTCAGAGGTGGGGCAAATCACGCTGGAGGAGTGGTCTCAGATCAGGGACCTATGCACCCTTCTGCACAGTTTTGAAATGGCGACGAAGATGTTTAGTGCTGACGATGCCATTATCAGCATGACTATTCCGGTGATTTACATGCTGGAGCACATGTTAAACAGAATTCGGAGTCAGGTGGTGGCACAAGAGGAGGTGGAGGAAGTAGAGGAGGAGGAGTTGTATGCGGAAGGGCTAACATCTGCAAGGTCCAGACGGTCGGCAGCACCAAGGCGGCAGGCATGTGAGGGTGGGGGAGATGGTTTTACCAGGGCGCATGGTAGCAGCCAAACTAGTGAGGAAGGTGCAGGAGCCCAGGAAGAAGTGGAGGACGAACTGATGAAAGACTCATCAGATGAGGGAGACCTTGATCACATTTCTGTTGTGCGAGGTTGGGGGGAGAGGACAGAGGAAGGAAGCATGATTGTTACCTCGCCACCAACACAACAGGGACTTGGTGCTCCTGGATGCGCAACACACATGAGTGCCTTCTTGCTGCACTACCTGCAACATGACCCTCGAATTGTGAGAATTAGAAATAATCCTGACTACTGGGTTGCCACACTGTTAGATCCCCGGTACAAAAGTAAATTTGCAGAAATTATTCCTGCCATAGAAAGGGATGCACGCATGCAGGAGTATCAGCAGAGACTGTTGCAGAATCTTACATGTGCTTTTCCACAAAATACCAGTGGTGCACGTAGTGAATCTCACAGTTCCAACTTGCCAACCGTGGGACCGTCAAGTGTTCAGCACTCAAACCTTGACAGAACCACAGTATCTGCTGGTAACATCAATTTTGCGGAATCATTTCACCACTTTTTTAGCCCATCCTTTGCAAGGCCACAGGAGACAAGAAGTCTGACACATAGTCAACGCCTAGACACGATGGTACAGGAGTATCTCCAAGTAAACATTGAAGCCACGACTGTGTCACTGGACCCTTGCTCTTTTTGGGCTTCCAATCTGGATAAATGGCCGGAGCTAGCCACTTACGCCTTGGAGATCTTGTCATGCCCCGCAGCCAGCGTTCTGTCTGAACGTGTGTTCAGCGCTGCTGGTGGTGTGCTGACAGATAAGCGCACGCGGCTCTCCACTGATAATGTAGACAGACTCACGTTCATAAAGATGAACAAATCATGGATCCGAAACGACTTTTCTACCCCTGTGTCATCCTGGGGAGAGTAAAAGCTTGATGATTGGTTAAAATCACCCTACCAACCGTTTTAAGCTTTCAAATTACTAATCATGTTTATCTGTATCTTGACTGGAAAATAATTTGGGCTTTGTAGCAGTGTGCAGCACTGATCCTATTAGGCCATCTATACTAAAGCTTCACCAGATTTAAAATTAAAAATAATTTTTAGTTGCATCTAGCCCGGAAAATAATTTTGGGGCTCCGAGATGCGCAAGGCACATAAGTGCCTTCTTGCTGCACTACCTGCAGCATGACCCTCATATTGTCAGAATTCGAAGTAATCATGACTACTGGGTTGCCACACTCTTAGATCCCCCAAACTTTTCGATCAACCTTTTCATTTTAATAAAGACCAAAAAAATGGTCATTTTTGAAATTATAAGCATTAGCAGGTTGTTAGAAACTGAAATCAAACAGTTTTCAACTCAAAACTTTATTCTAGGTGATGTTACATTTTCACATAGGACCCCTTGTTCGAAAGGAGCTTCTGAACTCTCTCGTCCATTGAATTTGTCAGGTTTTGGATGGTTTCTGCTTCAATTGTTTTGCATGAGGACAGAATACCCTCCCAGAGCTGTTGCTTAGATGTGAACTGCCTCCCGCCATCATAGACACTCCTTTTAATGATGCTCCAAAGGTTCTGAATGGGGTAGAGGTCAGGGGAGCATGGGGGTCACACCATAAGTTTGTCCCCTTTTATGCCCATATCAGCCAGAGATGCAGATGTTTTATGTGCAGCATGAGATGGTGCATTATCATGCAGAAAAATGATCTTGCTGTGAAATACACGGTTCTTCTTCTTGAACCATGGCAGGAAGTGCTGTTTGAGAAAATCCACATACATTATGGAGTTCATCTTTAGCGCCTTCAGGGATCCTAAAGGGGCCGACAATCTCTCTCCCCATGATTCCAGCCCAAAACATTACTCCACCTCCTCCTTGTTGGCGCTGTAGCCGTGTTTGCGTGGGGTGTCCATCAACCAGCCATCCTCCACTCCATCCATCTGGACCATCGAGCGCTGCACGGCACTCATCCGTGAACAAAACAGTTTTGAAATCAGTCTTCATGTAATGTTTGGCCCACTGGAGCCGTTTCTGCTTGTGTGAAGTGGATAGAGGAGGTCGACAGGATGGCGCATGCACAGCTGCAAACCTCTGAAGGACCCTGCATCTTGTTGTTCGGGGGACGTTGGAGGCACAAGCAGCTTCAAAAACTTGTCTGCTGCTATGACAAGGCTTTTTTGCCGCTGCTCTTTCAACCTGACGTAATTGCCTGTAGGAAAGAGTCCTCAATTTGCCCTTATCAGCACGCACACGTGTGTACTGTGAATCAGCTACATACTTCTTGATTGCCAAGACACTTCATCCTGATCATCGCACAATGTTGATTGTAGTCATGCCTTGACCTAAACACTCCACAATTTGTTGCTTCTCAGCAGCCGACACATCCTTTTTCTTTCCCATTTTGGCAGAAAATGTAGGCTTCTTAATAATGTGAGAGAGCCTTCTTAAGTAGTCTTGCCTTTCATTGGACACACCTGCCAAACTAATTAGCACAGGTGTCTGCAATTGCTTACAGTGATATAAAGAGCCCTGACACACATCACCATCTATGAGTTTAACTGACAAACAAACAAATTCTTCCCTTATCACTCCTAAACACTTTTTGTATAATAATTTGGAACGCAGTGTACATGTGCTTTTCCACAAAACACCAGTGGTTCACGTAGTGAATCTTACAGTTCTAACTTGCCAACCGTGGTCTGTATGGAGTTGTTCAATAAAGGGCCCAAAATTAAGATAACATAGATGGGAGAGGTCTCTATGAATAGGAATTCCAAAGTATTTGATACCCTGTAAGGGCCAGGCAAAGGGAAAGTTGGACTGGATGGAATCCTATATGGATTTGGGGAGGGAGACATCGAGGGCCTCAGACTTCGCTGCATTGATTTTAAAATTTTACCATGTAACAAAGTGATCTATTTCAGCCATAACAGCATGGATGGATATATGTGATTGAGTGATATATACTAGGACATCATCAGCAAATAGAGAGCACTTGTACTCGGTGCCTCCCACCTCAATCCACCTAATATTGGGGTTATGGCGAATTGATGAGAGCAGGTGCTCCGTCACTAGGATGTATAAGAGAGGGGACAGAGGACATCACTGCCTTGTCCCATTGGTGATTGTGAAAGGTGATGAAAATGTTCTGACGCACCCCCTGGGCCTTGGGACACCCGGAGCCGGACCCTTTTTGGTGGATGCTGGTGGTTGTAGTCTTCGTGGCGGCGACCCAGTTCCGTGGCTCAGGGCGGTCAAACCAGTGGCGGAACTATTTATGTGGTTTTCATGTTTAAATGTCCGACTACGCCACCCGTGGATTGCGGTCAGAGTGAACCGCCGCTACAGGGCAGACCACTGAGGCTGGTGTTGTGGGTGCAGCAGAGTGTAGCATAACTCCCCACGGGAGGAGTATAGCCTCAGGGCAGTGTATGCGGAGGATGGGGGTGATGGTGCAGGGCAGCAGCAGTAACGACACGGAGTCAGTGATGCAGTTCAGGGCCTTTACTCACAGTTCTTATTATCCAGACCACGTCTGCAGGTAACGGCTGCCCACGTCGTACTGTGCTCACCAGGTGAGGGGCTCAGACAACTCCCAGATAACTTTGGAGCGCTTCACAGGACCCCCTTTGTGTGTCCTTTGTCTGGCCTTTCTTACCAACACTTCTGTCCGGCTGCCTCGGGCCTCCTCTTGGTAAACTTGGCGCCAGTTTCCCTGACCCTATGTGGTGCCTTCCTAGCGGGTGTAGCGAGGGGCTGCGCCACATAAAATGTCAGAGCCTCCGGTTTCTAGCTGAGGGTAGTTTCCTGCCTCCACTAGTTCGGGGACCGGTCTCCCCCTTTGGCCTGACCCCTCCACGCAGGTGGATTCGGGCGTGCGGTGGCGACTCGCCCGTCCGCACCCCTGGGATCCCTTCATTCCTCGTTCCTGGAGCCTTCTCCGCTCCTCTTCCTTCCTTCTCCCTCTTCCAGGCCTGGGCCTCTGTTACTAGGCCCGCCTCCGGAGCAGAGCTCATGCAGAGCCCCTGCTCCCTGCCACTTCTGCTCAGACTTCTCTGCACTGAACTAAGATGGTGCCCACCTTTTATACTCCCTTCTCAATGCACCCAGGAACTGCTTCCTCCCTGCTCCTGCACTACAGGGTTCCCCTTCCTCAGTGTTCCCTCCCCCCACTCCAGCCAGGGACAGGGACTGTCGTGCCCATCTCAGGGGCATATTGGTCGCCCTGCCCCACGGCAATGTGGTGTAATGCATGCAGGTGTCGGGTCCTGATCCACACTCCATCCTTACCTGAGAGTGAGATATCACACCTCTGGGTGAGGTGCAATACGTCTTTAGCAACCGAGCCCTCAGGGTGCTACAGTTCCATTTATCTTCAGCCTAGGTGACGTATTGCGATACAGGGCCGTGATTTTGGCTATAAAAGGGTCCCCTAGACCCCTACCCCAAGCTTTTTAAGAGAATCATATATGGCGTGCCAGGAGACTCTATGGAATGCTTTCTCAGCATCCAACGAGAGTATCTAATTACAAATTTTTAACTGCATCTAGCCCAGGAAATACTTTGTGCCTAGTAGCAGTGTCTGCTAGTAAGCGGATTATCCCGGCTGTTAAGCAAGCTGCACCACCTGTAGTTTAGACACTTAATTTTTTCAAAGGAAATGCTTCGGGACCATGGGATACTTAGTGAAGAGCATCAGGAGGCACCCCAAGGCATAGGGGCTGGGACTGGCAGTAGGATGCCTTGCGGTGGACAGCCGAGCTCGATCCTTATAAAAGCTTTTTAACTGCAGCAGCTTTAGTGGACGCTACTGGAGCTGGAATTACCGCGGCTGCTGGCATGAGACTTGCCCTCCAATAGATCCTTGTAAATGGATTTAAAGTGTATTCATTCAAATTAGAGAGACAATTTAAATTAAAAAGCTTAGAGCTGCCTCCACCACAGGGGGTTCGCTCGACCCACCAGCGGACAGGCACCAGTATTGGGAGAGGAGGGCTGGCCGTCAGGGTTCACCGCGGCTCTGGCACAAACCCGGCGACACGGAGGTGGCACGGGCAGGAGCGGACTGGCCGTGTCGGCTTCTCACTTTTTGGATTTTAGAAGGGCATGACATGCCTATATCTGTGTCTCCCCCTCCTTTTACTCCTCCACCTCTTTTATTTTCGCATGACTATATGTACTTGTCACTTTTCCATGTGTTAGTTATGTCTTCTGAGCAGTTTGTCAGCTTTTGGACACCTTTGAAGGTGTTTTCTATGTGTTTCTATGTGTTTTTGTTTGCCTGCCATTGGTTTTAACGGTGTTCGAAGGTGTTCGACGAACAGTTCGACGAACAGTTCGGCGAACACACGGGTGTTCGACGAACCGAACCGAACTCGAACACTACGGGGGTGGCTCAACACTACTCTTCACTAGCATTCCTTATGACCCCTGAAATGGACCCTCTGTAGAGGTATGCATTAAAATGGGGGACTATTTGTCCGCATGTCTCAGTCTGTACAAAATTCTAAATTGTTGATGTGATGTACTAATCTTAAATGAATTATTTATGAAATAAAGTTTTTTATGCCGCTATACTCAATGGTTCTCCTATCTATATATACAGTACAGACCAAAAGTTTGGACACACCTTCTCATTTAAAGATTTTTCTATATTTTCATGACTATGAAAATTGTACATTGACACTGAAGGCATCAAAACTATGAATTAACACATGTGGAATTATATGCTTAGCAAAGAAGTGTGAAACAACTGAAAATATGTCTTATATTCCAGGTTCTTCAAAGTAGCCACCTTTTGCGTTGATGACTGCTTTGCACACTCTTGGCATTCTCTTGATGAGCTTCAAGAGGTAGTCACCGGAAATGATTTTCACTTCACAGGTGTGCCCTGTCAGGTTTAATTAGTGGGATTTCTTGCCTTATATATGGGGTTGGGACCATCAGTTGTGTTGTGCAGAAGTCTGGTGGATACACTACTGATAGTTCTACTGAATAGACTGTTAGAATTTGTATTATGGCAAGAAAAAAGCAGCTAAGTAAAGAAAAACGAGTGGCCATCATTACTTTAAGAAATGAAGGTCAGTCAGTCCAAAAAATTGGGAAAACTTTGAAAGTGTCCCCAACTGCAGTTGCAAAAACCATCAAGCGCTACAAAGAAACTGGCTCACATGAGGACCGCCCCAGGAAAGGAAGACCAAGAGTCACCTCTGCTTCTGAGGATAAGTTTATCCGAGTCACCAGCCTCAGAAATCGCAGGTTAACAGCAGCTCAGATTAGAGACCAGGTCAATGCCACACAGAGTTCTAGCAGCAGACACATCTCTTCAACAACTGTTAAGAGGAGACTTTGTGCAGCAGACCTTCATGGTAAAATAGTTGCTATGAAAACACTGCTAAGGACAGGCAACAAGCAGAAGAGACTTGTTTGGGCTAAAGAACACAAGGAATGGATATTAGACCAGTGGAAATCTGTGCTTTGGTCTGATGAGTCCAAATTTGAGATCTTTAGTTCCAACCACAGTGTCTTTGTGTGACGCAGAAAAGGTGAACGGATAGACTCTACATGCCTGGTTTCCACCGTGAAGCATGGAGGAGGAGGTGTGATGGTGTGGGGGTGCTTTTCTGGTGACACTGTTGGGGATTTATTCAAAATTGAAGGCATACTGAACCAGCATGGCTACCACAGCATCTTGCAGCGGCATGCTATTCCATCCGGTTTGCGTTTAGTTGGACCATCATTTATTTTTCAACAGGACAATGACCCCAAACACACCTCCAGGCTGTGTAAGGGCTATTTGACCCTGAAGGAGAGTGATGAGGTGCTATGCCAGATGACCTGGCCTCCACAGTCACCAGACCTGAACCCAATTGAGATGGTATGGGGTGAGCTGGACTGCAGAGTGAAGGCAAAAGGGCCAACAAGTGCTTAGCATCTCTGGGAACTCCTTCAAGATTGTTGGAAGACCATTTCCAGTGACTACCTCTTGAAGCTCATCAAGAGAATGCCAAGAGTGTGCAAAGCAGTCATCAAAGCAAAAGGTGGCTACTTTGAAGAAAATAGAATATAAGACATATTTTCAGTTGTTTCACACTTTTTTGTTAAGTATATAATTCCACATGTGTTAATTCATAATTTTTATGCCTTCAGTGTGAATGTACAATTTTCATAGTCATGAAAATACAGAAAAATCTTTAAATGAAAAGGTGTGTCCAAACTTTTGGTCTGTACTGTACATATTTCATTTTGAGTAGACACTTTTGTGTGGAGATGGGGGTTGAATCTCCTCTGTAGACCCCTTACCCACACGATCTACTATGTGGGCTGCAGTTTGTTTAAATGACTGAATTTGGAGCGAACTTATATGTGATCCGTGTGACGGACAAACCACAGTTTTAAATACCTGGCCTGTAGGTAACTATTCTGAACAGCAAACTGGTGTCAATAGCTTAATTAACACACTGAAACAAATTTTTAATGGAGGCCAGAATTGGCAGTATTTTCAGCGCAATTATATGTGATCCTTGTGACAGATAAACCACCGTTTTAAATAGCTGGATTTTTAGCGCTGTAATATGGAAAGGACCTGGCAGTATTCTGCAGTGCCAACAAGCAAATGGCACAGAAAAACGGTGTTCTCTGGATTGTTTTTTAGCCAATAATGAGGATTAAGATCCAAAAAAACGTATTCTTGGCCCCCCGGAGCCTCTTGTGCTATATGCACTGCAGTCTGCTATATACACTGCCTGCCTGCCTATATACACTGCCTGGCTGATATTTCTGCAGATAGATTAGTCCTCAGAAGGACTGTTCGCTGAGATGGATATGTGTCTCTAATATAGTCTGTACACCTACACTAACTAGAAGCAAGCAAATCTCTCCCTAGCTCAGCAGCACCTCTCCCTACACTGTCTGATTCCAGAGTGACTGTGACGATCATGGCGGCTTCAGGTCTGATATACTCCTGATGACACTGTGCGGCCAGCAAATCACTGTAATGCCACAACCAACATGGCTGTGGCATTACAGTGTGTGGCAGACAATCCCTCCATGTTCATTGGCTCTGTAAAGAGCGTTAAACAGGAGGGAACCCAAGCTTCCGCCGATCAACCCCGGAAATACTTGGTGAGCGCCGAGCATCTCCAGCAGTGAGATGATCGGGCGAGCACCGATCATTGCTAATAATCATTTTTCTTTTTATTTATTTCATAGTTTGTAATGGTTGTAATGAGTATATATATATATATATATATATATATATATATATATATATATATATAAATATTGTAAGTTTAATCAAATATTAATTTTCATCTGTTCAGCATATTTCACTCCACTGGACGTTGTGTTTGCACTCTCTGTCCACCATTTTGGTGGGCTGATAGTCCAATTGCAGTGTCCCTTACTTTTTAACACTCCCCTTTGTCACATTTTTTCCCTGTATTTTTTCAGGGTCTTATCTTGCACTTGATGGTCTGGATGGGTGATTTTATCTTTTTGATCCAGTCTCTGGATCAAGTATTTAAAATCTTGCCCTCCCCTTTTTTATCATATCTTACAGCAATTTGAGGTTTATCGTACACCACTGTTTATATATTTTGATGTATTTTTCACATCTCACTTGTTTTATCACAGATTTTTTCACATAAATATTTTTACATTCAATAAAATTATTTTTTATAAATTAATTATGTATTTTGATGAATTTCTTTTAATTATGAAATGGAATGCTGCTTTTAATGATATTTCTCTTATGTAATATTTATTGTTATTTATTTTTAATTATTTTCTTTGTATGTATAATATTTAATTATTTATTATAGTATAATGATTATTTAAATTTTAGGAGGAATAGAAAGAACATAATGCCCGGTGGTTTTGATACATTTGTTTGTTTTTTTATGACTAGTATGGAAGCTTGAAATCCTATCAACAGACCAAATAATATATGGTCTGTAACCCCTACAATACTAACAACACCAACAAAAAAGTTCAGCTAGGGAAAAAAGAAATAAATAAAGCAAAACAGACAGGGAAAAACCCCTGTACTATAAATGATTACTAATATTATTCAATAAGTAATCCCAGGCTGACACAAAAGGGGTTTGAATCAAAAAGTATATAAATTTTTATTGCACAATATTACATTTAATTACACAATAGTGATAAAAAGATGTAAAAAGTGGATGGGGAGGAGAGAGGACAGCTAAAGGAAACAGGGTAAAGCAGAAATACCCCGTTCAGAGACTAACATCCCCAAAGAGAAAGCTGCTTACAATGTATACCTAATTTAGAGTATAAGTTGTTTAAGCTGTCAAATAAGTAGTGTGATTGTATAAGTTCCTGACACAGGATCATGCCAGGTGATATCAAGTCTACCAATAGAGATACAACATAGAACATATATATATAACTATGATGGATTATAAGTTAAGAGTTTTAATAAAATCCATGTTGTCAAATCAGTAAAGTTATATGGTCTCCGTTACCTTGAGTCATTGTTGGTAGATCTTAGGACAGCATAAAGTAAGGTGCTGGGGATGCCTTGGAAGCTTGTATGATTTCGAAAAAAAACCTAGATGGCAGCATGGTGCGTGTCCTTCTACAACTGAGCTCCGCAACCATGACAACCACAAGCATCTCAGTGATGTCGAGCTCCCTGCCTCAGGCTCTGACTCGTCGAGTAGAGGATTGTGGGAGCCTGACATCAGACGCCGAGGTCCGGGCCTGCGATGTTTGTCATTGCGGGGCCGCGCCTGAGTATATGCCACAATTGAGGTAGGGTATATAAGATCTACGTCCCTGTATAGCATCACCCCTTCTTGAAGAAGCTCGTGCGAAACGCAAACACGTGTAAGGGGAGTATTTCTTGGTGGCTGACCGGTCTTCTTTCCCCATTTGGGTAACTATGTTATTACAATTTATGCGGACATGTGTGTTTTGATGGTGTCTCCTGCGCATAGATAAATCAAGATGTCACTGTGATTTAAGTCTTTTTTAGATGTGCTAACTTCAATGCCCATGTTACACCATCTGTGGGACAGTCTACGATCTCTCTTTAAGATTAATATTTTTTACACTAAGATGCATAAAATGTGTGGTAAAACAACATTGCTTTCCGTGTCGGTTATTAAAATAAATTGCAGTTGTTTGCTTGTAAAAACAAAAATTTTCACCACTTGGAGGCACCATTATAATGTGTCTTTAGCATTAAGCACTAAGCACTTGAGCTATGTAAACTGTCATACAATTAATAAAAATAAAGTGTCATTTAATTGGTCATGCCACTTGATGTCACTTGATACCTCATGCTTTTTTACTGTTCACTGTTTTTAATCATGTTTGAAATAAAGAATTGTTAATTGTTATAAAAAATCTCGGTTTGGTTATATCAATTTACTTGCTGAAGTAGAAAGGTTATTATATAATTGGCCTATTTATTGGTATACTATCTAATCTGGCCATGTGGTGTCTGAGACATGATCAGACACATCCTGTTTCATATATGAAGGAGGGACTTAAAGTCATAAAGCCTATTTTCACAGGGCCATCAGGCGGCCCACACTATTTGTAGAGTGCCATCAGGCTGCCCTCACTATTTGTAGGGAGGCATCAGTGGGCCCTCACTATTTTTAGAGGGGCAGCAGCCAGCTATGCTATGCATAGCCGTATATTGCTACTGCAATATAATTTATCCATCTGAGATGGGCAAATTTTATTTTTCGTATTAATACTGTAAATTTTGAAACTTGCATGTCCCACAAGTCAGCCCTCACAATTTATAGAGTGCCAGCAGGCAGCCTCCACTATTTTTAGAGAGCCAGCAGGCATCTAGGGGACAGATGAGACCAAGATAGAGCTTTTTGGTAAAGCACATCATTCAAATGCTTACTGTAAATAGAATGAGGCCTGCAAATAAAAGAACACAGTAAATACAGTCAAATATGGTGGAGATCAAAGATATTTAGGGGTTGTTTTGCTGCATCTGGCACTGGGTGCCATGACTGTGTGCAAGTCATCATGAAATATGAAGATTTACAAGTGATTTGGGTCGCAATGTAGTGCCCAGTGTCAAAAAGCTGGATTTGCATCCTAGGTCATGGGTCTTCCAGCAGGAAAATGGCCCTAAACATACTTCAAGAAGCCACCAGAAATGGATGGAAACAAAGCACTGGAGAGTTGTGAAGTGGTAATTCCAGCTCCAGTAGCATCAAGTCTGTCTTATTTTTTCTCTGGTCTATTGGCGTTCAGCCCAACTAGTCGGGTGCTTTGCTGTCATGTGCCTGAGCATGCTGGTGGTAGTCAGGCTGGTAGTTCTGCTTCCCCTGCTGATGCTGGCCTGACAGATTCACTTCTTAATTTAGCAAAGCGCAAAGCTCTTTATTCTCCCAAACAGGGCTATTAATTGCTGCACCAAACGATGTAAAAATGCCAGGCTCCTTCCTTTTGCACCACCTTTCTATAAACAATAACAATGCATGCATCTGCTACTGCAAAAAAAAGATATTTTTTAGACTGTTTATACAATTTTGGTATCCTAAAAAGTGTGATACTGCAGTGTGTTGAGAAATATGTTGTCATTAACCTCTAGTTACCATCCGGTTTCCCCTAGCCACATAACTGTCAGTCATTTAGACATTAAAAAGACTGTTTGCATTACAGAGCTCAAAACATGTTCAACTGACTTCAAAGGAAATTCATAGTATTCTACGCATGCAATCTTAATGGTGCAAATCAAATTTTTTTGGGACACTCGATATATTTCAATTTCAAAAGATCTACTCATCTCTAGTCATAGTACAAAGGCATCAGCTATTTGGAATATAGAAAAGACTCAGGACAACCCCCCCACACACTTGGTACCAAACACATCCTGTACAAAGCTTTGATATGGGGATTGACTTTAAGTGTTGCAGGAGCTGCTCTCAGCTACGCTGTTGAATTGCTTGGCATCATTCTGCCTTAGCCTCCACCCCATCTAATGAGTGCGGCCACGGTGTCACTACAGCAGACCCGGTCAAAGTGTGGCCTGTGGGCCAAAACCAGCCTTCCAACTGTTCTAGGCTTCATGAACCAAGACAGCCGAAGGGCTGAAAACACTGGGCCACCGGCCGCACATACTGCCACTGCCCGGTGTTTTCAGTTACAAATTCACGGACACGCTAAGGTCATATAAAATGTACTAGTTTGGGCAAGGATTGGGCAGCATTTTTCAGCTGGCAGGTTCCTTTTAAATAATTTCCCCATTCTTTTAACTCAAATGTCTCCATGCTCAGTTTTTCACATGCATATTCGTGGCTTGCAACCCAACCTGAGATAGTTGAAAGACCGGGGCCGGCTACAAGGAAGCAGTCAGGTGTGGCATGAATTCTAAATTGCATGTATCTTTTTTTCAGTTGTGCTAATGATTTTGCAGTCCTTTAGTTATGTGCCTTGATGCATTTCTGTGGTCTTCTAGTAACTTGTGCCTTTTTTTATTCAGTGGAATTGCATATGTAAAAATAGGGGAAAAATAAAGGCTGGCAATTCAATAAAATCTTGATATTTTGACTTTTTTTACAGAGTAATTTGGGGTCTTTGTTATCTTTGTGATGGCATTCTCTGGTCAATGAATATCAATATTGTGTATAAACACAGAAGGTCCGCCGCTGGAGACATCCTTTTTCACATGTAATGAAACTCTACATATAAAAACAATGGCAGCTTGTAAAAAGATTCAGATACAAACCCCTGATGTGCAGAAAGTCTCCGCAAAAAAAAATATAAAGAGCTGTGAAAATTAACTACAATGCAATGTACAGTATGTATGCTGTGAATACATTTATTTGCATACAAAATGTGTTTTTGAACACAGCCCAGTAAACAATGTAGTTGGCAGTATTGAAATACATTTGCAAGAGTTAATTGATGTTGAGAAAAAAAAATCTTTACTTGAAAGAAAAAAAAACCTTTGTAGAAAGCCTTTAAATTAAAAAGCTTCCTGTGTTATAAAGGGGTCTTTTTATTAGAGTTTGCATTGATCACCTGTTATTTTTTAGTAAACTTGCATATAACTGTTAAATTTCCCGACAGTGCCACTGCATGCTGTACTGCATGGTGCTCATTATAATTGCTGATCCACCATTTGGCTAGGATCAATTGTAGTATCTGTTGAAAATAGTATCAATGGGCAAAATGAAGTGCAGGAATAAAGGTATCCCTTCCATGTTGTTTGCACTTTCTATCAAGGATTTATCCAAAACTAAACTCCAATTTCATCCTAAATGTCTATTTAATTCAACAATCTAATAACTTTTCTAATATATTTCAATTAAAAATTCTCTAGCATTCCCTCTCTACACTAGCTATTTTTTTTTACTTTCAATCCGATGACGTTCAGTTTGAGAATACCGAGTGCATGCTCTGTCCCAAACTGAAAGGAAGAGTCCTCAGTGATGTCTGTTTCAGTGTCTGGGCTGCTCCCTGCTCTACTTTGTGTGCATTACTTGTCAATTTTGAGGTATGATCAATATGAGCTCCCTGTTCCAAGTGCTAATTTCCTTTGACTATGTAGTGACAGTGCACTCCCTCGCCAGATCTAATGAGAAGTGACAAGCTGGCAAAAGAGCGCACTGTCAGTGAGCGTTGAAAATGAGAAAATGCATAAACAGGGAAAGCAAAGACCAACCTAGCCATTGAAACAGACATCATTGATCATGACATCACTTTTCAATTCGGTGATAGTTTCTGGTGGTTTCTCGCTCACTTTGACTGCTTTCCCCTATAGTCAAAGCTCAAGGGTATGCGTGCGTGAAAGTTTAGGTTAACACCAGACCACAATTAGGTTGTCTCAAGTTTTATTGAGGGTTAACCGGATGTTTATCACAATTTTAAAATCAACGTGCTTGCCACATAAAGGTTCAGCTACATTGCACGATTATTGTGAACAAGCTTACCTAAGAATGCACGATTAACCATAAACAATGTTAACAGGCTGCCCATCACCTGACAAACAAGCAAATTGTTCGATCATCAGATGAAATGATCTCTTGTTTTCTACAAAAGATCATCATTCTCATCAGCACATTAATGTGGACAATTGCTGACTATAAGCATAGAATGATCTATTACTAATCGTAAATGCATGAAAGTGGGTCTCCTTAACTCTTGTGCCGCTGTTCAGCTGCACAGATTGTACCAATGGTACAATCCCTGACTTGTTCATACTAATAATTGACCAAACCAGTCTTACCCCTCTAATAACTTGGGATTTTTTTTAGAGGGTATTTGACAAGGGATTTGTTGTAAAATATATACAATGTTGTAGTTACAAGCAAGAAAGGAAACAAAATAACTGAATTTCCCCACAAAAAAATTTCATTGCAAGAGCTTAATTTTTTGCTACTCAAATAAAGTAAAATGGCAGCTTGATTTAATTTTTCTTGATTCTTTTAGCGGTTGCTAAGAGGTAAAAAAAAAACAAAAAACAATATTCTCAACTTGCCCCTCACCAGTACTGGTGCCACAACTCCCTGCATGATACACTGCTGGCTCGCATGCTCCCTATTTCTTCTGTATTTACTTCCGCCCCCAGTTTTTGTGCCTCAATTGAAATCATTACGTTATATGAGGCCTACACTGTTCCGTTGATGCCAAAAATTGAAGACGACTGAAGATAGAAGAGAAGAATGGAGCCAAAAGAGGAAACAAACCAGAGGAGGACTGGGTAGGAAGTGAAGGATGAGGAAAGCATATTTTTTGACAGCTCTGTCGTTTGGAGAAGCCTCAGAGCATAATTAACAGCTTTCAACAATTCGATTTATGACAAATAAATGAAATTTGAATTTTGCAAATCCAATAGAATCTCTAAACGTTTCATATAATATCTGTGTAATTACAAATTTATGGGCCTAAACTTCTAGCTTGTAGTATTCCTTTTGTCTCTGACTTTGATGGAAGTCTTCAATCGGTGGAATTAAGGTTTGTTTTTCATTGTGAAAAGTAGCCTTCCAATAATTTTGTAGTACAGTAAAAGAAATTTCTGCATGCTCAGCAGTCTAGCACTACACACTCCGCCATTTACACTGTTTGTTTTGTAATTAGACCCCCAGACACTTTTGCTTTTCTTTCCAGTCTGGAAGGTGGAGAGAAAAATAATGTTCTCAATTGTGAGTCAACAAGTAACAATAAATCTCTTTAGAGATTAAACTTTTTGTTTACAGAACTGTCCTGTCCCCGGCTTCTTCCTTCTGAGCAGGGATAAAATCATTACAGCTAAGGTGGAATTAAAAAAACACTACAATAAATCTAAATGGAATTTAATACTTGATGGACAGGCTTCCAAATGGAGCAAAAGATTGTCATGGAAATAGTCAAATTTATTTTTATCTCTAATAGTGCCACTCTTTACTATGGGCAGCATCTTGTATTGCACCATTTATTTCAATGATGCTGAACTGCAAAACTTGACATGGCCCCAGGAATGTCCGAGCAAGATAGACTACAATGAACCCTCTCTAGGACGATTCCCTACAGTTGCATTGAAAAGAGGTCTTCTCAAACAGGAAAATATATGGTAGATCTAAGAATCTGGCACAGGAAATCTGCTCTGTATTTCTAGAGAATGGTCTTATCCTTAGGTGGCCTTTGGAAAGCCTTATTCTCAAGAAAGTGATTTGTGCTGATGTTGTCTAATTAGGATTGTATGTTATGAAAAAATTGTCTCCAAACAAATATGGGGAATCCTCCTTTTTGTACTATAGTAACTAACTGCAAAGCCATACCACCACTAGATGTCATTGATCTTGTTGATCTCTTTAGGCTCCCATACACCTAAGGCTGGGTTCATATTGATATAGTGCTCTACTATGAGCATTTGTGTCAGGTGTTTTCATCTAAATCCTGTAAAACAAAATTCAGGAGGAACCCCTGATGGAGCCATTCAGTATTATGAGATGGACAGGGTCTCTTTATACTGCGGTGTCCATTCTGGTGGTGTATTTTTTAAGCATGGTCAAACATTTCTTTTGTGTCTGTCTAAAAAAGACAAGCACTGCTGGAACAGAGGCTAAACCGAATAAAAAGTGACAATGGCTCCCCTAGGGGTTCCAAATGAATTCCATTTTTGGGGGATTTAAATAGAACCCCGGATAAAAGTGCCCATCTTACAGCCGAGGCATGAATGAGAACTAGGCTTTAGACAGCTATTTCTTCCAACTCTCCCATACACATGAATGCTCAGCTTGGCTGAGCATGCATTTGTTTTATATGAGAAGAACCGAGTAAGATGGAGAACAAAGAGATTGGGTTTTTAAATTCAAACTACCTGATTCTTATTCCCCTCCGACTTCATTTGTTGGGGAACAGTCAAGAGGTCTCCATACGAATTCGACAGTCAACTATAACTTGGGACCTCAAGAGTAAATCATCTGAGGAGTAGAACAACTGTGTTGATAGGAGAGAATAAAAGAACATTGGAATGTATATTATACCCAGGAGTATCATCTGATTGTTGTGGTTTAGATTCTGATCACTATGAACCTTCCTTGGTTGTGAGCAGAGATTTATTATTTGATTATTACAAACTGATTGAATCAAAGGTTACATTATCTAACGCGCCCCTCGAGAGATTGGGTTCATCGGGGTTTGCTATATCCCCCTCACAGAAATCTTCTGTACAGAAGATCTACATTAGTAACAATGGTATTGAGAACAAACCCAAAGTCATGGAGCTACTTCTTCCGATGAGTTGAAGGAGAACATGTGATGTTTAACAATCAGATCATTTCCACTTGTAATGAAAAGTATTTATAAAATTAGGAATTCGTTAATAAAAACAGCAGTAATAAAAATAGTAGTAGACGAGGAAAAATAATATTACAACAATCCTACCAGCAACTTTTCCAACTATAATATTCATTTAATTGCCATGATCATGACGTCATTGCTACTTGTATGACTAGTCTTATTATATTTACTTAAATATTTTACTTTTCCATATATTTTATAACTATACTTAAAAAAAACTAAACTTTATGAATAATAGAATCAAAAGTTATTAAGCAATAAAACATTATAATCTATATAACACTATTTTATTATAAAATAAATTTCATTTTCTTACTATTATTGGTAATGTCTTTACATTTAATTATTCTTAGCCTAATATATTAATTTCTTTATAAGATTTTATTTTTTGTTTAATTTTATTTGAGTTTTTTCTTCTTTCTTAATATTTTTAACTATGTATGTTTTATAAAATTCTTTGCAGTATATGTACTCTAAATATTGCAAGCCTAGTGTATTTATGTCATTACCTGTTATTTCATTTCATTTTATATTTAGAGATTTTTGCTTTTTCTTTTATACTTTTACTCATATGCATATTTTAAACATGACTTTACATGTCATTATTATAAACTAAATATATTTCTGTCTTTATAGTTATTTTGTTTTTGTTCAAATTATTGTATTTGTTGTTTGCTATTTATATCCCGTTTAAACACGTAAAGCGCCATGGAATTAATGGCGCTATAAAAATAAATAATTATTTTGTTTCATAGTATTTATATTATTGTTAATGTTTTTACATGTATGTATATTTTAAATGTACCTTTAAGCGTCATTATTGTAAACCGAATGTATTTAAGTCATAGAATCATAGAATGGTAGAGTTGGAAGGGACCTCCTGGGTCATCTGGTCCAACCCCCTGCTCATTTATTACCTTTTTTCATTTCATTTATATTTACTTTTTACAGGTATTTTTTAAACACGATCTTTCCTGCCCCTCTAATCAGTGGACGCACTACAATGCACTAGAGTGGTTGGAGACCCCCGCCCTGTCATAGTTTACATATGAGTGAAGGGAAGAATCACAGACAACCTGTCTGATGAAAGTGTTAAACGCAACCGAATTGAATACCTTTTGTATTTAGTCAGAGAGTGCCAAGTATAATAATGGTGGATAATTAGGGTCATTCTTCATTACTATAAGGGTGTGAATTTTGCTTTCTGCATAATCATTAGCTCTCAAAACTTTATTTGTAGCAGCTGACATAGTAGCCTGAAGCTTGTATGACTATAGCAGTTGTGCATAAATTCGTCTTGAGAGTGCAATGGACTCATTCACGTTTATGGCATAAATTACGATCAATTTTCAGGATGCTGTACTGGGGATGATTTGTAGTGTTGAGCGAATTTGTTGGGCATTTCAAATTTGGGTTCGTGTTCGATGTTATCTGCGTGACAGCGTGGCAAATCAGGGATGTTGATGGGCAGAGATGATTTTTTGGCACGAACAAGCCGGAATCCCAAACATGAACACGTATTTGAAATGCCAAACAAATTCGCTCAACACTAATGATTTCCCCACTTTTCAAAAAGTTGTCCAGAAATGGTGTATAAATGAAAAAAGTAGCACCTAAAAATTTGCAACCTGTTCATCAGTTTTACTCAAGTAATTTGGCAAAAACTGTTAGTTGAATCAGGGCAGAGCTTCTATGGGAAAATATCCTTATAATAACAACTATGAGCTGCCGCCACCAGTCTTCTCTCCCAATCAGCACTGATTAGGGGACGAGCAATTTTGGTGCCAACCACATGAGTATTTCCCTTTCCACATTGAAAAAAACATACGCGCAGGGCTGAGCGTACAAGTTTAAAATGAAGTTGGGCCAGTCATAGAGACCTTCGCTTTATAGCTACATTTAGGCTTTGTTAGCATTAGACTGTTGTTTCTCTTCTTAGGCTATGTGACCACGATGCAGAATTGAAGCAGAAAATTTCTGCATGTTTTGGTAGTAAAAATGCTTGCGGATTTTACACGCTTTTTTAAACGTTTTTACATGCAGATTTGACTAGCGTTTTTCAAATGCATTGTGACCTCAAATCCACATGTGGAAACACACAGATAATGGACATGCTGCTAATTTTTCAGCAAGGAAAATCCGCTGCGGAAAATTCCGCAGCATGTGCACAGAACATGCGGATATTCATGCATTGTTAGGGGACGGTTGCAAACAACTTTATTAAATAATGGAAAGCAACTGAATCCGGGGTCCGCAATGCAGCCTGGAGGACTGCGGTCGAACACCTTCCGGGTAAGAAGGTAAAACAACCAACTGAAATAACAATCCCTTCCGTGTTACTGCACACTGGAGCGGGAATAGGGATTCGCACTATCTCCGTTAACTGCACGAGAGATGTGCGATAAACAGTTTATCTGTAGCCCTGTTTACAGCACAGGGACTACATAGCAGGCGCTAGGATGCGTGTGCGATACACGCCAGCGTATACGTGCTCCCAGCCGGCGTGCTACCGGACTGAGGAGTATCTCTCCACATGGCTTACAGGCAGTGCCGGTAATACGGCATCTGTAGACTGTTCGGGGTGTATGGCGACCCCTTTGTCGGAGCCAGACTGTCAGACGAAGCTACCTGCCTCCCTCCATCTAAGGCTGCCTACGCTTCATGTTGCTAGGAACAAAGACCCAAGAGACAACTTGTACATCTCGTGCACCAGCTAGGAGTTGGGACTGACAACAATGCTGAGCAGCATCAGCCCTGTCCAGACCAGAATGGAAGACCACAGAATCCACTGATGGTTCTGAAGCCATTTCAAATCCAGCAAAGGCCCGATGCCTAACATTATCCCCCCTTCTAACATCCCTCTCCATTTGACACTCATATTCCTCAATGAGCAGGGGAGCTTGAATGTGGTCCACCAGTTCCCAGGGATGATCCTCAGATCCATGGCCCCTCCAATGTACTGGGTAACCTTTTCTTCCATGAACCATCTTAGACCCCATAATAGCCTGCACCTCGAGATTATCACCCCTTGTGTCTGTAACAGGTTGGGGTTCAGCGAGTTTTGTCAGGCGAATGGGTTTAAGGAGCGACACATGAAAAGTGTCGTGACTCCTCAGGTGTCATGGTAACTGTAAGGGGTACCTCACCGGTTTTACTTGGGCCAAAATTTTGAAAGGACCAATAAAGCAGGGGGCAAACTTAGCAGATTCCCCGCGTACTTTAATATTGCGAGACGTGAGCCACACTCTGTCGCCCGGATAGAATACGGGAGCAGGACGACGAAGAGTGTCAGCTGACTCTCTCATTCGATACTTGGAGGCCAATATAGCATCCTGGGTATTGTCCCAAACCTCCAACTCTTCCATAGCCAAATCTCTGACCCCAGGTTCCATAGAGGAAACTGGCATAGAAACTGGAACGCGCGGATGTTGGCCATTATTCCGAAGAAGCGGAGTAAGATCTGTGGAATCCCCCATGGGTAACGGGTGGAGAAGACCAGCCGGACTTTGACAGGATGATTTATCTCTCACACAGGAGACACACGCTAGAACATATTCCTTAACGTCCTGGCGCCACCGGAGCCACCAATACGACCATTGAAGGAACTTTGTGGTACGTTTGACCCCAAAATGACCTCTGATCATAGGGGCATGTGCCTAGGAGAGCACCTCATTTTGTAGATTAGGGGAAACTAACATCCTCCCAGAAGGAAGAGTGAGCCTGGGCTCGTCATTGTCCTCAGCCATATCCATGGACTGGGACAAAAGGTCTACCCGAGGGTTCTTTTTGATATAATCTGACAAGACCTGGGTCTCAGGTACCGACAGAGGAACTGTGCCGGCGACCAAATCAATAGGACAGCCCTACGGTCAGTGTAAAGTGTCTGCAGCCTTTTTGGGAAAGACATCCGCAAAGGTCTGATTTTGCACAGGGAGAGTGGCCAAGTCGGAAGAAGGCTCAGAGACTACCCTCTGAGCGACTGTAACCATACACTGAGACACACAATTCTCACTCCAGGAAGAAATTCTCCCCGAATTCCAGTCAATGTTTGGAGTGTGACAACGTAACCACAGGAGACCCAATAGCACCTCATCTAATCCATCGGGAATAATAAGAAAGGAGATAACCTCCAGATTAGAGATGAGCGTTGTTCGACTCGAACTGTTCGCCAATCTCAAATTCGAGCTGTTTTGGGCTGTGTTCGAGCCGTTCGGCGAACACGAACGATTTGAGAAAAATTCGGCTGTTCGAGGTTATGTTCGATAACTGTTCGTGCACCAAAATCATAACTGGATTTTTTCTCAGTAATGATGAAAATTAATGTTAATACGCAGTTTGAGTGTACAGCGGGGTGGGGGGAGGGGCAGGGGATGGATCTCTGCAGGAATAATGAAGATCTCCATTTTTTTTTCTCTTTCCCGCATTTACAGTGGGGAGGTGCAATCTGTCAGCCTATCAGCAGCGCACACACGGAGCGAAGTGCTTTTTTTCACACAAGCAAGGGCATGTGTCATTGGCAGTGTATGTCACATGTCCTTGCCCTATAAGACCAAGCCATTTTCCCCGTCGCCACCATTTTCTCACTGCTGCAGCTGCGTGTTAGACGGCACCGCTGTTGCTGTGTGCGCTATACCTTGTTAATTTCAAGCCAATTTTCGCACAAATCTACAGATAGCTTGGGAGTAGGGAATAGTTGTGATTGCAGTCCTTTTAAGGACTAGGTTACAGCATTTCCTACGACTTTTATCAGGCAGGTCTGTGCTCTTAAATAGATAGATTGTGGGAGTAAAGACTAATTGTAATTGGAGTCCTTTTCAGGACTAGGTTACATCAGTTCCTATCAGTTTTTGCCAGGCAGGTCTGTGCCAGTGCTGTGCAAGTTTTTTTCACAGCATTTGGCTGAATCTAGCAAAGCTAATCCTTTTTGGCCTATTTCAGAGTGTGTTAGTCAGTGGAGTAGCCTATCTGTGTTGCAAGATATACCACCTGTGTATAGAATAGCAATTTTTTTACTGCACCTAGTGAAGTAAAATCTTTTAGGCACAGCATCATTCTATTAGTCCATCTATACTAACCTCCATCAGGTTGCAAATTGAATATAATTTTTTTCTGCATCTAGCTCTGAAAAAATATTTGGGCTTCTAGCAGTGTGTGGGACTTGTTCTATTAGTCCATCTATACTGACCTCCATCAGGTTGCAAACTGAATATAATTTTTTTCTGCATCTAGCTCTGAAAAAATATTTGGCCTTCTAGCAGTGTGTGGGACTTGTTCTATTAGTCCATCTATACTGACCTACATCACGCTGCAAATTGAAAATAATTTTTTGTCTGCATCTAGCTCTGAAAAAATATTTGGCCTTCTAGCAGTGTGTGGGACTTTCTCTATTAGTCCATCTATACTGACCTCCATCAGGTTGCAAATTAAAAATAATTTTTATCTGCATCTACCTCTGAAAAAATATTTGGGCTTTTAGCTGTGTGTGGGACTTGTTCTATTAGTCCATCTATACGGACCTCCATCAGGTTGCAAACTGAATATAATTTTTTTCTGCATCTAGCTCTGAAAAAATATTTGGCCTTCTAGCAGTGTGTGGGACTTGTTCTATTAGTCCATCTATACTGACCTACATCACGCTGCAAATTCAAAATAATTTTTTGTCTGCATCCAGCTCTGAAAAAATATTTGGCCTTCTAGCAGTGTGTGGGACTTTCTCTATTAGTCCATCTATACTGACCTCCATCAGGTTGCAAACTGAATATAATTTTTTTCTGCATCTAGCTCTGAAAAAATATTTGGCCTTCTAGCAGTGTGTGGGACTTGTTCTATTAGTCCACCTATACTGACCTCCATCAGGTTGCAAAATCAAAATAATTTTTTGTCTGCATCTAGCTCTGAAAAAATATTTGGCCTTCTAGTAGTATGTGGGACTTGTTCTATTAGTCCATCTATACTGACCTCCATCAGGTTCCAAACTGAATATAATTTTTTTCTGCATCTACCACTGAAAAAATATTTGGGCTTCTAGCTGTGTGTAGGACTTGTTCTATTAGTCCATCTATACTGACCTCCATCAGGTTGCAAACTGAATACAATTTTTTTTCTGCATCTACCTCTGAAAAAATATTTGGGCTTCTAGCTGTGTGTGGGACTTGTTCTATTATTCCATCTATACTGACCTCCATCAGGTTGCAAATTGAATATAATTTTTTTCTTCATCTAACCCAGCCAATGGTTTTGGCCTAATACCACAGTTTGGCCACTCAGCTCTGCTCGGTTCCCATCCATTGTTTTTTTGTGCAAACAACTCCAGAGTTGTGAATTAGTTAACCACCAAAATGAGTGGAAAAAGGCCTGCTGCTGGTGGAAAGGGGAATAGGCGTGTTGGGAAGTCGAAAAAAGTTTGTGTCCGTGGGGTAGATGTTAAAGCAACAGTAACATCTGCAGAAGAAAGACCATCTTCCAGCCAAACTAAAATGTCTACTTCTTTTAGCGGACAATGTGATAAGATCCCTTTCTTACGGCCACGCCAATCGCTCCAAATTTCCAGATGAGGCACAAAAACAGCAGATGCTTCAACGGATATCAAGTGCTCCTTTAAGTGGGCTCTCCTCCACATCAACTTCAACATCACAAATACTCCAGTCCTCAAAGGTGTCACCCCAATCGCCCTTGCTTCCTCACAGCTCCCAAATCTCCAGCTGCCCATCTGAGTATGAGGTAGAACAGATGGTTGAGTCTGCAGAGCTGTTTACTCATACTATAGCCTGGGAATCAGAGGTCGACTCCAGCGCTTCTGTGAATCCAGACGAGGAAATGATCTGCACTGATGCCCAGAATCTTTATGAGTCGGATCCAGGACCAGACGCAGAAGGTTCTGATCATAATGTAGACCCTCATTCCCAAACTGTAACTCCTGTTGGTGGAGACAATGAGGAAGACGATGATGAGACTCAAATACCTGATTGGAGCGACAACGTTAGTTTTTTGTCAGGGCAGGAACAGATTGGCTCTGAGGACGAAGGGTGTGATAACGCACAGGGTGATGATGATGAGGTTGGAGATCCCACTTACTGTCAACCCACAGTCAGCCAAGAGATGAGGTCAGCAGAGGAGGTGGAGGAAGATGCTAGTGACGACGAGGTCAGGTTGTGCCTTCCTGGACAGAGACGTAGTACTGGAAGCACGTCAACAACTGCATCCTCAAACACAACTCTGCCTCTGACCACAAGTCGTGGTGGCTCTTCAGGTCGCATGGGTGCTAAGCTTTGCATAGCCTAGGCATTTTTTCAGATCGATAAAGATGACCCAACTCGTGTTTAGAGATGAGCGTTGTTCTACTCGAACTGTTCGCCAATCTCAAATTCGAGCTGTTTTGGGCGGTGTTCGAGCCGGTCGGCGAACACGAACAATTTGAGAAAAATTCGGCTGTTCGAGGTTATGTTCGATAACTGTTCGTGCACCAAAATCATAACTGGATTTTTTCTCAGTAATGATGAAAATTAATGTTAATACGCAGTTTGAGTGTACAGCGGGGCGGGGGGAGGGGCAGGGGATGGATCTCTGCAGGAACAATGAAGATCTCCATTTTTTTTTCTCTTTCCCGCATTTGCAGTGGGGAGGTGCAATCTGTCAGCCTATCAGCAGCGCACACACGGAGCGAAGTGCTTTTTTTCACACAAGCAAGGGCATGTGTGATTGGCAGTGTATGTCACATGTCCTTGCCCTATAAGACCAAGCCATTTTCCCCGTCGCCACCATTTTCTCACTGCTGCAGCTGCGTGTTAGACGGCACCGCTGTTGCTGTGTGCGCTATACCTTGTTAATTTCAAGCCAATTTTCGCACAAATATACAGATAGCTTGGGAGTAGGGAATAGTTGTGATTGCAGTCCTTTTAAGGACTAGGTTACAGCATTTCCTACGACTTTTATCAGGCAGGTCTGTGCTCTTAAATAGATAGATTGTGGGAGTAAAGACTAATTGTAATTGGAGTCCTTTTCAGGACTAGGTTACATCAGTTCCTATCAGTTTTTGCCAGGCAGGTCTGTGCCAGTGCTGTTCAAGTTTTTTTCACAGCATTTGGCTGAATCTAGCAAAGCTAATCCTTTTTGGCCTATTGCAGAGTGTGTTAGTCAGTGGAGTAGCCTATCTGTGTTGCAAGATATACCACCTGTGTATAGAATACCAATTTTTTTACTGCACCTAGTGAAGTAAAATCTTTTGGGCATAGCATCATTCTATTAGTCCATCTATACTGACCTCCATCAGGTTGCAAACTGAATATAATTTTTTTCTGCATCTAGCTCTGAAAAAATATTTGGGCTTCTAGCAGTGTGTGGGACTTGGTCTATTAGTCCATCTATACTGACCTCCATCAGGTTGCAAATTAAAAATAATTTTTTTCTTCATTTAGCTCTGAAAAAATATTTGGGCTTCTAGCAGCGTGTGGGACTTGTTCTATTAGTCCATCTATACTGACCTCCAACAGGTTGCAAATTAAAAATAATTTTTTTCTGCATCTAGCTCTGAAACAATATTTGGGCTTCTAGCAGTGTGTGGGACTTGGTCTTTTAGTCCATCTATACTGACCTCCATCAGGTTGCAAATTAAAAATAATTTTTTTCTGCATCTAGCTCTGAAAAAATATTTGGGCTTCTAGCAGTGTGTGGGACTTGGTCTATTAGTCCATCTATACTGACCTCCATCAGGTTGCAAATTGAATAAAAAAAATTTCTGCATCTAGCTCTGAAAAAATATTTGGGCTTCTAGCGGTGTGTGGGACTTGGTCTATTAGTCCATCTATACTGACCTCCATCAGGTTGCAAATTAAAAATAATTTTTTTCTTCATTTAGCTCTGAAAAAATATTTGGGCTTCTAGCAGTGTGTGGGACTTGTTCTATTAGTCCTTTTATACTGACCTCCAGCAGGGTGCAAATTGAATATAATTTTTTTCTGCATCTAGCTCTGAAAAAATATTTGGGCTTCTAGCGGTGTGTGGGACTTGGTCTATTAGTCCATCTATACTGACCTCCATCAGGTTGCAAATTAAAAATAATTTTTTTCTTCATTTAGCTCTGAAAAAAATATTTGGGCTTCTAGCAGTGTGTGGGACTTGTTCTATTAGTCCTTCTATACTGACCTCCAGCAGGGTGCAAATTGAATATAATTTTTTTCTGCATCTAGCTCTGAAAAAATATTTGGGCTTCTAGCGGTGTGTGGGACTTGGTCTATTAGTCCATCTATACTGACCTCCATCAGGTTGCAAATTAAAAATAATTTTTTTCTGCATCTAGCTCTGAAAAAATATTTGGGCTTCTAGCAGTGTGTGGGACTTGGTCTATTAGTCCATCTATACTGACCTCCATCAGGTTGCAAATTAAAAATAATTTTTTTCTGCATCTAGCTCTGAAAAAATATTTGGGCTTCTAGCAGTGTGTGGGACTTGGTCTATTAGTCCATCTATACTGACCTCCATCAGGTTGCAAATTGAATAAAAAAATTTTCTGCATCTAGCTCTGAAAAAATATTTGGGCTTCTAGCGGTGTGTGGGACTTGGTCTATTAGTCCATCTATACTGACCTCCATCAGGTTGCAAATTAAAAATATTTTTTTTCTGCATCTAACCCAGCCAATAGTTTTGGCCTAATACCACAGTTTGGCCACTCAGCTCTGCTCGGTTACCATCCATTGTTTTTTTGTGCAAACAACTCCAGAGTTGTGAATTAGTTAACCACCAAAATGAGTGGAAAAAGGCCTGCTGCTGGTGGAAAGGGGAATAGGCGTGTTGGGAAGGGGAAAAAAGGTTGTGTCCGTGGGGTAGGTGCAGAAGAAAGACCATCTTCCAGCCAAACTAAAATGTCTACTTCTTTTAGCGGACAATGTGATAAGATCCCTTTCTTACGGCCACGCCAATCGCTACAAATTCCAGATGAGGCACAAAAACAGCAGGTGCTTCAACGGATATCAAGTGCTCCTTTAAGTGGGCTCTCCTCCACATCAACTTCAACATCACAAATACTCCAGTCCTCAAAGGTGTCACCCAAATCGCACTTGCTTCCTCACAGCTCCCAAATCTCCAGCTGCCCGTCTGAGTATGAGGTAGAACAGATGGTTGAGTCTGCAGAGCTGTTTACTCATACTATAGCCTGGGAATCAGAGGTCGACTCCAGCGCTTCTGTGAATCCAGACGAGGAAATGATCTGCACTGATGCCCAGAATCTTTATGAGTCGGATCCAGGACCAGACGCAGAAGGTTCTGACCATAATGTAGACCCTCATTCCCAAACTGTAACTCCTGTTGGTGGAGACAATGAGGAAGACGATGATAAGACTAAAATACCTGATTGGAGCGACAACTTTAGTTTTTTGTCAGGGCAGGAACAGGTTGGCTCTGAGGACGACGGGTGTGATAACGCACAGGGTGATGATGATGAGGTCGGAGATCCCACTTACTGTCAACCCACAGTCAGCCAAGAGATGAGGTCAGCAGAGGAGGTGGAGGAAGATGCTAGTGACGACGAGGTCAGGTTGCGCCTTCCTGGACAGAGACGTAGTACTGGAAGCACGTCAACAACTGCATCCTCAAACACAACTCTGCCTCTCACCACAAGTCGTGGTGGCTCTTCAGGTCGCATGGGTGCTAAGCCTTGCATAGCCTGGGCATTTTTTCAGATCGATAAAGATGACCCAACTCGTGTTATCTGTAACATTTGTCAGCAAAAGCTAAGTAGAGGCCAAAAAATACATAGTTTGAGTACTTCATGCATGAACCGGCACATGGACATGAAGCATAAGTTGCAGTGGGAAGCTCAGTGTGCTACAATGCGGTCTAGCCGGCCGGGCCAACCACCGTCTGCCATATCTTGTGCATCCGCGGCCTCTTCATCCTCTGTGACTGGGGGGACAGCAGTCACACCTGTTTTGGGGCGCAGACCTGCCACCTCTTTACCCGCAACAGCCAGCGTGATTGGCAGGTCATCATTTTCTTTGGAGGTGGTAACACCAGCTGGTCTTGAGCGCTGTCCGACATCGATAGCACCACCTTTGGATCAAGGCAACCTAACATGTCCACCTGCATCTTCCTCACAGACCGGCAGTTTGCCGGGGACACCCTTATCAACCCCGTCTAAGCACAATAGCCAGCCCTCGGTCCCTCAGATGTGGACAAGTAAAAGACCATTTCCTCCTAGCCATGAGAAAGCTAAGAGGTTGAATTTCACCATCTGCAAGCTCTTGGCTACAGAAATGCTGCCTTTCCGCCTGGTGGACACAGAGGATTTTCGAGACCTTATGTCCGTCGCAGTGCCCCAGTACCAGATTCCCAGTCGGCACTACTTCTCAAAGAAAGGTGTGCCTGCGCTCCACCAGCATGTCGCACACAACATCACCGCTTCTTTGAGAAACTCTGTGTGTGACAGGGTGCATTTCACCACAGACACTTGGACGAGTAGGCATGGACAGGGGCGTTACATGTCGCTGACTGGGCACTGGGTAACTATGGTGACAGCAGGACAAGGGGCTGCTGTCCAAGTCTTGCCATCCCCACGAGTTGTGCGTCAATCCTCTTTATGTCATTTTTCCTCCACTGCTTCTGCCTCCTCAACCTCCTCTCGGTCTTCCACCTGCACCCAAAGCCTGTCTGGTCATGCCAAAAGCTTTCTAACTGCGCAGAAGGGATCCTGCACACCTCCTTACTATGCTGGCAGTAGGGCTCAACGTCATCAGGCGGTTTTTACATTGAAATGTCTGGGAAATGTGAGTCACACAGCTGAGGAGTTGTGGTCAGCTCTGGAGAACCAATTTCATGAATGGTTGTCTCCACTGGACCTGAAACCAGGGAAGGCCGTGTGCGACAATGCTGCAAACCTGTGTGCGGCCCTTCGCCGGGGCAATGTCACACACGTGCCTTGTATGGCTCACGTATTGAACCTGGTTGTCCAGCAATTTTAAGCCCACTATCCCAGACTAGATGGCCTTCTGCAGAGGGCACGGTCGCTGTGTGCTCACTTCCGCCGTTCGCATCCCGCAGCTCAGCGACTTACATCTCTACAGAAGTCGTTGGGCCTGCCACTTCACCGGCTAAAATGCGATGTGCCTACCCGGTGGAATTCAACTCTGCACATGTTGCAGCGACTGTGGCAGCACCGACAAGCCCTGGTGCAATACGTTCTGACGTATAGCCTGGGCCAACGAGATTCAGAGGTGGGGCAAATCACGCTGGAGGAGTGGTCTCAGATCAGGGACCTATGCACCCTTCTGCACAGTTTTGAAATGGCGACGAAGATGTTTAGTGCTGACGATGCCATTATCAGCATGACTATTCCGGTGATTTACATGCTGGAGCACATGTTAAACAGAATTCGGAGTCAGGTGGTGGCACAAGAGGAGGTGGAGGAAGTAGAGGAGGAGGAGTTGTATGCGGAAGGGCTAACATCTGCAAGGTCCAGACGGTCGGCAGCACCAAGGCGGCAGGCATGTGAGGGTGGGGGAGATGATTTTACCAGTGCGCATGGTAGCAGCCAAACTAGTGAGGAAGGTGCAGGAGCCCAGGAAGAAGTGGAGGACGAACTGATGGAAGACTCATCAGATGAGGGAGACCTTGATCACATTTCTGTTGTGCGAGGTTGGGGGGAGAGGACAGAGGAAGGAAGCATGATTGCTACCTCGCCACCAACACAACAGGGACTTGGTGCTCCTGGATGCGCAACACACATGAGTGCCTTCTTGCTGCACTACCTGCAACATGACCCTCGAATTGTGAGAATTAGAAATAATCCTGACTACTGGGTTGCCACACTGTTAGATCCCCGGTACAAAAGTAAATTTGCAGAAATTATTCCTGTCATAGAAAGGGATGCACGCATGCAGGAGTATCAGCAGAGACTGTTGCAGAATCTTACATGTGCTTTTCCACAAAATACCAGTGGTGCACGTAGTGAATCTCACAGTTCCAACTTGCCAACCGTGGGACCGTCAAGTGTTCAGCACTCAAACCGTAACAGAACCACAGTATCTGCTGGTAACATCAATTTTGCGGAATCATTTCACCACTTTTTTAGCCCATCCTTTGCAAGGCCACAGGAGACAAGAAGTCTGTCACATAGTCAACGCCTAGAGACGATGGTACAGGAGTATCTCCAAGTAAACATTGAAGCCACGACTGTGTCACTGGACCCTTGCTCTGTTTGGGCTTCCAATCTGGATAAATGGCCGGAGCTAGCCGCTTACGCCTTGGAGATCTTGTCATGCCCCGCAGCCAGCGTTCTGTCTGAACGTGTGTTCAGCTCTGCTGGTGGTGTGCTGACAGATAAGCGCACGCGGCTCTCCACTGATAATGTAGACAGACTCACGTTCATAAAGATGAACAAATCATGGATCCGAAACGACTTTTCTACCCCTGTGTCATCCTGGGGAGAGTAAAAGCTTGATGATTGGTTAAAATCACCCTACCAACCGTTTTAAGCTTTCAAATTACTAATCATGTTTATCTGTATCTTGACTGGAAAATAATTTGGGCTTTGTAGCAGTGTGCAGCACTGATCCTATTAGGCCATCTATAATAAGCTTCACCAGATTTAAAATTAAAAATAATTTTTAGCTGCATCTAGCCCGGAAAATAATTTTGGGGCTCCGAGATGCGCAAGACACATAAGTGCCTTCTTGCTGCACTACCTGCAGCATGACCCTCATATTGTCAGAATTCGAAGTAATCATGACTACTGGGTTGCCACACTCTTAGATCCCCCAAACTTTTCGATCAACCTTTTCATTTTAATAAAGACCAAAAAAATGGTCATTTTTGAAATTATAAGCATTAGCAGGTTGTTAGAAACTGAAATCAAACAGTTTTCAACTCAAAACTTTATTCTAGGTGATGTTACATTTTCACATAGGACCCCTTGTTCGAAAGGAGCTTCTGAACTCTCTCGTCCATTGAATTTGTCAGGTTTTGGATGGTTTCTGCTTCAATTGTTTTGCATGAGGACAGAATACCCTCCCAGAGCTGTTGCTTAGATGTGAACTGCCTCCCGCCATCATAGACACTCCTTTTAATGATGCTCCAAAGGTTCTGAATGGGGTAGAGGTCAGGGGAGCATGGGGGTCACACCATAAGCTTGTCCCCTTTTATGCCCATATCAGCCAGAGATGCAGATGTTTTATGTGCAGCATGAGATGGTGCATTATCATGCAGAAAAATGATCTTGCTGTGAAATACACGGCTCTTCTTCTTGAACCATGGCAGGAAGTGCTGTTTGAGAAAATCCACATACATTATGGAGTTCATCTTTAGCGCCTTCAGGGATCCTAAAGGGGCCGACAATCTCTCTCCCCATGATTCCAGCCCAAAACATTACTCCACCTCCTCCTTGTTGGTGCTGTAGCCGTGTTTGCGTGGGGTGTCCATCAACCAGCCATCCTCCACTCCATTCATCTGGACCATCGAGCGCTGCACGGCACTCATCCGTGAACAAAACAGTTTTGAAATCAGTCTTCATGTAATGTTTGGCCCACTGGAGCCATTTCTGCTTGTGTGAAGTGGATAGAGGAGGTCGACAGAATGGCGTATGCACAGCTGCAAACCTCTGAAGGACCCTGCATCTTGTTGTTCGGGGGACGTTGGAGGCACCAGCAGCTTCAAAAACTTGTCTGCTGCTATGACAAGGCTTTTTTGCCGCTGCTCTTTCAACCTGACGTAATTGCCTGTAGGAAAGAGTCCTCAATTTGCCCTTATCAGCACGCACACGTGTGTACTGTGAATCAGCTACATACTTCTTGATTGCCAAGACACTTCATCCTGATCATTGCACAATGTTGATTGTAGTCATGCCTTGACCTAAACACTCCACAATTTGTTGCTTCTCAGCAGCCGACACATCCTTTTTCTTTCCCATTTTGGCAGAAAATGTAGGCTGCTTAATAATGTGAGAGAGCCTTCTTAAGTAGTCTTGCCTTTCATTGGACACACCTGCCAAACTAATTAGCACAGGTGTCTGCAATTGCTTACAGTGATATAAAGAGCCCTGACACACATCACCATCAATGAGTTTAACTGACAAACAAACAAATTCTTCCCTTATCACTCCTAAACACTTTTTGCATAATAATTTGGAACGCGGTGTACATGTGCTTTTCCACAAAACACCAGTGGTTCAAGTAGTGAATCTTACAGTTCTAACTTGCCAACCGTGGTCTGTATGGAATTGTTCAATAAAGGGCCCAAAATTAAGATAACATAGATGGGAGAGGTCTCTATGAATAGGAATTCCTAAGTATTTGATACCCTGTGAGGGCCAGGCAAAGGGAAAGTTGGACTGGATGGAATCCTATATGGATTTAGGGAGGGAGACATCGAGGGCCTCAGACTTCGCTGCATTGATTTTAAAATTTTACCATGTAACAAAGTGATCTATTTCAGCCATAACAGCAGGGATGGATATATGTGATTGAGTGATATATACTAGGACATCATCAGCAAATAGAGAGCACTTGTACTCGGTGCCTCCCACCTCAATCCACCTAATATTGGGGTTATGGCGAATTGATGAGAGCAGGTGCTCCGTCACTAGGATGTATAAGAGAGGGGACAGAGGACATCCCTGCCTTGTCCCATTGGTGATTGTGAAAGGTGATGAAAATGTTCTGACGCACCCCCTGGGCCTTGGGACACCCGGAGCCGGACCCTTTTTGGTGGATGCTGGTGGTTGTAGTCTTCGTGGCGGCGATCCGGTTCCGTGGCTCAGGGCGGTCAAACCAGTGGCGGAACTATTTATGTGGTTTTGATGTTTAAATGTCTGACTACGCCACCCGTGGATTGCGGTCAGAGTGAACCGCCGCTACAGGGCAGACCGCTAAGGCTGGTGTTGTGGGTGCAGCAGAGCGTAGCATAACTCCCCACGGGAGGAGTATAGCCTCAGGGCAGTGTATGCGGAGGATGGGGGTGATGGTGCAGGGCAGCAGCAGTAACGACACGGAGTCAGTGATGCAGTTCAGGGCCTTTACTCACAGTTCTTATTATCCAGACCACGTCTGCAGGTAACGGCTGCCCACGTCGTACTGTGCTCACCAGGTGAGGGGCTCAGACAACTCCCAGATAACTTTGGAGCGCTTCACAGGACCCCCTTTGTGTGTCCTTTGTCTGGCCTTTCTTACCAACACTTCTGTCCGGCTGCCTCGGGCCTCCTCTTGGTAAACTTGGCGCCAGTTTCCCTGACCCTATGTGGTGCCTTCCTAGCGGGTGGAGCAAGGGGCTGCGCCACATAAAATGTCAGAGCCTCCGGTTTCTAGCTGAGGGTCGTTTCCTGCCTCCACTAGTTCGGGGACCGGTCTCCCCCTTTGGCCTGACCCCTCCACGCAGGTGGATTCGGGCGTGCGGTGGCGACTCGCCCGTCCGCACCCCTGGGATCCCTTCATTCCTCGTTCCTGGAGCCTTCTCCGCTCCTCTTCCTTCCTTCTCCCTCTTGCAGGCCTGGGCCTCTGTTACTAGGCCCGCCTCCGGAGCAGAGCTCATGCAGAGCCCCTGCTCCCTGCCACTTCTGCTCAGACTTCTCTGCACTGAACTAAGATGGTGCCCACCTTTTATACTCCCTTCTCAATGCACCCAGGAACTGCTTCCTCCCTGCTCCTGCACTGCAGGGTTCCCCTTCCTCAGTGTTCCCTCCCCCCACTCCAGCCAGGGACAGGGACTGTCGTGCCCATCTCAGGGGCATATTGGTCGCCCTGCCCCACGGCAATGTGGTGTAATGCATGCAGGTGTCGGGTCCTGATCCACACTCCATCCTTATCTGAGAGTGAGATATCACACCTCTGGGTGAGGTGCAATACGTCTGTAGCAACCGAGCCCTCGGTGCTACAGTTCCATTTATCTTCAGCCTAGGTGACGTATTGTGATACAGGGCCGTGATTTTGGCTATAAAAGGGTCCCCTAGACCCCTACCCCAAGCTTTTTAAGAGAATCATATATGGCGTGCCAGGAGACTCTATGGAATGCTTTCTCAGCATCCAACGAGAGTATCTACTTACAAATTTTTAACTGCATCTAGCCCAGGAAATACTTTGTGCCTAGTAGCAGTGTCTGCTAGTCAGCGGATTATCCCGGCTGTTAAGCAAGCTACACCACCTGTAGTTTGGACACTTAATTTTTTCAAAGGAAATGCTTCGGGACCACGGGATACTTAGTGAAGAGCATCAGGAGGCACCCCAAGGCATAGGGGCTGGGACTGGCACTAGGATGCCTTGCGGTGGACAGCTGAGCTCGATCCTTATAAAAGCTTTTTAACTGCAGCAGCTTTAGTGGACGCTACTGGAGCTGGAATTACGCGGCTGCTGGCATGAGACTTGCCCTCCAATAGATCCTTGTAAATGGATTTAAAGTGTATTCATTCAAATTAGAGGGACAATTTAAATTAAAAAGCTTAGAGCTGCCTCCACCACAGGGGGGCTCTCTCGACCCACCAGCGGACAGGCACCAGTATTGGGAGAGGGGGGCTGGCCGTCAGGGTTCACCGCGGCTCTGGCACAAACCCGGCGACACGGAGGTGGCACAGGCAGGAGCGGACTGAACGTGTCGGCTTCTCAGTTTTTGGATTTTAGAAGGGCATGACATGCCTATATTTGTGTCTCCCCCTCCTTTTACTCCTCCACCTCTTTTCTTTTCGCATGACTATATGTACTTGTCACTTTTCCATGTGTTAGTTGTGTCTTCTGAGCAGTTTGTCAGCTTTTGGACACCTTTGAAGGTGTTTTCTATGTGTTTCTATGTGTTTTTGTTTGCCTGCCATTGGTTTTAACGGTGTTCGAAGGTGTTCGACGAACAGTTCGACGAACAGTTCGGCGAACACACGGGTGTTCGACGAACCGAACCGAACTCGAACACTACGGGGGTGGCTCAACACTACTCGTGTTATCTGTAACATTTGTCAGCAAAAGCGAAGTAGAGGCCAAAAAATACATAGTTTGAGTACTTCATGCATGAACCGGCACATGGACATGAAGCATAAGTTGCAGTGGGAAGCTCAGTGTGCTACAATGCGGCCTAGCCGGCCGGGCCAACCGCCGTCTGCCATATCTTGTGCATCCGCAGCCTCTTCATCCTCTGTGACTGGGGGGACAGCAGTCACACCTGTTTTGGGGCGCAGACCTGCCACCTCTTTACCCGCAACAGCCAGCGTGATTGGCAGGTCATCATTTTCTTTGGAGGTGGTAACACCAGCTGGTGTTGAGCGCTGTCCGACATCGATAGCACCACCTTTATATCAAGGCAACCTAACATGACCGCCTGCATCTTCCTCACAGACCGGCAGTTTTCCGGGGACACCCTTATCAACCCCGTCTAAGCACAATAGCCAGCCCTCGGTCCCTCAGATGTGGACAAGTAAAAGACCATTTCCTCCTAGCCATGAGAAAGCTAAGAGGTTGAATTTCACCATCTGCAAGCTCTTGGCTACAGAAATGCTGCCTTTCCGCCTGGTGGACACAGAGGATTTTCGAGACCTTACGTCCGTCGCAGTGCCCCAGTACCAGATGCCCAGTCGGCACTACTTCTCAAAGAAAGGTGTGCCTGCGCTCCACCAGCATGTCGCACACAACATCACCGCTTCTTTGAGAAACTCTGTGTGTCACAGGGTGCATTTCACCACAGACACTTGGACAAGTAGGCATGGACAGGGCGTTACATGTCGCTGACTGGGCACTGGGTAACTATGGTGACAGCAGGACAAGGGGCTGCTGTCCAAGTCTTGCCGTCCCCACGAGTTGTGCGTCAATCCTCTTTATGTCAAAGTTCCTCCACTGCTTCTGCCTCCCCAACCTCCTCTCGGTCTTCCACCTGCACCCAAAGCCTGTCTGTTCATGCCACGAGCTTTTTAACTGTGCAGAAGGGATCCTGCACACCTCCTTACTATGCTGGCAGTAGGGCTCAATGTCATCAGGCGGTTTTTACTTTGAAATGTCTGGGAAATGTGAGTCACACAGCTGAGGAGTTGTGGTCAGCTCTGGAGAACCAATTTCATGAATGGTTGTCTCCACTGGACCTGAAACCAGGGAAGGCCGTGTGCGACAATGCTGCAAACCTGGGTGCGGCCCTTCGCCGGGTCAATGTCACACACGTGCCTTGTATGGCTCACGTGTTGAACCTGGTTGTCCAGCAATTTTTAGCCCACTATCCCAGACTAGATGGCATTCTGCAGAGGGCACGGTCGCTGTGTACTCACTTCCGCCGTTCGCATCCCGCAGCTCAGCGACTTACATCTCTACAGGAGTCGTTGGGCCTGCCACTTCACCGGCTAAAATGCGATGTGCCTACCCGGTGGAATTCAACTCTGCACATGTTGCAGCGACTGTGGCAGCACCGACAAGCCCTGGTGCAATACGTTCTGACGTATAGCCTGGGCCAACGAGATCCAGAGGTGGGGCAAATCACGCTGGAGGAGTGGTCTCAGATCAGGGACCTATGCACCCTTCTGCACAGTTTTGAAATGGCGACGAAGATGTTTAGTGCTGACGATGCCATTATCAGCATGACTATTCCGGTGATTTACATGCTGGAGCACATGTTAAACAGAATTCGGAGTCAGGTGGTGGCACAAGAAGAGGTGTAGGAAGTAGAGGAGGAGGAGTTGTATGCGGAAGGGCTAACATCTGCAAGGTCCAGACGGTCGGCAGCACCAAGGCGGCAGGCATGTGAGGGTGGGGGAGATGGTTTTTTCCAGGGTGCATGGTAGCAGCCAAACTAGTGAGAAAGGTGCAGGAGCCCAGGAAGAAGTGGAGGACGAACTGATGGAAGACTCATCAGATGAGGGACACCTTGATCACATTTCTGTTGTGCGAGGTTGGGGGGAGAGGACAGAGGAAGGAAGCATGATTGTTACCTCGCCACCAACACAACAGGGACTTGGTGCTCCTGGATGCGCAACACACATGAGTGCCTTCTTGCTGCACTACCTGCAACATGACCCTCGAATTGTGAGAATTAGAAATAATCCTGACTACTGGGTTGCCACACTGTTAGATCCCCGGTACAAAAGTAAATTTGCAGAAATTATTCCTGCCATGGAAAGGGATGCACGCATGCAAGAGTATCAGCAGAGACTGTTGCAGAATCTTACATGTGCTTTTCCACAAAACACCAGTGGTGCACGTAGTGAATCTCACAGTTCCAACTTGCCAACCGTGGGACCGTCAAGTGTTCAGCACTCAAACCGTAACAGAACCACAGTATCTGCTGGTAACATCAATTTTGCGGAATCATTTCACCACTTTTTTAGCCCATCCTTTGCAAGGCCACAGGAGACAAGAAGTCTGACACATAGTCAATGCCTAGAGACGATGGTACAGGAGTATCTCCAAGTAAACATTGAAGCCATGACTGTGTCACTGGACCCTTGCTCTTTTTGGGCTTCCAATCTGGATAAATGGCCGGAGCTAGCCACTTACGCCTTGGAGATCTTGTCATGTCCCGCAGCCAGCGTTCTGTCTGAACGTGTGTTCAGCGCTGCTGGTGGTGTGCTGACAGATAAGCGCACGCGGCTCTCCACTGATAATGTAGACAGACTCACGTTCATAAAGATGAACAAATCATGGATCCGAAATGACTTTTCTACCCCTGTGTCATCCTGGGGAGAGTAAAAGCTTGATGATTGGTTAAAATCACCCTACCAACCGTTTTAAGCTTTCAAATTACTAATCATGTTTATCTGTATCTTGACAGGAAAATAATTTGGACTTTGTAGCAGTGTGCAGCACTGATCCTATTAGGCCATCTATACTAAGCTCCACCAGATTTAAAATTAATAATAATTTTTAGCTGCATCTAGCCCGGAAAATAATTTTGGGGCTCCGAGATGCGCAAGACACATAAGTGCCTTCTTGCTGCACTACCTGCAACATGATCCTCATATTGTCAGAATTCGAAGTAATCATGACTACTGGGTTGCCACACTCTTACATCCCCCAAACTTTTCGATCAACCTTTTCATTTTAATAAAGACCAAAAAAATGGTCATTTTTGAAATTATAAGCATTAGCAGGTTATTAGAAACTGAAATCAAACAGTTTTCAACTCAAAACTTTATTCTAGGTGATGTTACATTTTCACATAGGACCCCTTGTTCGAAAGGAGCTTCTGAACTCTCTCGTCCAATGAATTTGTCAGGTTTTGCATGGTTTCTGCTTCAATTGTTTTGCATGAGGACAGAATACTCTCCCAGAGCTGTTGCTTAGATGTGAACTTCCTCCCGCCATCATAGACACTCCTTTTGATGATGCTCCAGAGGTTCTGAATGGGGTAGAGGTCAGGGTAGCATGGGGGGTCACACCATAAGTTTGTCCCCTTTTATGCCCATATCAGCCAGAGATGCAGATGTTTTATGTGCAGCATGAGATGGTGCATTATCATGCAAAAAAATGATCTTGCTGTGAAATACACGGTTCTTCTTCTTGAACCATGGCAGGAAGTGCTGTTTCAGAAAATCCACATACATTTTGGAGTTCATCTTTAGCGCCCTCAGGGATCCTAAAGGGGCTGAAAATCTCTCTCCCCATGATTCCAGCCCAAAACATTACTCCACCTCCTCCTTGTTGGCGCTGTAGCCGTGTTTGCGTGGGGTGTCCATCAACCAGCCATCCTCCACTCCATCCATCTGGACCATCGAGCACTGCACAGCACTCATCCGTGAACAAAACTGTTTTGAAATCAGTCTTCATGTAATGTTTGGCCCACTGGAGCCATTTCTGCTTGTGCGAAGTGGATAGAGGAGGTCGACAGGATGGCGTATGCACAGCTGCAAACCTCTGAAGGACCCTGCATCTTGTTGTTCGGGGGACGTTGGAGGCACCAGCAGCTTCAAAAACTTGTCTGCTGCTATGACAAGGCTTTTTTGCCGCTGCTATTTTAACCTGACGTAATTGCCTGTAGGAAAGAGTCCTCAATTTGCCCTTATCAGCACGCACACGTGTGTACTGTGAATCAGCTACATACTTCTTGATTGCCAAGACACTTCATCCTGATCATCGCACAATGTTGATTGTAGTCATGCCTTGACCTAAACACTCCACAATTTGTTGCTTCTCAGCAGCCGACACATCCTTTTTATTTCCCATTTTGGCAGAAAATGTAGGCTGCTTAATAATGTGAGACAGCCTTCTTAAGTAGTCTTGCCTTTCATTGGACACACCTGCCAAACTAATTAGCACAGGTGTTTGCAATTGCTTACAGTGATATAAAGAGCCCTGACACACATCACCATCAATGAGTTTAACTGACAAACAAACAAATTCTTCCCTTATCACTCCTAAACACTTTTTGCATAATAATTTGGAACACAGTGTACATGTGCTTTTCCACAAAGCACCAGTGGTTCACGTAGTGAATCTTACAGTTCTAACTTGCCAACCATGGCCTGTATGGAGTTGTTCAATAAAGGGCCCAAAATTAAGATAACATAGATGGGAGAGGTCTCTATGAATAGGAATTCCTAAGTATTTGATACCCTGTGAGGGCCAGGCAAAGGGAAAGTTGGACTGGATGGAATCCTATATGGATTTGGGGAGGGAGACATCGAGGGCCTCAGACTTCGCTGCATTGATTTTAAAATTTGACCATGTAACAAATTGATCTATTTCAGCCATAACAGCATGGATGGATATATGTGATTGAGTGATATATACTAGGACATCATCAGCAAATAGAGAGCACTTGTACTCGGTGCCTCCCACCTCAATCCACCTAATATTGGGGTTATGGCGAATTGATGAGAGCAGGTGCTCCGTCACTAGGATGTATAAGAGTGGGGACAAAGAACATCCCTGTCTTGTCCCATTGGTGATTGTGAAAGGTGATGAAAATGTTCTGATGCACCCCCTGGGCCTTGGGACACCCGGAGCCGGACCCTTTTTGGTGGATGCTGGTGGTTGTAGTTTTCGTGGCGGCGACCCGGTTCCGTGGCTCAGGGTGGTCAAACCAGTGGCGGAACTATTTATGTGGTTTTGATGTTTAAATGTCCGACTACGCCACCCGTGGATTGCGGTCAGAGTGAACCACCGCTGCAGGGCAGACCGCTGAGGCTGGTGTTGTGGGTGCAGCAGAGCGTAGCATAACTCCCCACGGGAGGAGTATAGCCTCAGGGCAGTGTATGCGGAGGATGGGGGTGATGGTGCAGGGCAGCAGCAGTAATGACACGGAGTCAGTGATGCAGTCCAGCGCTTACTCACAGTTCTTATTATCCAGACCACGTCTGCAGGTAACGGCTGCCCACATCGTACTGTGCTCACCAGGTGAGGGGCTCAGACAACTCCCAGATAACTTTGGAGCGCTTCACAGGACCCCCTTTGTGTGTCCTTTGTCTGGCCTTTCTTACCAACCCTTCTGTCTGGCTGCCTCGGGCCTCCTCTTGGTAAACTTGGCGCCAGTTTCCCTGACCCTATGTGGTGCCTTCCTAGCGGGTGTAGCGAGGGGCTGCGCCACATAAAATGTCACAGCCTCCGGTATCTAGCTGAGGGTCGTTTCCTGCCTCCACTAGTTTCGGGGACCGGTCTCCCCCTTTGGCCTGACCCCTCCACGCAGGTGGATTCGGGCGTGCGGTGGCGACTCGCCCGTCCGCACCTCTGGGATCCCTTCATTCCTCGTTCCTGGAGCCTTCTCCGCTCCTCTTCCTTCCTTCTCCCTCTTCCAGGCCTGGGCCTCTGTTACTAGGTCCGCCTCCGGAGCAGAGCTCATGCAGAGCCCCTGCTCCCTGCCACTTCTGCTCAGACTTCTCTGCACTGAACTAAGATGGTGCCCACCTTTTATATTCCCTTCTCAATGCACCCAGGAACTGCTTCCTCCCTGCTCCTGCACTACAGGGTTCCCCTTCCTCAGTGTTCCCTCCCCCCACTCCAGCCAGGGACAGGGACTGTCGTGCCCATCTCAGAGACATATTGGTTGTGCTGCCCCACGGCAATGTGGTGTAATGCATGCAGGTGTCGGGTCCTGATCCACACTCCATCCTTACCTGAGAGTGAGATATCACACCTCTGGGTGAGGTGCAATACCTCTGTAGCAACCGAGCCCTCAGGGTGCTACAGTTCCAATTATCTTCAGCCTAGGTGACGTATTGTGATACAGGGCCATGATTTTGGCTATAAAAGGGTCCCCTAGACCCCTACCCCAAGCTTTTTAAGAGAATCATATATGGCGTGCCAGGAGACTCTATGGAATGCTTTCTCAGCATCCAACGAGAGTATCTACTTACAAATATTTAACTGCATCTAGCCCAGGAAATACTTTGTGCCTAGTAGCAGTGTCTGCTAGTCAGCGGATTATCCCGGCTGTTAAGCAAGCTACACCACCTGTAGTTTGGACACTTAATTTTTTCAAAGGAAATGCTTCGGGACCACGGGATACTCAGTGAAGAGCATCAGGAGGCACCCCAAGGCATAGGGGCTGGGACTGGCAGTAGGATGCCTTGCGGTGGACAGCCGAGCTCGATCCTTATAAAAGCTTTTTAACTGCAGCAGCTTTAGTGGACGCTACTGGAGCTGGAATTACGCGGCTGCTGGCATGAGACTTGCCCTCCAATAGATCCTTGTAAAAGGATTTAAAGTGTATTCATTCAAATTAGAGAGACAATTTAAATTAAAAAGCTTAGAGCTGCCTCCACCACAGGGGGGCTCGCTTGACCCACCAGCGGACAGGCACCAGTATTGGGAGAGGGGGGCTGGCCGTCAGGGTTCACCGCGGCTCTGGCACAAACCCGACGACACGGAGGTGGCACGGGCAGGAGCGGACTGAACGTGTCGGCTTCTCACTTTTTGGATTTTAGAAGGGCATGACATGCCTATATCTGTGTCTCCCCCTCCTTTTACTCCTCCACCTCTTTTCTTTTCGCATGACTATATGTACTTGTCACTTTTCCATGTGTTAGTTGTGTCTTCTGAGCAGTTTGTCAGCTTTTGGACACCTTTGAAGGTGTTTTCTATGTGTTTCTATGTGTTTTTGTTTGCCTGCCAATGGTTTTAACGGTGTTCGAAGGTGTTCGACGAACAGTTCGACGAACAGTTCGGCGAACACACGGGTGTTCGACGAACTGAACCCGAACACTACGGGGGTGGCTCCACACTACTCCCGATGACCCTGAGGAAATGACATGGTGAGGGGAATTGACTGGTGGGTGATTTGTGTGTCCAGTAGTGAACCGTTGACTACCCTAATGTTCATTGGTCTTGGAAGTAACTCCATAGGAATGGCGCACTTCTGGGCAAACGTATATGACAAAAAATTGCTATCAGCACCGGAATCCACTCACGCCTTGGCAGTAACCGTGGTTGTTTCGAAGAACAATGTCACCTTATACAATAATTTCGAGGAAGGAGCCAAGGAATCTAACACATCACTTCCAACGGCGGTTAGACAAACTCATTTTCCTGACAGCTTGGAACCCTTATTAATGGGGTACTCCAAGAGATGTGCAGGTCGGGAATGAGAGGGGCTCGACTCCGTCAGGGATACATCCATAGCCTCAGGCTCCGGGTCGGGAGTCGCGGGTTTGGAAATGGGTCTAGAGAATGAAGGTGCCAACTGTCTCTGAGGTCTTCGGACCTCCAGCTCTAACTTCTGTTCTGCATGACCCAAATCTATTCGGTTAGCGAGAGAGATTAACTCCTCCAGGGAGGTTTGAATCTCTCTGGTAGATAGAGCATTTTTAATATGCCCAGCCAGACCCTTCCAGAACTCGGGGATTAAAGACCACTCAGACCAATCCAATTCAGGCACTAAGGTTCTGAACTGGATGGCATAGTGGCTGGCAGTGACCGAACACTGGACCAATGCAGGAAGCTTAAGAGCCGTATCATGCGTGACGTGAGGACCTAGTAAGACATTTTTTAAGGCTGCAAGAAAGAAACCCGCATTAGCCACTACCGTGTCACTCTGCTCCCACAGGGGTGTAGCCTACTCTAAGGCCCTGTGAGAAAGTAACGGGAAGACAAAACCCACTTTGGCCCTTTCGGAGGGGAACCGTGCCTCCATCATCTCCAACTGAATGGAGCACAGATTAATAAAACCTCTGCAGGATTTGCTGTCACCAGAAAATTTTTCTGGGAGAGCAAATCGGGTTAATGGGGCGATTGCAGCTGCCACAGCATTCGCCGCGGCCGAGTTAACCAGATTGGTTGCTTGAGAAGCTGCCAGAGTCCTAAGTCTGGCCTCAAGTTGCTGTATATAGCGCTGCAGTTGCTGGTTGTCAGCCATGTTCGGCAAGACCCTGGCGCTCTGATACGGTTAGGGGACGGTTGCAAACAACTTTATTAAATAATGGAAAGCAACCGAACCTGGAGTCCACGATGCAGCCTGGAGGACTGCAGCCGAACACCTTCCGGGTAAGAAGGTAAAACAACCAACTGAAATAACAATCCTTTCCGTGTAACTGCACACCGGAATGGGAATAGGGATCTCGGTTAACTGCACGAGAGATGTGCGATAAACAATGCATCTGTAGCCCTGTTTACAGCACAGGGACTACACAGCAGGTGCTAGGATGCGTGTGTGATACACGCCAGCGTATACGTGCTCCCAGCCGGCGTGCTACCGGACTGAGGAGTATCTCTCCACGTGGCTTACATGCAGTGCTGGTAATACGGTGTCTGTTGACTGCTCGGGGTGTATGGCGACTAGTGTTGAGCCACCCCCGTAGTGTTCGAGTTCGGTTCGGTTCGTCGAACACCCGTGTGTTCGCCGAACTGTTCGTCGAACTGTTCGTCGAACACCTTCGAACACCGTTAAAACCAATGGCAGGCAAACAAAAACACATAGAAACACATAGAAAACACCTTCAAAGGTGTCCAAAAGCTGACAAACTGCTCAGAAGACACAACTAACACATGGAAAAGTGACAAGTACATATAGTCATGCGAAAAGAAAAGAGGTGGAGGAGTAAAAGGAGGGGGAGACACAGATATAGGCATGTCAAGCCCTTCTAAAATCCAAAAAGTGAGAAGCCGAGACGGCCAGTCCGCTCCTGCCCGTGCCACCTCCGTGTCGCCGGGTTTGTGCCAGAGCCGCGGTGAACCCTGACGGCCAGCCCCCCTCTCCCAATACTGGTGCCTGTCCGCTGGTGGGTCGAGAGAGCCCCCCTGTGGTGGAGGCAGCTCTAAGCTTTTTAATTTAAATTGTCCCTCTAATTTGAATGAATACACTTTAAATCCATTTACAAGGATCTATTGGAGGGCAAGTCTCATGCCAGCAGCCGCGTAATTCCAGCTCCAGTAGCGTCCACTAAAGCTGCTGCAGTTAAAAAGCTTTTATAAGGATCGAGCTCGGCTGTCCACCGCAAGGCATCCTAGTGCCAGTCCCAGCCCCTATGCCTTGGGGTGCCTCCTGATGCTCTTCACTAAGTATCCCGTGGTCCCGAAGCATTTCCTTTGAAAAAATTAAGTGTCCAAACTACAGGTGGTGTAGCTTGCTTAACAGCCGGGATAATCCGCTGACTAGCAGACACTGCTACTAGGCACAAAGTATTTCCTGGGCTAGATGCAGTTAAAAATTTGTAAGTAGATACTCTCGTTGGATGCTGAGAAAGCATTCCATAGAGTCTCCTGGCACGCCATATATGATTCTCTTAAAAAGCTTGGGGTAGGGGTCTAGGGGACCCTTTTATAGCCAAAATCACGGCCCTGTATCACAATACGTCACCTAGGCTGAAGATAAATGGAACTGTAGCACCGAGGGCTCGGTTGCTACAGACGTATTGCACCTCACCCAGAGGTGTGATATCTCACTCTCAGATAAGGATGGAGTGTGGATCAGGACCCGACACCTGCATGCATTACACCACATTGCCGTGGGGCAGGGCGACCAATATGCCCCTGAGATGGGCACGACAGTCCCTGTCCCTGGCTGGAGTGGGGGGAGGGAACACTGAGGAAGGGGAACCCTGCAGTGCAGGAGCAGGGAGGAAGCAGTTCCTGGGTGCATTGAGAAGGGAGTATAAAAGGTGGGCACCATCTTAGTTCAGTGCAGAGAAGTCTGAGCAGAAGTGGCAGGGAGCAGGGGCTCTGCATGAGCTCTGCTCCGGAGGCGGGCCTAGTAACAGAGGCCCAGGCCTGCAAGAGGGAGAAGGAAGGAAGAGGAGCGGAGAAGGCTCCAGGAATGAGGAATGAAGGGATCCCAGAAGTGCGGACGGGCGAGTCGCCACCGCACGCCCGAATCCACCTGCGTGGAGGGGTCAGGCCAAAGGGGGAGACCGGTCCCCGAACTAGTGGAGGCAGGAAACGACCCTCAGCTAGAAACCGGAGGCTCTGACATTTTATGTGGCGCAGCCCCTTGCTCCACCCGCTAGGAAGGCACCACATAGGGTCAGGGAAACTGGCGCCAAGTTTACCAAGAGGAGGCCCGAGGCAGCCGGACAGAAGTGTTGGTAAGAAAGGCCAGACAAAGGACACACAAAGGGGGTCCTGTGAAGCGCTCCAAAGTTATCTGGGAGTTGTCTGAGCCCCTCACCTGGTGAGCACAGTACGACGTGGGCAGCCGTTACCTGCAGACGTGGTCTGGATAATAAGAACTGTGAGTAAAGGCCCTGAACTGCATCACTGACTCCGTGTCGTTACTGCTGCTGCCCTGCACCATCACCCCCATCCTCCGCATACACTGCCCTGAGGCTATACTCCTCCCGTGGGGAGTTATGCTACGCTCTGCTGCACCCACAACACCAGCCTTAGCGGTCTGCCCTGTAGCGGCGGTTCACTCTGACCGCAATCCACGGGTGGCGTAGTCGGACATTTAAACATCAAAACCACATAAATAGTTCCGCCACTGGTTTGACCGCCCTGAGCCACGGAACTGGGTCGCCGCCACGAAGACTACAACCACCAGCATCCACCAAAAAGGGTCCGGCTCCGGGTGTCCCAAGGCCCAGGGGGTGCGTCAGAACATTTTCATCACCTTTCACAATCACCAATGGGACAAGGCAGGGATGTCCTCTGTCCCCTCTCTTATACATCCTAGTGACGGAGCACCTGCTCTCATCAATTCGCCATAACCCCAATATTAGGTGGATTGAGGTGGGAGGCACCGAGTACAAGTGCTCTCTATTTGCTGATGATGTCCTAGTATATATCACTCAATCACATATATCCATCCCTGCTGTTATGGCTGAAATAGATCACTTTGTTACATGGTAAAATTTTAAAATCAATGCAGCGAAGTCTGAGGCCCTCGATGTCTCCCTCCCTAAATCCATATAGGATTCCATCCAGTCCAACTTTCCCTTTGCCTGGCCCTCACAGGGTATCAAATACTTAGGAATTCCTATTCATAGAGACCTCTCCCATCTATGTTATCTTAATTTTGGGCCCTTTATTGAACAATTCCATACAGACCACGGTTGGCAAGTTGGAACTGTGAGATTCACTACGTGCACCACTGGTATTTTGTGGAAAAGCACATGTAAGATTCTGCAACAGTCTCTGCTGATACTCCTGCATGCGTGCATCCCTTTCTATGGCAGGAATAATTTCTGCAAATTTACTTTTGTACCGGGGATCTAACAGTGTGGCAACCCAGTAGTCAGGATTATTTCTAATTCTCACAATTCGAGGGTCATGTTGCAGGTAGTGCAGCAAGAAGGCACTCATGTGTGTTGCGCATCCAGGAGCACCAAGTCCCTGTTGTGTTGGTGGCGAGGTAACAATCATGCTTCCTTCCTCTGTCCTCTCCCCCCAACCTCGCACAACAGAAATGTGATCAAGGTCTCCCTCATCTGATGAGTCTTCCATCAGTTCGTCCTCCACTTCTTCCTGGGCTCCTGCACCTTCCTCACTAGTTTGGCTGCTACCATGCGCCCTGGTAAAATCATCTCCCCCACCCTCACATGCCTGCCGCCCTGGTGCTGCCGACCGTCTGGACCTTGCAGATGTTAGCCCTTCCGCATACAACTCCTCCTCCTCTACTTCCTCCACCTCCTCTTGTGCCACCACCTGACTCCGAATTCTGTTTAACATGTGCTCCAGCATGTAAATCACCGGAATAGTCATGCTGATAATGGCATCGTCAGCACTAAACATCTTCGTCGCCATTTCAAAACTGTGCAGAAGGGTGCATAGGTCCCTGATCTGAGACCACTCCTCCAGCGTGATTTGCCCCACCTCTGAATCTCGTTGGCCCAGGCTATACGTCAGAACGTATTGCACCAGGGCTTGTCGGTGCTGCCACAGTCGCTGCAACATGTGCAGAGTTGAATTCCACCGGGTAGGCACATCGCATTTTAGCCGGTGAAGTGGCAGGCCCAACGACTTCTGTAGAGATGTAAGTCGCTGAGCTGCGGGATGCGAACGGCGGAAGTGAGCACACAGCGACCGTGCCCTCTGCAGAAGGCCATCTAGTCTGGGATAGTGGGCTAAAAATTGCTGGACAACCAGGTTCAACACGTGAGCCATACAAGGCACGTGTGTGACATTGCCCCGGCGAAGGGCCGCACCCAGGTTTGCAGCATTGTCGCACACGGCCTTCCCTGGTTTCAGGTCCAGTGGAGACAACCATTCATGAAATTGGTTCTCCAGAGCTGACCACAACTCCTCAGCTGTGTGACTCACATTTCCCAGACATTTCAATGTAAAAACCGCCTGATGACGTTGAGCCCTACTGCCAGCATAGTAAGTAGGTGTGCAGGATCCCTTCTGCGCAGTTAGAAAGCTTGTGGCATGACCAGACAGGCTTTGGGTGCAGGTGGAAGACCGAGAGGAGGTTGAGGAGGCAGAAGCAGTGGAGGAAAAATGACATAAAGAGGATTGACGCACAACTCGTGGGGACGGCAAGACTTGGACAGCAGCCCCTTGTCCTGCTGTCACCATAGTTACCCAGTGCCCAGTCAGCGACATGTAACGCCCCTGTCCATGCCTACTCGTCCAAGTGTCTGTGGTGAAATGCACCCTGTCACACACAGAGTTTCTCAAAGAAGCGGTGATGTTGTGTGCGACATGCTGGTGGAGCGCAGGCACACCTTTCTTTGAGAAGTAGTGCCGACTGGGCATCTGGTACTGGGGCACTGCGACGGACATAAGGTCTCGAAAATCCTCTGTGTCCACCAGGCGGAAAGGCAGCATTTCTGTAGCCAAGAGCTTGCAGATGGTGAAATTCAACCTCTTAGCTTTCTCATGGCTAGGAGGAAATGGTCTTTTACTTGTCCACATCTGAGGGACCGAGGGCTGGCTATTGTGCTTAGACGGGGTTGATAAGGGTGTCCCCGGCAAACTGCCGGTCTGTGAGGAAGATGCAGGCGGACATGTTAGGTTGCCTTGATCCAAAGGTGGTGCTATCGATGTCGGACAGCGCTCAAGACCAGCTGGTGTTACCACCTCCAAAGAAAATGATGACCTGCCAATCACGCTGGCTGTTGCGGGTAAAGAGGTGGCAGGTCTGCGCCCCAAAACAGGTGTGACTGCTGTCCCCCCAGTCACAGAGGATGAAGAGGCCGCGGATGCACAAGATATGGCAGACGGTGGTTGGCCCGGCCGGCTAGACCGCATTGTAGCACACTGAGCTTCCCACTGCAACTTATGCTTCATGTCCATGTGCCGGTTCATGCATGAAGTACTCAAACTATGTATTTTTTGGCCTCTACTTAGCTTTTGCTGACAAATGTTACAGATAACACGAGTTGGGTCATCTTTATCGATCTGAAAAAATGCCCAGGCTATGCAAGGCTTAGCAGCCATGCGACCTGAAGAGCCACCACGACTTGTGGTGAGAGGCAGAGTTGTGTTTGAGGATGCAGTTGTTGACGTGCTTCCAGTACTACGTCTCTGTCCAGGAAGGCGCAACCTGACCTCGTCGTCACTAGCATCTTCCTCCACCTCCTCATAGAATGGAACATAGAATGGTGACCTCATCTCTTGGCTGACTGTGGGTTGACAGTAAGTGGGATCTCCAACCTCATCATCATCACCCTGTGCGTTATCACACCCGTCGTCCTCAGAGCCAACCTGTTCCTGCCCTGACAAAAAACTAAAGTTGTCGCTCCAATCAGTTATTTTAGTCTTATCATCGTCTTCCTCATTGTCTCCACCAACAGGAGTTACAGTTTGGGAATGAGGGTCTACATTATGGTCAGAACCTTCTGCGTCTGGTCCTGGATCCGACTCATAAAGATTCTGGGCATCAGTGCAGATCATTTCCTCGTCTGGATTCACAGAAGCGCTGGAGTCGACCTCTGATTCCCAGGCTATAGTATGAGTAAACAGCTCTGCAGACTCAACCATCTGTTCTACCTCATACTCAGACGGGCAGCTGGAGATTTGGGAGCTGTGAGGAAGCAAGTGCGATTTGGGTGACACCTTTGAGGACTGGAGTATTTGTGATGTTGAAGTTGATGTGGAGGAGAGCCCACTTAAAGGAGCACTTGATATCCGTTGAAGCACCTGCTGTTTTTGTGCCTCATCTGGAATTTGTAGCGATTGGCGTGGCCGTAAGAAAGGGATCTTATCACATTGTCCGCTAAAAGAAGTAGACATTTTAGTTTGGCTGGAAGATGATCTTTCTTCTGCACCTACCCCACGGACACAACCTTTTTTCCCCTTCCCAACACGCCTATTCCCCTTTCCACCAGCAGCAGGCCTTTTTCCACTCATTTTGGTGGTTAACTAATTCACAACTCTGGAGTTGTTTGCACAAAAAAACAATGGATGGTAACCGAGCAGAGCTGAGTGGCCAAACTGTGGTATTAGGCCAAAACTATTGGCTGGGTTAGATGCAGAAAAAAATTATTTTTAATTTGCAACCTGATGGAGGTCAGTATAGATGGACTAATAGACCAAGTCCCACACACCGCTAGAAGCCCAAATATTTTTTCAGAGCTAGATGCAGAAAATTTTTTTATTCAATTTGCAACCTGATGGAGGTCAGTATAGATGGACTAATAGACCAAGTCCCACACACTGCTAGAAGCCCAAATATTTTTTCAGAGCTAGATGCAGAAAAAAATTATTTTTAATTTGCAACCTGATGGAGGTCAGTATAGATGGACTAATAGACCAAGTCCCACACACTGCTAGAAGCCCAAATATTTTTTCAGAGCTAGATGCAGAAAAAAATTATTTTTAATTTGCAACCTGATGGAGGTCAGTATAGATGGACTAATAGAACAAGTCCCACACGCTGCTAGAAGCCCAAATATTTTTTCAGAGCTAAATGAAGAAAAAAATTATTTTTAATTTGCAACCTGATGGAGGTCAGTATAGATGGACTAATAGACCAAGTCCCACACACTGCTAGAATCCCAAATATTTTTTCAGAGCTAGATGCAGAAAAAAATTATATTCAGTTTGCAACCTGATGGAGGTCAGTATAGATGGACTAATAGAATGATGCTATGCCCAAAAGATTTTACTTCACTAGGTGCAGTAAAAAAATTGGTATTCTATACACAGGTGGTATATCTTGCAACACAGATAGGCTACTCTACTGACTAACACACTCTGCAATAGGCCAAAAAGGATTAGCTTTGCTAGATTCAGCCAAATGCTGTGAAAAAAACTTGCACAGCACTGGCACAGACCTGCCTGGCAAAAACTGATAGGAACTGATGTAACCTAGTCCTGAAAAGGACTCCAATTACAATTAGTCTTTACTCCCACAATCTATCTATTTAAGAGCACAGACCTGCCTGATAAAAGTCGTAGGAAATGCTGTAACCTAGTCCTTAAAAGGACTGCAATCACAACTATTCCCTACTCCCAAGCTATCTGTATATTTGTGCGAAAATTGGCTTGAAATTAACAAGGTATAGCGCACACAGCAACAGCGGTGCCGTCTAACACGCAGCTGCAGCAGTGAGAAAATGGTGGCGACGGGGAAAATGGCTTGGTCTTATAGGGCAAGGACATGTGACATACACTGCCAATCACACATGCCCTTGCTTGTGTGAAAAAAAGCACTTCGCTCCGTGTGTGCGCTGCTGATAGGCTGACAGATTGCACCTCCCCACTGCAAATGCGGGAAAGAGAAAAAAAAATGGAGATCTTCATTGTTCCTGCAGAGATCCATCCCCTGCCCCTCCCCCCGCCCCGCTGTACACTCAAACTGCGTATTAACATTAATTTTCATCATTACTGAGAAAAAATCCAGTTATGATTTTGGTGCACGAACAGTTATCGAACATAACCTCGAACAGCCGAATTTTTCTCAAATTGTTCGTGTTCGCCGACCGGCTCGAACACCGCCCAAAACAGCTCGAATTTGAGATTGGCGAACAGTTCGAGTAGAACAACGCTCATCTCTAATGGCGTCCCCTTTGTCGGAGCCAGACTGTCAGACGAAGCTACCTGCCTCCCTCCATCTAAGGCTGCCTACGCTTCATGTTGCTAGGAACAAAGACCCAAGAGACAACTTGTACATCTCGTGCACCAGCTAGGAGTTGTGACTGACAACAATGCTGAGCAGCATCAGCCTTGGCTGTATCAGAATGGAAGACCACAGAATCCAGTGATGGTTGGGAACCAATTTCGAATCCAGCAAACGCCCGACGCCTAACATACATAGTGGTTACGCAGCCTTACGGAAGAAGAGAATATGATTGCCTTATAATGGTGGCTGGATTCTCTCTTGGTTATGGTATTTTTGAAGACTAGGTTAATGTTGTATACGAGGCTGTTCTGGTCAAAAGAAAGCTAAAGAAACAAAGCTGGAATAACACTAGTTTATACAGAGTTTAATATAAAGGTTACACGTTATAAAAATTCCAAGGAACATTTTTTAAAATATTTGTAAATCTTTGTCTTAAACCTTAAAGAAAATAAAAAAATGAAGAAATAGATCATAATTAGAGATGAGCGAATGTACTCACCACTGCTCGGTACTCGGCCGAACATCACTGTGCTCGACGAGCTTGGCATTCAGCGAGTATTTCCGGGTTGTTCGGACGGGAACTCGGGTTCCCTCCCTGCATGCTTGGTGCTCTTCTTTAGAGAGCCAATGAACATGCAGGGATTGCCTGCCATGCATTGTAATGCCGCAGCAATGTTGATTGTGGGCATTACAGTGATCGGCTGGCAGCACAACATCATCAGATGTATATAAGACCGGGTGCCGCCATGCTCGTCACAGTCTACCCTGGAATCAGGCAGAGTAGGGAGAGATGATGCTGAGTAAGGGAGAGATTTGCTTGTTTATATTAAGTATAGGTATTCCACAACATATATCTATATTTATCTGAACCAACAGTCCTTCTGAGGACTAATCCTGCTGCATATATTCAGTGGTGATAGCAGGAGTTAGGCAGATAGGCAGTATATGAGGCAGACAGGCAGTGTATGTGGCAGACTGCAGTGCATGATACAGCACAAGATGGTCCATTTTACGTCCTGTTAATATAGGTATTCCACAACATATATAAATATATATATATATATATCCATCTGAACTAACAGTCCTTCTGAGGGCTAATCCAGCTGCATATAATCAGTGCTAGGCAGGCAGTGTATGTGGCAGACTTCAGTGTATGATACAGCACAAGAAAGTCCATTGAATGTCCTGTCTGCTGCTGCTGTAATAATTACAAAATATTTCTAGACATAAAAGGCAATTTTTTAATTCTTAATCCTGGTTATTTTCTTAAAAAGCAATCTAGAGTACTCCATTTTTCTGCTCCATTTGCTTGTTCTCACTGCAAAATAAAGCCAGATTTGTTCCATATTTCAGCGATAAAAATCCAGAAATATGAACTGAACATGGGAATTATTGGCCTCTTTTTCCATTTTGCTGCAGTGTGTGGGTGAAGCTATTCACACTAGGTCTCTGTGTAGAATAATATTAGTAAATTATAGGCCTGCTATTTAAAGCTATGGTTCTCTGTCAGACATATCACCTATAAGACTATTCAAAAATTAGAAATTTCTTCCATTTTCATTCCATTGCAGTGTGTCAGTGAAGCTATTCACACTAGGTCTTTGTGTAGAATAATATTAACAAATTACAGGCCTGCTATTTAAAACCATGGTTCTCTGTCAGACATAATACCTATACGAGTGTTCCAAAATCAGACATTTCTTCCATTTTCATTTCGATGCAGTGTGTTGGTGAAGCTATTCACACTAGGTGTCTGTGAAAAATAGTATCAGCAAATTACAGGCCTGCTATTTAAAATTGTGGTTCTCTGTCAGACGTATCACGTATAACTGTGTTCCAAAATCAGTCATTTCTCGTGAATGTGGAAAATATTGTCCTCCATTAAAAATGGGCAAGGTGCGTGGCAAGGGACAGGGAAGTGGACATGATGGTGATGGTGCATGTAGAGTCCGAGGATGTGGCCGTGGGCAAGCTGAAATTGTGCCACAACAAACACCCACATCTTGTCCCTCAATCTTCCTGTCCCAATTACTAGGGGACCGCAGAACACCACTATTGAACACAGAGCAGTGTCAAAAGGTTATTGGTTGGATAGCAGATAATGCTTCCAGTCATTTTGCCACAATCTCCACCACCCTGTCTTCCACACGGTCAAGTCTCATTAGCCGTGAGTCTGGACCGCATGTTCCTCACCCTAATCCTCCTTGGTCCCACCATGTCGAGTGCCCGGAGACAACTGATCCCACACTTGGACACTCAGAAGAGCTGTTCCCTTTTTCATTTGTAAATTCGGGCCTCTTGTCAGGCCAGCTTCAAGCGAGTCAAGAGGAGAACGCGTGTAGCGATATCCAAATAATGGAGCAGCCACAGTCACATGAAGGCGACATTGGTAAAGTGCAATTACTGTTGCAAGAGGTGGATGATGATGATGATGAGACACAAATGCCAGAAAGTCAGGAGGAAGATCAGGGTGCGGAAGTGGAAGACGAGTTGGTGGATGATATAGTAACTGACCCAACCTGGCAGGGGGACATACAGAACGAGGACAGCCTCACACAGGGGGAGGGAGGGGTAGCACCACAACAGGCAGGAAGAAGCAGTAAGGTGGCCGCAGACAAGGCAGGAAAGCATTCCTCGTAACGCTAACACGAAGGAAGTTGCCAGTACAACTGTTAGGTCTTCCAAGGTCTGCTTATTTTTTAAAGAATCTACAGATAACCCCAAAAAAGGCCATTTGCACCACCTGCCAGGCCAGCATCAGCAGGGGTAGCAAGACTAGCATCCTGACCACCTCCAGCATGATCAGGCACATGGCAGCAAAGCACCTGACTAAGTGGGCCGAACCTCAGGCTACAGCAACAGTGTCTGCGGGTGACACCACTGCTTGTTCAGCTGTTGTGTGTGCATGCCAATCCCCTGTCCATGACCCTGCACCTGTCGTTGCACACTCTCAACTACCACCATCATCAAGCACATCCACATCCTTGTCCCAGCGCAGCGTTCAGTTGTCCATACCCCAGTCCTTGGAATGCAAGTGCCCCACAGGCCACACTACTAAATTCACACATTTTGAGAATGCTTGTGCTCGAAATGTTGCCTTTTAGGCTTGTGGAGACGGAAGCTTTCCGCAGCCTGATGGTGGCGGCTGTCCCTCGGTAATCGGTCCCCAGCCGCCACTATTTCTACCGCTGTGCCGTCCCCGCATTACACAAGCACGTGTCCCACAACATTAGATGTGTCCTCAACAATGCAGTTACTGGGAAAGTCCACCTAACCACGGACACGAGGACAAGTGCTTGTAGGCAGGAAAGGTAAGTCTCGCTGACGGCACACTGGGTTAACATAATGGAAGCTGGGACCCAGTCGGACCTTGCGACGGAACACGTCCTCCCAACGCCAAGGATCGCAGGCCCTAGGTCAATCAGGCTTGCCCCCACAGTCTACAGCTCCTGCACCTCATCCTCCTCAGCCTCCTCCTCCTCTTCAGCCTCCATCTCCGAAATGACCACATCAGTCTCCAGCTTGAAGCACTGCAGCACTGCCTCGGCCAAGCGGCAACAGGTTGTGCTGAAGCTAATATGCTTAGGTGACAAATCTCACAACGCTGAAGAGCTGTGGACAGCTATGAAACAGTGGGCAGATCTGTGGCTGACACCGCTGACTCTACAGCCAGGCATGGTTGTGTGCGACAATGGCTGGAACCTGGTGGTGGCTTTGAGGCGAGGCAAGCTCACACACGTACCATGCCTGGCCTATGTGCTTAACCTCGTTGTTCAGTGGTTTATCAAAACCCACCGGATCTGTTGGATCTGCTTGTCAAAATACGCCGCCTGGATGTCTATTTTAGAAAGTCGGCTACAGCTTCTGCCGCCCTTCAGCAGCGTTTGCAGCTTCCAGCTCACCAACTGATCTGTGATGTCCCCACACGTTGGAACTCTGCATTAGAGATGTTGGGAAGGATTTGTGAGCAGAAGAGGGCAGTTTTTGACTACCAGCATCAACAAGGCCATCGGTATTCAGGTCAGACTTCACACATAAGACCTCAGGAGTGGACATGGATGTCAGACAAATGTACAATCCTTCAAAACTTTGAGGACTCCACCAAGATGGTGAACGGCGATGATGTCATAATAAGCATCATCATCCTGCTTCTCTGTCTTCTGAAACTGTCTCTGCTCACAATTAAAGAGGATGCATTGTGGAGCACGATGAGAAGAGGAAGACGATGATGAGGAAGAGGAGGATGAGGAAGAGGAGGAAGAGGAAGAGGAGGAAGAGGAAGAGGAGGAAGAGGAAGAGGAGGAAGAGGAGGAAGAGGAAGAGGAGGAAGAGGAAGAGGAAGAGGAGGAAGAGGAAGAGGAAGAGGATGAGGAGGATGAGGAGGAAGAGGAAAAGGAAGAGGAAAAGGAAGAGGACGAGGAGGATGAAGAGGATGAGGAGGAAGAGGAGGAAGAGGATGAGGAGGAAGAGAATGAGGAGGAAGAGGATGAGGAGGAAGAGGATGAGGAGGAAGAGGATGAGGAGGAAGAGGATGAGGAGGAGAGCATGGCCAGTCGTCCAATTGGTGAGGACACGGAAGTCTTGCCTCTTTGCAGTCTGGCACACATGGCTAAGTTTATGTTATGCTGCCTTTCCCGTGACCCACGTGTTGTCCAAATTTTGGGTGACAGTCATTATTGATTGGTGACACTTCTAGACCCACGCTACAAGGAGAACTTTCTGGCTCTTATTCTCTTGCAGGAATGGCCTAATAAAATGGTGCAGTACGAGAAGGCCCTTGTTGCGGAATTATTAAAAAAATTCCCATCTGAAAACCCTGGCTGCAGAAATCACAGTTCATTGGACAACCAAGGAGTACAGGCGAGAGAGACACAAATATAATTGAGCAGAGGAGCACTGTCAAAGTTCTGGGACAGTTTTCTCAGATTCTCCCATCGCACAAGCCCTGATTATTATTATTATTTTTATTAATAATTTATATAGCGCCATTGATTCCATGGCGCTGTACATAAGGGGTTACATACCAAATACAGATATCACTTACAGTAAACAAACTAACAATGATAGAGCGGTATGGAGGGGAGAGGACCCTGCCCTTGGGGGCTTACATTCTGCAGGAACAGGGAAGGAGACAGTAGGTTGGGGGGGGTAGCCTCCAGTTCTTTCATTGCTGATCCTTTTCATTTCTGGTTTCCAACTTTTCTTCCTAATTTAGCTTGGTGTTATCCTCCCTTCTGAATTTAACCTTTAGGATGCTAATATGGGTAGAGGTTTTTGAAAACTAGCTGATCAAAGCCAAGATGAGATTCTAATGTTCTCAGCGCTTGATTTAGATATCCCCAACATCTGCGTAGGCAACAATATTCAATGGTGGACCGGCACCCTCCCAAAGTTGCATTCCTTCAGTGACCTCAGAAACGGGTCTATGGCAAAAACATACAGGAGTGTACTCTTTGGGCAGCCCTGTCTAACCCCCGCCTCAACTCCAAAAGTGGCATCCTGCCAACCACTAATCAGAGGAAAGGTCACTACCTCTCTATACAAAGTCTTCAGCCAATCTACAAATTGTACCATACTTTTACAGAGTTGATCATGATTATCTGTGGGCCACTTTGTCAAAGACTTTAGCCTGGTCCAGACTGACAACATATCTCCCACACCGCAGAGCTTTACATCTCTCAAACATCTCCTGTATCAAGATGACTGCTCTAGAGATGTTCTACCCTTTAACTGAGCCAAGCTGAGAACATGCTGTTACGCTCACGGCCGGACTGACTGGCGTGAGCGTGATTAGTGATCCCACTGTACCATGAACTGAGGAGTGCCTGGAGGGGCGTAACTAAGTATCAACCCGATCCGGTCGCATGGTGTCTTAGTCGACTCCGTGGACCAAGGAGGAACTGAGCAGAAGGACCAGGTGCGACTCCATGTCAGACCCTGGTCACAGTTGTTGACATACACCGGGGAATACAGGAACAGGCAGGTTAGACTGGCATACAGGCAGGTGGGTATTGGCAAGTACGGCTGGTATACAGACAGGTGGGTACTGGCAAGTACGGCTGGTATGCAGACAGGTGGGCACTGGCAAGCACAGCTGGTATGCAGACAGGTGGGCACTGGCAAGCACAGCTGGTATGCAGACAGGTGGGCACTGGCAAGCACGGCTGGAGTGCAGACAGGGAGATTCTGGCAAGCAGGGCTGGAGCGCAGACAGGGTGGTACTAGCAGGTTGGAGCGCAGGCTGGATAGGGTCCAGTACAGACCGGGAGACAGGTACAGAGCCGCAGATGCGGTAGACAAGCAGAGTAAAACGAAACTGCCGGAGCGGTGGGTAAGTCAGAGCAGAGAGAAACCGCTGGAGCGGTGGGCAAGACAGAGCGGGGAGAAACCGCAGGTGCAGTGGACAAGGCAGAGCAGAGCAGAACCACCGGAGCGGTGGGTAAGTCAGAGCAGAGAGAAACCGCCGCAGCGGTGGGCAAGTCAGAGCAGAGCGCACCTGCCGGAACGGTGGGAAAGGCAGAGCGGAGCAAAACCGCAGGTGCGGTGGACAAGGCAGAGCAGAGCAGAACCGCCAGAGTGGTGGGTAAGTCAGAGCAGAGAGAAACCGCCGGAGCGGTGGGCAAGACACAGCGGAGCAAAACCGCAGGTGCGGTGGACAAGGCAGAGCAGAACAGGGCTGAAGGTGCAGGCAGAGAGGACAGGGCTCTGTTCACATGGAACAGACTGGAAAATGCAGGAAGATGGCTAGAACACAGGAGGTGGATAAGGAAGAAGGGAAAAGGGACAAGCAGAACCAGATACACACAAGGTACTTACTATGAAGTAGCGAGTGGACACAAAACTCACAAACAGAAGTACAGAAACAATGAGTCGGGGTTAGGTGCAGGTTCAGATACTGCAGGAAAAGGGAAGGTACGGACATAGAGGAAAAACAGGTAACAGGGTAGGATTCAGTTCAGACAGGAACTGCTACTGAAATGAGATACAAGAACTAGCCTGGGAATACAGCCCCCAGAGAGACGGAACAGACTAGAAGTCACAGATAGCAGGTCTGGGTATGCAGCCCCCAGAGATGGCAGAGACGGACAAGAAGTCACAGATAACAGGTCTGGGAATGCAGCCCCCAGAGTGGTGGAAACAGACTAGAAGTCAGAGATAACAGGACAGGACCTGGCAATACAGTTGCAAAGACAAACTGAGTGAAGGTGTTGCTCAGGCACCTCCTACTGGATGGAGGGGGTTTAAATATCCAGTGACTCACAGCAATAGGCTGGAGACGCATTAGGGGTGAGCCCACAGCAGCTATAAGAATCAGGAAGTAACCGGGCCGCTGTCCTAAGCAGTCAGTCAAGAGGCATGCACACAGCATGAACTGGAGCAAGATTAGCAGGCTGGACTGACAGGTAAGATTGCGGTCTTGCATAGTGGGAGGTGGTGTACTATGCAAGCACGCCGCCAGGGATGTTACACATGCCAACAATGCCAGGGATAAACACACTAACATAGAAAATAGGAATTTGTCAGAATTTTCTTCTCAACATTTAATAGGAGAATTGGCCTCCAGTACTTGATGTTGCTCGACTGTTTACATTTGGACAGCAGAACTAACAAGCACACGCACATGGATAAAGGCATCAAATGATTTTCTAGCCAATTTCTATATGCATCCACGAGAATTGGAGCCAGGAGGTCTCTGAATATCTTATAGAATTCAGCTGTTATACCATCTGGACCTGTTGACCTTTTTCAGATGTAACTAATCAATGACCACCTTAACTTCTCGCACCATTAATTCAGGTGTCAAAAAGGAGAAAAGACCAGATTATTAGTATCAGGCATTGGAGTTGCCTGCAAAAATTGAGCTATCTTATCTTTATCCAAACCTTTCTGCTGAAACAACTCAGTATAGTAAGATCTCACCACCCCCAGGACACCCTTCTAAGATTCCTGCAATACAACTTGGCAGTCAATGAGACTCATTGCTAATTTATTGGCTATCAGCTCCCTGCAATTCTCAAAGATTAAAGAACAAAATTAATTGCAAAAACCAAAACTAGTTTGAAACCAAAGATTTAATCACTTGATTTTATATTCAGTCACCAGAGAAGGAAAAAACACAAGGAAAAGAAACATTCACATTCACAATCAGTACAGATCTGAATCAGAGCCATATTGCTGACAGCCTGTTTGCATGTCAGATTCAAGGGGCTGCTCAACTAAAGGGGGTCTCCTGTTCTGAAAATAGCTAAATTGCTCCTCTATCTTCTGTAACTCTCTTTCCATCAATTCCTAGACCTCTGCATTGGTCTGACCTTGGCGACTAATCTCCAGTAACTACCGTATTTTTCGGACTATAAGACATACTTTTTTCCTCCAAAATTTTGGAGGAAAATGGGGGGTGCGTCTTATAGTCCGAATGTTGGGGGTGGTGTATATTTATGTGTGGTGTGGGGGGAGCGGTATCGGTGGAGGAGCGGTGCACAGGAGGCAGAAGCTGCCTACTGCAGCCTACACTGTCCCCGCTGCTAAAGAAAATGAATATTCACTGCTCCCCACGCCCACGATGCGTGGGGAGCAGTGAATATTCATGCTCCTTAATAGCGGTATACAGTGTAGCCGCGCTGCGGCTGCTGCCGGCTATGTCCTGTGCCCACTGTTAAAGGGCATGAATATTCAACCTCTCTCCACACCCATGGGCATTGGGAGGGGTGAATATTCATGCCCTTTAATGAGCGGGCACAGGAGATAGCCGGCAGCAGCAGCAGGAGAGTGAAGTCACTGCTCCTCGCGCACACAGACCCGGCGTGGGGAGCAATGACTTCCGGCAGCTGATCTCTCCTTGTGAGTCGCGCATGGCAGTGACGTCATGCGCGGTTCACATGGAGTGATCAGTGCAGGCAGACCGGACACAGCGCTGGAGGAGAGAGAAGAGAGGTGAGTAGGAGTGTTTATTTTTTTTATGTGCAGCATGATGGGGATTAGGGGGACCATGCATACTAGGACAGGGATTAGGGGTGCCATGCATACCAGGACAGGTATTAGGGGTGCCATGCATACAAGAATAGGGATTAGGGGTGCCATGCATACCAGGACAGGGATGAGGGGTGCCATGCATACCAGGACAGGGATGAGGGGTGCCGTGCATACCAGGACAGGGATGAGGGGTGCCATGCATACCAGGGAAGGGATTAGGTGTGCCATGCAAACCAGGATAGGGATTAGGGATGCCATGCATACCAGGACAGGGATGATGGGTGCCATGCATACCAGGACAGGGATGATGGTTGCCATGCATACCAGGACAGGGATGATGGGTGCCATGCATACCAGGACAGGGATGAGGGTTACCATGCATACTAGGACAGGGATGAGGGGTGCCATGCATATCAGGATAGGTATGAGGGGTGCCATGCATACCAGGATAAGGATGAGGGGTGCCATGCATAACAGGATGGAGGGATGCCAGGCATACCAGGATGGGGATGGGGACCACGTATAAAAGGAAGGGGGCAGCAGATATACCAGGATGGGGGATATTGTCAGAATTGGGGGACATTACCCCTATACCAGTGTCAGCAGAAAACCCCCCTTCCCCTTAAAAGTGCATCATGACCACATTTTTTGCTTAAATTTTTATTTTTTTATTTTCCTCCTCTAAAACCTAGGTGCGTCTTATAGTCTGGTGCGTCTTATAGTCCGAAAAATACGGTACTTCCATCTCCTTCTCAGTTTATGCAATAGTCATGGCACAGTGACTCGTTTTTGGGACTGTTACTAGGATTCCCTATTTGATTTATTTTTAGCTTGTTTTTGGTCAGGACACCCCTCACCCTTAGACTTATGGCTGGATTTATCTTTTTTTTTCTTCTTACTCTGTGTACTCCCATAATCCTCACTGGTGGACACTGGGGCAGGAGAAGAAGCCCACTCTGAATGCTGCAGTGCCGACTTTATGACCTCCATGTCCCTCTCGGTGACTCCTGACTGTGGCTGCTCCTGCGCTGTATCTCTTATGTTGCTCTGGGGGTCCAGCCCTGTAAATACTGACCCTGATAGCAGCGCTTTCTCCTCCAGGTCCTCTACCACCATCAGCAGGTCCTCTTCAGGGTAGTCCCTACAGATGTTGTGCCAGGAGTCAGGACAATCCCTGGGGGTGGGGGTGACCAATCTGACCACATACAATAAATTACACATAATGTTCTGGTACGTGGCGCTCACATGCTTGACCACATCACACAGGCTGCACCACGGAGCAGGCACTTGCCAGATGACCGACCCAACCACACTTATAACATTTCCTCGGCTGACTGGCATAGAAACAAATGCTGCGTACTCTCTCAAGGAATGAAAAGTTTTGGAAGATGGTGAAGGAGTACATTGCGGACCGTACCAACGTCCTCCGTGATTCCTCTGTGACTTATAATTATTGGGTATCCAAGCTGGACACATGGCATGGCTCTCTACGCCTTGGAGGTCCTGGCCTGCCTTGCGCTGCCGCTAGCGTTTTGTCAGAGCGGGTTTTTAGAGTGCCGCTGGTGGAATTATAACCGATAGGTGCAACTGCCTGTCAACTGAAAATGCTGACAGGCTGACTCTTATAAAAATGAACAAGGGCTGGATTGGACCAGACTTCTCAATACCACTGAATGATAGCAGCGTAACAAACTCAAATACAGTGTCTTATTTGGGAGGTCTAACTATTCCCATGCACCTCTGTCTTCACACCCAGACATGGGTATACTCTTCCTGATTTTGTCTATTTGCTTGTGTCCTCCTCTTTCTTCGCATTCTCATCCTCCACCACCATATGTACCATATCAACATGTCTATGACTCTTGCAAGGGACATTGGAGTTCCTCCAAATTTTTGGCTTAGTTTTTATAAGTTTTATTGTGAGTCCGTAAAAGTGGCGTAATACTTTATGGGTGAGTAATTGAATTCACAAACAATTTTTAACGCTTTTTTGGAGTGTTATATACCAACAAAATGTACTACAGAGCACATAATACTCTATGGATAAGTAATTGAATACAGAAACATATTTCAACTCTCTTCGTAGTGTTATATACCACAAAAATGTAGCACAAATCATGTAATACTCTATGGATCACAATATAGTCGATTTTTTCACCCCCCCCCCCCCCCCAAAAAAAAATGTGGTCAACTGCCGCAGCTATATATTTATAAATGGACTGCAAAGTCCTAATCCCTAACTAGAGACTGTATTCAGCCACTCCTGGATTCAAATATGACAAAAGACAACATCTGCAAGGAGTTTGTATGTTCTCACCATGTTTGCATGGGTTTCTCCTGAGTACTCCGGTTTCCTCCTACACTCCAAGACATGCTGATAGGGAATGTAGATTGTAAGCCCCATTGGGGTCAGGAATAATATTGCATGTTACGTGCTGTGGAACATGATAGCGCTATATAAGCAATGCATGATAATAATAATTATAATAAACTGTGCACACACACGCCTGGACAAGCACTCTCTCCCTCCAATAAGAATTGTCCCTGAGCTGTGCAATGGCGTCAATGTGCCGAGCCTGATGGCGTCTGTGCTTTTATAACCCCTGATGATGTCATACGGTCAGCTAATAACAGTAATGCCACTACCAAGATGGGTACGGCATTGCAGTGACTCGCAGGCAATCCCTTCATGTTTATTGGCTGCGTAACAGGCGCCAAACATGGGTGGCGGGAATTCGAGTTTGAAAATCAACCACCGGCTAATGCTTGTCGAGTGCCGAGCACATCCGAGCATCCAGATATCTGAGTATCACCGAGTACATTCGCTCATCCCTATTAGATAACAGTTTGCTGAGGTATTCCTTAACCCTAAATTTATTATAGATTTCTTCCAACCTGATGTTCCGGATAGAATCGTCTGAAACAATATAATTCATGCTGTGAAATTGAGATTTAGGTTACACTTTTTTAATATGATTGGGATGAAATCTCGAATAGTGTAAAAAACTATTCCTTCCCATTGGTTTAGTATATAAATCATTCATATGTATATATAGTACAGTATGTGCAGCTGTGTTTGACGGCTCGGGCGCTCGCCTGTGATGTGGGGGCGTGCACCTGTGATGTAGGGGTGCTCGCCTGTGATGTGGGGGAGCACGCCTGTGATGTGGGGGCACCACTGGAACACTCCCTAAAGGTCATGTAAATGGCCACGTGACGGACTTCCGATCACGCAGTCGGACACGTGACCATGCACCTAGGACACTTAAGGAGGAGCCCAAATTGACACCACATACACCTGACCCTTGAGAAAGAGTTGTTGGATAACGCTAAACGGGCAGGGTGTTTTCTTCCATTCCCTCCGCAGTTAACCTGGACTCTCAACCTCTCGGTGGTAAGACTCCTCCCTTCTCCCTATACCCCATACTTCACTGTGAGTATTCGTCTCTTTGGGCATTCTGCAATTGACCTTACAGGGTTTTTTGTAGTGGGGTTGTCTGCCACATTGGCATGTGCTATATACATTGTACCTTTATATATGTTGTTTGCTCATGGTGGACTTCTGAAATTTTGTCTTATTGTTGTCAAAAATAATTCTACATTTTTAATGATACCTAATAAATATGGTACTTTTTTTTAACCAATTTTGAACTTTGTTTCCTCCTATGTGTCATTTCTTGCTGTTGGAGTTGGTCTTTTCTGGTGACCCAAGGTGTTTGATTAGTGCTTGATTAGTGTTGTGCCTCACCTTCTCTTGGATATGCATCTGGCTCTTTTGCTATTCACTGTTCTTATATGTAGAGTTCCATTACATATGAAAAAGGTTGTCTCCAGCGGCGGACCTTCTGTGTTTATACACAATATTGATATTCATTGACCAGAGTATACCATTTCAAAGATAACAAAGACCCCAAATTACGCTGTAAAAAAAAGTCAAAATATCAAGATTTTATTGAATTGCCAGCCTTTATTTTTCCCCTATTTTTACATATGCAATTCCACTGAATAAAAAAGGCACAAGTCACTAGCAGACCACAGAAATGCATCAAGGCACATAACTAAAGGACTGCAAAATCATTAGCACAACTGAAAAAAAGATACATGCAATTTAGAATTCATGCCACACCTGACTGCTTCCCTGTAGCCGGCCCTGGTCTTTCAACTATCTCAGGTTGGGTTGCAAGCCACGAATATGCATGTGAAAAACTGAGCATGGAGACATTTGAGTTAAAAGAATGGGGAAATTATTTAAAAGGAACCTGCCAGCTGCTAAATGCTGCCCAATCCTTGCCCAAGCTATTAAATTTTATATGACCTTAGCGTGTCTTGTGTATATTTATAACTGAAATACCTTGAACAAAAGACACAGACATTTATATATGTGGTCCTATAGATAGGGACTTAACACCGAATTATTTATACAAGCAGAAGTAGGCAATTAATTAGCCCGAGGGACCACATGAGAGACCTTGACTGTTGTGAAAGGATGCAGAGAGTGGTGATATTGGTACATCGGGCAGGGACAGTATGGTCCGACACATGGAACCATGTTTTTAGCCCTTCGGCTGTCTTGTTTCATGAGGACTAGAACAACTAGAAAGCTGGATTTGGCCCACAGACCACACTTTGACTGGGTGTGCTGTAGTGACACCATGGCTGTACTCCCTACATGGGGGTGGAGGCAGATGGAGAACAATGCCAAGCCATTCAACAGTGTAGCTGATAGCAGCTCCTGCAGTCAGTACCCATATCAAAGCACTGCACAGGATGTGTTTGGCATCAAGTGTGGGGGGCTTGTCCTGGGTATTTTCTATATTTAAAATAGCTGATACCTTTGTATTATGACTAGTGTTGAGCATTCCGATACTTAATTCCGATACTTAATTCCGATACTTTTAGAGTTATCGTATACCGGAATCGGAAGTTCCCATAATGCAATGAGCCAGTTTTATTTTATTCAGCTAATGAGGATCCTAAGAAGTGTGGGCACATCCTGTTAGGCATGTAGGCATCTTGACTAATGGCATGGCTGTGATTGGCTGCTGAAATGATGTCATGATGCACTATAAAAGCCGCCGCCGCCATTTTGAGCTCACTCTGCTGTGAATTCAGTTAGGGATAGGACGCTGTTGTTCTGAGGGACAGTTTTAGGTACCTATTTGGTCTATTCTGCTTTACCCAAGCTACTTTATAAATCGCTGTGCCTTGCAGCGCTAGTGCACAGTTCTCTGTGCTGTTCACCGCTGTCTGCAAGGTCTCTGTGTGTGAGTGCAGCTCACCCTGTAGTGTGTGCTTCAGCCACGTTTGGTTGCAGTGCGCTCAGCGTGCGTCACTGCCTCATACATTATCCATTTTTGCTAATTGATAATTTTTCCTGATTTCTCCTATTAGTGTGGTGGTTCCATCCGTATTCAGCTACATTGGTTACAAACACACTATATAGGAGTAGATAGAGGAGCCTTTCTGCAGCATTGTGCCCTGCAGCCCCAGCCAGATTAGTATTAGCCTATTTTTTGTAGCCTCATATATTGCATTGTAGGTTACCTTCCTACATTGTAATAGCTACAAAAAGTTTGTGATACTATCGGTATTACATCTTTGGGCACATCCAGTGTCTTTTTGTGACAAAAAAAACCTAAATAAAGTTCACCAAACACTCCACTTTACAGTTGTGTAGGCCATATTAGCTCATATTAAAGTCTAGTCCACACTTTATAAAATTAGTGTTTCTTGTACCTGTTAGCAGCTGTTCAGGAATAAGCACACTAAGCCCTTAGTACTTTTCTGCCTATCTTTATCAGTCTACCAAGATGAAGAAGGCAGGGAGTAAGGCATGTGGTCGTGGACGTGGGCATGGGCGTGGAGTTTCTGCAGAGAGAGGACTTGAGGATTCTGTGCCTGCAGGGAGAGGATGTGGGGATTCTGTGCCTGCTGCGGGCACCACTGACTCAGCATCCCACAGTATTACCATGGAACAGTCCTTTATGCGCAGCTTTGCAGGAGCTAGCCGTACCCCACTGCTGCAGGAGGACCAAATTGAAGCCGTTGTCGGATGGATGGCAGCTAACGCATCAACTTCAATTAGTTCCAGATCCTCTCAGGTCCTGAGCACTGAAGAGCACCCATCTGTCTCTTCACGACCTGCCAAATTGCCCAGGCAGTCAGAGAGCCCTGGACAGGAGCCATCTCTACTTCTGTTCTCTGAATCTCTTGGCTTGGAAATAGGGGGCCAGCCAAGCAGAATTCGAGAATTTGAAGAAGAGGTAGTATGCAGTGATGCGCAACTGTTTTGTCTCTCTGAATCTGAAGAGGCGGGTGGGCCAGTGCCTATGGTCAGCAGCATACCTCAGTATGCATCTGATGATGAGACTCAGGTGCCACTTTCTGGTGCGTACTGGGCTGTCGAGACTACCCAGGAGAAGCAGTTGTTTGAAGAGGGTGGTGTAGATGATGAGGTCCTTAACCCATCATGGCGTGAGGGACAGGAAGGAGGTGGGAGCAGCTCTGAGGAAGAGATTCCCCGAACGGCCCAAAAAGGAGGGAGAGGGAGGGGGCAGACTTGGTTGCCTGTAGCCTCCACTTCGGCACCCATTAGGAGCATGGCTCTTCCAAAATCCAAAGCGGGTGCTCCCAAGACTTGCAGTGCCTGGTCCTTTTTTGACACAGTTGCAGATGACATTTGCTTTGTCAAATGCAAGCTTTGTAATCAGAAGGTGAAAAAAGGGAAAAGTGTCAGCAACCTCAATACCACAAATATGTGGAAACATGTGAGGACCAAGCACGTGGTGGAGTTACAAAAACACACTGAAGACCTAGCCCAACTTACAGCGCCACCTACCACCTCTTCAGCTCCTGTTGTAGCCTCTTCCTCCAGCTCACACACAGCTGGTTCGGCTTCCTCACAGGATCGCCATGGAAGAATCACTGGCACTGTTGTACAGAGACACAGTGTAATTCCATCCACAGTACCACTTTCCCTGTCATCCTCACACTCCCAGGCCAGTCTACAGCCATCATTAGCACAGGCATGGGAGAAAAGGCGCCCATACTCGGCAAACCACCCCCAAGCACAGGCACTGAATGCTGGCAGGGGACAGCGTTTCTTGGCCAGTTGGCAGTCTGCAGCACATGGTTGATTTCATGCTGCAGTGCACAAAGAGGGAGCAGAAGCAGCGCCTCAGCACAAGGTAAGACCAGTATGGCCCAAATGTGGCAAAGTTTTGTGTCCCCACCGCCACAAATGTCTACACCATCACAGACGGCTCCAGTCAGCAGGAGGCAACGTTTCCGTCAGATGGTGACAGACTACATGTCTTGCCCTCTCAGTGTACTCACAGACGGCTCTTCCCCCTTCAAGTTTTGGGTCTGTAAGCTGGATACATGCCCAGAGCTAAGCCAGTATGCATTGGAGGTTCTAGCTTGCCCTGCTGCTAGTGTATTATCGGAACGCGTCTTTAGTGCCGCAGGTGGTGTACTAACAGACCGTCGCATGCGACTATCCTCCGATAACGTTGACCGGCTTACTTTTCTCAAAATGAACAAGGCCTGGATCTCACATGAATTTGCCAGTCCTCTTCCAGAATAAATAATTGGTTGGCAACAGTATCCAGGTCTCCTGTTGTGTTCATGTTTCTGCCACCTGAACTGTAATCCCTGAGCTCCAACACCGCCAGTTGCTGCTCAGAAGTGCCATCTGCACAGTCAACGCTTGCTCCAGTGTTATTGGGGTTCAGTAACGTCAGCTGATCCCCAGCTTTGTGTCCGGCAAATTCTCCTGCTCTGTCCACATCCACTGTACTACTGATTTAAAACTTGCTCCAATTACACCTCTGGCTCCTCTGTTGTTGGTATTTACCCTGGGCTCCAATACCGCTAGTTGCTGCTCAGAAGTGACGTCTGCACAGTCAATGCTTGCTTCAGTGTTATTGGGGTTCAGTAACGTCAGCTGTTCCCCTGCTGTGCGCACGGCAATTTCTCCTGCTCTGTCCACATTCACACTACTCCAGATTTTAAAGTTGCTCCAATTACACCTCTGGCTCCTCTGTTTTCAGTATTATCCCTGAGCTCCAACAATGCCAGTTGGCGCTCAGAAGTGCCGGTGGCACGGTCAACACTTGCTGCTGTGTTATTGGGGTTAAGTAACGTCAGCTGTTCCCCTGCTGTGCGTACGGCAATTTCTCCTGCTCTGTCCACATTCACACTACTACTGATTATAACTTGCTCCAATTAGGCCTCTGGCTCCACTCTGTTTTTAGTATTTACCCAGGGTTCTAGGACCGCCAGCTGTTTCCCAGCAGTGTCTTTGGCACGGGTACTCCCTCCTGCCCAGCCTGGTTCCAGCACACCGCTGTTTCCGGGTAGTGTCAGCGTCACTTTGCCTCCAATGCGTTGTCCTGTCGTGTTGCGGTCGGGTTAGCCGACTCTTTGGTGCCTGCAGTTAAGGTGACTCCTATGTGGGCTGCGGTATCTGGAAATGAATTCTGTTTCCATAGTGCCAATAGGACAAGCACCCCCTGTAGGACTGTGGGTTTCGGTAACTCAGGCCGGCTCGCGGCCTTGCAACTTTTATTATCATAGGTACCTTCTGCTACCCATCCGAGTTCCAGTACCATCAGCTGGTTCTCGGCAGTGCCTTTGGCTTAGGTGCCTCCTTCTCGGTATCCAAGTTCCACCAACGTCTGCTGGTCCTTGGTAGTGCTTTCTGGCACAGGTACCTCCTGCTTAGTAACTGAGTTCCAGTACCGTCAGCTGGTTCTCGGTAGTTCCATTGGCTCTTGTACCTACTGCTACCCATCCAGGTTCCAGTACCATCAGCTGGTCCTCGGTAGTTAGATTTGCTCTTGTACCTTCTACTACCCATCCGGGTTCCAGTACCGTCAGCTGGTTCTCAGCAGTGTCTTTGGCACGGGTACTCCCTCCTGCCCAGCCTGGTTCCAGCACGCCATCTGTTTCCGGGTAGTGTCAACGTCACTTTGCCTCCAATGCGTTGTCCTGTCGTGTTGCGGTCGGGTGAGCCGACTCTATGGTGCCTGCAGTTTAGGTGACTCTTATGTGGGCTGTGGGATCTGGCAATGAAGGCTGGTTCCATAGTGCCAATAGGACAAGCACCCCCTGTAGGACTGTGGGTTTCGGTAACTCAGGCCGGCTCGCGGCCTTGCAACTTTTTTTTTCATGGGTATCTTCTGCTACTCATCCGAGTTCCAGTACCATCAGCTTGTTCTCGGCATTGCCTTTGGCTTAGGTGCCTTCTTCTCGGTATCCAAGTTCCACCAATGTCTGCTGGTCCTTGGTAGTGCTTTCAGGCACAGGTACCTCCTGCTTAGTAACCGAGTTCCAATGCCGTCAGCTGGTTCTCGGTAGTTCCTGTTAGAACCTTGCTGTTAGGTTTTTTTTCCTTTGCTGGTCACATGACCTTGTTGGCCTATTTAATCCTGCTCCGCCTTTCTGGCTTTGCTGGACTTCATTGTATATCTACTTTCTAGCTAGCCTGTGCTCTGTATCTAACTCTGTTAGTTTGCTTGGTCTACGGACCTCTATGTTCTATCTATTTTGTTTGTTCGTCTGTCTGCTACTATTTCTGTTAGGAGGTGTCCCATATTCCTCCCAGTCCTTAGTACTTGTAGGGATTCCCTCCTCACATCTATAGGTCTCCGTACAGACTAGATTAGGACTTTAGCAGGTCTGATCGCAGGATCAGGTTCCCTGTTACATCGTAGGGATTCAGCTGAGTCTTATAGTAGGGACAGATCTCCTCTCTTTCCTTAGCTTTGGTAGCAGAACATAACAGTAAGTCCAGCCTGCAAATTCTCTAAGGAAAGATTTTTTTTTTTTTTTTTTTTGTTCCATCATGGTGTCGGTTCAGGATTTGGCTAAACACCTGCAGGGACTCTCTCTGGAAGTGGCCGAGCTCCGTCAGCACGTGAGTAACTGTCCTGGAGCATATTTCTTGGAGCCTAAGGTATGTTTGCCGGATTTATTTTTTGGTGAACATCGAGAATTTTTTTCATTTAAAAATGCTTGCTTATTGTATTTTCGTTTGAGACCCAAGTCCTCTGGGGATGAATCCCAGCGAGTAGGGTTCATAATGTCACTTTTGCGCAAAGAGCCTCAGGAGTGGGCCTTTTCTTTGCAACCTAGTGATACATGCTTCAGATCAGTGGATAGTTTTTTTTCTGCTTTAGGACTATTATATGATGATCCTGACCGTGTGGCATCAGCTGAGACTGAGTTGAGACGTTTAAAACAAGGATCAGGTAATGTCGAAAAATATTGTACTCATTTTCGTCGTTGGTCCACTCAAACAGGGTGGAACGATTCTGCTCTGAAAAGTCTATTTCTTGCTGGGCTCAGTGAAAGGGTTAAAGACCTGCTAATTGCTTATCCTACACCTGAGGATTTGCAACAGGCTATGCAATTAGCTATACGGGTGGATAGAAGACTGCGTGCTAGGGTTAATGAGAGCAAATCCTCTGCTATGTCAGTTTCTGGTTATGATAATGTGTGTACTAACAGTGGTGAACCGATGGAGATTGGATCGGTGGCACCTCGCTCTCAAGAAAAAGACCGTCGTTTTTCAGAAGGCTTGTGTTTCTATTGCGGAAAATCTGGTCATTTGATTAAAGGCTGTGAGCTTCGTATGAAGAAAGAAAAAAAAATGGTCAGTCACGCCCGTATTGCCTGTTTAAATTCCAAGGGTATATTTTTAGCTGCTTCCACGATTGCTCAGGAAAAATTAATGGAATTTCGGGTGTTTGTTGATTGCGGGTCTACACTGAATGTAATTGATGGGGGATTCGTGGAAAAACTCAATTTAAAACCTGAACCTTTATCATCCCCCATTGCTGTGGTTTCTGTGGATGGCTCCCCTTTGAAGAATATTACTCTCAAGGTCAGTGAATTTCCTCTCACTATTAATGGTGTTCACCATGAGAAATTGGATTTGGTAGTGTTGAATAACTTGCCTTCTCCAGTAATATTGGGTTTGCCCTGGTTAAAATTTCACAATCCTGTACTGGATTGGTCTACCAGTGAAATTAAATCCTGGAGCCATAAATGTTATGACAAGTGTTGTAACGGGCGTATTGCAGCTTTGGATAGGGGAGAATTGCCTGTTCCTATTCAGGATTTTTGGAGAGTTTTTTCTGAGAAGGAATCGCAGGTTTTGCCTCCCCATAGAGACTATGATTGTTCTATTGAATTTGTCCCTGGAGCGACTCTTCCTAAAAGTCGTTTATTTAACCTTACCATTCCTGAGAGGAAGGCTTTGGAGGAATACATACAGACAAGTTTGGCCGCCGGTCACATTAGGCCCTCTAAGTCTCCTGTGGCGGTTGGATTTTTTTTTGTAAAAAAAAAGGACGGCGGTTTACGTCCTTGTCTGGATTTTCGTGAGATTAACAAAATTACGGTACGCAATCTTTACCCACTGCCATTGATTCCTGATCTGTTTAACCAGTTATTGGGGGCCAAGTGGTTCTCTAAAATTGACCTTAAGGGGGCATACAATCTGTTGCGCATGAAGGAGGGTGATGAATGGAAGACTGCTTTTAACACTCCTGTGGGTCATTTTGAGAATCTGGTTATGCCTTTTGGTCTTACTAATGCTCCTGCATTTTTTCAGAATCTGATTAATGACATCCTTAGACCTTTGATCGGTAAAAATGTGGTTGTGTATTTGGATGACATTTTGATTTATTCGCCAGATCTGGAGTCTCATTGGCGGAGCGTGCGTGAGGTATTACAGTTATTAATGGACAATTCGCTTTTTGCTAAGCTGGAGAAATGTGAGTTCGCTGTACAGAGAATTAGTTTTTTGGGCTACATTATCTCCAGCAAAGGTTTTGAGATGGATCCGGTTAAGGTTCAGGCTGTGCAGGAATGGCCTAGGCCTATTGGTTTGAAATCGATACAGAGGTTTTTGGGTTTCGCCAATTACTACAGAAAATTCATAAAAAATTTTTCTAGTATTGTCAAACCTCTGACTGATCTCACCAGGAAAGGTGCTGATGCGGTTCAGTGGTCTTCTGAGGCCATTGAAGCTTTTGTGTATCTCAAGGAGAGGTTCACCTCTGCTCCCATCCTTATGCAGCCTGATGTTACTAGGCCGTTTTTGGTTGAGGTTGATGCTTCCTCTGTGGGGGTTGGCGCAGTATTGTCTCAGGATAACGGGGATGGATTACATCCCTGTGCCTTTTTTTCAAAAAAATTTTCGGAGACTGAACTGAATTACGATATTGGTAATCGGGAATTAATGGCTATTAAACTCGCATTTGAACACTGGCGCCACTTCTTGGAAGGTGCGGAATTTCCCGTTCAGGTTCTTACGGATCATAAAAATCTGATATATCTTGATGCTGCCAAGCGCCTGAATGCCCGTCAGGCTAGGTGGGCACTGTTTTTCTCGCGGTTTAATTTCTCCGTTACTTACATCCCTGGTACTAAGAATGTTAAGGCGGATGCCTTGTCTCGCAGTTTTTCTCCCATAGTCGGTGCTGAGAAAGAGGAAAACATTTTACAAGAAGGTGTTGTGATAGCTGCTTTAGACTCCGTTTTGGAAGATGAGATTCTTAAAGCACAGGAGAATGCCCCATCTAACACTCCTCATGGGAGGTTGTTTGTGCCTGGGACCTTTAGGAGAGATTTGTTTGTTGAGTGTCACGAATCTCGGTTGGCAGGTCATCCCGGAATCTCTGAGACCAAGAGACTGGTGGGTCGCAGTTTTTGGTGGCCTGGATGGCAGAAGGAAGTCATTAAGTGGGTGCGCCAATGTACTATATGTGCTAGATCTAAGTCCTCACATACTCCTGCTGCGGGGTTGCTTTGTCCTTTGGAGGTCCCCAGTGCTCCTTGGACACATTTGGCTATGGACTTTATAACTGACCTTCCCTCCTCTGAGGGTTTTACTGTCATCTGGGTGGTCGTGGACCGTTTTAGCAAGATGTGTCACTTGGTTCCCTTCGTCAAACTGCCCTGCGCTAAAACTCTCGCTAAGGCCTTTGTCAAGGAAATTGTCAGACTTCATGGCGTTCCTACTGACATTGTTTCTGATAGGGGTCCTCAGTTCGTGGCTCGTTTTTGGCGTGCCTTTTGTGACAGGTTGGGAATTCATTTGTCGTTTTCGTCCGGATATCATCCTGAATCTAATGGCCAGACAGAAAGGAAAAACCAGGATGTTGAGCAGTTCTTGCGTTGTTTTGTGGCAGACAATCAAGAGGGGTGGTCTGAGTTTCTGCCACTTGCCGAATTTGCTCTGAACAATCATACATCTTCTTCTGCTGGTTGTTCGCCTTTTTTTTGTTGTTCTGGGAGACATCCGTCGTTTGGGTCGTTCTCCAAGTTGGGATCTGCCGTGCCTGAGGAGGAGAATTTTTCCGGTGATTTGGAAAGAGTTTGGACGGATGTGCGTGGTAATCTTCAGGAGGCCAACAGAAAATCTAAAGACTACTTTGATAGGAAACGACAGGAGGTTTTGTTCGCTGTTGGTGACATGGTTTGGTTGTCCTCTAGGAATCTGCGGTTGAGGATTCCTTCTAAGAAATTGGGTCCCAAGTTTGTAGGGCCCTTTAAGGTGCTTCAGGTTGTCAACCAATCTGCTGTTAGGTTGGAGGTTCCTACCTCCTGGAGAATTAATCCGGTCTTTCATGTCTCTCTGTTAAAAAAAGCTGTTGTGTCGGATGGTGACGCCTCTGCCTCTGTTCCTCCGGTGGTGGAGGACGGGGAATATGAAATTTCTCGCATCCTTGACTCTAGACGGTATAGAGGTAGTTTGCAGTATCTTGTGGCCTGGAAAGGTTTCGGACCCGAAGATAACTCTTGGGTGAGGTCAGATGATGTTTCCGCGTCCAGACTTATCAGAGCGTTTCACAGGAGATTTCCTGATAAGCCTGGTCCTAGGGGATCCGGAGGATCCTCTTAGAAGGGGGGGTACTGTTAGAACCTTGCTGTTAGGTTTTTTTTCCTTTGCTGGTCACATGACCTTGTTGGCCTATTTAATCCTGCTCCGCCTTTCTGGCTTTGCTGGACTTCATTGTATATCTACTTTCTAGCTAGCCTGTGCTCTGTATCTAACTCTGTTAGTTTGCTTCGTCTACGGACCTCTATGTTCTATCTATTTTGTTTGTTCGTCTGTCTGCTACTATTTCTGTTAGGAGATGTCCCATATTCCTCCCAGTCCTTAGTACTTGTAGGGATTCCCTCCTCACATCTATAGGTCTCCGTACAGACTAGATTAGGACTTTAGCAGGTCTGATCGCAGGATCAGGTTCCCTGTTACATCGTAGGGATTCAGCTGAGTCTTATAGTAGGGACAGATCTCCTCTCTTTCCTTAGCTTTGGTAGCAGAACATAACAGTTCCTTTGGCTCTTGTACCTTCTGCTACTCATCCGGGTTCCAGTACAGTCAGCTGGTCCTCGGTAGTTCCATTTGCTCTTGTACCTTCTACTACCCATCTGGGTTCCAGTACCATCAGCTGGTTCTCGGCAGTGCCTTTGGCTTAGGTGCCTCCTTCTCGGTATCCAAGTTCCACCAACGTCTGCTGGTCCTTGGTAGTGCTTTCTGGCACAGGTACCTCCTGCTTAGTAACCGAGTTCCAGTACCATCAGCTGGTTCTCGGTAGTTCCATTTGCTCTTGTACCTTTTGCTACCCATCCGGGTTCCAGTACCGTCAGCTGGTCCTCAGTAGTTCCATTTGCTCTTGTACCTTCTACTACCCATCCAGGTTCCATTACAGTCAGCTGGTTCTCGGCAGTGCCTTTGGCTTAGGTGCCTCCTTTTCGGTATCCAAGTTCCACCAACGTCTGCTGGTCCTTGGTAGTGCTTTCTGGCACAGGTACCTCCTGCTTAGTAACCGAGTTCCAGTACCGTCAGCTGGTTCTCGGTAGTTCCATTGGCTCTTGTACCTTCTGCTACCTATCCGGGTTCCAGTACCGTCAGCTGGTCCTCGGTAGTTCCATTTGCTCTTGTACCTTCTAATACCCATCCGGGTTCCAGTACCGTCAGCTGGTTCTCAGCAGTGCCTTTGGCTTAGGTGCCTCCTTCTCGGTATCCAAGTTCAACCAACGTGTGCTGGTCCTTGGTAGTGCTTTCTGGCACAGGTACCTCCTGCTTAGTAACCAAGTTCCAGTACCGTCAGCTGGTCCTCGGTAGTTCCATTGGCTCTTGTACCTTCTGCTACCTATCCGGGTTCCAGTACCGTCAGCTGGTCCACGGTAGTTCCATTTGCTCTTGTACCTTCTACTACCCATCCAGGTTCCAGTACCGTCAGCTGGTTCTCAGCAGTGTCTTTGGCATGGGTACTCCCTCCTGCCCAGCCTGGTTCCAGCACGCCATCTGTTTCCGGGTAGTGTCAACGTCACTTTGCCTCCAATGCGTTGTCCTGTCGTGTTTCGGCCGGGTTAGCCGACTCTATGGTGCCTGCTGTTTAGGTGACTCCTATGTGGGCTGTGGGATCTGGCAATGAAGGCTGGTTCCATAATGCCAATAGGACAAGCACCCCCTGTAGGACTGTGGGTTTCCGTAACTCAGGCCGGCTCACGGCCTTGCAACTTTTATTTTCATGGGTACCTTCTGCTACCCATCCGAGTTCCAGTACCGTCAGCTGGTTCTCGGCAGTGCCTTTGGCTAAGGTGCCTCCTTTTCGGTATCCAAGTTCCACCAACGTCTGCTGGTCCTTGGTAGTGCTTTCTGGCACAGGTACCTCCTGCTTAGTAACCGAGTACCAGTACCGTCAGCTGGTCCTCGGTAGTTCCATTGGCTCTTGTACCTTCTGCTACCCATCCGGGTTCCAGTACCGTCAGCTGGATCTCGGCAGTGCCTTTGGCTAAGGTGCCTCCTTTTCGGTATCCAAGTTCCACCAACGTCTGCTGGTCCTTGGTAGTGCTTTCTGGCACAGGTACCTCCAGCTTAGTAACCGAATTCCAGTACCGTCAGCTGGTCCTCGGTAGTTCCATTGGCTCTTATACCTTCTGCTACATTTCCGAGTTCAAGCTTTTTGAAATGGTCCTTGGTAATCACTCTGGATCTCCCTGATGAGGACCCTGAAGACCACCCCGAAGAAGACGAGGACCCCGAAGATGAGGACCCTGAAGACCAACCCGAAGAAGACGAGGACCCCAAAGATGACGACCCTGAAGACCACTCCAAAGAAGACGAGGACCCTGAAGATGAGGACCCTGAAGACGAGGACCCTGAAGACCACCCAGAAGAAGATGAGGACCCCGAAGACGAGGTCCCTGAAGACGAGGACCCTGATGACCACCCCGAAGAAAACGAGGACACCAAAAATGACGACCCTGAAGACCACCCTGAAGAAGACGAGGACCCCAAAGACGAGGACCCCGAAGACGAGGACCCCAAAAACGATGACCCTGGAGACCACCCCAAAGAAGACCAAGAAGATGACCCTGAAGAAGTTGACCAAGAGGACAAAGAACAAGAAGACAACCACCAAGGTACAGAAGAACAAGTGACAGAAAACCAAGAAGCAGAAGTACAAGAACCTGCAGAACAAAAAGCTGAAGAACATTAAGCATAAGACTAAAAATCAGAGCAAAAGATATTATCTAAATTATAAGCAGAAGAGGACTAAGCAGTGTATGGGGGTGTGTCCGTTCCTCCTCGTGGTGCCCCTGTAAAAGACCTGCTGCTGCAGGCCAAACTGAACGCGGACAAATCCTGTTGTAAATCTTTTGTGACCGGCAGAACGAAAGCTGTAATGTTCAAACTTTTGTAGACAACAACTACAGGAATGCCTGTCACAAATAAGAATATGATGAAGAAGAAGAATATGAAGAAGATGAAGAAGTAGAATATGAAGAAGAATAACAGTTGAATAAGAAGAATATGAAGAATGTAAAAAAAAAGAATAATACGAAGAAGGTGAAGAAGAAGAAGATGAAGAAGGTGAAGAAGAAGTTGATGAAAAAGATGCTGATGCTGAGGATGATGAAGGAGAAAGTGTGGGAGAAGTAAAAAAGAAGGTGAAGAGCATGGAAGTAGTGAAACATAAATATCTGACAAAATATAAAAAAAACTTAACTTAGTCAATATTTCCGTAACTCAGAACGTCTTAAAAAAATATTAATTCCTGCTATTCCATTTGATTGGGCTAAACCTCTATGCCTATATTGTCTCCCCCACCTACCCCAATACATTCTACATTATTCTTAGTTGTTTTCCTTCATGTAGAATTAACCTACAAGGAAAGAAAGGGTTTATTTTTATTCCGATATTTCTGTCCCATTGACTTGCATTGGGTTCCGGAATCGGAATCGGCGATATCCGATACTTTTTCGGAATCGGTCCGATCCAATCCCATCCGATATTTCCCGATATCGGAAGGTATCGCTCAACACTAATTATGACTAGAGATGAGCGGATCTTTTGAAATTTGAATGCACTGACTTTGCCGACTTCTCCCCAAAAATTCGATTTGAACAAATAAGTTTGCATGTGTGGACTACTTTGAATTTCTTTTAGAGTCAGTTGAACATGTTTTGAGCTCTGTAATATAAACACAGTCCTTTTTAATGTCTAAATGACTTCCAGTTATGTGGCTAGGGGAAAACAGAGGTTGGCAACAGAGTATTTCACAACACACTGCAGTATCATACTTTTTAGGTTACTAAAATTGTATAGACCGTCTAAAAATTATCCTTTTTTAGCATTGCTGTTGTTTATAAAAAGGTGGTGCAAATGGAAGAAGCTGTGGCATTTTCACATGTTTGGATGCAACAATTATTAATCCTGTTTGGGGAGAATAAAGAGCTTTGCATTTTGGCAAATAAGAAGTGACAACTTTTTTAAAAAGCCATCCAAAAATGATCCCTTTAATAGGGAGAAAAGATAGGTGTACTTTACAGTTTTGAATGTGAAGAAACAATGGCCTCTTAATGAGAAGTGAAAAAGGTATCCTTTTTTGTGGTCCCCAGTTGGTTTGCTATTCACAAAATAATTAGGCAATTACAAAGGCTTTTTTATCAAGCAGTACAAAATGTATTCATTCATTTCTCGAGTCAAAACAAGAAGAAAATTCTGACTTGTTGTCATTAAGTCTTTTAAAAAATTAGCATTCTTCTGAGAATGGTTTCTTGAGGGTACAAAAGAAGAGTGCATGTTTCCCAGCATCAATAGTAGATTCAGGCACAATGAAACACAGTGGGCAGTTAGAAGCTGTGGCAGGAGCAGCAAGATAGAGAATTAAGATGGGGCAGACAAGGAGATGCTTGGCAGATTAGGCCGGCAGTAGCAGCACTACGGTAAAGATGACATGATGGACAATGAGTAGTGTGTAGTCCATCGGCACTGGCGGTAGCAGAAAAGAGAAAATGACAGTCAACAAACAGGCAGGCGGACAGATGGTATGGCTGATTTAATACCCTCTTTGACATGACACTAGGGGTTGGACACAGCAGTATTCTCATAGCAAATTGGGCCAGTTCTTCCCACTGGTTCAGTTTTGATGATCCAGAAATCAATGGTATCGGGGCTAAGGGAATCTGCCTGAGAAAGAACTCAGTCATGCCATGATGGAACCTGGCTGTTCATTGTGTCTGTGTTTGCTGAAGTGCGCCATAATTGTGACAATGGCACAAAAAGAATCTGGTACATTATGTCAAATATACTCTAGATGTTGCTGCTTCTGCCTCGGTTACTTGTTGAAGCCCTAAACGTTGACACAGACAGTATCGTTGTGTCTATGTGGCATGCAGAGGGGTTTGTGGGCGTTTGTGCATGTGGCAGTGTTTGCTCAGCAAAGGCTTTGCAGAGCAGGTAACAGCTTATCCTGGAAGCATGCCGGTTTGAACTCCCTTCTGGAAACTCTAAAATGTTCCCCCATTTTACTTTTGTAGCAAAGGTCTGAAAGTGTGGCTATCCAATAATCATCACTTTGCTTCAAGTTAACAATGCGCCTGTCATCCCACAAGAATTGCAGCATACAGCTTGCAATGCCGGCCAGCATGACCGAGGCCACCATTGTTTAAATAGCTGAATCCACATAGGTTCAATTTGGTTGCCTCTTAAAAAGCTTCAATAGACACACATCCCTCATTAGCTGTCAATTTGAAATCTCAAAGTAACCCAAAATCTAGTTTGATTGCTGCATGATGTAATCAGTCACTGCTTTATACTTTTCATACAAATATTGCAACATATACAGTACAGACCAAAAGTTTGGACACACCTTCTCATTTAAAGATTTTTCTGTATTTTCATGACTATGAAAATTGTACATTCACACTGAAGGCATCAAAACTATGAATTACCACATGTGGAATTATATACTTAACAAAAAAGTGTGAAACAACTGAAAATATGTCTTATATTCTAGGTTCTTCAAAGTAGCCACCTTTTGCTTTGATGACTGCTTTGCACACTCTTGGCATTCTCTTGATGAGCTTCAAGAGGTAGTCACCGGAAATGGTTTTCACTTCACAGGTGTGCCCTGTCAGGTTTAACCCCTTAAGCCCCGCGGGTGGTTTGCACATTAATGACCGGGCCAATTTTTACAATTCTGACCACTGTCACTTTATGAGGTAATTACTCTGGAACGCTTCAACGCATCCCTCTGATTCTGAGATTGTTTTTTCGTGACATATTGTACTTCATGATTGTGGAAAAATTTCTTCGATATCACTTCCGTTTATTTGTGAAAAAAACAGAAATTTGGCAAAAATTTTGAAAATTTTGCAATTTTCAAAATTTGAATTTTTAAGCCCTGAAATCAGAGCGATATGTCACACAAAAGAGTTAATAAATAACATTTCCCACATGTCTACTTTAAATCAGCACAATTTTCGAACCAAAATTTTTTTTTGTTAGGGAGCTATAAGGGTTAAAAGTTGACCAGCGATTTCTCATTTTTCCGACAAAATTTACAAAACCATTTTTTTAGGGACCACATCACATTTGAAGTCACTTGGAGAGGTCTTTATGACAGAAAATACCCAAAAGTGACACCATTCTAAAACCTGCACCCCTCAAGTTGCTCAAAACCACATTCAAGAACTTTATTAACCCTTCAGGTGCTTCACAGGAATTTTTTGAATGTGGAAGAAAAAAATGAACATTTAACTTTTTTCACAAAAATGTTACTTTAGACCCAATTTTTTTAATTTTCACAGGGGTAACAAGAAAAAATGGACCCCAAAATTTGTTGTGCAATTTCCCCTGGGTACGCAGATACCCAACATTTGGGGAAAAACACTGTTTGGGCGCACGGCAGGGCTCGGAAGGGAAGGAGCGCCATTTGACTTTTTGATTGTAAAATTTGCTTGAATAATTAGCGGACGCCATGTTGTGTTTGGAGAGCCCCTGTGTGCCCAAACTTTGGAGCTCCCCCACAAGTGACCCCATTTTGGAAACTAGACCGCCCAAGGCACCTTTATAGATGCATAGTGAGCACTTTAAACCCCCAGGTGCTTCACAAATTGATTCGTAAAAATCAAAAAAGTAAAAAAAAAAACACTTTTTCATTTTTACGAATCAATTTGTGAAGCACCTAGGGGTTCCAAGTGCTCACTATGCATCTAGATAGGTGCCTTGGGGGGTCTACTTTCCAAAATGCGGTCACTTGTGGGGGAGCTCCAATGTTTGGGCACTTTTTGTTTGGCGGTATGGTGATAAAGCATTGATTTTTGCTTTTTTTTTTTTTTAACCGTGTTCACTGAAGGGGTTAACTAGTGGGACAGTTTTATAGGTCAGGTTGTTCCGGACGCGGCGATACCAAATATGTGTACTTTTATTGTTTTTTTTTATAATAATATTTATTGATGGGTACATTATATTTTTATTTTTGGTGGATTATTTTTTTTTATTTTTTTTTTATATTTTTGCAAATTTTTTTTTTTTTTTTTTTTTCCACTTTCACACAGTTTATACACTTTATTACTTTGTCCCACTCTGGGATTTTCACTTTTTTTTCTCTGATCGCCTGCATGGCACAGGAATGCAGCACCATCCCTATGCCATGCAAGCTGTCAGAAATGCACAGTGTGAAGATTGCTTGGAGATGCACTGCGTATGTCCAAGCAATCTTCCTGCTGTCTGGTGACCCGGATGTTGTAATGACGACATTGGGTCGTCATGGCAACACCCGGGAAGCCTTTGCAGACTGCGCTGGAAGTCGGAAGAGGAGGTGAGTATCGGCGATCACCTCCCCTTGCCCCCACAATGCCGCGATCGACTTCGATCGACTTCGATCGCAGCATCGCGGGGGTTAATGTGCTGGGAGCGGTGCAGGACCGCTCCCTGCACATAGTACCGGGTGTCAGCTGTGACAATCAGCTGACACCCGACGGCGATCGCGCCCGCAAAGCCTGTGTGCGCGCGTGATCGCCATGGCTCTTAAGTCCCAGGGCACAGACGCGTATTAGTACGGCATATGTTGTTAAGGGGTTAATAAGTGGGATATCTTGCCTTATAAATGGGGTTGTGACCATCAGTTGTGTTGTGCAGAAGTCAGGTGGATACACAGCTGATAGTCCTATTGAATAGACTGTTAGAATTTGTATTATGGCAAGAAACCAGCAGCTAAGTATAGAAAAACGAGTGGCCATCATTACTTTATGAAATGAAGGTCAGTCAGTGCGAAAAATTGGGAAAACTTTGAAAGTGTCCCCAAGTGCAGTTGCAAAAACCATCAAGCGCTACAAAGAAACTTGCTCACATGAGGATCACCCCAGGAAAAGAAGACCAAGAGTCATCTCTGCTTCTGAGGATAAGTTTATCGGAGTCACCAGCCTCAAAAATCGCAGGTTAACAGCAGTTCAGATTAGAGACCAGATCAATGCCACACAGAGTTCTAGCAGCAGACACATCTCTTAAACAACTGTTAAGAGGAGACTTTGTGCAGCAGGCCTTCATGGTAAAATAGCTGCTAGGAAACCACTGCTAAGGACAGGCAACAAGCAGAAGAGACTTGTTTGGGCTAAAGAACACAAGGAATGGACATTAGACCAGTGGAAATCTGTGCTTTGGTCTGATGAGTCCAAATTTGAGATCTTTGGTTCCAACCATAATGACTTTGTGCGAAGCAGAAAAGGTGAACGGATAGACTCTACATGCCTGGTTCCCACCGTGAAGCATGGAGGAGGAGGTGTGATGGTGTGGGGGTGCTTTTCTGGTGACACTGTTGGGGATTTATTCAAAATTGAAGGCATACTTAACCAGCATGGCTACCACAGCATCTTGCAGCGGCATGCTATTCCATCCGGTTTGCGTTTAGTTGAACCATCATATATTTTTCAACAGGACAATGACCCCAAACATACCTCCAGGCTGTGTAAGCGCTATTTGACCAAGAAGGAGAATGATGGGGTGCTACGCCAGATGACCTGGCCTCCACAGTCACCAGACCTGAACCCAATCGAGATGGTTTGGGGTGAGCTGGACTGCAGAGTGAAGGAAAAAGGGCCAACAAGTGCTAAGCATCTCTGGGAACTCCTTCAAGAGTGTTGGAAGACCATTTCCGGTGACTACCTGTTGAAGCTCATCAAGAGAATGCCAAGAGTGTGCAAAGCAGTCATCCAAGTAAAAGGTGGCTACTTTGAAGAACCTAGAATATAAGACATATTTTCAGTTGTTTCACACTTTTTTGTTAAGTATATAATTTCACATGTGTTAATTCATAGTTTTGATGCCTTCAGTGTGAATGTACAATTTTCATAGTCAAGAAAATACAGAAAAATCTTTAAATGAGAAGGTGTGTCCAAACTTTTGGTCTGTACTGTACATCATTGTATTCCAGTGGTTGCGACATTACAAACCAGGTGATTCTCTGGATTGCTGTTTTTTCTCAAAGCCAGGAGGGTGTGCTTTTTTGCATAAAAGACCTAGGAAAATAGACTAAGGCCATGGCCCCACAATCAGTATTGAGTCAGTATTTTTTCTCAGGAGTGGGAGCAAAAATCAGGTGAGGAATAGTGTTGAGCGAGCATGCTCATTAGAGATGAGCGTTGTTCAACTCGAATTGTTCGCCAATCTCAAATTCGAGCTGTTTTGGGCGATGTTCGAGCCGTTTGGCGAACACGAACGATTTGAGAAAAATTCGGCTGTTCGAGGTTATGTTCGATAACTGTTCTTGCACCAAAATCATAACTGGATTTTTTCTCAGTAATGATGAAAATTAATGTTAATACGCAGTTTGAGTGTACAGCGGGGCGGGGGGAGGGGCAGGGGATGGATCTCTGCAGGAATAATGAAGATCTCCATTTTTTTTTCTCTTTCCCGCATTTACAGTGGGGAGGTGCAATCTGTCAGCCTATCAGCAGCGCACACACAGAGCGAAGTGCTTTTTTTCACACAAGCAAGGGCATTTGTCATTGGCAGTGTATGTCACATGTCCTTGCCCTATAAGACCCAGCCATTTTCCCCGTCGCCACCATTTTCTCACTGCTGCAGCTGCGTGTTAGACGGCACCGCTGTTGCTGTGTGCGCTATACCTTGTTAATTTCAAGCCAATTTTCGCACAAATCTACAGATAGCTTGGGAGTAGGGAATAGTTGTGATTGCAGTCCTTTTAAGGACTAGGTTACAGCATTTCCTACGACTTTTATCAGGCAGGTCTGTGCTCTTAAATAGATAGATTGTGGGAGTAAAGACTAATTGTAATTGCAGTCCTTTTCAGGACTAGGTTACAACAGTTCCTATCAGTTTTTGCCAGGCAGGTCTGTGCCAGTGCTGTGCAAGTTTTTTTCACAGCATTTGGCTGAATCTAGCAAAGCTAATCCTTTTTGGCCTATTGCAGAGTGTGTTAGTCAGTGGAGTAGCCTATCTGTGTTGCAAGATATACCACCTGTGTATAGAATACCAATTTTTTTACTGCACCTAGTGAAGTAAAATCTTTTGGGCATAGTATCATTCTATTAGTCCATCTATACTGACCTCCATCAGGTTGCAAATTGAATAAAATTTTTTTCTGCATCTAGCTCTGAAAAACTATTTGGCCTTCTAGCTGTGTGTGGGACTTGATCTATTAGTCCATCTATACTGACCTCCATCAGGTTGCAAACTGAATATATTTTTTTTCTGCATCTACCTCTGAAAAAATATTTGGGCTTCTAGCTGTGTGTGGGACTTGTTCTATTAGTCCATCTATACAGACCTCCATCAGGTTGCAAACTAAATAAAAATTTTTTCTGCATCTACCTCTGAAAAAATATTTGGGCTTCTAGCTGTGTGTGGGACTTGTTCTATTAATCCATCTATACTGACCTCCATCAGGTTGCAAACTGAATATATTTTTTTTCTGCATCTAGCTCTGAAAAAATATTGGGCTTCTAGCTGTGTGTGGGACTTGTTCTATTAATCCATCTATACAGACCTCCATCAGGTTGCAAACTGAATATATTTTTTTCTGCATCTAGCTCTGAAAAAATATTTGGGCTTCTAGCAGTGTGTGGGACTTGGTCTATTAGTCCATCTATACTGACCTCCATCAGGTTGCAAATTGAATATAATTTTTTTCTGCATCTAACCCAGCCAATAGTTTTGGCCTAATACCACAGTTTGGCCACTCAGCTCTGCTCGGTTACCATCCATTGTTTTTTTGTGCAAACAACTCCAGAGTTGTGAATTAGTTAACCACCAAAATGAGTGGAAAAAGGCCTGCTGCTGGTGGAAAGGGGAATAGGCGTGTTGGGAAGGGGAAAAAAGGTTGTGTCCGTGGGGTAGGTGTTAAAGCAACAGTAACATCTGCAGAAGAAAGACCATCTTCCAGCCAAACTAAAATGTCTACTTCTTTTAGCGGACAATGTGATAAGATCCCTTTCTTACGGCCACGCCAATCGCTACAAATTCCAGATGAGGCACAAAAACAGCAGGTGCTTCAACGGATATCAAGTGCTCCTTTAAGTGGGCTCTCCTCCACATCAACTTCAACATCACAAATACTCCAGTGCTCAAAGGTGTCACCCCAATCGCCCTTGCTTCCTCACAGCTCCCAAATCTCCAGCTGCCCGTCTGAGTATGAGGTAGAACAGATGGTTGAGTCTGCAGAGCTGTTTACTCATACTATAGCCTGGGAATCAGAGGTCGACTCCAGCGCTTCTGTGAATCCAGACGAGAAAATGATCTGCACTGATGCCCAGAATCTTTATGAGTCGGATCCAGGACCAGACGCAGAAGGTTCTGACCATAATGTAGACCCTCATTCCCAAACTGTAACTCCTGTTGGTGGAGACAATGAGGAAGACGATGATGAGACTCAAATACCTGATTGGAGCGACAACTTTAGTTTTTTGTCAGGGCAGGAACAGGTTGGCTCTGAGGACGACGGGTGTGATAACGCACAGGGTGATGATGATGAGGTTGGAGATCCCACTTACTGTCAACCCACAGTCAGCCAAGAGATGAGGTCAGCAGAGGAGGTGGAGGAAGATGCTAGTGACGACGAGTTCAGGTTGCGCCTTCCTAGACAGAGACGTAGTACTGGAAGCACGTCAACAACTGCATCCTCAAACACAACTCTGCCTCTCACCACAAGTCGTGGTGGCTCTTCGGGGCGCATGGGTGCTAAGCCTTGCATAGCCTGGGCATTTTTTCAGATCGATAAAGATGACCCAACTTGTGTTATCTGTAACATTTGTCAGCAAAAGCTAAGTAGAGGCCAAAAAATACATAGTTTGAGTACTTCATGCATGAACCGGCACATGGACATGAAGCATAAGTTGCAGTGGGAAGCTCAGTGTGCTACAATGCGGCCTAGCCGGCCGGGCCAACCACCGTCTGCCAGCAGTCACACCTGTTTTGGGGCGCAGACCTGCCACCTCTTTACCCGCAACAGCCAGCGTGATTGGCAGGTCATCATTTTCTTTGGAGGTGGTAACACCAGCTGGTGTTGAGCGCTGTCTGACATCGATAGCACCACCTTTGGATCAAGGCAACCTAACATGTCCGCCTGCATCTTCCTCACAGACCGGCAGTTTGCCGGGGACACCCTTATCAACCCCGTCTAAGCACAATAGCCAGCCCTCGGTCCCTCAGATGTGGACAAGTAAAAGACCATTTCCTCCTAGCCATGAGAAAGCTAAGAGGTTGAATTTCGCCATCTGCAAGCTCTTGGCTACAGAAATGCTGCCTTTCCGCCTGGTGGACACAGAGGATTTTCGAGACCTTATGTCCGTCGCAGTGCCCCAGTACCAGATGCCCAGTCGGCACTACTTCTCAAAGAAAGGTGTGCCTGCGCTCCACCAGCATGTCGCACACAACATCACCGCTTCTTTGAGAAACTCTGTGTGTGACAAGGTGCATTTCACCACAGACACTTGGACGAGTAGGCATGGACAGGGGCGTTACATGTCGCTGACTGGGCACTGGGTAACTATGGTGACAGCAGGACAAGGGGCTGCTGTCCAAGTCTTGCCGTCCCCACGAGTTGTGCGTCAATCCTCTTTATGTCAAAGTTCCTCCACTGCTTCTGCCTCCTCAACCTCCTCTCGGTCTTCCACCTGCACCCAAAGCCTGTCTGGTCATGCCACAAGCTTTCTAACTGCGCAGAAGGGATCCTGCACACCTCCTTACTATGCTGGCAGTAGGGCTCAACGTCATCAGGCGGTTTTTACATTGAAATGTCTGGGAAATGTGAGTCACACAGCTGAGGAGTTGTGGTCAGCTCTGGAGAACCAATTTCATGAATGGTTGTCTCCACTGGACCTGAAACCAGGGAAGGCCGTGTGCGACAATGCTGCAAACCTGGGTGCGGCCCTTCGCCGGGGCAATGTCACACACATGCCTTGTATGGCTCACGTGTTGAATCTGGTTGTCCAGCAATTTTTAGCCCACTATCCCAGACTAGATGGCCTTCTGCAGAGGGCACGGTCGCTGTGTGCTCACTTCCGCCGTTTGCATCCCGCAGCTCAGCGACTTACATCTCTACAGAAGTCGTTGGGCCTGCCACTTCACCGGCTAAAATGCGATGTGCCTACCCGGTGGAATTCAACTCTGCACATGTTGCAGCGACTGTGGCAGCACCGACAAGCCCTGGTGCAATACGTTCTGACGTATAGCCTGGGCCAACGAGATCCAGAGGTGGGGCAAATCACGCTGGAGGAGTGGTCTCAGATCAGGGACCTATGCACCCTTCTTCACAGTTTTGAAATGGCGATGAAGATGTTTAGTGCTGACGATGCCATTATCAGCATGACTATTCCGGTGATTTACATGCTGGAGCACATGTTAAACAGAATTCGGAGTCAGGTGGTGGCACAAGAGGAGGTGGAGGAAGTAGAGGAGGAGGAGTTGTATGCGGAAGGGCTAACATCGGCAAGGTCCAGACGGTCGGCAGCACCAAGGCAGCAGGCATGTGAGGGTGGGGGAGATGGTTTTACCAGTGCGTCTGGTAGCTGCCAAACTAGTGAGGAAGGTGCAGGAGCCCAGGAAGAAGTGGAGGACGAACTGATGGAAGACTCATCAGATGAGGGAGACCTTGATCACAATTCTGTTGTGCGAGGTTGGGGGGAGAGGACAGAGGAAGGAAGCATGATTGTTACCTCGCCACCAACACAACAGGGACTTGGTGCTCCTGGATGCGCAACACACATGAGTGCCTTCTTGCTACACTACCTGCAACATGACCCTCGAATTGTGAGAATTAGAAATAATCCTGACTACTGGGTTGCCACTGTCACGGGTGTGTCGCCACGAAGATCGTCACGAGTACACAGCCTGACTTCTCGCAGCTGACTTGTTGGTGCTTTGTGTTTTTCGGCAGTGAGGGAGTTAATTCTCTCTCTCTCTGTGCTAGACGAGGTCCAGCCTCGCCCAGCTGCAATCAATACTGCTGTAGTGAGACTCCTTCAAATGCCTGCTGGTCTGTTTGGGAAGTGTCGGTGAAAGCATTTCATTCAGACTAACAGAGCGGATCGTGGTGTTTGGAGTTTCTGAGATAAGTGTATTTGGAGTGTTTTTTCCCTTCCTCGCTTTATCATTTATCTCCTTTCCCGTTGGTGTTCCCTCTGTTGTAGTTGTGTAGTTATTGTATGCAAGGTGGTTTTGGTTTTTCCCTTGTACTGTCTCGTTCGTCTAAGTACTGTGTGTGGGCATATTATTACTTGTCCCCTTTTGTTGTGATCGGGGTCCTTCTCAGGACTAGATTACTTAGGTGCAGGGATCCTCAGGAGGTAGGGGTTACGCTGGCGGCCTGGACCTCTGTACCTTTAACAGTACCTCCAGGTTGAGGGACTAGTCAGGGCCCCAGCTTAGGGTCAGCTTAGGCCCCCTACCTCCAGTATACAGAGACAGCGTGACATTTTCACCGACCCACTTAGTTTTTCTCCAGCTACCATGGATCCAGTAGCCGGTCTAGCTCGGCAGTTGCAGAGTTTGTCCATGGAGCTGGCGGACGTTAGGTCCAAGGTTTTGCATCCTCAGGAGCAAGCCGGACCAGAACCTAAAGTAGCTCTCCCTGACAGGTTCACTGGGGGGCGGGACAAGTTTTTTGTTTTCCAGGAGGCATGCAAGTTGTACTTTCGGCTGCGGCCTCGGTCATCGGGGAGTGAAGAACAAAGGGTGGGAATTGTCATCTCGCTCCTACAAGGGGACCCACAATCTTGGGCGTTCTCTCTTCCCCCCGGCTCCCCGGCTCTCCAGTCAGTGGATAGGTTTTTCGCTGCTCTGGGACTCGTATATGATGACCCAGATCGGATCTCCCTTGCTGAGTCTAAGTTACGTAGGATCCAGCAGGGAGATCGTCCGGCGGAGGAATTCTGTTCGGAGTTCCGTAGGTGGGCCACGGACACCCAGTGGAATGACCCGGCTCTTAGGAGCCAGTTTTGTCATGGTTTATCCGACAAATTACAGGATGTGTTGGCACAGTATGACTCTCCCGCGTCACTGGAAGCCGCTATGGCCCTTGCTATTCGCGTTGACAGACGGCTTCGGGAGAGGTGCGGGATAACTCTACCCCCTGTGATGACTCCACCTCCTACAAGGTCCCCTCATATGGTGGTTCCCCTGGTCAGTCCAGAGGAGCCTATGCAATTAGGAGGGACATCATTTCGGGGGAGGGGACCGGTGGTGCGCATAAGACAGGAAGGTGTTTCTTCTGCGGGAGAAAGGGACATTTTATTGGGGGGTGTCCATCCCGTCCCTTGCAGAGTGAAGAGTCGTCGGAAAACTGTTGATCCCAGGTTGTGTGGTGGACGGCAATCTGGGAGTAGGTATTTCGTCCCTAGGTTCGTCTCAGTTTCTCGTACCGGCGGAGGTGGTGGTGGGTACGAGAACTGAGAGGATATCTGTTCTTCTGGATAGTGGGGCCGGGGCTAATCTGGTTGATGCTCGGTTTGCCCGGGTTCAAGGTATGCGATTGAATGAGTTGGCTAAACCCATCCCCATATTCTCGATCGATGCCAGGCCTCTCGGTCAGGGAAGTTTTTTGCAAGCTGTGCATGACGTAAAACTTCAAGTGGGGGCGATACATAAAGAACTGTTGTCTTGCTACGTGTTGGAGGGTCTTCCCACTCCTATAGTGTTGGGCCTTCCTTGGTTAGCTAAGCATAACCCGGTTATTAATTGGCAAACCAGAGAGATAAGCCAATGGAGTAAATTCTGTAATAAAAACTGCATGAACACGGTCATCGGTGCGGTTACTCCTTGGGTCTTACCTCCATTTCTGGCGGACTTTGAGGATGTATTCTCGGAGAAAGGGTGTCAGGAACTACCTCCTCATCGCGAGTATGACTGTTCTGTAAAACTGCTCCCTGAGGCCAAGTTACCTAAAGCTAGGTTGTATAACCTTTCTGGTCCTGAGAGGCAGGCCATGAAGGATTATATTTCAGAAAGTCTGGCTAAGGGGCATATTAGACCTTCATCTTCACCGGTGGCTGCGGGGTTCTTCTTTGTTAAGAAGAAAGATGGAGGCCTACGCCCTTGCCTGGATTTCCGTGAACTTAATCGGATTACGGTCTGAGATCCGTATCCGCTCCCACTTATTCCCGATCTCTTTAATCAGATCGTGGGCGCCAAATGGTTCTCTAAGTTGGATCTCAGGGGGGCGTACAATCTGATTAGGATGAAGGAGGGGGATGAGTGGAAGACGGCGTTTAACACTCCGGAGGGGCATTATGAGAACCTTGTCATGCCATTCGGTCTGACTAATGCCCCGGCGGTGTTCCAACACTTTGTTAATGACATTTTTCGCCGCCTGGTGGGACAGTTTGTTGTCATATATCTGGATGATATCTTAATTTACTCGCCGGATCTGGTGTCTCATCAGGAGCACGTTAGGCAGGTGTTACAGATCTTGCGGGATAATAAACTGTATGCCAAATGGGAAAAGTGTGTGTTCGCCGTACAGGAACTCCAGTTTTTAGGCTTCCTGGTTTCAGCGTCCGGTTTTCGTATGGACCCTGGGAAAGTGCGGGCAGTTCTTGAGTGGGATCGGCCAGAGAATCTTAAGGCACTACAACGTTTCCTGGGGTTTGCTAATTATTACCGGAAGTTCATTCGTAATTTCTCGTCCATGGTTAAGCCTCTCACAGACATGACTAAAAAGGGGATGGATTTTTCTAGGTGGTCTGACAAGGCTTGTCAAGCATTCTCCTCCTTGAAAAAATGTTTTGCCTCGGCACCCATACTCATTCAACCTGATGCGTCACAGCCATTCATTGTAGAGGTAGACGCTTCCGAGGTAGGGGTGGGAGCAGTATTGTCACAGGGTTCGTCCCCTGGTAAGTGGCATCCGTGCGCCTTTTTCTCTAAAAAATTGTCGTCCGCTGAGAGGAATTACGATGTCGGCAATAGGGAACTCTTGGCCATTAAGTTAGCTTTTGAGGAGTGGCGCCATTTTTTGGAGGGGGCAGTCCATCCGGTCACCGTCATCACCGATCACAAGAACCTGCTATATCTGGAGTCCGCGAAACGTCTGAATCCCAGACAAGCTAGGTGGTCATTGTTTTTTACCAGGTTTAATTTTGTCGTTACATATCGTCCTGGGTCAAAAAATGTAAAGGCGGATGCCTTATCTCGTAGTTTCCCTGGGGCCGGGAATACGGACGACCCGATTCCTATCCTTCAGGAGGGGGTGGTGGTTTCGGCAGTATGCTCTGAGCTGGAGGAGGAGGTATTGGAGGCTCAGGGGGACGCCCCTGTTGGACCTCCGGGGAGACTGTTTGTTCCAGATCAGTTGCGACAAAAGGTGATCGAGGCACACCATAACTCAGTTTTTGCAGGACACCCGGGGAGTAAAGCAACTGTGGATCTCCTCTCGCGTCGGTTTTGGTGGCCTAACTTACATAAGGAGGTGGTAACTTTTGTCGCGTCCTGTGGGGTTTGTGCGCGCTCTAAGACCTCACATACCCGTCCGTCTGGGGCCCTCTTACCTTTGAAGATCCCGGAGCGTCCTTGGACTCATCTGTCTATGGACTTTATTACGGATCTCCCTCCGTCTTCGGGTAAAACGGTCATACTCGTTGTAGTGGACAGGTTCAGCAAGATGGCACATTTTATCGCTCTTCCGGCTCTCCCTAATGCTAAAACTCTTGCGCAGGTGTTCATTGGGGAGATTGTGAGGCTTCACGGGGTACCCTCCGAGGTGGTGTCTGATCGGGGGTCTCAGTTTGTGTCCAAGTTCTGGAAGGCGTTTTGTGCACGGCGGGGGATGCATTTGTCATTCTCATCGGCTTTTCATCCACAGACCAATGGTCAGACGGAACGTATGAACCAGAGCTTGGAGACATATCTCCGGTGTTTTGTGTCAGAGAACCAGGAGGACTGGGCTTCTTTCTTACCTCTGGCAGAGTTTGCTCTTAATAATAGGTGGAGCGAGTCCACTGGTAAGTCCCCGTTTTTTGGGGCATATGGTTTTCACCCCCAGTTTTGTACTTTCAGTAGGGGGGCTCTTCGGGGGTTCCTGAGGAGGAACGATTTTCCTCATCACTCGCTTCAGTATGGAGAGGGGTGCTGAAGAATCTGAATACTATGGGGAACCGATACAAACGTATGGCTGATAGGAGGAGAGTGTCTGGTCCGGACCTAAGTGTGAACGATCGGGTATGGTTGTCTACCAGGAATAATAAACTTAAGGTTCCCTCCTGGAAACTGGGTCCCAGGTTCATCGGGCCGTACAGAATCTGCTCTATTATTAATCCGGTGGCATTCCGTCTTGACCTCCCCCCTATGTTTAAAATTCACAACGTGTTCCACAGATCGTTGCTTAAGAGGTATGTGGCGCCGGTGGTACCGTCACCTTTACCTCCCCCTCCAGTGGTGGTCAATGGTAACTTGGAGTTCCAGGTATCGAGGGTCATCGATTCACGCTTTAATCGCCGGTCCCTTCAGTACCTGGTTCATTGGAAAGGGTATGGTCCTGAGGAGAGGATGTGGGTTCCTGCGTCGGATATTAACGCAGACCGATTAGTTCGGGCCTTCCACACGACTCACCCGGATAAACCTGGCCCTGAGGGTCCGGAGGCCCCTCGTAGAAGGGGGGGTACTGTCACGGGTGTGTCGCCACGAAGATCATCACGAGTACACAGCCTGACTTCTCGCAGCTGACTTGTTGGTGCTTTGTGTTTTTCGGCAGTGAGGGAGTTAATTCTCTCTCTCTCTGTGCTAGACGAGGTCCAGCCTCGCCCAGCTGCAATCAATACTGCTGTAGTGAGACTCCTTCAAATGCCTGCTGGTCTGTTTGGGAAGTGTCGGTGAAAGCATTTCATTCAGACTAACAGAGCGGATCGTGGTGTTTGGAGTTTCTGAGATAAGTGTATTTGGAGTGTTTTTTCCCTTCCTCGCTTTATCATTTATCTCCTTTCCCGTTGGTGTTCCCTCTGTTGTAGTTGTGTAGTTATTGTATGCAAGGTGGTTTTGGTTTTTCCCTTGTACTGTCTCGTTCGTCTAAGTACTGTGTGTGGGCATATTATTACTTGTCCCCTTTTGTTGTGATCGGGGTCCTTCTCAGGACTAGATTACTTAGGTGCAGGGATCCTCAGGAGGTAGGGGTTACGCTGGCGGCCTGGACCTCTGTACCTTTAACAGTACCTCCAGGTTGAGGGACTAGTCAGGGCCCCAGCTTAGGGTCAGCTTAGGCCCCCTACCTCCAGTATACAGAGACAGCGTGACAGCCACACTGTTAGATCCCCGGTACAAAAGTAAATTTGCCGAAATTATTCCTGCCATAGAAAGGGATGCACGCATGCAGGAGTATCAGCAGAGACTGTTGCAGAATCTTACATGTGCTTTTCCACAAAACACCAGTGGTGCACGTAGTGAATCTCACAGTTCCAACTTGCCAACCGTGGGACCGTCAAGTGTTTAGCACTCAAACCGTAACAGAACCACAGTATCTGCTGGTAACATCAATTTTGCGGAATCATTTCACCACTTTTTTAGCCCATCCTTTGCAAGGCCACAGGAGACAAGAAGTCTGACACATAGTCAACGCCTAGAGACGATGGTACAGGAGTATCTCCAAGTAAACATTGAAGCCACGACTGTGTCACTGGACCCTTGCTCTTTTTGGGCTTCCAATCTGGATAAATGGCCGGAGCTAGCCACTTACGCCTTGGAGATCTTGTCATGCCCCGCAGCCAGCGTTCTGTCTGAACGTGTGTTCAGCGCTGCTGGTGGTGTGCTGACAGATAAGCGCACGCGGCTCTCCACTGATAATGTAGACAGACTCACGTTCATAAAGATGAACAAATCATGGATCCGAAACGACTTTTCTACCCCTGTGTCATCCTGGGGAGAGTAAAAGCTTGATGATTGGTTAAAATCACCCTACAAACCGTTTTAAGCTTTCAAATTACTAATCATGTTTATCTGTATCTTGGCTGGAAAATAATTTGGGCTTTGTAGCAGTGTGCAGCACTGATTCTATTAGGCCATCTATAATAAGCTCCACCAGATTTAAAATTACTAATCATGTTTATCTGTATCTTGGCTGGAAAATAATTTGGGCTTTGTAGCAGTGTGCAGCACTGATCCTATTAGGCCATCTATACTAAGCTCCACCAGATTTAAAATTAATAATAATTTTTAGCTGCATCTTGCCCGGAAAATAATTTTGGGGCTCCGAAATGCGCAAGACACATAAGTGCCTTCTTGCTGCACTACCTGCAACATGACCCTCATATTTTTATATCAAAAAGGTCAAAGAGTATTCCTCCGCCATAGAATCTTTTACACACACAAACCACAGTTATAAATCTGGTTTAAGGAAGATATACCACAGAAATCTTAATAAAATCATTCTTTTATTTCACCAATTTAAAAATGTAATTCATGAGAATACAATAAGAAATAAATAAAAGCAGAGACCTAAAAACAATAAAGGAGACCCCTCCCAATCAATCCAGTCACATATAGCATTATCCCTAACTGATATATTTACAAGAAATTTAATATGACTCTAAACCCATTAGGACATCAGAACAAATTGCACTATTCCCATAAAAATACTCTTAATTAATATTGTGCATAGTATAGAAAACAGTACTTTAGATAAATGTCAAGTAACAGACTAATTATAGAATGTATTCATACTATAAAGTGCCAAAGTAGTTCAATTGTTCTAATAGGGACCCAGGTATAAGATGTCTAAAGTATCTGAATTTAAGCCAGCCATAATACTTACAAAGGGATTACTGATAATACTATGTATCCGGAGGTCTCCTAGACAGAACCTGCCCCGACGACGCCGTTTCGCTAATGTGCTTCTTCAATAGGGGCGTATACTATGTACGAAGCCTTCCGTTTTTATAAGTCCCCCACCAGCCGATTTCAATAATTATCAATGTGGGAGTGGTTTCGGTGCATGACCGCATTACTGGAAGTCCCATGTGCATAACCGGACTTCCGGAATATGGCGCCTGACACGCATGCGATGGAACGCACGCTGTGTGTAGTGCGCAAGACCGGAAGTCCCACGGGTCCGCTCGTGCTCATGCGCACTCTCCATACTAAATTCCCCATATAGAAGTGGCGAAGCTTAGATCGTGGCAGTGAGTGGATAACCGTTATATTTACTATTGTGTATGATTTGAACCCTATAACACGTAGTACGCTAATAGCTTTACCTACAATTAAGCGTACTACGTGTTATAGGGTTATGCACACGGGACTCCCAGTAATGCGGTCATGCGCCGAAACCACTCCCACATTGATAATTATTGAAATCGGCTGGTGGGGGACTTATAAAAACGGAAGGCTTCGTACATAGTATACGCCCCTATTGAAGAAGCACATTAGCGAAACGGCGTCGTCGGGGCAGGTTCTGTCTAGGGGACCTCCGGATACATAGTATTATCAGTAATCCCTTTGTAAGTATTATGGCTGGCTTAAATTCAGATACTTTAGACATCTTATACCTGGGTCCCTATTAGAACAATTGAACTACTTTGGCACTTTATAGTATGAACACATTCTATAATTAGTCTGTTACTTGACATTTATCTACAGTACTGTTTTCTATACTATGCACAATATTAATTAAGAGTATTTTTATGGGAATAGTGCAATTTGTTCTGATGTCCTAATGGGTCTGGAGTCATATTAAATTTCTTGTAAATATATCAGTTAGGGATAATGCTATATGTGACTGGATTGATTGGGAGGGGTCTCCTTTATTGCTTTTAGGTCTCTGCTTTTATTTATCTCTTATTGTATTCTCATGAATTACATTTTTAAATTGGTGAAATAAAAGAATGATTTTATTAAGATTTCTGTGGTATATCTTCCTTAAACCAGATTGATAACTGGTTTGTGTGTGTAAATGACCCTCATATTGTCAGAATTCGAAGTAATCATGACTACTGGGTTGCCACACTCTTAGATCCCCCAAACTTTTCGATCAACCTTTTCATTTTAATAAAGACCAAAAAAATTGTCATTTTTGAAATTATAAGCATTAGCAGGTTATTAGAAACTGAAATCAAACAGTTTTCAACTCAAAACTTTATTCTAGGTGATGTTACATTTTCACATAGGACCCATTGTTCGAAAGGAGCTTCTGAACTCTCTCGTCCATTGAATTTGTCAGGTTTTGGATGGTTTCTGCTTCAATTGTTTTGCATGAGGACAGAATACCCTCCCAGAGCTGTTCCTTAGATGTGAACTGCCTCCCGCCACCATAGACACTCCTTTTGATGATGCTCCAGAGGTTCTGAATGGGGTAGAGGTCAGGGGAGCATGGGGGTCACACCATAAGTTTGTCCCCTTTTATGCCCATATCAGCCAGAGATGCAGATGTTTTATGTGCAGCATGAGATGGTGCATTATCATGCAAAAAAATGATCTTGCTGTGAAATACACGGTTCTTCTTCTTGAACCATGGCAGGAAGTGCTGTTTGAGAAAATCCACATACATTATGGAGTTCATCTTTAGCGCCTTCAGGGATCCTAAAGGGGCCGACAATCTCTCTCCCCATGATTCCAGCCCAAAACATTACTCCACCTCCTCCTTGTTGGCGCTGTAGCCGTGTTTGCGTGGGGTGTCCATCAACTAGCCATCCTCCACTCCATCCATCTGGACCATCGAGCGCTGCACGGCACTCATCCGTGAACAAAACAGTTTTGAAATCAGTCTTCATGTAATGTTTAGCCCACTGGAGCCGTTTCTGCTTGTGTGAAGTGGATAGAGGAGGTCGACAGGATGGCGTATGCACAGCTGCAAACCTCTGAAGGACCCTGCATCTTGTTGTTCGGGGGACGTTGGAGGCATAGCAGCTTTAAAAACTTTTCTGCTGCTATGACAAGGCTTTTTTGCAGCTGCTCTTTTAACCTGACGTAATTGCCTGTAGGAAAGAGTCCTCAATTTGCCCTTATCAGCACGCACACGTGTGTACTGTGAATCAGCTACATACTTCTTGATTGCCAAGACACTTCATCCTGATCATCGCACAATGTTGATTGTAGTCATGCCTTGACCTAAACACTCCACAATTTGTTGCTTCTCAGCAGCCGACACATCCTTTTTCTTTCCCATTTTGGCAGAAAATGTAGGCTGCTTAATAATGTGAGACAGCCTTCTTAAGTAGTCTTGCCTTTCATTGGACACACCTGCCAAACTAATTAGCACAGGTGTCTGCAATTGCTTACAGTGATATAAAGAGCCCTGACACACTTCACCATCAATGAGTTTAACTGACAAACAAATTCTTCCCTTATTACTCCTAAACACTTTTTGCATAATAATTTGGAACACAGTGTACATGTGCTTTTCCACAAAACACCAGCGGTTCACGTAGTGAATCTTACAGTTCTAACTTGCCAACCGTGGTCTGTATGGAGTTGTTCAATAAAGGGCCCAAAATTAAGATAACATAGATGGGAGAGGTCTCTATGAATAGGAATTCCTAAGTATTTGATACCCTGTGAGGGCCAGGCAAAGGGAAAGTTGGACTGGATGGAATCCTATATGGATTTGGGGAGGGAGACATCGAGGGCCTCAGACTTCGCTGCATTGATTTTAAAATTTGACCATGTAACAAAGTGATCTATTTCAGCCATAACAGCAGGGATGGATATATGTGATTGAGTGATATATACTAGGACATCATCAGCAAATAGAGAGCACTTGTACTCGGTGCCTCCCACCTCAATCCACCTAATATTGGGGTTATGGCGAATTGATGAGAGCAGGTGCTCCGTCACTAGGATGTATAAGAGAGGGGACAGAGGACATCCCTGCCTTGTCCCATTGGTGATTGTGAAAGGTGATGAAAATGTTCTGATGCACCCCCTGGGCCTTGGGATACCCGGAGCCGGACCCTTTTTGGTGGATGCTGGTGGTTGTAGTCTTCGTGGCGGGGACCCAGTTCCGTGGCTCAGGGTGGTCAAACCAGTGGCGGAACTATTTATGTGGTTTTGATGTTTAAATGTCCGACTACGCCACCCGTGGATTGCGGTCAGAGTGAACCGCCGCTGCAGGGCAGACCGCTGAGGCTGGTGTTGTGGGTGCAGCAGAGCGTAGCATAAGTATAGCCTCAGGGCAGTGTATGCGGAGGATGGGGGTGATGGTGCAGGGCAGCAGCAGTAACGACACGGAGTCAGTAATGCAGTCCAGGGCCTTTACTCACAGTTCTTATTATCCAGACCACGTCTGCAGGTAACGGCTGCCCACGTCGTACTGTGCTCACCAGGTGAGGGGCTCAGACAACTCCCAGATAACTTTGGAGCGCTTCACAGGACCCCCTTTGTGTGTCCTTTGTCTGGCCTTTTTTACCAACCCTTATGTCCGGCTGCCTCGGACCTCCTCTTGGTAAACTTGGCGCCAGTTTCCCTCACCCTATGTGCTGCCCTCCTAGAGGGTGTAGCGAGGGGCTGCGCCACATAAAATGTCACAGCCTCTGGTTTCTAGCTGAAGGTCGTTTCCTGCCTCCACTAGTTTCGGGGACCGGTCTCCCCCTTTGGCCTGACCCCTCCACGCAGGTGGATTCGGGCGTGCGGTGGCGACTCGCCCGTCCGCACCCCTGGGATCCCTTCGTTCCTCGTTCCTGGAGCCTTCTCCGCTCCTCTTCCTTCCTTCTCCCTCTTCCAGGCCTGGTCCTCTGTTACTAGGCCCGCCTCCGGAGCAGAGCTCATGCAGAGCCCCTGCTCCCTGCCACTTCTGCTCAGACTTCTCTGCACTGAACTAAGATGGTGCCCACCTTTTATAATAACTTCTCAATGCACCCAGGAACTGCTTCCTCCCTGCTCCTGCACTACAGGGTTCCCCTTCCTCAGTGTTCCCTCCCCCCACTCCAGCCCGGGACAGGGACTGTCGTGCCCATCTCAGAGGCATATTGGTCGCCCTGCCCCACGGCAATGTGGTGTAATGCATGCAGGTGTCGGGTCCTGATCCACACTCCATCTTTACCTGAGAGTGAGATATCACACCTCTGGGTGAGGTGCAATACCTCTGTAGCAACCGAGCCCTCAGGGTGCTACAGTTCCATTTATCTTCAGCCTAGGTGACGTATTGCGATACAGGGCCATGATTTTGGCTATAAAAGGGTCCTCTAGACCCCTACCCCAAGCTTTTTAAGAGAATCATATATGGCGTGCCAGGAGACTCTATGGAATGCTTTCTCAGCATCCAAGGAGAGTATCTAATTACAAATTTTTAACTGCATCTAGCCCAGGAAATACTTTGTGCCTAGTAGCAGTGTCTTCTAGTCAGCGGATTATCCCGGCTGTAAAGCAAGCTGCACCACCTGTAGTTTGGACACTTAATTTTTTCAAAGGAAATGCTTCGGGACCACGGGATACTCAGTGAAGAGCATCAGGAGGCACCCCAAGGCATAGGGGCTGGGATTGGCAGTAGGATGCCTTGCGGTGGACAGCCGAGCTTGATCCTTATAAAAGCTTTTTAACTGCAGCAGCTTTAGTGGACGCTACTGGAGCTGGAATTACGCGGCTGCTGGCATGAGACTTGCCCTCCAATAGATCCTTGTAAATGGATTTAAAGTGTATTCATTCAAATTAGAGAGACAATTTAAATTAAAAAGCTTAGAGCTGCCTCCACCACAGGGGGACTCACACGACCCACCAGCGGACAGGCACCAGTATTGGGAGAGGGGGGCTGGCCGTCAGGGTTAACCGCGGCTCTGGCACAATCCCGGCGACACGGAGGTGGCACGGGCAGGAGCGGACTGAACGTGTCGGCTTCTCACTTTTTGGATTTTAGAAGGGCATGACATGCCTATATCTGTGTCTCCCCGTCCGTTAACTCCTCCACCTCTTTTCTTTTCGCATGACTATATGTACTTGTCACTTTTCCATGTGTTAGTTGTGTCTTCTGAGCAGTTTGTCAGCTTTTGGACACCTTTGAAGGTGTTTTCTATGTGTTTCTATGTGTATTTGTTTGTCTGCCATTGGTTTTAACGGTGTTCGAAGGTGTTCGACGAACAGTTCGGCGAACACACGGGTGTTCGACGAACCGAACCGAACTCGAACACTACGGGGGTGGCTCAACACTAATGCTCATCACTGATCGGTACTCGCCCGAGCATCTCACTACTCGGGATGTTCGGCGAGCACCGAGCATTTCCGGGTTACTCGGGCGGGAGCTCAGGTCTCCGCCCTGCATGTTTGGCGCTCTTTACAGAGCCAAAGAACATGCAGGGATTGCCAGCCAGTCACTGTAATGCCGTAGCCATGTTGTTTGTGGGCATTACAGTGATTGGCTGGCCGCACAGCGTCACCTCGAGTATTTAAAACCGGGCGCCGCCATGTTGAACACAGTCGCTCCAGATCAGACAGTGTAGGGAGAGTGCTGGTGAGTTAGGGAGAGATATATAGTGCGAAATAGTTAGTGTAGGGTCTGTAAAGGCTGGCAAATCAAACAAACAGTCCTTCTCAGGACTAATATCCATCCCAGATATCAGGCAGGCAGGCTGTATAGGAGACGCAGTGGTTATACCAGCAAACGCTGCATTACAGTCCTCTGTGCTCCTGTTGGTCAAATTGCTAGACTTATCCCCAGGTCTCAGGGGCCAGGAAAAATCCTTTTTTTTTTCATCTAAATCCTGTCTTTTTTTTTTTCCTCAGTCAGACTGTACAAATGCGCGTCTTATTAACCTTTTGGTATTTTTTTCCCCTCAAAAAAAAAATTTGAGTGTGTCTGTGACTGTTTACAGACACAAATATATCTGTTTAAAAGAGTCTGGTGTAGGCCAGAGAAATAGAACTGTGGTGTTGCAGTTCCACAGGTCAAACCTCTGTATCATCCTGCTTTTGGCATTTTTTCTGTAAAAAAAAAAACAGTAATAATGTCTCCCTGACTGTTCAGACACCAATATATCTGTTTAAAATAGCCTGGTGTAGGCCAGAGAAATAGAACTGTGGTTTTGCAGTTCCACGGGTCAAATCTCTGTATTAACCTGCTTTAGGCATTTTTTCCATAAAAAAAAAAACTGTAATAGTGTCTCCCTGACTGTTCAGACACAAATATATCTGTTTAAAAGAGTCTTGTGTAGGCCAGATTACTAGAACTGTGGTTTTGCAATTCCACGGGTCAAATCTCAGTATTATCCAGCTTTTGGCATTTTTTGCTGTAAAAAAAAAACTGTAATAGTGTCTCCGTGACTGTTCAGACACCAATATATCTGTTTGAAACAGTCTGGTGTATGCCAGAGAAATAGAACTGTGGTTTTGCAATTCCACAGGTCAAATCTCTGTATTATCCTGCTTTTGGCATTGTTTGCTGCAAAAAAAACTATAATAGTGTCTCCCTGACTGTTCAGACACCAATATATATGTTTTAAAGAGTCTGGTGTAGGCCAGAGAAATAGAAATGTGGTTTTCCTCTTCCACCGTTCTAATCTCCTTTTTATTACCCTTTCTCCATTGATAGTGTGAGGGTCAGCTATTTTACTTAATTTACAATGGGCAAGGGACGTGGAACTGAACGTTCTGGTGATGGTGCGTGTAGAGGACGGGGCCGTAGCGATGTCCTAATATTTGAACAGCCACGGCCACAGGAAGTCTACGCTGGCAATTTATCACAAGAGGTGGAGGATGATGGTGCGCAAGTGGAAGAGGAGGAGGTGGTGGATGATCTAGTAACTGACCCAACGTGGCAGGAGGACAAGCAGAGCGAGGCCAGCAGTACACAGGGGGAGGGAGGCAGAGTACCCCAACAGGCAGGAAGAAGCAGTGTGGTGGCCGCACACAGAAGGCGGGCAATAGTTCCCCGTAACACCAACACGAGGGACATTGCCAGTACAACTGGTAGGTCTTCCAGAGTCTGAAATTTTTTTAAAGACTCTGCTTATAACCCCAAAAAGGCCATTTGTACCACCTGCAATGCCAGCATCAGCAGGGGTGACAAAGCTACAAGCCTGACCACCACCAGCATGATCAGGCACATGTCAGCAAAGCACCCGACTTTGTGGGGCGAACCCCAGGGTCCACGACCAGTGTCAGCGGGTGTCACCACTGCTTCTTCCGCTGTTGTGCGTGTAATAGAACCCCCTGTTGTGCATGCAAGGCAATCCCCTGTCCATACTGCATGCAAAGATGCCCCCTCCTCTCAGTCTTCACTTGTTATGGCAGTTGCTCAGAAACAACATCAACATCAACGTCCACGTCCACGTCCCACCGCAGCGTTCAATTGTCCATATCCCAGACCTTTGAACGAAAGAGCAAATACGCAGCCAATGCCCCACGGGCCACAGTCCTAAATTCGCACATTTCACGACTGCTTGCGTTGGAAATGCTGCCTTTTAGGCTGGTGGAGACGGAATCCTTCCGCAACCTTATGGCGGTAGCCATCCCTCGGTACTCGGTCCCCACCCGACACTATTTTGCCCGGTGTGCCATCCCCGCACTACACAAGCACGTGTCCCAAAACATCTGCCGTGCCCTCAACAATGCAATTACTGGGAGAGTCAACCTGACAACGGACACGTGGACAAGTGCTTGTGGCCAGGGACGGTACATCTCCCTGATGGCACACTGGGTAAACATAGTGGAAGCCGGGACCCAGTCGGACCTTGGGACAGAACACATCCTCCCCACACCGAGGATTGCGGGCCCTATGTCAGTCAGAGTTGCCCCCACAGTGTACAGCTCCTGCGCATCATCCTCCTCCTACTCATGTTCAGCCTCCATCTCAGATATCACCACATCAGTTACAAGCTGGAATCACTGCAGTACTGCCTCAGCCAAGAGGCAACAGGCTGTGCTGAAATGCATAAGCTTAGGTGATAAACCTCATACTGTTTGTGAGTTGTGGACAGCTGTGAAAGAGCAGGCAGATCTGTGGCTGAGACCTCTGAACCTACATCCAGGCATGGTCATGTGTGACAATGGCCGTAACCTGGTGGTGGCTCTGAGGCAAGGCGAGATCACACACGTACCATGCCTGGCTCATGTGCTTAACCTCGTGGTTCAGCGGTTTCTTAAATTGTACTCTGAGTTGCCAGATCGGCTCGTCAAAGTACGTCACCTGTCAGCTCATTTTCGGAAGTCGGCTAGAGCTTCCGCCGCCCTTGCTGTGTTGCAGCAGGGTTTGCAGCTTCCGGCACACTGACTGATGTGTGATGTCCCCACACGTTGGAACTCTACCCTCTACATGTTGCAAAGGATTTGTGAGCAGAAGAGAGCAGTTGTGGAGTACCAGCTGCAACAAGGCTGTCGATAGTCAGGTCAGACTCCGCACATAAGACCTCAGGAGTGGACCTGGATGTCTGACATATGTACCATCTTGACAAAATTTGAGGGGTCCACCAAGATAGTGAGTGGCGATGACGCCATCATTAGCGTCAGCATCCCACTTGTCTGTCTTTTGCAACACTCTCTGCAGACAATTAAAGAGGAGGCATTGCAGCCAGAGTATGATGAGATGGATCAAGAAGCTTTAGCGGGCGATTACACACAGCCCAGCCTCATCTCATCCCAACGTGCATTGGGGGACAATGAGGGTGAGGAGGAGGAGGAAGAACAGGAGCTGGTATCATGCGCTGTAGACGGTAGTACCTGTACAACTGTCATACCGTCGGTTCAGCGTGGGTGGCCTGAGGGCAGGGGGGAGGAGGAGGATGAGGAGAGCATGGTCAGTCGTCATCTTGGTGAGGACACGGAAGTCTTGCCCGTTACCAGCCTGGCACACATGGCTGACTCTAGGTTACGCTGCCTTAATCGTGACCCTCGCGTTGTCAAAATGTTGGGTGACAGTCTTTACTAGTTGGTGACACTCTTAGACCCCCGCTACAAGGAGAACTTTCACTCTCTTATTCCTGAGGTGGAGAGGTCTACAAAAATGGGGCTGTACCAGAAGGCCCTTGCTGCAGAACTGTTAAAAAAATTCCCATCTGAACACGCTAGAGGCAGAGGTCACAGTTTGTTGACCAACCAAAGCGTACAGGCGAGAGAGACGCAGCTTTAATCTGGCAGGGGAACACTGTCAACGTTCTGGGACAATTTTCTGAGACCCACCCAGCTTACAGGCCATGAGGCGCGGGGTACTCTCACAAGGAGTGGAAAGTTTCAAAAGATGATGAGGAAGTAATTGCCGACCGTACCAGCATCCTCCATAATTCCTCTGTGCGTTTTAATTATTGGGTATCCAAGCTGGACACTTGGAATGAACTCGCTCTGTAAGCCTTGGAGGTCCTGGCCTGCCCTGCTGCTAGCGTGTTATCGGAGCACGTTTTTAGTGCCGCTGGGGGAATTATAACTGATAAGTGCACTTACCTGTCAACTGACAATGCTGACAAGCAGACCCTTATCAAAATGAACAAGGGCTGGATTGGGCCAGACTTCTCATCACCTCCAAATGACAGCAGAGTAACATAAAGTCATATCCACTGTGTTATTTCGGGGGGTGTATTCCCATGCAACGCTTCACACCCACAAACCCATACGCTTCCTCATTTCGGCTGTTTTTTGCTCTTCTCCTTATCCTCAGCCTCCACCACCACTATAGCATCAGGGTGACCGTGGTCCGTGTTGCCGGAATTGCACGTTCCTCCATCCTAATTTTTGGCAGCTTTTGCTTGGAAGGCATAGGCAAAGACTATGGGAGACCCACTCCCCAATAATGGGAATAATGTTTTTAATATGCTGTACTACATGGCTCTTGTAAGGGGCATTAAAACCATCTTGTTAAGCTACTGTGATCTCCACCATTCTTCCAAGGGGCATTAAAACCGTCTTGTTAAGATACTGCTACCTCCACGTCTCTTCCAAGGGGCATTAAAACCATCTTGTTATGCTACTGCGACCTCCACCATTTTTCCAAGGGGCATTAAAACTGTCTTGTTAAGCTATTGCGACCTCCATGTCTCATCCAAGGGGCATTAAAACCGTTTTGTTAAGCTACTGCAACCTCCACCACTTTCCCAAGGTGCATTAAAACCGTCTTGTTAAGCTACTGCGATCTCCACGTCTCTTCCAAGGGGCATTAAAACAGTCTAGTTAAGCTACTGCGACCTCTACCATTCTTCCAAGGGGCATTAAAACCATCTTGTTAAGCTACTGCGACCTCCAAGTCTCTTCCAAGGGGCATTAAAACTGTCTTGTTAAGCTACTGCGACCACCACCATTTTTCCAAGGGGCATGAAAACAGTCTTGCTAAGCTACTGCGACCTCCACGTCTCTTCCAAGGGGCATTAAAACTGTCTTGATAAGCTATTGCGACCTCCACGTCTCTTCCAAGGGGCATTAAAACCATCTTGTTAAGCTATTGCGACCTCCACCACTTTTCCAAGGGGCATTAAAACCATCTTGTTAAGCTACTGCAACCTCCACCACTTTTCCAAGGGGCATTGATATTGTCTTTTTATTCCACTGCGACCTCCACCGTTCTTCCAAGGCGCATTAAAACAGTCTTGTTAAGCTACTGCGACCTCCACGTCTCTTCCAAGGGGCATTAAATCCGTCTTGTTAAGCTACTGCGACCTCCACATCTCTTCCGAGGGGCATTAAAAGCGTATTGTTAAACCACCCTGAACTCCAAAGCTCTTCCAAGGGGCATTGAAATGTTGTTTTTAATTAACTCTAACCTCCACGACTCTTCCAACGGGCATTGCATTTCCTTCTAATTTTAGTCAGCTTTTGCTTTTCAATGCATAGGAGAAAACTAAGTGAGACCCACTCCCTAATAATGGGTAGAAGGTTTTTAGTATGCAGTAATCCACGTCTGTTTCAAGGGGCATTGCAGTTCCTCATAATTTTTGGAAAGCCTTCCATTCACTGCTTAGTCCAAGAGTGCACAGGAGACCCAGCTGCTATAAATGGAAAAAAAGGTTTAGTTAAGACTAGAGATGAGCGTTGTTCTACTCGAACTGTTCGCCAATCTCAAATTCGAGCTGTTTTGGGCGGTGTTCGAGCCGTTCGGCGAACACGAACAATTTGAGAAAAATTCGGCTGTTCGAGGTTATGTTCGATAACTGTTCGTGCACCAAAATCATAACTGTATTTTTTCTCAGTAATGATGAAAATTAATGTTAATACGCAGTTTGAGTGTACAGCGGGGTGGGGGGAGGGGCAGGGGATGGATCTCTGCAGGAACAATGAAGATCTCCATTTTTTTTTCTCTTTCCCGCATTTGCAGTGGGGAGGTGCAATCTGTCAGCCTATCAGCAGCGCACACACGGAGCGAAGTGCTTTTTTTCGCACAAGCAAGGGCATGTGTCATTGGCAGTGTATGTCACATGTCCTTGCCCTATAAGACCAAGCCATTTTCCCCGTCGCCACCATTTTCTCACTGCTGCAGCTGCGTATTAGACGGCACCGCTGTTGCTGTGTGCGATATACCTTGTTAATTTCAAGCCAATTTTCGCACAAATCTACAGATAGCTTGGGAGTAGGGAATAGTTGTGATTGCAGTCCTTTTAAGGACTAGGTTACAGCATTTCCTACGACTTTTATCAGGCAGGTCTGTGCTCTTAAATAGATAGATTGTGGGAGTAAAGACTAATTGTAATTGGAGTCCTTTTCAGGACTAGGTTACATCAGTTCCTATCAGTTTTTGCCAGGCAGGTCTGTGCCAGTGCTGTGCAAGTTTTTTTCACAGCATTTGGCTGAATCTAGCAAAGCTAATCCTTTATGGCCTATTGCAGAGTGTGTTAGTCAGTGGAGTAGCCTATCTGTGTTGCAAGATATACCACCTGTGTATAGAATACCAATTTTTTTACTGCACCTAGTGAAGTAAAATCTTTTGGGCATAGCATCATTCTATTAGTCCATCTATACTGACCTCCATCAGGTTGCAAATTGAATATAATTTTTTTCTGCATCTAGCTCTGAAAAAATATTGGGCTTCTAGCTGTGTGTGGGACTTGTTCTATTAATCCATCTATACTGACCTCCATCAGGTTGCAAACTGCATATATTTTTTTCTTCATCTACCTCTGAAAAAATATTGGGCTTCTAGCTGTGTGTGGGACTTGTTCTATTAATCCATCTATACAGACCTCCATCAGGTTGCAAACTGAATATATTTTTTTCTGCATCTACCTCTGAAAAAATATTTGGCCTTCTAGCTGTGTGTGGGACTTGTTCTATTAGTCCATCTATACTGACCTCCATAAGGTTGCAAACTGAATATAATTTTTTTCTGCATCTACCTCTGAAAAAATATTTGGCCTTCTAGCTGTGTGTGGGACTTGTTCTATTAGTCCATCTATACTGACCTCCATAAGGTTGCAAACTGAATATAATTTTTTTCTGCATCTACCTCTGAAAAAATATTTGGGCTTCTAGCTGTGTGTGGGACTTGTTCTATTAGTCCATCTATACTGACCTCCATAAGGTTGCAAACTGAATATAATTTTTTTCTGCATCTACCTCTGAAAAAATATTTGGCCTTCTAGCTGTGTGTGGGACTTGTTCTATTAGTCCATCTATACTGACCTCCATCAGGTTGCAAATTGAATATAATTTTTTCTGCATCTAGCTCTGAAAAAATATTGGGCTTCTAGCTGTGTGTGGGACTTGTTGTACTAGTCCATCTATACTGACCTCCATCAGGTTGCAAACTGAATATAATTTTTTTCTGCATCTACCTCTGAAAAAATATTTGGCCTTCTAGCTGTGTGTGGGACTTGTTCTATTAATCCATCTATACAGACCTCCATCAGGTTGCAAACTGAATATATTTTTTTCTGCATCTACCTCTGAAAAAATATTGGGCTTCTAGCTGTGTGTGGGACTTGTTCTATTAATCCATCTATACAGACCTCCATCAGGTTGCAAACTGAATATATTTTTTTCTGCATCTACCTCTGAAAAAATATTGGGCTTCTAGCTGTGTGTGGGACTTGTTGTATTAGTCCATCTATACTGACCTCCATAAGGTTGCAAACTGAATATAATTTTTTTCTGCATCTACCTCTGACAAAATATTTGGCCTTCTAGCTGTGTGTGGGACTTGTTGTATTAGTCCATCTATACTGACCTCCATAAGGTTGCAAACTGAATATAATTTTTTTCTGCATCTACCTCTGAAAAAATATTTGGCCTTCTAGCTGTGTGTGGGACTTGTTCTATTAGTCCATCTATACTGACCTCCATAAGGTTGCAAACTGAATATAATTTTTTTCTGCATCTACCTCTGAAAAAATATTTGGCCTTCTAGCTGTGTGTGGGACTTGTTCTATTAGTCCATCTATACTGACCTCCATCAGGTTGCAAATTGAATATAATTTTTTTCTGAATCTAGCTCTGAAAAAATATTGGGCTTCTAGCTGTGTGTGGGACTTGTTGTACTAGTCCATCTATACTGACCTCCATCAGGTTGCAAACTGAATATATTTTTTTCTGCATCTACCTCTGAAAAAATATTGGGCTTCTAGCTGTGTGTGGGACTTGTTGTATCTTGCTGCAAGAGTTGTGCTGTGTGTGGAGAGAGCTCCTGGGAAGGGAGGAGAGCCAGGCGGAGGTGACCGAGCGGACCGGGAGGACCAGTAGGAGGCGACCGGAGGGACGAGCGCAAGAGAGCGCTGTGGCAGCGTGCAGTGCCGGCCAGTGGAGGGTGCCAGGTGGTGGTGACCAGGAGGTGATCAGGAGGACCAGTAAGAGGCGACCGGAGGGACAAGCGCGCTGTGATAGCGTGCAGCGTCCCTAGAGGAGGTGAGTGAGGGGCAGGAGGCCGCGATAAGCGGCCCTACTGAACCCAAGTGTGTACTGTACTGTATTGTATTTGTATCTGTATTGTAATTGTATTGTATTCCCTAGTCCATATTTAATTGATTACCCCCCCGTCCATATTTAATTGATCACCCCCGTCCATATTTAAATTGATTCCCCTGAACACCCCCGTCTATATTTAACTGATCCCTCTGACCACATTAAATTGACCCCCCCGTCCTCATTTAATTGATCCTCGACCACCCCCCGTCCATATTAAAGTGATCCCCCTGACCACATTTAAATGATTGACCCCCCCAGCCCATAATTGATTGATCCTCCTTGTCCTATTTAATAGATTCCCCTTGTCCACTTTTACTCATCCCCAGTCCCTATCTATTTGCCTTATCCCCCACCATATTTAATTAACCCCTGTCCATAATTAATTGATTGATTCCCCAGACCACAATTAATTATTTCCCCAGTCCATATTTATTGATATTATTGATACTTATTGATCCCCAGTCCTTAGTTAATTGACCCACCGTCCATACCTATTTATTTGCTTTACCCCCCATCCTATTTAATTAAACCCCCTGTCCATAATTAATTGATTGATTCCCTAGTCCACAATTAATTATTTCCCCAGTCCATACTTATTGATCCCAGTCCATAGTTAATTGACACACCGTCCATACTTAATTAATCCACCTGACCCACTCAGCTGATCCCCCGTCCATACTTAATTGATACTTAATTGATCCCCCGTCCATACTTAACTGATCCCGCGCCGATATCTAATCGATACACTTGCACATCCCTAATTGATCCCCGTCCATACCCCTATATATAAATAATTGTGTTTTGTACTTGTACATATATACTGACTGTATCCCCATATTTAGAATGACGTCCATGTTGGCCGGAGCCGTGCAGTGTACATCTTGCGCAATGTATGCATTCCCTGAGCTACCGCTCAGGGATCCATACTGCTGCGAGAGATGTGAGCATATCGTGCACTTGGAAGCCCAAATCCTGGATCTAAGTGGTCAGATAGCGGTACTGAGGAGCATCGACAACATGGAACGGAGTTTGCTGCTCACCGAGCAGACACTCAATGGGTCAACACTGGGGGTGGAGCTTAGTGGGGAAGCGCAGGCTGAACAGGCAGGGAGCTGGGTAACAGTTAGAAGGGATAAAGGGAAGAAGTATAGGAAGGCTGGTTCAGAACCGGCATTATTGGAGCACGACAGATCCTCTGACCGCAGGGGGAGTGTATGCTCCAGTAATGAGGGGGAGGGGGGAAGTGTAGGGCAGGCTAGACAGGTCCTGGTAGTGGGTGACTCTATTATTAGGGGGACAGACAGGGCAATCTCTCACAAAGACCGGGATCGCCGAACGGTGTGCTGCCTCCCTGGCGCTCGAGTCCGGCACATCGCGGATCGGGTTGACAGGTTACTGGGTGGGGCTGGCGAAGACCCAGCGGTCATCGTCCACATTGGCACCAATGACAAAGTGAGTGGTAGATGGAGGGTCCTTAAAAATGATTTCAGGGATCTAGGTAGGAAGCTTAGGGCAAGGACCTCCAAGGTAGTTTTCTCAGAAATACTACCAATCCCGCGAGCCACACAGGAGCGCCAACGGGAGGTTAGGGAGGTGAATAAGTGGCTAAAGAGTTGGTGCAAGGCAGAAGGGTTTGGGTTCATGGAGAACTGGGCCGACTTCGCTGTCGGCTACAGGCTCTACCGTAGGGACGGGCTGCACCTCAATGGGGAGGGTGCAGCGGTGCTGGGGAAGAAGATGGCTAATAGGTTGGAGGAGTTTTTAAACTAGAGACGGGGGGGGAACCAAGGAAATAGGTGGGATGTGAGGCAAGCAAGGGGGAAGGGGAGAAGTGAATATAATGAGGGTGGAGAGGGGGGTGGGGATAGTACAGTTAGATAGTTAGAGAAGAATAGGATGCTAAATAACCCCAAAGTTTTATCTTGCATGCTGACCAACGCAAGAAGCCTGACCAATAAGGCGGATGAGCTGCGGGCGCTTATATCGGAGGAGAGGTATGACATCGTAGGTATAACAGAGACTTGGCTAGATGATAGCTACGACTGGGCTGTAAATTTAACAGATTATAGTTTATTTAGAAGGGACCGGAAACAGGGGAAGGGCGGAGGAGTCTGCTTATATGTAAAGTCACGTCTAAAGCCCAGACTAAGGGAAGATATAGGAGAGGGAGAAGAGGGGGTCGAGTCCATGTGGGTAGAGATAGAGGGGGCAAAAAATAATAATAAAATTTTACTGGGGGTCTGCTATAGGCCACCCAATATAACAGAGGAGAATGAGAAACTGCTATTAGGACAAATAGACAAAGTAGCAAAACATAATGAGGTGATTGTAATGGGGGACTTCAACTACCCGGATATTGACTGGGAAACAGAAACCTGTAGATCGCAGAAAGGACAAAGGTTCTTGACAAATATCAAGGATAATTATCTCTCCCAACTAGTGCAGGAACCAACGAGAGGGAAGGCAGTGTTGGACTTAATATTGACTAATAGGCCTGATAGAATAACTGAGGTACAGATAGGGGGGCACCTAGGTAATAGCGATCATAATATTATCAATTTCAAAATGCCCTTCAGTAGGGTTATCAATAAGGGAACAACTAAAACATTAAACTTTAGGAGGGCGAAGTTTGATCAGCTGAAAGAAAACCTTCAACTTATAGACTGGGACAAAGTTCTTAATCAAAGGAATACGAATAGTAAATGGGAAACCTTCAAAAGAATTCTGAATACTCAGTGTGAGAGGTATATACCGTATGGGAATAAAAGGGCCAGAAACAAGAGGAAACCAATATGGTTGAATAAGAACGTAAAAGGGGCGTTAAATAGCAAAAAAGAGGCATTCAAGAGATTAAAACAGGAAAACAGCAAGGAGGCACTAATGTGTTACAAGGAAAAAACGAGAACCTGCAAAAAACAAATAAAAATAGCAAAGGAGGAAACAGAGAGACATATTGCTATGGAAAGTAGATCAAATCCCAAACTGTTCTTTACGTATATAAATAGTAAAAGGATTAAATCGAATTATATTGGACCGATAAAAAGTGATGAAGTCAAAATCATAGAGAAAGATGAGGATAAAGCTAATCTATTAAATAATTTTTTTTCGTCAACTTTCACAAAGGAAAAAGAACGAACAGGCGAAATGAGAAGTGACAAGCTTAATCCTCCACTAAGTATGACAAATCTAACCCAAGCTGGGGTACAGAAACGCCTCAGTAACATTAAAATAAACAAATCACCAGGACCTGATGGCATACACCCACGGGTACTAAGGGAACTAAGTAATGTGATAGACAGACCGTTATATCTTATATTTAAGGACTCTGTTGAGACTGGGTCTGTACCACTTGATTGGCGACAGGCGAATGTAGTGCCAATATTCAAAAAGGGAGCAAAAAGTAACACCGGAAACTATCGGCCGGTGAGTCTGACGTCCGTTGTGGGCAAAATTTTTGAAGGCTTTATTAATGAGGCAATCATGGAGCATCTTGATGCTAATAATCTATTAACCCCGAACCAACATGGATTCATGAGGAATCGCTCCTGCCAAACAAACCTGATTGACTTCTACGAGGAGGTTAGCTCTCGAGTAGATCAGGGGGAACCAGTGGATGTCGTGTATCTCGACTTCTCAAAAGCGTTCGATAGCGTGCCACATAATAGGTTGGTATACAAAATGAGAATGATGGGGCTGGGGGAAAATGTCTGCAAGTGGGTAGCTAACTGGCTAAAGGATAGAAGGCAGAGGGTGGTTATAAATGGAATATACTCAGATTGGGTAAGCGTCACTAGTGGGGTACCACAGGGGTCTGTACTAGGCCCAATGTTATTTAATATCTTTATTAACGACATAGTCAACGGGATAAATAGTAAAATATCAATATTTGCAGATGACACAAAGTTATGTAAAACAATTAATACAAAAGAGGATAGTGAAGACCTACAGAGGGATTTGGATAAGCTGGGTAGGTGGAGCATTAAATTGCAAATGAGGTTTAACGAGGAGAAATGTAAGGTCATACACATGGGAAGGAAAAATGGAAGTCACCAGTACTCACTGAATGGGAAATCATTGGGGAATTCAGAGATGGAGAAGGACTTGGGCATCTTGATTGATAGCAAACTAAATTGGAGTGCCCAAAGTCAGGCCGCTGCTGTAAGGGCAAACAGGGTAATGGGATGTATCAGAAGAGGTATAGCTGCAAAGGATGAGAACATTGTTCTTCCACTGTACAAAGCACTGGTCAGACCACACTTGGAATACTGTGCTCAGTTATGGGCCCCAATATATAGAAAGGATATAAATGAGCTTGAAAAGGTACAAAGGAGGGCAACAAAATTAATAAGGGGAATGGAGGGACTGCAATACCCAGAGAGGTTGTCAAAACTAGGACTATTCAGCCTGGAAAAGAGAAGGTTGAGGGGGGACATAATAAATGTGTACAAATATGTTAGGGGACAGTATAGAGACCTTGCCCGGGATTTGTTCAAAAGGAGGGATATTACGGTAACAAGAGGGCATTCACTAAGACTGGAAGAGAAAAGGTTTCAGCACCAGCATAGGAAGGGGTTCTTTACGGTAAGAGCAGTGAGAATATGGAATTCACTGAGTGAGGAGACGGTAATGTCGTATTCACTAAACCAGTTCAAGCGGGGACTGGATGCTTTTCTAGATACCAGGCAGATTTCTGCATATACTTAAAAATAGAATAAAATAGTAGGTTGATACAGGGATTTATTCTGACTGCTGGTTTCAGAGTCGGGAGGGAATTTTTCCTCAGGTGAAGATTGGCTAAATCATTTGGGGTTTTTGCCCTCCTCTGGATCAACTTTAGCAATTACAGAACTAACAGGTCGAACTTGATGGACGCAAGTCTTTATTCGGCTTTACTAACTATGACCTATGACCTACATCTATACTGACCTCCATAAGGTTGCAAACTGAATATAATTTTTTTCTGCATCTACCTCTGACAAAATATTTGGCCTTCTAGCTGTGTGTGGGACTTGTTCTATTAGTCCATCTATACTGACCTCCATAAGGTTGCAAACTGAATATAATTTTTTTCTGCATCTACCTCTGAAAAAATATTTGGCCTTCTAGCTGTGTGTGGGACTTGTTCTATTAGTCCATCTATACTGACCTCCATAAGGTTGCAAACTGAATATAATTTTTTTCTGCATCTACCTCTGAAAAAATATTTGCCTTCTAGCTGTGTGTGGGACTTGTTCTATTAGTCCATCTATACTGACCTCCATAAGGTTGCAAACTGAATATAATTTTTTTCTACATCTACCTCTGAAAAAATATTTTGCCTTCTAGCTGTGTGTGGGTCTTGTTCTATTAGTCCATCTATACTGACCTCCATAAGGTTGCAAACTGAATATAATTTTTTTCTGCATCTACCTCTGAAAAAATATTGGGCTTCTAGCTGTGTGTGGGACTTGTTGTATTAGTCCATCTATACAGACCTCCATCAGGTTGCAAATTGAATATAATTTTTCTGCATCTAACCCAGCCAATAGTTTTGGCCTAATACCACAGTTTGGCCACTCAGCTCTGCTCGGTTCCCATCCATTGTTTTTTTGTGCAAACAACTCCAGAGTTGTGAATTAGTTAACCACCAAAATGAGTGGAAAAAGGCCTGCTGCTGGTGGAAAGGGGAATAGGCGTGTTGGGAAGGGGAAAAAAGGTTGTGTCCGTGGGGTAGGTGTTAAAGCAACAGTAACATCTGCAGAAGAAAGACCATCTTCCAGCCAAACTAAAATGTCTACTTCTTTTAGCGGACAATGTGATAAGATCCCTTTCTTACGGCCACGCCAATTGCTACAAATTCCAGATGAGGCACAAAAACAGCAGGTGCTTCAACGGATATCAAGTGCTCCTTTAAGTGGGCTCTCCTCCACATCAACTTCAACATCACAAATACTCCAGTCCTCAAAGGTGTCACCCCAATCGCACTTGCTTCCTCACAGCTCCCAAATCTCCAGCTGCCCGTCTGAGTATGAGGTAGAACAGATGGTTGAGTCTGCAGAGCTGTTTACTCATACTATAGCCTGGGAATCAGAGGTCGACTCCAGCACTTCTGTGAATCCAGACGAGGAAATGATCTGCACTGATGCCCAGAATCTTTATGAGTCGGATCCAGGACCAGACGCAGAAGGTTCTGACCATAATGTAGACCCTCATTCCCAAACTGTAACTCCTGTTGGTGGAGACAATGAGGAAGACGATGATAAGACTCAAATACCTGATTGGAGCGACAACTTTAGTTTTTTGTCAGGGCAGGAACAGGTTGGCTCTGAGGACGACGGGTGTGATAACGCACAGGGTGATGATGATGAGGTTGGAGATCCCACTTACTGTCAACCCACAGTCAGCCAAGAGATGAGGTCAGCAGAGGAGGTGGAGGAAGATGCTAGTGACGACGAGGTCAGGTTGCGCCTTCCTGGACAGAGACGTAGTACTGGAAGCACGTCAACAACTGCATCCTCAAACACAACTCTGCCTCTCACCACAAGTCGTGGTGGCTCTTCAGGTCGCATGGGTGCTAAGCCTTGCATAGCCTGGGCATTTTTTCAGATCGATAAAGATGACCCAACTCGTGTTATCTGTAACATTTGTCAGCAAAAGCTAAGTAGAGGCCAAAATATACATAGTTTGAGTACTTCAAGCATGAACCGGCACATGGACATGAAGCATAAGTTGCAGTGGGAAGCTCAGTGTGCTACAATGCGGCCTAGCCGGCCGGGCCAACCACCGTCTGCCATATCTTGTGCATCCGCGGCCTCTTCATCCTCTGTGACTGGGGGGACAGCAGTCACACCTGTTTTGGTGCGCAGACCTGTCACCTCTTTACCCGCAACAGCCAGCGTGATTGGCAGGTCATCATTTTCTTTGGAGGTGGTAACACCAGCTGGTGTTGAGCGCTGTCCGACATCGATAGCACCACCTTTGGATCAAGGCAACCTAACATGTCCGCCTGCATCTTCCTCACAGACCGGCAGTTTGCCGGGGACACCCTTATCAACCCCGTCTAAGTACAATAGCCAGCCCTCGGTCTCTCAGATGTGGACAAGTAAAAGACCATTTCCTCCTAGCCATGAGAAAGCTAAGAGGTTGAATTTCACCATCTGCAAGCTCTTGGCTACAGAAATGCTGCCTTTCCGCCTGGTGGACACAGAGGATTTTCGAGACCTTATGTCCGTCGCAGTGCCCCAGTACCAGATGCCCAGTCGGCACTACTTCTCAAAGAAAGGTGTGCCTGCGCTCCACCAGCATGTCGCACACAACATCACCGCTTCTTTGAGAAACTCTGTGTGTGACAGGGTGCATTTCACCACAGACACTTGGACGAGTAGGCATGGACAGGGGCGTTACATGTCGCTGACTGGGCACTGGGTAACTATGGTGACAGCAGGACAAGGGGCTGCTGTCCAAGTCTTGCCGTCCCCACGAGTTGTGCGTCAATCCTCTTTATGTCAAAGTTCCTCCACTGCTTCTGCCTCCTCAACATCCTCTCGGTCTTCCACCTGCACCCAAAGCCTGTCTGGTCATGCCACAAGCTTTCTAACTGCGCAGTAGGGATCCTGCACACCTCCTTACTATGCTGGCGGTAGGGCTCAACGTCATCAGGCGGTTTTTACATTGAAATGTCTGGGAAATGTGAGTCACACAGCTGAGGAGTTGTGGTCAGCTCTGGAGAACCAATTTCATGAATGGTTGTCTCCACTGGACCTGAAACCAGGGAAGGCCGTGTGCGACAATGCTGCAAACCTGGGTGCGGCCCTTCGCCGGGGCAATGTCACACACGTGCCTTGTATGGCTCACGTGTTGAACCTGGTTGTCCAGCAATTTTTAGCACACTATCCCAGACTAGATGGCCTTCTGCAGAGGGCACGGTCGCTGTGTGCTCACTTCCGCCGTTCGCATCCCGCAGCTCAGCGACTTACATCTCTACAGAAGTCGTTGGGCCTGCCACTTCACCGGCTAAAATGCGATGTGCCTACCCGGTGGAATTCAACTCTGCACATGTTGCAGCGACTGTGGCAGCACCGACAAGCCCTGGTGCAATACGTTCTGACGTATAGCCTGGGCCAACGAGATTCAGAGGTGGGGCAAATCACGCTGGAGGATTCGTCTCAGATCAGGGACCTATGCACCCTTCTGCACAGTTTTGAAATGGCGACGAAGATGTTTAGTGCTGACGATGCCATTATCAGCATGACTATTCCGGTGATTTACATGCTGGAGCACATGTTAAACAGAATTCGGAGTCAGGTGGTGGCACAAGAGGAGGTGGAGGAAGTAGAGGAGGAGAAGTTGTATGCGGAAGGGCTAACATCTGCAAGGTCCAGACGGTCGGCAGCACCAAGGCGGCAGGCATGTGAGGGTGGGGGAGATGGTTTTACCAGGGCGCATGGTAGCAGCCAAACTAGTGAGGAAGGTGCAGGAGCCCAGGAAGAAGTGGAGGACGAACTGATGGAAGACTCATCAGATGAGGGAGACCTTGATCACATTTCTGTTGTGCGAGGTTGGGGGGAGAGGACAGAGGAAGGAAGCATGATTGTTACCTCGCCACCAACACAACAGGGACTTGGTGCTCCTGGATGCGCAACACACATGAGTGCCTTCTTGCTGCACTACCTGCAACATGACCCTCGAATTGTGAGAATTAGAAATAATCCTGACTACTGGGTTGCCACACTGTTAGATCCCCGGTACAAAAGTAAATTTGCAGAAATTATTCCTGCCATAGAAAGGGATGCACGCATGCAGGAGTATCAGCAGAGACTGTTGCAGAATCTTACATGTGCTTTTCCACAAAATACCAGTGGTGCACGTAGTGAATCTCACAGTTCCAACTTGCCAACCGTGGGACCGTCAAGTGTTCAGCACTCAAACCGGAACAGAACCACAGTATCTGCTGGTAACATCAATTTTGCGGAATCATTTCACCACTTTTTTAGCCCATCCTTTGCAAGGCCACAGGAGACAAGAAGTCTGACACATAGTCAACGCCTAGAGACGATGGTACAGGAGTATCTCCAAGTAAACATTGAAGCCACGACTGTGTCACTGGACCCTTGCTCTTTTTGGGCTTCCAATCTGGATAAATGGCCGGAGCTAGCCACTTACGCCTTGGAGATCTTGTCATGACCCGCAGCCAGCGTTCTGTCTGAACGTGTGTTCAGCGCTGCTGGTGGTGTGCTGACAGATAAGCGCACGCGGCTCTCCACTGATAATGTAGACAGACTCACGTTCATAAAGATGAACAAATCATGGATCCGAAATGACTTTTCTACCCCTGTGTCATCCTGGGGAGAGTAAAAGCTTGATGATTGGTTAAAATCCCCCTACCAACCGTTTTAAGCTTTCAAATTACTAATCATGTTTATCTGTATCTTGGCTGGAAAATAATTTGGGCTTTGTAGCAGTGTGGAGCACTGATTCTATTAGGCCATCTATAATAAGCTCCACCAGATTTAAAATTACTAATCATGTTTATCTGTATCTTGACTGGAAAATAATTTGGGCTTTGTAGCAGTGTGCAGCACTGATCCTATTAGGCCATCTATACTAAAGATTCACCAGATTTAAAATTAATAATAATTTTTAGCTGCATCTAGCCCAGAAAATAATTTTGGGGCTCCGAGATGCGCAAGACACATAAGTGCCTTCTTGCTGCACTACCTGCAGCATGACCCTCATATTGTCAGAATTCGAAGTAATCATGACTACTGGGTTGCCACACTCTTAGATCCCCCAAACTTTTCGATCAACCTTTTCATTTTAATAAAGACCAAAAAAATGGTCATTTTTGAAATTATAAGCATTAGCAGGTTGTTAGAAACTGAAATCAAACAGTTTTCAACTCAAAACTTTATTCTAGGTGATGTTACATTTTCACATAGGACCCCTTGTTCGAAAGGAGCTTCTGAACTCTCTCGTCCATTGAATTTGTCAGGTTTTGGATGGTTTCTGCTTCAATTGTTTTGCATGAGGACAGAATACCCTCCCAGAGCTGTTGCTTAGATGTGAACTGCCTCCCGCCATCATAGACACTCCTTTTAATGATGCTCCAAAGGTTCTGAATGGGGTAGAGGTCAGGGGAGCATGGGGGTCACACCATAAGTTTGTCCCCTTTTATGCCCATATCAGCCAGAGATGCAGATGTTTTATGTGCAGCATGAGATGGTGCATTATCATGCAGAAAAATGATCTTGCTGTGAAATACACGGTTCTTCTTCTTGAACCATGGCAGGAAGTGCTGTTTGAGAAAATCCACATACATTATGGAGTTCATCTTTAGCGCCTTCAGGGATCCTAAAGGGGCCGACAAACTCTCTCCCCATGATTCCAGCCCAAAACATTACTCCACCTTCTCCTTGTTGGCGCTGTAGCCGTGTTTGCGCGGGGTGTCCATCAACCAGCCATCCTCCACTCCATCCATCTGGACCATCGAGCGCTACACGGCACTCATCCGTGAGCAAAACAGTTTTGAAATCAGTCTTCATGTAATGTTTGGCCCACTGGAACCGTTTCTGCTTGTGTGAAGTGGATAGAGGAGGTCGACAGGATGGCGTATGCACAGCTGCAAACCTCTGAAGGACCCTGCATCTTGTTGTTCGGGGGACGATGGAGGCACAAGCAGCTTCAAAAACTTGTCTGCTGCTAGGACAAGGCTTTTTTGCCGCTGCTCTTTCAACCTGACGTAATTGCCTGTAGGAAAGAGTCCTCAATTTGCCCTTATTAGCACGCACACGTGTGTACTGTGAATCAGCTACATACTTCTTGATTGCCAAGACACTTCATCCTGATCATCGCACAATGTTGATTGTAGTCATGCCTTGACCTAAACACTCCACAATTTGTTGCTTCTCAGGAGCAGACACATCCTTTTTCTTTCCCATTTTGGCAGAAAATGTAGGCTGCTTAATAATGTGAGACAGCCTTCTTAAGTAGTCTTGCCTTTCATTGGACACAGCTGCCAAACTAATTAGCACAGGTGTCTGCAATTGCTTACAGTGATATAAAGAGCCCTGACACACATCACCATCAATGAGTTTAACTGACAAACAAACAAATTCTTCCCTTATCACTCCTAAACACTTTTTGCATAATAATTTTGAACGCAGTGTACATGTGCTTTTCCACAAAACACCAGTGGTTCACATAGTGAATCTTACAGTTCTAACTTGCCAACCGTGGTCTGTATGGAGTTGTTCAATAAAGGGCCCAAAATTAAGATAACATAGACGGGAGAGGTCTCTATGAATAGGAATTCCTAAGTATTTGATACCCTGTGAGGGCCAGGCAAAGGGAAAGTTGGACTGGATGGAATCCTATATGGGTTTGGGGAGGGAGACATCGAGGGCCTCAGACTTCGCTGCATTGATTTTAAAATTTGACCATGTAACAAAGTGATCTATTTCAGCCATAACAGCATGGATGGATATATGTGATTGAGTGATATATACTAGGACATCATCAGCAAATAGAGAGCACTTGTACTCGGTGCCTCCCACCTCAATCCACCTAATATTGGGGTTATGGCGAATTGATGAGAGCAGGTGCTCCGTCACTAGGATGTATAAGAGAGGGGACAGAGGACATCCCTGCCTTGTCCCATTGGTGATTGTGAAAGGTGATGAAAATGTTCTGACGCACCCCCTGGGCCTTGGGACACCCGGAGCCGGACCCTTTTTGGTGGATGCTGGTGGTTGTAGTCTTTGTGGCGGCGACCCGGTTCCGTGGCTCAGGGTGGTCAAACCAGTGGCGGAACTATTTATGTGGTTTTGATGTTTAAATGTCCGACTACGCCACCCGTGGATTGCGGTCAGAGTGAACCGCCGCTACAGGGCAGACCGCTGAGGCTGGTGTTGTGGGTGCAGCAGAGCGTAGCATAACTCCCCACGGGAGGAGTATAGCCTCAGGGCAGTGTATGCGGAGGATGGGGGTGATGGTGCAGGGCAGCAGCAGTAACGACACGGAGTCAGTGATGCAGTTCAGGGCCTTTACTCACAGTTCTTATTATCCAGACCACGTCTGCAGGTAACGGCTGCCCACGTCGTACTGTGCTCACCAGGTGAGGGGCTCAGACAACTCCCAGATAACTTTGGAGCGCTTCACAGGACCCCCTTTGTGTGTCCTTTGTCTGGCCTTTCTTACCAACACTTCTGTCCGGCTGCCTCGGGCCTCCTCTTGGTAAACTTGGCGCCAGTTTCCCTGACCCTTTGTGGTGCCTTCCTAGCGGGTGTAGCGAGGGGCTGCGCCACATAAAATGTCAGAGCCTCCGGTTTCTAGCTGAGGGTCGTTTCCTGCCTCCACTAGTTCGGGGACCGGTCTCCCCCTTTGGCCTGACCCCTCCACGCAGGTGGATTCGGGCGTGCGGTGGCGACTCGCCCGTCCGCACCCCTGGGATCCCTTCATTCCTCATTCCTGGAGCCTTCTACGCTCCTCTTCCTTCCTTCTCCCTCTTGCAGGCCTGGGCCTCTGTTACTAGGCCCGCCTCCGGAGCAGAGCTCATGCAGAGCCCCTGCTCCCTGCCACTTCTGCTCAGACTTCTCTGCACTGAACTAAGATGGTGCCCACCTTTTATACTCCCTTCTCAATGCACCCAGGAACTGCTTCCTCCCTGCTCCTGCACTACAGGGTTCCCCTTCCTCAGTGTTCCCTCCCCCCACTCCAGCCAGGGACAGGGACTGTCGTGCCCATCTCAGGGGCATATTGGTCGCCCTGCCCCACGGCAATGTGGTGTAATGCATGCAGGTGTCGGGTCCTGATCCACACTCCATCCTTACCTGAGAGTGAGATATCACACCTCTGGGTGAGGTGCAATACGTCTGTAGCAACCGAGCCCTCAGGGTGACGTATTGTGATACAGGGCCGTGATTTTGGCTATAAAAGGGTCCCCTAGACCCCTACCCCAAGCTTTTTAAGAGAATCATATATGGCGTGCCAGGAGACTCTATGGAATGCTTTCTCAGCATCCAAAGAGAGTATCTACTTACAAATTTTTAACTGCATCTAGCCCAGGAAATACTTTGTGCCTAGTAGCAGTGTCTGCTAGTCAGCGGATTATCCCGGCTGTTAAGCAAGCTACACCACCTGTAGTTTGGACACTTAATTTTTTCAAAGGAAATGCTTCGGGACCACGGGATACTCAGTGAAGAGCATCAGGAGGCACCCCAAGGCATAGGGGCTGGGACTGGCAGTAGGATGCCTTGCGGTGGACAGCCGAGCTCGATCCTTATAAAAGCTTTTTAACTGCAGCAGCTTTAGTGGACGCTACTGGAGCTGGAATTACGCGGCTGCTTGCATGAGACTTGCCCTCCAATAGATCCTTGTAAATGGATTTAAAGTGTATTCATTCAAATTAGATAGACAATTTAAATTAAAAATCTTAGAGCTGCCTCCACCACAGGGGGGCTCGCTCGACCCACCAGCGGACAGGCACCAGTATTGGGAGAGGAGGGCTGGCCGTCAGGGTTCACCGCGGCTCTGGCACAAACCCGGCGACACGGAGGTGGCACGGGCAGGAGCGGACTGAACGTGTCGGCTTCTCACTTTTTGGATTGTAGAAGGGCATGACATGCCTATATCTGTGTCTCCCCCTCCTTTTACTCCTCCACCTCTTTTCTTTTCTCATGACTATATGTACTTGTCACTTTTCCATGTGTTAGTTGTGTCTTCTGACAGGTTGTCAGCTTTTGGACACCTTTGAAGGTGTTTTCTATGTGTTTCTATGTGTTTTTGTTTGCCTGCCATTGGTTTTAACGGTGTTCGAAGGTGTTCGACGAACAGTTCGACGAACAGTTCGGCGAACACACGGGTGTTCGACGAACCGAACCGAACTCGAACACTACGGGGGTGGCTCAACACTAGTTAAGATCCTCTGACTTCCATGTCACTTCCACTTTGGTAGGCATTGTACTCATTGTATGCCCTATAACTGTGTTGCTGAACCACTCCTTTTGGTAAAGAAACATATCCTACAAGACATGTGTCGTTGACTGGCCTGATATTGATGTGAATGGTCCCTGTTCCTCCTGCTCTTTCTCCTTTGCCACCACCTCATCCATCATTTATCACCTGAAGCTTTGTTTTAACGGGAGTCATAGAACTGGGATAGTAGCCGGAAAACATCCAGCAATCCTCGGAGGAGGTAGGATATGCGACAAAACGCTGACCACCTCAGGCCTAGCCGCTACTACATACATGCGCTTGCATTCCAAGAAAGCAAAGCAGATGCTAACTTCTATCATCATCATCATCATGCTCCTCAGGCACTCTCAACTCCCCTGATAGAGAAGCCAGGGCCCACCGGAGGAGTCTGGTTCTCTGGTGGGTTCGTCCAATGCTGCCCTAAAGCAGGTCAGGCTAAGAAAAGTGTGGGGGAAGCTGTGGACTGAGTATGGATACCAGGCTGCCGACGCAGCCATTACATGGTGGCCGGCGTCTGCCTCCACATGCCTAAAAGGCCCAATTTGAAGTGCAAGCAAGCTAGCAGTATGGTATTGCAGCCTGGGGGTGGGTGAGTGGCAGGTTGCACACTTACGCTTGCATTCCAAGAAAACAAAGCAGATACTAACTTCTATCATCATCATCGTGCTCCTCACCTTGGCACTCTCAACTCCCCTGATGGATAAGCCAGGGCCCACCGGAGGAGTCTGGTTCTCTGGTGGGCTCGTTCAATGCTGCCCTAAAGCAGGCCAGGCTAAGAAAAGTGTGGGGAAGTTCACAGGAGGAATAGGGGCGGCTTGGGACCGTTTATGGACACCCGGCCACGGGGTGGCTGGGGACCAAGTATGGACACCCGGCCGCCCCTGTCAGCTGGGGAACAAGCGTGGACACCCGGACGCCGGGCGCTGAGTATGGATATTAGGCCGTCAACTCAGCCATGACTTGGTGGCCGGCATCTGCATCCACACGCCTAAAAGCTCCAATTTCAAGTGCAAGCAAGCTAGCAGTATGGTATTGCATCATGGGTGGGTGGCAGGCTGCATACTTGCGCTTGCGTTGCAAGGAATGGGGGAGGTACAATTGAACACTGCCCTGGGACAAGGACTTGCACGGGGATAGTTGCAAATCTGCATCTTCTGATGCAGCTAGGATCACTTCTGATGGGCACACTTTTAGGCAGTGACCTGGGTGTCAGAGATGCTACTAGGGGTCGTTCCCATGTTGTTCCCATGTCTTTTCAGCACAGTATGCATGTGTCACACAGCACATGGCCAGATAAGATTGTAAAATGTTAAAATTACATTTCCCGCTGAATGCATTTGTCACGGTTGAAAGCAATACAAAAGTGCAAAAACGCATAAAAAATGCTACTTGTGAACATAGCCCAAGGTGTGGAGGAGTATTTTTGTTTTTGATTATTTATTTTACCTTATATACAAGTCTTTAACCTGGAAAGGATGTTCCTTAACATATTTCACAGGAAAACCGTTTCAGTTTCGTTTTTGAACGTTTTATTGTGAGCCCCTAAAAGTGGTTTAATACCTCTGACCACATTGTTGACAGCAGTGACCTGGGGGTCAGAAATGCTTCCTGGGGCGATCCCCATGCTGTCCCCATGTCTTTTGAGCACTGCCACTATCGTTTTGGGCACTTTTTAGGCTTTCTACAGACTGCCGGGGGTGCCGCCGCAAAAATGCTCGGGTCTCCCATAGACTAACATTGGGCTCGTTGCCCGGGTCGAGCACCCGAGTATCAGAGTGATCTCGGCCCGAGCTTCGAGTACCCAAGCATTTTAGTGCTCGCTCAACACTAGTGAGGAACAATTAGAGAAAAGGTATAATGGAAACAAGTCACCAATTCTGCATTTATCACACACTGCTAGTTTTGGCTTCAACTCCTTAAAAAAATACTGACCAAATAGTGATAGTGGGGCCGTGGCCTAACATGTCTTCTAGCCATAGACATCACCTTTCTCAAGTGTGTTTATTTGCAAAAGAAATCTAGCACTATTAAATTCAGTACCTGGCCATGCATGGAGGGTTATTTTGTCTGACTTAAGGCAGGTAATATGTTCTAGGCCTTTTCACTTACAACAATTCCAAGTTGCATATAGTAGAAGAAGTACGGCACTCTGCCAATCTTGTGGTACCCGGAGAGGGTCCAATTGTAAGTAATCTATAAAAATCTCTAAGTGCTGGATTTCTGCATTTTATAAATTCCAAGTTGCAGTTAGTTCATGGGGAGCCCGCCAGTGAGAGAGTTGCCTCTTAATGTAGAGTAGCAACTCTTCTGCCTTGTGACTTTTCTTTCCTGGGATTTGAAGCTGTAAAACTGCTTGGCAACGCGTAAACTTGCATGAGCGAAAAGAATGATGATGCTGTGTAGAATCAATGATGTTCTCTGTGCTTGTTGGGGGCGAGATTATGTCAGTTGAGCAGGATCCAGGAGAGGTGTAGACAGTGGCAGATAACCACCACCTGGCGGGGAAACATATGTAGCTCCCAGTCACAGTGGCCTTACCAGCTATACTGGTGGTGCATCGCTGCTATTGAAAACATTCACCCATTCAGCTGTGAAACTGTTTTGTCACTGGCCATAGTTGCTGCTCTGTCCAGAGAGTGGCCTACATTCTCCTGCATGTGAAAACAGGGAGCTAGTGTATTGCAGGTGGTCAGAAGCAATGTGCAGATGGACATGAGGCAGGAACAGTCAATAAACAATTTATTTCCTCCGATATGAAGGGAAATTACTTCAGTTATGAAAACAGTTAAACAGTATGAAGCATAATATTCACAAATAAATCCTACAATACAGAGTGTGTGACGAGTCTTAGAGTTTACTTTACATGTCAGGGAAGTCTCTCATGGAATATACTTATATCCCTCTAACAGGAGTGACACACCCATTCACGTGAGGGGCACTGTGCTGACTTCTCCAACAGCAATGGACCAAGCAGGTTCTTCACGCTAGGCCTCAAGTCCTTCTGACAAAGTCTATTAAAGCACACTGTGCCTCTGCAACTTCAATTGATCCCCACCCTGTCCGCTGTCCTAGCTCTGGCCAACCCCTGTACCGTACATCAGTGCTGGAAACGACGGCCCGGCTCACTCGCATCATCTGTCCATTACTGCAGGTGTCATCTCTCAGCTTAAGTTTCCTCATGGATCTTCAGTGCTTGACCACTGGTGGGCATCTCCCAGGTCTGAGGGGATGAGGGCTGGGCTTTGTCTCCTGGCGGGCTCTGGGTCTAGACCATCACAGGTCAGAGATTTGGGGCTTGACCGGCATAGTTGGAACTCCAGGTCTTGACCGGCGTAATCTGGGCTTAGCGTCTAGTCTGTTGCTGCATGGGTCCCATCTGTGACCATCATAATCATTACCTTGTTATTTCCTTTATTGTGATAAATGTCTCCTATTTCACACTCTATATAGATAACCTTACTAAAAGCCGGATAGGTGAAAACATTGGCATATTGTCATTGGTTGGTCTGATAAATACAAATTTGGAAAAAAAATTCACTTTTTCATCTTTTTTTGTGCTGAAGACTTTTTAATATACAATTTATACTATTTTCCTTCTGAGCATTATTCTGGCCGTGCAGGCCCCTTTGCTTATTTGTTTAATACGTGACAGTATAGGCAGACACCAGAGCATAATTGGGGTTCCTTAAGTTTTGGTGAGGGTTAAATAGAAGCTTATGACGATGTTAAAATCAATGTGCTTGCCATGTAAAGGATAAAGAACATTGCACGATTATTGTGAACGAGCTTGCCTAAGAATGCTAGATTGAAGATAATCATTCAATTTTAACAGGCTGCCCATCACCTGACAAACAAGAAAGTTGTTTGATCGTCAGGTCTTTTTTGGTTTCTTCAAAAGACCATCATTCTCATCAGCACATCATCATGGACAATTGCAGGCTAAGGGCACAGAACAATCTATTACTAATCATTCAGTGCTCATCTGAAGCGCATGGAAGTGGGACTCCTTACTCCTTGTGCTCCTGTTCAGTCACACAGTTTGTATCAATGGTATTTCCTCCCCTGACATGTTCTTCTAATAAATAACCAAACCAGTCATACCCCTCTAATAACTTGGAATTTTTTAAAAGGTTATTTTACAAGGGCTTTCTTGTAAATTATATACAATGTTGGAGTTACAAGCCAGAAAAGAAAAAAAAAAGTCAAAAACTGAATTTTCGCTCAAAAATTTGAAGTCGCCAAGACCACATTTTTTGCTACTCAATTAAATTAAGCAAAATGGCAGTGTGGAGCCCCTGAGGGTTCGGTCAGCACAGAGGTACTGCACCTCACCCAGAGGTGTGGTGTCTCCCTTCTCTCAGGTAAGTAAGGAGTGCTGCACGGAACCCCAACACCTACATCCAACACTACACTGCTCCAGGCCAGCAGGAGGGGCAAGACGCAATGTAGTTTTCTGCTGAGCCCTGCCCCTGGCTGGAGTGGGGGGAACTCAAACGTAGGGGGAACCAGTAAGTGGGTGTGGGTGGAGGAAGTAGATTAGGGGAGCACCCATACAGTAGATATATAAAGGGAAGCCATCTTAGTTCAGAGACAGTACAGTTCAGGGAGTGAGGACAGTCAGTCCGGGAGAAGAGTCTCTTCAGGAGCTCTGCTCCACAAGCAGGGCCTAGTCTCGGAGGCCCAGGAGGGGAGCAGGGAGTAAGCTCCATTCTGCAAAGAAGGGATCCTAGGGGGTACGGCGAGTGCAGGTAGAACCCGTACACCCCGAACCTGCCAAGTGTCAGGAGGATCTAGGCCGCAAGAAGGGGACCGGCCCCTGGCCCAGTCGTGCAGCTTCAAGCCTCGGCTGGAAAAACCAGAGGCTTCTGACTTCTATAGCCAGAATCCAAAATCCCCGCTCCAATCCTAGAAAGGTCAAGCAGGTCTCAGCAACTCCGACGGACAGGGGGACCTCATAGCACCCGAACAGGATTCACAGTGGGAAGCGCAGGGCAGGAGGGAGAAAGACCCAGCATGAAGTGGGGTTCTGTCAGGCACTCCCAAGTTGTCTGAGGAAGGACTGAACCCCTGCCTGGTGAACACAGTGTGACGTTGGAGGCTTGCACCAGTACAGTGCACCTGTGGACTGTCTAAGAACTGTGAGTAAATCTTGGATGACTGCACTGTACTGCCTCCACTCCTTTCTTTTGCCGACGCCATTTTCCTCCCTGCACTACAACGCCCAGATTGCCTCCATTCATTTACACTGCCCTGAGGCCTGCTCCACCTATGGGGAGCCATTCCATCTCAAGCTGCCCTAACACCTGCCTCAGAGGACTGTCGCAGCGCTGGTGATCCTCACCAGGCACCACAGATGGCGTCACAACTAGTGTTGAGCATTCCGATACTGAAATATCGGGTATCGGCCGATATTTGCGGTATCGGAATTCCGATACTTAATTCCGATACTTTTACATTATCGAATACCGGAATCGGAAGTTCCCATAATGCTTGCGCTCTGCAGTGTCTCTGAAGGATGACAAGCTGGATGGCAGCGCTCAGCTGTGATTCAGCTTGTCATCAGAATGCCATCCCAGCGTGGGAGAATTCTCCTGATTGTTTAAAAGCCGGCAGGCGGTAAAAAGCCGCCGGCCTTTAAACAATCACACAGCCCCATACTGCTTCCCCACAGCCTACCACCCCGATCCTCCGCTCCCACCATCCTGATCGTAAGTTAGGACCGGGCGGAGAGCGCAGCACCGAGGAGCGGGGAGCGAAGGACCCAGGCGGGGAAGCCGGCAGTGAAAAGACTTCACTACAGGCTTTCCCGTTCTGTGCTGCGCTTTCCCGCCGGTTATTTCAAATGAACAGCTGAGGTATCAGGTGATGCAGATCAGCTGTTCATTTGAAGTAGCCGCGGTGCCGTCAGAGGGTTCATGTGAGTTCATGCTTGACTGCATTGCATTAACTCACATGAACTTTCCCACGGCCGCACAGGTCAGCCTCACCTCCTAGACCATCAGCCCGTCATGATTGGTGTGTGTGCGGGTGTCTGTGCGTGTGTGTGCGGGTGTCTGTGCGATGTCTGCCGGTGTGTGCGATGTCTGCGGGTGTGTGCGGGTGTGCGCGGTGTCTGTGCGTGCAGGCAGACATAGACCGATGTGACACTACTACTCCTATTGGCCTATGTCTGTCCCCCGTCCACTCGTGCCAGCAGGATCAGCTCGATGGGAGCAGTAGTTCCCATCAGCCTGATCCTGCTATTTAAATTGCCCTACTGTGTCCCCAATAAATTTTAAATACATGTCATTGGTGGCCAGTGGTTACCTACAATAAATTAGTTTATACATTACCTGTCCCCGCCGATCGCCACCCAAAATAAAGTAAAAAATAAAAAACTACACCTATACTCACCTAGACACCTAATTCCCCGAAGCCATCGATCTCCTGTAATAAAATATAAAATAATAAACCACAACCTTATCCTTACCCCTCCGTAGTAGTCCACGAGTGTCCCACGAAGATCTCCAGTTCAGAGCAGCCACATAGAATGTGACCGCTCTGAACCGCTGCCGCCGCTAGAATGATGGGGCTGTAAGGGTTCACCGGAGTTCAGGCAGCGCTGCTCCGATTAGCTCCTTTACTGCCCTGCTGTATCGTGAGAAATTCCCACGGTACAGCACTGCCGTAAAGGAGGTCTCCGGAGCTGCGCTGCCTGAATGCACTCCGGTGACCTCAGTCAGTGGCTGCGGCTGCCGGGAGCGGATGTGTTCCCGGCAGCGTGAGCTTACAGCAGCCATGCACAGCTGTCACCATCTCCAGATGTGACAGCTGTGCATGGGAGATCAGCGCAGGAACGTGGACAGGTAACTATTTTTTTTTAGTAAACTAAGAATTAAATAAAATGGTGTGTTTTATTTCAAATAAATTATTTTTTTCTGGGTGTAGTGTGTTTTTTCTTTTTAACACTTTGTAGGTTAGTAATGGGGGTGTCTTATAGACGCCCATCATTACTAACCTGGGCTTCATGGCAGCTGGTGCTGACATGAACCCCAGCACTATTACCCCCTGCCACCGCACCAGGGCAGCGTGGAAGAGCGAGGCTAAGTGCCAGAATTGGCGCATCCTATGGATGCGCCATTTCTGGGGCGGCTGACGGCTGGTGTTTCTAGCCTGGGAGGGGGCCAATATTCATGGCACCCTTCCTGGGCTATTAATATTAGCCCCCAGCTGTCTGCCTAGCTTTTGCTAGCTATTAAATTAGGGGGGACCCCACGTCATTTTTTTGGGGGGGGTCCCCCATTTTAATAGCTAGTAAAGGCTAGGTATTCAGCTGGGGGCTGATATTAGTAGCATGGGAAGCTCAGTGGGTATTACCCCCTTCCCAGGCTTCAAACATCTGCCCCAGCCATCTGCTTAACCTCCGCTAGAGACTAAAATTATGGGGGATCCCACGCCAATATTTTTTAAAATAAATCCTTTATTTTAACACTAAATGACATTTGAGGAGATAATAAAGAAGCAGTCCCTAAATTATTATTTATTTTTTAATTAATTTTTCCCAAAAATTTTGACGTGGACTTCGCTATATTTTTGTATGCAAGCCAGGTACAGCATCCAGCTTCTATGAACGTGCCATTTTCCGGGGTGGCTGCGGACTGCAATTTTCAGCAGGGGGGGGGGTGGGGGGCAGAAAGCTTGGGCCTCCCTGCTCTGCAGATTCCATCCCCCAGCTGCCTAGTTGTACGTGGCTGGACACAAAAATAGGGAGAAGCTCCACATATTTTTTTTTTAATTATTTCATGAAATTCATGAAATAATTAAGAAAAAGAGGGCTTCCCTATATTGTTGTGTCCAACCAGGTACAAATAGGCAGCTGGTGGTTGGGGGCAGCCCGTTCCTGCCTGCTGTACCTGGCTGGACACAAATATAGTGCGAAGCCCCACGTCAATTTTTTTTAATTATTTCAGGAAATTCATGAAATAATTAAAAAAAATTGATGTGGGGCTTCGCACTATATTTGTGTCCAGCCAGGTACAGCAGGCAGGAACGGGCTGCCCCCAACCACCAGCTGCCTATTTGTACCTGGTTGGACACAACAACATAGGGAAGCCCTTTTTTTCTTAATTATTTCATGAATTTCATGAAATAATTAAAAAAAAAAAATACGTGGAGCTTCGCCCTATTATTGTGTACAGCCAGGTACAACTAGGCAACTGGGGGCTGGAATCTGAAGCACAGGGAGGCCCAATCTTTCTGGGCCCCACCCGCTGCAAATTGCAGTCCGCAGCCGCCCCGGAAAATGGCGATTTCATAGAAGCGCCATCTTCTGGCGCCGTACCCAACTCATCCAGGGCCCTGGTGCGGTGGCTCTCTGGGTAATAAAGGGGTTAAGGCCAGCTTGGCATTATCAGCTGGCCTGAAGCCCAAAATTCATGGGGTCACGCCAATATTAGACATGACCACCATGAATTTCTAGTAAAGTATTTAAAAAAAAACACAACACCCAGAAAAAAGTCCTTTAATTGAAATAAACACACAATTCTTTATTGTTCTAAATTAAACCATACTTACAGTCACGCCCATTCCAGCTGAAGCCAACGATCTCCTGCAATAAAAGAAAAATAATAAAGCAACCTCATCCTTACCTTTCCATGGTTCCCAGGACGGCTTCAGCTCTGCTACATCGAGATGACAGGCTGGACCGCAGCAGAACGCTGACCTCGGCTCATCTTTATGCCGTCACAGCGAGACACTGAGGAGCGCAAGCAAGCCTGCTCTTCTCAGTGTCTGCGGGATGACAGGCTGGATGGCAGCGTTCTGCTGCGGTCGAGCCTGTCATCTCGATGTAGCAGAGCTGAAGCTGTCCTGGGAACCATGGAAAGGTAAGGATGATGATGCTTTATAATTTTTCTTTTATTGCAGGAGATCGTTGGCTTCAGCTGGAATGGGCGTGATTGTAAGTATGTTTTAATTTAGAACAATAAAGATTTGTGTCTTTATTTCAATTAAAGGACTTTATTCTGGGTATTTGTGTTTTTTTTAACTTTGACTATGGGGTTAGTAATGGGGGTGTCTTATAGACGCCTCTCCATTACTAACCTGGGCTTGATGTCAGCTGGCATTATAAGCTAACATCAACCCCAGCCCTATTACCCCACTGCCACCGCTACAGGGCAGTGGGAAGAGCGAGGCTAAGTGCCCGAATTGGCGCATCCTATGGATGCGCCATTTCTGGGGCGGCTGACGGCTGGTGTTTCTAGCCTGGGAAGGGGGCCAATATTCATGGCATCCTTCCTGTGCTATTAATATCAGCCCCCAACTGTCTGCCTAGCCTTTGCTAGCTATTAAATTAGGGGGGACCCCACGTCATTTTTTTTGGGGGGTCCCCCATTTTAATAGCTAGTAAAGGCTAGGTATTCAGCTGGGGGCTGATATTAGTAGCCTGGGAAGTTCCGTGGGTATTACCCCCTTCCCAGGCTTCAAACATCTGCGCCAGCCGTCTGCTTAACCTCCGCTAGAGCCTGAAATTAAGGGGAACCCCACGCCAATTTTTTTTTAAATAAATCCTTTATTTTAACACTAAATGACAAGTACAGTAATCAACACTGTCTATGTGTGATTCTCTATTCTTTCTATTCTAAATTGTCAGGTACAGATGCTGAATTACCGGCCGGCTTTTTTAAAGAGACGGTGCATGAAAACACTATTATTTTTTTAAATAAATCCTTTACACTAAATGACAAGTACAGTAAGCAACACTGTCACTGTACTTCATATATATGTGACTGACATGTTTCTATCTACCTCATCTATGTGTGATGCTCTATTCTTTCTGTTGTAAATTGTCGGGTACCGGTGCTGAATTGCTGGCCGGCTTTTTTAAAGAGACAGTGCATGAAAACACTATTATTTTTTTAAATAAATCCTTTACACTAAATGACAAGTACAGTAAGCAACACTGTCACTGTACTTCATATATATGTGACTGACATGTTTCTATCTCCCTAATCTATGTGTGATGCTCTATTCTTTCTGTTGCAAATTGTCGGGTACCGGTGTATGCCGCTGATGAATTGCCGGCTTTTCGCGTAATACATTCTACATTATTCTTAGTTGTTTTCCTTCATGTAGAATTAACCTACAAGGAAAGAAAGGGTTTATTTTCATTCCGATATTTGTGTCCCATTTACTTGCATTGGTTTCCGGTATCGGAATCGGCGATATCTGATACTTTTTGGGTATTGGTCCGATCCAATCCGATACGATATTTCCTGATATCGGAAGGTATCGCTCAACACTAGTCACAACAAATGCCCTATAAATACCCCCCTTATTGCACTGACCGCCCTGGGTCACGGACCGGGCCAGCCACCGTGATATCCCCCGCAAGCAGCCACAAGGCCCGGCTGCCGAGTACCCCACGGCCCTGGGGGCGAGTCAGATCTTGGTGTCACGAACAGGATGCAAGACCAGCCTGTTATCAGCGGGTATTGTGTGCCTAAGGACTGTTTTTCTACATTGAATGCGGCGTCCGCCCCAGAAGAACGGGCACCATTATGTGCATACTAAAGGACAACAAAATGGAACCTCTCATCGTGGGCCGGGTCCCAGAATGGCGCCAAAAGCCTTCCCTGCCCCTTGCAACAGTGACTGTCCGCATAGATGTGTCCGTCACAAGGAGTGACCGACAGCAGATCGCCATGGGACCGCCCCCAAAAGAAGAGAGGAGGCAGAGAGAAAGAATGGAGACAGGGTGTGGTCTCCACCCGTGTAGCCAGACCGCACCCGGCAGCCGAGATGGAAGCCCGCAAAAGCCCAGCCTACGCCTCTGGTCTGCCACAGCACCAAGTAATCCCCCTCACCCAGGAGAGGAGAGAGATGTGGAAAAGTTGTCCCCGGAGGACTGGAGTTCCTCCAGAGTGAGGTTCTCGAGCTGGGCCAACAGGTGGCGCGAGCCCAGCAAGCAGCGATCGCAAAGTGGAGAAGCGAGCTGCTGCAAAAGCTAACAGCACAGCGGAATGTGACACCAGACACCGGCAGCGGCAACCCTGCCCCGACAGAGCCTGCAGAGGATCAGGAGGCCGCATGGAGTACAGGAGCAGGTAGGAGCATATCCCCAGTCCCGGGCGCTGCCAGTGCCAACCTGCTCCTGGGTCTTTTCCCCCAGCCCCTGCCGTATGCTGCGACTGCTGTACAGCCCAGAGCCTCCACCCCTGGGCGCGGAACTCAGGAACCCTCCACCTCCGAGCGCTGCACCGGAGGATCACCTATATAGTGCCCTTCCGGAACCCCTGATCCCCGGGCGCTGAAGCCTCGGGCCTACTGCTGGAAGCCCTCCCCCCACCTCCGCCACTAGAGTGGCTTTACGGCGCGCCGGTCTTTGACTGGTCCGCCCACTTTTAGGATCAGCAGCCGTGCCCACTCCTTCCAATACCAGCGCCCCCGGTTGCCAGCCACGGGGGAGAAGAGTTATGCTGGGACAACTGGGGGGAGACCTTATGGGGTTCTCCCAGGAAACCGAGTCCGCCGCCCGGCAGAGGAAGGAGTTCTGCAAGCGGGAGCTCAAGCAATTAGAAAAAGAGCGGCGTGCCCGGCAAGCACCCAGTGAGCGCCTGGAGGCCCGTGACAAGGCCACCAAGGCACAAGTCCGCCAGGCGGAGACAGCCCACCCCAGCAGCCGCGAAGAGGGCCTCATCATAAAGTTCAATTTAAAGGCTGGGTGGGGATTCATCAGCAGTGACGAATTTAACAGGGACATCTTTGTCAACTGGTGGGATGTGGAGCCCGAGTTGGAGGAAGGCCTTCCCGACCGGAACCTGTATCCGGGAGTTCGTGTCACGTTCACCCGGCACCATGGTGAATGTGGCTGGTATGCCCTTGCATGTGTACCATGCTGGAAAGGACGCACCCCTGCAGGAAGTCCCTCGTGACCCGGCTGGGTCAGGGAAAAATGAGGAATACCCCAGGCGGGGTCCCCAGTACTAGGCGTAGTATTGGGACTAAATGTATATAATCACCCGTCAGGGTGCTGTTTGAGTGTTGCAGTTTGTTTTATTATGTTTTTAAAAAACAGAGTAGAGTAAAAAGACATTAGGGACGAGGACAGTGATCTACCTACAGTACAAACTTTCCATTATAAATAGGTCAGCACTTCTTAAAGTGCACCTTATTGGTTTTATAGTAACGTGTTAGGAGGGCGGTTGCAAACAACTTTAATATAATGGAACGCAACCGACCCTGGGGTCCGCGATGCAGCCAGGTGGACTGCTGCCGAACACTTTCCAGGTGAAAAGGAAAGCAACCAACTTAAATGATAAACCCTTCCGTGTAACTGCACACAGGAACGGGTATAGCGGTTCGCTCAATCTCCGTTAACAGCACGGGAGATGTGCGACCGGTAAACTATCTGTAGCCTGTTACTACACAAGGACTACTCTGGCGGCGCTAGGATGCATGTGTGACTACGCCGACGGTACACGTGCCTCCAGCCGGCGTGCTACCGGACTGAAGGGTACTGCTCCATGTGGCAGACAGGCGATAGCCGTGGATAGGACGTCTGCACACTGCTCGGGGTGTTAGGGGACCCCTTAAGCTGAGCCAGGCTGCAAGACGAAGCTACCTGCCTATTTCCACTAGCCTGCCTATGGGAACTAAGTGGAACACAGTTGTCCACACAATAGCATCACTTGCTCAATGATCAGAGCACGCCACCATGTTTGTGGGCGGACCTTTTAAAGACTAAGCCCAGCCCACCGATGCGCCATTGGTGACGCCACCCGTGGACTAATCAGGTGGTGTCAGGTCACCGGTTCAGGTGGTTGCCAAACCACCAATCGCGATCCGCCAGGTCACGGGCATGCTCAGTGCGGCAAATCCTGGACTAAGACTCTAAAAGCAGTCTCCCTCCGCAACTTATGCTCAACATTGCTAGACACAAACACCCAAGAAACAATCTGTACATCTAGTGGACCAGGTATGCACTGGGGCTGATGACGATGCTGAGTAGCTTCAGGCCCAGCTGGACCAGAATGGGAGACCACAGAAGGCTCTAGACCCATTTCAAATCCAGCAAGAGCCTGACACCTAACAGTAATGACCATTACCTCAGAACAAAAACCCATTTGGCATGGCCGAAGACAAGATCAAGGATTAGATCACCTGCTGCCATGCTCAGGGCCTACGTTGAGGGTTTGTGGATGGGTACCTCATGCTGCTACTGGTGCAGGAACTCATGATAAAATTTTTATATGAAAAGTGCTCTTATAATGCTTTACAATATAACTGTTAGGCACCCGGCAGTTGCTGGATCTGAAATGGGTTCAGAATTATCTGTGGATCCAGTGGTCTCCAATTCAGGCTCAGCCAAGGCTGATTTTGCACAGCACCGCCATCGGTCCCAACGCCTAGCTAGTGCACGACATGTGCAATCTGTATCTTGGGTGTTTGTGCCTAGCACTATGAAGTATAGGTTGCGGAGGGAGTCAGGGATCCGGCAGCCTAAGTCCAAGATGCATCACACTGAGCATGCCCGTGACATGGCGGACCATGATTGGTGGTTCAGGAACCTACTGATCCAGTGACCTGGCACCGCCTGATTGGTCACAAGTGATGTCACCAATGGTGCGACAGTGGGGCAGTGCTTAGTCTTTAAAAGGCCCGCCCACAAACATGGCGGCGCGCTCAGATCATAGAGCATGATCCTGGTGTGTGGATGTCTGTGCCCCACGTGTTGTTTCTGCTAGGCAGGTTAGCTCCATAGATGCAGGCTAGTGAAAGTAGGCAGGTAGCTTCGCCTTGCAGACTGGCTCTGTCAGTGGGGGTCGCCTTACACCCCGAGCAGCCTCCAGGACCACGTGGAGAAACACTCCTCTGTCCGGTAGCACACTGGCAGAGGGCACGTACCCGTCGGCGTGAGTCACACGCATCTTAGCACCAACTCCTACTGCGTAGCGCCTGTATCGAAGACAGGGCTACCGCATTTTTCCCGGTCGCATGTCTCCCTGCGGTTCTTGGAGATTGTGTGAACCGCTGAAACCCACTCCATGTGCTTTAACACGGAGTGGTTTTTCAGTTAAGTAGGTGCTATCCCGGTCACTCTTCTTCCGTGCAGTTAACAGAGATAGAGCGAACCGCTATACCCATTCCTGTGTGCAGGAACACGGAAGGGTTTAACATTTTAGTTTGTCGCTTTCCTTTCCACCCCGGAAGTGATCGGCAGCAGTCCTCCAGGCTGTTTTGCGGATCCCAGGGTCGGTTGTGTTCCATTTTATTAAAGTTGTTTGCAACCGCCCCCTTAACAGTAACATTTAAAGTGAAGTGCCTCCCAAAAAGGGAAGAAATGTTAGATTTTATAATGTTATATGTGGATGCATCTTAAAATTTGCATGTCATTTATAATCTGTTTTAGTCTGTTCCAGCGGGCGTGCTGTGTTTTACCAGGAGGGAATGTGGCGCCCCTGAGGGTTCGGTCGGCACAGAGGTACTGCACCTCAAACAGAGGTGTGGTGTCTCCCTTCTCTCAGGTAAGGAAGGAGTGCTGCACGGAACCCCAACACCTACAGTATATCCAACACTAGACTGCTCCAGGCCAGCAGGAGGGGCAAGACGCAATGTAGTTTTCAGCTGAGCCCTGCCCCTGGCTGGAGTGGGGGGAACCCAAAGGTAATGGGGAACCAGTAGTGGGTGTGGGTGGAGAAAGTAGTTTAGGGGAGCATCCATACAGTAGATATATAAAGGGAAGCAATCTTAGTTCAGAGACAGTACAGTTCAGGGAGTGAGGACAGTCAGTCCAGGAGAAGAGTCTCTTCAGGAGCTCTGCTCCACAAGCAGGGCCTAGTCTCGGAGGCCCAGGAGGGGAGCAGAGAGTAAGCTCCATTCTGCAAAGAAGGGATCCTAGGGGGTACGGCGAGTGCAGGTAGAACCCGTACACCCCGAACCTGCCAAGTGTCAGGAGGATCTAGGCCGCAAGAAGGGGACCGGCCCCTGGCCCAGTCATGCAGCTTCAAGCCTCGGCTGGAAAAACCGCAGGCTTCTGACTTCTATAGCCAGAAGCCAAAACCCCACTCCATTCCAAGTAAGGTCAAGCAGGTCTGAGCAACTCCGATGGACAGGGGGGACCTCATAGCACCCGAATAGGATTCACAGTGGGAAGAGCAGGGCAGGAGAGAGAAAGACCCAGCGTGAAGTCAGTCTAGAAAGGTAAACAAGGAAGTGAGGTTCTGCCAGGCACTCCCAAGTTGTCTGAGGAAGGACTGAACCCCTGTCCGGTGAACACAGTGCGACGTGGGAGGCTTGCACCAGTACAGTGCACCTGTGGACTGTCAAAGAACTGTGAGTAAATCTTGGATGACTGCACTGTACTGCCTGGGTCCCTTTCTTTCGCCGGCACCATTTCCCTCCCTGCACTACAATGCCCAGCGCGCCTCCATTCATTTACACTGCCCTGAGGCTTGCTCCACCTGTGGGGATCCGTTCCATCTCAGTGTACTGTCGCAGCGCAGGTGATCCTCACCAGGCACCACAGGTGGCGTCACGACAAATCCCCTATAAATACTCCCCTTATTGCACTGACCGCCCTGGGTCACGGACCGGGCCAGCCACCGTGATATCCCCTGCAAGCAGCCACAAGACCCAGCTGCCGAGCACCCCACGGCTCTGGGGGTGAGTCAGCAGCATGATTAAATGTTTCTTGATTCTTTTAATGGTTGGTAAAAATAAACAAACAATATTCTCAACTCGCCTCTCACCAGTACTAATGCCACTACTCCCTGCACGGTACTCTGCTGAATCGTTTCTACCTATCTCTTCTGTCTTTACTTCCGTTCCCAGTTTTTGGGCTTCAACTAAAATCATTGCATTATGTGAGGCCTACTATGTTCCCTTGAAGCCAAAGATTGCGTACAACTGAAAACAGAAGAGAAGACTGGAGCAACAGGGGGAAGCAGACCGGAGGAGGACTGAGTAGGAAGTGAGGGGCGAGGTAAGCATAATATTTTTTGACAGCTCTGTTCATACTGTCGGGGAAAAAGAGAATATATATATTTGTAACTTTTATACTTTTGTAACTTTTATACGCTTTTTTGCTTATGTACTAACCACCATTTTGTGTCATATAACAATAAGCTTTCCTTGCTACGTATTACTCAAATCGAAACTTAAACTAAGACAGTTCCAGTGTTGCCAAGACTTATTTCAGAGAAACGAAACAAGATTATAAGCTGACGGCTGCAATATCTGCCCAGAGACTGAGATAAGGAGATGTGGACCAATCAGGAGTGGCCAGACACTGGACTTTCATGGCTTACCCCGCCCCGGACAACCCCTTTCCCCTCCCCATTATGTAGTGTATTTAGTTTTGTGTATGTAGGAATAAACACAGAACATTGCTGAGAACGTTGTCTGTAGTAGTCTTTTGAGCATGCTCTGAGTTTGAACCAGCTTGTTGTCTGACTCATTCTTTGAATGGTTGACCCATGCTCATAGTTTGAATTTGGAGTGACTGGAGGACGAGTGGAATGTCATCACGACCCCCACAATACTTCTCTGTGGTGTGGGGAAATCTTCGAGCATAATAAAAAGCTTTTAGGAGCAATTGGATTTGTAACATATAAATTTAATGCATACTTAATTTCTCAGCCAAACTCAGGTGAATCTCGCAAATCGAATAGAATCTCTAAAATGTTCATATAATATCTATGCACTTACAAATTTATGGGCCTAAACTTCTAGCTCAGAGTTTTTCCTTTGTCTCTGACTTTTCTGAAGTCTTGGATTGGTGAAATCAAGGGTTCTCTTATTTTTCAATGTGAAAAGAAGCCTTCCATTAATTTTGTAGCAAAGTAAAAAAGATTTCAGCATGCTCAGCTGTCTGTCACTACACACTCCACCACTTACACTATTTGTTTTGCTATTAGACCCCCTGACACTTTTGCTTTTGTTTCCAGTCTGGAAGGTGGAGAGAAAAATAATGTTCTCAATTGTGAGTCAACGAGTGACAGTAAATCTCTCTAGACTGTTTACAGAACTTTTCAGTTCCTGGCTTCTTCCTTCTGAGCAGACTGTGACGTAACAACTGTGACTATAGGAGAGAATATAAGAACATTTGGATTGGATATTATACTCAGGAGTATCATCTAAACCTTGTGGTTTAGATCCTGATCACTATGAACTTTTCTTTGTTTCTGAGGACAGTTTTATTCTTTGATAATTACAAACTGATTGAATCAAATGTTACATTATACTATGGGTCCCTTGAGAGATTGGGTCCATTGGGGTTTGGTTCACCCCCTTTACAGAAATCTTCTGTACATAAGATCTAAATTAGTAACAATGGTCTTGAGAACAAACCCTTAAGGTACCGTCACACTTAGCGACGCTGCAACGATCCCAACAATGATACGACCTGTCAGGGATCGTTGCTGTGTCGCTATGTGGTCGCTGGTGAGCTGTCATACAGGCAGGCTCACCAACGATCAAGGGAGCAGCGACATCGTGGAAAGAATCGTTCCACGATGTCCTGCTCCTGGTTACGAGCCTGCTGAAGCAGGAGCAGGCTGGTAACTATCGTAAACATCGGGTTACTAGGGGCACACGCGCACCTAGTAACCTGCTGTTTATCATGGTTACCACTCTGCTACAGTGAGCGGGAGGTTACCGCTCACTTTAGCAGGCTCTTAACCATGATAAACAACGGGTTCCTAGGAGTGCGTGCACCCCTAGTAAGCTGATGTTTACCATAGTTACCAGCCTGATCGCTGCTCCCGCTGGTCACACACAGCGATGTGTGCTGACCAGCGGGAGAGCAACGACCAAAAAATGGTCCAGGACACTTTGCAGCGATCAGCGACCTCACAGCAGGGGCCTGATCGCTGCAAAGTATCACACATAGCGACATCGCTGGTGAGGTCGCTGTTGCGTCACCAAAACCGTGACACAGCAGCGATCTCGCTAGCGATCTCGCTATGTGAGACGGGGGCTTAAGACATTGGGGCAAGTCTTCTGATGAGCTGAAGGAGAAACCATCCGGCTTTATAAACAGAACGTTTCCACTTGTTTAGAAAAGGATTTATAAAACTATTAGGAATTTTAATAAAAAAAAGTAGTAATAAAAGTAGTAGTGGAAGAGGAAAAATAATATCACTACAACGCAACCAATAACTTTTCCAACTATAATATTCATTATATTGCCACGATCATTACTTCACTGCTACTTGTATGACTAGTGTTAATATTATATTCATATATTTTACTTAGTCATATATTTTAATACTATACTTAAAAAAAAAAACTTTAAGAATAATAACATTAAAAGTTTTAAAGCAATAAAACATTATAATGCATATAACATTTTATTATAAAAATAAATTTCATTTTCTTGCTGTTATTAGTTATGTCTTTACATTTAATTCTTTATAAGATTTCATTTTGTTATATTTCATTTGTAGTTTTTCTTCTATATCTTAATATTTTTAGCTATGTAGGTTTTAAACATTTCTTTGCGGTATATATAATTATTGCAAACCTAGTGTATTGAGAAAAAGTCTTATTTATGTGTTTTTCTTTTATTTCATTTCATTTTATATTTAGAGGTTTTTGCTTTTTCTTTTATACTTTTACTCCTATGTATATTTTAAACATGGCTTTACATGTCATTATTATAAAATAATGTAATTCTATCTTTAGATTTGTTATTTTACTTCACTTCATTTATTTTGTTTTTTTATATATATTTTTTACGTGTATGTATATTTTAAATGTTTTACAGGTCATTATTGTAAAACTAATATATTTAAGTCATTTATCTTTTTTTTTTTATATTTACTTTTTACATGTATTTTTTACACACCATCTCTCCTGCCCCTCTGATCATTGGATGCCCTAGAACCTGACGCCCTGCTGAGAGGTTGGAGACCCCCGCCCTGTCATAGTTTACATATGAGTGAAGGGAAGAATCACAGACAACCTGTCTGAGGCAAGTGTTAAACACAACTGAATTGAATACCTTTTGTATTAGCTGTGGTCAGAGAGTGCCAATAGTATCATGGTGAATAATTCGGGTCATTCTTTATTCTCTGAAGCTTGCATGACTATAGCAGAGATGTGCATAAATTCGTTTTAAGAGTGCACTGGATTCATTCTCTTATGGCATAAATTAGGATCCATTTTCAGGATGTGCTCCCGGGGAAGATTTGCCCACTTTTCAATAAGTTGGCGGAGTTGTCCAGAAATGGTGTAAAAATAAAAAAATAAAATAAAAAAAAGATGAATATCTCATAGTATAGTGTACAATAATGATACATTGTTTAGTAATAGATTAGTCATCCAAGAAATAATCTATATTACAATATATTACGCAACATAGGAAAAAGATGCCATCGAGCCTGTACATATATAAAGTAGCTTTTATTGGATCAAAGTAAGATTGTGAATTTCATAGAGTAGAGATTTATTCATTTTGCATCTTGTGTGGCTTGACTTCCAAATGTGAAAAAAAAAGCTAATTTCAAGTGAACTGAAACATTGACAGGTAATACATGAACTCACAATGATACATACAATGCTATTCTTATTATTATAAATTTATTTTACTTAATAATTTCTCCGAATAAATGATGCTTTTAAAAAAGACACAAAAATAATAATTAATTGTTCTTGCCAGTTAATAGAATAATCATTATTTTGAAGGAATTTCTAGAAGTTTAGCTGCTTAACTGAACAATGTTTTGTTGTTATTTTTTTCTACATCTTATAAGCGATGTAAAAGGTAATAAGTATTTGAGATTCTCAAGGAACTTGACTTTTTCAATGTGAAGATTTGTTTTTCTACTTTCAGTTCACAGTTTTAATTCAAGTTAGGAAAAAAAAAGTCTTGAAATGCAGGTACAGAAAGATCAATAGAACAATGAATGGAAAAAAAAAGACAGATTGTTCTCTCTGGTGCCTCTTTGGTGATTAGTCCTTCACTTTACACACCCCTGTCTTTCAACTAAGACATCTAACTGGTTGTTGAAAAAAAAAAAAACGAATATGTAAAACAAACCAATCAGTGGCCTCGGGCAGGGAGGATCACTACTCCAGAGAAGTATAAAGACAGCACTCCAAATCCGTTCAGCACCTGTTCTCAGAAGGACTTTGTGTGAACCTGCCGAATAAGAGTATGAACTCTTTTCATCTTCCAGCTCATCAGAGATCTACAAACCTTCATAAGATGGCAGTATATGGTGAAAACGTCACGATGTACCCCCAGCAGAACTTTCATTCAATGCCAAGGGTGGCCAACTATGGAATTGGAGACAATTCACCATCGACCAACTCTTATTTAGGTCTTAATAGGCCTGGATATCCTTATGGAAATAACCCAAACTTGCATATGCCGCCTTCTAATGGATTCTTGACAAATTCGTCTGGTTTCAGTGGTGCAGATCAAGGTTGGTTTTCCATAGCTTCTCAGGAGGAACTTATGAAGCTTGTAAGGCCTCAATATTCCTACTCCGCACTTATTGCAATGGCCATACAAAATGCTCCAGGAAAGAAGCTGACCCTGAGCCAAATATACCAGTATGTGGAGGACTATTTTACATTTTATAAGAAGAGCAAAGCAGGATGGCAAAATTCAATTCGACACAACTTGTCTTTGAATGACTGCTTTAAGAAAGTGCCAAGAGATGAGAATGACCCAGGTAATTATATAACTACATTCATTCTAATTAATTATATATTTTTAGTCGCAATAGTATTAGTATTTGCCAATAAGTTGCCCTTGGTTTTGTATTTTACAAACAAAAATACACAGTTATCAGAAAATTCTACTGTAAGTTTTTTTTTTTTGTTAGAATTTTTTTTTTTTAGAAGTGTATTGACTTTTAGATCCAACCTCAAATAAGAATTATTTTTAATAAAATAAATCTTCAGAATGTTTTTAAAAACTTTAGACTGGTTGAATGACTAGAATTTTCCCATAAATTTTTTCAACTGTTCTATTTACTGTATCAGTAAAAATCATTTAATTTTCATAGATTTTTTTTAAATAATTTGTACTTTAGATTTGCTATATTATAATGTATATGTTTATATTTCATTATATTACAATAATATTCATTTTTTTACAATGTTTAGGCAAAGGTAATTACTGGACTCTGGATCCTAACTGCAAGAAGATGTTTGACAACGGAAAATTTCGACAAACAAAAAAGCGCAGATCAGAATCCAACACCACTGATTCTGTTACGGTTAAGAGTGAAGAAGGTTGCCCAGCTGGAGAGAGGAAAGGTGGTGATACGCCATCTATGATGACTCCATCATCCCCAGTGGTGGAAGCCTCCTCAAAAGTTCTGAACAGCGCATCTCCCACAGGAAGCACCTCTGCTCCCTGTTTGAATACATTTTTCAGCAGTATGACCTCCTCCTTGGACTCTAGCTCATCGAACAGGCCGATGACTCTGGGGTTGGTGAATGAACTCTCCCAAAGAAACATCACTGGATTCAGCAGTTCCACCTCAGGCTCCATGATGGAACCATCTGCAGATTTACAGGACACACTTCACCTTAACAGAGGCCCGTATTACAATTCTTTCACCAGCTCCCAACCTTTTTTTTAAGCACTAACTGTAAATGAGAGTGTAGAGTTATCTGCCTTGTATATAGTGGTTTGATACATTACACATTGTATATATTTGAGAGAAGGGGAAACTTATTTACTGTTTTTATTTATGAGTTTTGATATCTTTATATATATATATATTATCCAATAGACTGTATGAGTTTTTCAATAAATCATATAAAAAAAAACTAGTTTTGAATTCAACTTTCTTACTGATTGAGATTGAAAAAGAATCGAAAACAAAAGGGGTTTAGTGAAAATAAGAAAAAGGGTTCCAGTTGAAGGGATTTTTATATTTTTTGCGATCTATTTATCTTGTAGCTATGTACCACTCTCTCTATAACCTATATTATATGTGTAGCGCTGGCGTCCCTGCCCTCTGCTAGGCAGGGACGCTGCTCCCCTCACCGCTCTGCTCCGTGCCCGGCGTCCTCTCCCCGCTCTGCTGTCAGCGCGCGCTCCTGCCCGGCGTCCTCTCCCCGCTCTGCTGTCAGCGCGCGCTCCGTCCCGGCGTCCTCCTCCTGCTCTGCTCTCGGCGCGCGCTCCTTCCCGGCCCCTGTGCTTAGGGCGCGCGCGCGCGCGCTCCCCTCCTCTTAAAGGGGCCGCGCGCGCCGCCCTAAAGAGTCCCCGGCCAATGGCCGGAGGACTTCATCATATAAAAGGCACCTCCTCCAAAATGGAGGTGCCCGAGCAATGTTGTTTGCACCTGTGTCTCACCTGTGCTTCAGCCCTCAGGTCCCGTTGCCAGTTACCTGCCAGTTACCTGCCTGATTCCTGCCAGTTACCTGCCTGATTCCTGCCTGAATACTTGTTACCTGTCTGCCAGTCTGAGGTCCGACGGTCTGCCTTACTACTCCTGTCAGTCTGTCTAAGGACCAGCCTGCCCGCTCACCTGGGAGCGCATATCAGCTACCTGCCTGCTTGCCTGAGGTCCGACGGTCTGCTTTACTACTCCGGTCAGTCTGTCTATGGACCAGCTTGCCCGCTCACCTGGGAGCGCTTCTCCGTTACCTGCCTGCTTGCCAGCCCGGAGGCTCCGTTGTCACGTGCTGTGACCACCAGCTATCTCAGAGACTCTTGCCCGCTCACCTGGGAGCGCATCTCCGTTACCTGCCTGCTTGCCAGCCCGGAGGTCCCGTTGTCACGTGCGGTGACCACCAGCTATTCCAGAGACTCTTGCCCGCTCACCTGGGAGCGCTTCTCCGTTACCTGCCTGCCTGCCAGCCCGGAGGCTCCGCCGTCACGTGCCGTGACCACCTGCTATTCCAGAGACTCTCGCTTGCTCACCTGGGAGCACCCATCTACCATCTGCCTGCTAGCCTACCCGGAGGCTCTGCCATCACAGGTCGTACCTACCCCTTACCCAGAGACTGCCCTGATCACTTGCCGTATCTCCCTGTCCGTTCACCCAGAGACTGCCCTGATCACTTGCCGTATCTTCCTGTCCATTCATCCAGAGACTGCCACCCGCTCCCTTACAAGGGCCGCCCCCTTGTATAGTAGCTCAGAGGTTCCGCCTCCCGGACCCGTTACAATATGTATCTAACCTCTCGCTCTTTATATATATCATTTCTATCTATAGTGGGAAATATATTTATTTGTTTCATACAATCGTATTTCATATCTATTTCTTTCATATCTAATAATTTCATATCTATATACTTCATATCTATCTATTCTATCACATATCTATGTATTTAATATCTATATATCTCATATCTATCCATCTATTTCATATCACATTACACCAAGGGCTCCCATATTTGTATAATTTTTGAAATGTATTTTAATTTAATTAAATGAATAAAAAAAGTTTATGAATTGTCAGTTTTCAAATTTCTGAAGATCAATGTTGGCTGAAATAGATTGTGGATGCCATGTCACATTGGAAGAGCTCCTGACATGCAAAAACAGCAGAAACTCCACCTCTCGAGGAATAGAAGTCTTTCCTGTTGCGAGTCTGGCACCCACGGCTGACACTATATCCCGTTGCCTTTCCTGTGACCCTGGCGTTATATGTATTTTGGCCAACAATGGTTACTAGTTGTTCACCCTTCTCAACCCACATTACAAGGAGAACTTTTTATCTCTCCTTCTTGAGTCGTAGAGGGCTAGTAAAATGGAGATATACCAGAAAGCCATAGTCGTACAATTAGTACAAAAATTTCCATAGCTGAATGTGGCTAGTTTTGCTTTTTGTTTTCTACAGCAAGGCCTGTAATGCAGTACTACCCCTTCCCCAACAGCTATCCCTACACTAAATCGTACTGCTAACAGTGGTATTGACTAGAATAGATGTAGCCTTGATAAGGACTGTTGGTTTTAGGTTTCTGCAGCAAGGCCTGTAATGCTAACTTTCCCTTCTGCAGCAACTCTCCCAACTCTGTTTCCGGGGTACAGTGTGGCAATCATCATGTCACCGGGTCTTATATAGGCCGGCCAATCACAGTAATGCCAGAAGCCAATATGGCTATGGCATTACCGTAATTGGCATGAAATCACCGCATGTTTAGTGGCTGAAAGACAGCAAAATATGTGGTGCGGGTACTTGAGCACTTGGGATACTCGATCGATTACCGAGCAGTGCCCGGCACACTCTCTCATCACTAGATATTATACCTTGGAGTAACATACGATTCTTGTGGTTTAGATCCTGATTACCATGAACTTTTCTTTGTTTGTGAGGACAGTTTTATGCTTTGATAATTATAAACTGATTGAATCAAAGGTTATATTATCTTATGGACCCATCGAGAGATTGGGTCCATCAGGGTTTTATCCCTTTTACAAAAATCTTCTACACATAAGATCTACATTAGTAACAAAAAAATTGATAACAAACCCAAAGACATGAGGGCAAGTCTTCTGATTAGGTGAAGGAGAAGCTGCCCTGTATTATAATCAGATCCTTTCCACTTGTGAAGAAAAAAGGATTTATAAAAATTAGCAATTTGATAATAAAAACAGTGATAATAAAAGTAGTAGTAGAAGAGGAAAAATAATATCACTACAATCCTACCAATAAGTTTTCCAACTATAATATTCATTAAATTGCCATGATCATTACGTCACTGCTACCTGTATGACTAGTGCTAATATTATATGTATTTATATATTTTAGTTTATCATATACTTTATTACTATAGGTAAAAAAAACTAAAGTTTATGAATAACAACATTAACAGTTATAGGGCAATAGAACATTATATTGCATATAACAATATTTTATCATAAAATTTAATTTCTTCAATGTTGTTGGTAATTTCTTTATATTTAACTAGCTATTGAACCCGTTCTACACCCGGGTGGCGAGCATTTTTATTGGTATATGGTCTCCCATGCTGGTATGTGCTGCCCCCCTCCTAGTATTTGTGCTGCCCCCATCCTGTCCCCACCATCATATACTGGTATGCATGGCACCCCTCACCCCCAATCCTGGTATGCGTGGCACCCCTCATCCTCATCCTGGTATGCGTAGCACCCCTCATCCCCATCATGGTACGCGTTGCACCCCTCACCCCCCCAATCCTGCTATGCGTGGCACCCCTCATCCCCCCAATCCTGGTATGTGTGGCACCCTTCACTCCCCCCAATCCTGGTATGTGTGGCACCCTTCACTCCCAATTCTGGTATGCGTGGCACCCCTCATCCCCCCAATCCCGGTATGCATGGCACCCCTCATCCCCCCAATCACGGTATGCGTGGCACCCCTCATCCCCCCAATTCTGTTATGTGTGGTACCCCTCACCCCATTCCTGGTATGTGTGGTACCCCTCACCCCAATCCTGGTATGTGTAGCCCCCGCATCCCTTTCACGCTGTAGACACATCCAAAAAAAATAAAACACTTATACTCACCTTTCTTCTCTGTGCTCCAGCGCTGCTGTGTCCTGTTCTGCCAGAGGCCGGGGAGGAGCACTGCGCCAGAGCACCACGCTGTCCGGCGCCATTTTGCTGAAGACACTGCAAATGTGTCTTCAGTAAAATGGCGCCGGATAGCGCTATGCGCATGCGCCGATCAGACGCCTCATTCCTGCCCCGGTCTCCGGCGAAGAGAGGCGCCGCGGCAACGCTCCTCCTGGTCAGGTAAGTATGGCGCCGGAGATCGCGGTATGCGTTCAGTGTCTACACATACCGCAATCTCCGGCGCCATACACCTCCTCTTATCTGTAATGGCTCCATGCATTCTTCTGTCTGGAGCCAGACTGCGTGTCACGCATGCGCAGTCTATAAAGGCTTCAGTCAGAGGGACGCATCCCCGGTTATATTATAGATTATTCTTAAGCTAATATATTTAATTCTTTAAAAGATTTCCTTTTTTGTTTCTTTTAGTTTTTCATCTCTTTTTTAAAATTTTTAGCTGCGTATGTTTTACACATTTCTTTGCGGTATATGTAATTATTGCAAACCTAGTGTATTAACCAAAGGTCTTATTTATTTCTGTGATTTTCTTTCATTTCATTTCATATTTGAAGATTTTTGCTTTTACATTTACACTTGTACTCATATGAATATTTTAAACGTCTTTACTTGTCATTTTTATAAACTAAATGCATTTCTATTTTTATATTTATTTTCATTTATATTTTTTATATATTTTTGTAGCATCGGCGTCTCTGCCCCCTGCCAGGCAGAGATGCCGTCCCCCTTACCGCCGCCGTCCTGCTCCGGCGCCTTCTGGCCTCCCTGCTGCTGCTGCTGGTGCACGCTGCTTCCCTGGTACTGTGCTTAGGGCGCTCGTGCGTGCGTGCGCTCCCTCCCACTTAAAGGGGTCACGAACGCCATCCTAAAAAGTTCCTCACCAATGGCCGGAGGCCTTTCTCAATAAAAGGCACCTCCTCCAATATGGATGTGCGCTTGCAAGGTTGTTGCTCAGTTATGCTAACTTTGCTTCAGTCCTCAGGTCCTCTGCTAGTCAGTCCTGTCCGCCAGTCTGTTCTTCAGTCCAGTCTGCCAGTCTGACTACTTTCCAGCCCGACAGTCTGCCTACAGTCCAGTCCGCCAGTCTGTCTATGGTCTCTGCCCGCCTGCTTACCTGGAAGCACCTGCCTGTCACCTGCCGTGCCTGCTTGCCTGCTTACCTGGAAGCACCTGCCTGTTACCTGTTGTGCCCGCCAGCTTGCCTACCTGGAGCACCTGTCTGGCTATCGGAGCCACTGGGAATCTAATTTCTCAGGCACTTGTGGAGCGGTATCAGATTCCTACCAAACGTCTGGCCGAACCATTGGCAGTCGCTTCCGTGGATGGGAGACTCCTTCGAGAAACCATCTTGCTCGTCACAGAGCCAGTAACCCTACAGGTGGGAATGCTGCACTCGGAGAGGATCTCCTTTCATGTACTATCTGGACTCTCTCACTCCCTATTGCTAGGTCTACCCTGGCTACAGAGACCTGAACCCGTCCTGAATTGGCAATCTGGCGAGGTGCTCCTTTTGGGGCTGGATTGCCATGAGACTTGCCTGGTTTCGGTTCGTCCAGCTCGACCTCAGTCTTCTCCGGATAATCTACCTGGTCTGCCGGCACCCTACTGGTCCTATGCAGACGTCTTTGACAAGAAGGAAGCTGAGACTCTACCACCCCATAGGCCGTATGATTGCCTAATCGACCTGGTACCCGGTGCATCTTCTCCACGCAGGCATATCTACCCCTTGTTGCTGGCTGGCTGAGACACGGGCAATGTCTGAGTACATTGAGGAGAATCTTGCTAGGGGATTCATTCAGAAATCTACTTCCCCGGCCCGAGCAGGATTCTTCTTTGTTAAAAAGAAAGATTGCCCACTACGACGGTGTATCGACTACAAGGGCCTAAACCAGATTACCATCAAGAATAAGGACCCCCTGCCTCTCATCTCGGAGTTTTTCGACAGCCTTAAAGGCGTGAGGATCTTCACCAAGCTCGATCTTCGTGGGGCGTACAATTTGGTCCGGATCTGCCAGGGAGACGAGTGGAAGACGGCATTCAACACCCGGGACGGTCACTATGAATACCGTGTGATGCCCTTTGGTCTCTGTAATGCTCCAGCCATCTTCCAGGAGCTGGTTAATGACATTTTCCGAGATCTCTAGTATTCTTGCGTAATGGTGTACCTGGACAATATCTTGGTCTTCTCTTCGGATCAGCCCACACACCGGAGGAATGTTCGTCAGGTTCTGCTAAGGCTCTGCAGAATAGTCTCTACACAAAATTTGAGAAATGTCTCTTCGAGAAGACTTCCCTTCCATTCCTGGGATATATTATCTCCGAGACCGGCCTTCGGATGGATCCCGAGGTTTCTGCCATCTTAAAATGGCCCCGAAGGGAGGGGTTGAAGGCAATTCAGCGATTCCTGGGCTTCGCAAATTATTACCGCCTCCCAACATCCCTCATTTCTCCTCCCAAACCGCTCCCATCTCCACACTCACCCGAAAGGGAGCAAATCCCAAGGAATGGACTTCCGAAGCAGAGGAGGCCTTTGTTTCCATAAAACAAGCCTTCTCCTCCGCCCCTGTGCTGCACCGTCCGGATTGCAACAAGCAGTTCTTCCTGGAGGTTGATGCTTTCTCCTCCGGAACCAGAGCGGTGCTCACCCAGAAGTCCCCGTCCGGAAGAATGGTAACATGCGCCTTCTTCTCTAAGCTCTTCTCCTCATCCGAGCGCAACTACTCCATAGGAGATCGTGAGCAGCTTGCCATCAAATTGGCGCTACCTGCTGGAAGGGGTTCTGCACCCGGTAATCATTTACACAGACCACAAAAATCTGGCCTATTTACAAAATGGCCAGAGACTCAATCCACGTCAGGCCCGGTGGTCTCTGTTCTTTGCCTGATTCTGCTTTACGCTACATTAACGCCCTGCGGACAAGAACATTAAAGCCGACACTATCACGCTCATTCCTGTCCTCCGACCAAGGATGTTGTAGATTTCGTCACGGCTTGTTCCTCCTGTGCCTGTAACAAAGTTCCCAGGCATCTTCCTGCTGTCAGTCTCCTGCCTTTATCCGTACCTTCTGCCCCATGGCAACACATAGCTATGGACTTTTTCACGGATCTCCCTGTTTCTGCTGGTTGTACTGTCATTTGGTTGGTCACGGACCGCTTTTCTAAAATGGCCCACTTCATCCCTCTGCCTGGTCTCCCATCCGCATCTGAGCTGGCTAAGGACTTCATCCATCACATCTTTTGTTTCCACGGCCTTCCCTCCACATTGTGTCTGATCTGGAGAGCTACATGTAAGCTGCTGGATATCACTCTGAATTTCTCCTGTGCTTATCATCCTCAGTCCAATGTTCAAGTGGAATGTATCAACCAGGTCCTTAGCAGCTTTCTCCGGTATTTCGTCAATGCTCACCATAACGATTGGGTTGAGCTCCTGCCCTGGGCAGAGTTCTCCTATAACAACCATGAGAATGAGTCTTCTTCCAAATCCCTGTTCTTTGTGGTCTACGGCCAACACCCCCGGATTCCATTTCCCGCTTCCGCTTCTATGGACAATCCTGCCACGGAGTCTCTGGTCAGCGAATGTTCTACTATTCGGGAGAACACTAGATCCACACTTCTTCTATCCTCTGAGCGGATGAAGAAACATGCTGATAAGAGACGCCTGGATCCTCCTCAATTCCGTCTGGGAGACAGGATCTGGCTCTCCTCCAAACATGTTCGGCTCAAAATACCATCGTATAAGTTGGGTCCGCGGTTCATCGGTCCGTTTGAGGTTCTCAAGCAAATCAATCCCGTGGCTAAAACTCCCGGCCACCTTACAGATTCCCAACTCCTTCCACGCATCTCTCCTCAAACCAGTTGTTCCTAATTCTTTTTCTGATGATCCAGGTACCACTCCAGCGCCAGTCTCCGCCGAAGACGTCTATGATGTAGAGAACATTTTGGCCACCAAAAGGATAAGAGGAAAAACCTTTTTTCTGGTGGAGTGGAAGGGGTTTGGCCCTGAGGAGAGGTCTTGGGAACCCAGGGAGAATATCCATGCCCCTCTTCTTCTTAAGGAATTTCTTGCTGGCCTAAAAAAGAGGGGGCGTAAAGCGGGGGGTACTGTAGCATCGGCGTCTCTGCCCCCTGCCAGGCAGAGACGTTGTCCTCCCTACCGCCGCGGTCCTGCTCCGGCGTCTTCTGGCCTCCCTGCTGCTGCACGCAGCTTCAATGGCACCGTGCTTAGGGCGCGCGCGCTCCCTCCCTCTTACAGGGGCCGTGCGCCGTCTGCTAGTCAGTCCTGTCCACCAGTCTGTTCTTCAGTCCAGTCCACCAATCGGACTACTTTCCAGCCCGACAGTCTGCCTACAGTCCAGTCCGCCAGTCTGTCTATGGGCTCTGCCTGCCTGCTTACCTGGAAGCACGTGCCTGCTACCTGCCATGCCTGCTTACCTGGAAGCACCTGCCTGTTACCTGCCTGTTACCTGCCGTGCCTGCCCGCATGCTTACCTGGAAGCACCTGCCTGTTACTTGCTGTGCCCACTTGCCTGCTTACCTGGAGGCACCTGCCTGTTACCTGTTGTGCCCGCTTGATTGCCTACCCGGAGCACTTGTCTGGCTATCAGCCGAATCAGCCTGCCTGACTACCTGGACCACCTGTCAGCCTGCCTGCCGTGCTCTTCCGCTGTACCGGTCAGTTCCTGTCTTCTGACCTGTGGGAGTCACCTGCTCTCATACAAGGTCGGTCCCAGAGTGGCACCAGGTCCCTCTGTTCGGTCCCTCCCTGGTTCAAGGAGTCGACTGAGCCGCCGTGCGACCTTGGTCAGGCCGAGTAGATACTTAGTCACGCCCCTCTGGTCCCTCCTTGCACCGCAGCACAGAGGTTCCACCACCCGGATCCGTAACAATTTTTATGTGAATGTATATTTTAAATATGTTTTTACGGGTCATTATTGTAAACCTAATGTATCTAAGTCATTTATTTTTTATCTTTATGTTTTTTGTTTTTTTATTGAATTTAATTTTATATTTATTTTTTAAACACCATCTTTCCTGCCCTCTGATCAGTGGATGCACTAGAATCTGACCCCCTGCAGAGTGGTTGGAGACCCCCATCCTGTCATAGTTTACATATGAGTGAAGGGAAGAATCACAGACAACCTGTCTGATGCAAGTGTTAAACACAACCAAATTAAATATCTTTTGTATTAGCAGTGGTCAGCATGTGCCAGTGGTATAAGGGTTGAAGATTTGTGTCATTCTTCTCATATGGGTGTGAATTTAGCTTTTTGCATGATCAATGGCTCTCAAAACTTTATTCACAGCTGCTGATACAGTAGCCTGAAGCTTGCAAGACTATAGCAGAGATGTGTATAAGTTTGTCTTAAGAGTACACTGGATTCATTCACTTTAATGGTATAAATTAGGATCCATTTTCAGGATGTGCTCCTGGGGAAGATTTGCCCACTTTTCAAAAAGTTGGCGCAGATGGTGTAAAAATTTTTAAAAAAAGTGTCAACTAAAAATTTGCAGCCTTTTCAACGGTTTTACACAAGAAATCTGCCAAAAACTGTATGGTGAATCAGGACAGAGCTTTTATGGGAAAATATTCCTTTAATATTTGATGGAGCATGCCATGATGATGTCAGATGCAAATGCTATGTGAATGATGCAGATTAAAATTGGCTTGCAGCCACAAAGGTGAATGGCAATTCCCTCCACATCATGCGGAAATCAGTTTCATCTGCTCTGGATATGATCATAACAACCCATAATAACCATGAGCAGCAGTCACCAGTCTCCTCTCCCAACCAGGACTGATTATGGTGCCCACCTCAAAATATTGGGCTATGTGCACACACTGAGTATTTCCGTTTCAATATTAAAAAAGCATCTGTGCAGGGCTGAGCGTACAAGTTTAAAGTGTAGTTGGGCCAATCATCCAGATGGCAGCTACCTTCACTTTATAGCCACCTTTAGGCTTGTTAGTGACGCGCCCCCTGGGCCGTGTGTGCACGCGTGTGGGTTACCCGGAGCCGGGTCTCTGGGGGTTGTAGTCTCCGTGGCGGCGACCCGGTCCCATGGCTCAGGGTGGTCAAACCAGTGGCAGTCTTTTATATGTTTTAGGTTAATGTCCGACTACGCCACCCGTGGATTGCGGTCAGGGTGTACCGTCGCTGCAAGGCAGACCGCTGAGGCTGGTGTTGTGTGCGCAGCAGAGGATGGGACAACTCCCCACGGGAGGAGTATAGCCTCAGGGCAGTGAGTGTGGATGATGGGAGTAATGGTGCACGTGTGAAGCAGGAACGACTCAGAGTCTTTGCAGTGCAGTTCACCGTCTTTACGGAAGATAAGGCAGACCCTCCCGGGAGTACTGGCTAGCATAAGAGGCCTGGTCAGTCTGTGAGCAAGCAGGAGTTCTCCTGGCCAGGTGGAGTTGTAGGCCGCCCCGTCTGTCTGCACTCTTCCTGGCTACCTTGCTGCAAGTGAGTGGAAGTAGCCCACGTCCCTGAGTATACCGTGTGGTGCTCACCGGCATGGCTGGTGACTTGGGGCCTTCTGATAGCCTCCGCTCCTCGATGTCGGTGCTGGTCCCTTGCTCGTGACTGAGCCTCCGGACTTCTATGGCCAGAGGACATGGAATCCCCTGCCGGCTGGTTTCTGCTGCTGGACTTAGAGATCCTCACAGCCTCGGACTCCATTGTCCGGTCGTAGTGTCTTCAGTCAGGACGAGCAATATCTGCTTCCAGTCCCTGGCACTCAGCTCCTGCTCCTACAGAGCTCCTAGCTGTTGCTTTCCCTGTGTCTGGAACTTCACTCTCCCTTCTCTGGAGCTTCACTACCCTGACCCCGCCCCAGATCCAGTTTATATTGGGCAGATTCCTCCCCTATCTGGTCTGGGACAGGAGGTGTTGCATGTTCAAGGGCTCCTGACCAGGGAACCTCCCACACGCTCTCAGACGTGATATTTCTATCACTGTGGCAATCAGACCCCTGGGGTGCCACTTTAGCATTATCACTCTGGCTTATCTTCTTATGGAAGAAGAAAATAGAATTGTCTGCAGAAACCTTACAAAGCGGGAAAAACACTAGGGCATATGTGGCGCCCCTGAGGGTTCGGTCGCCACAGAGGTATTGCATCTCACCCAGAGGTGCGGTATCTCCCTCTCAGGTAAGAAAGGAGTATGGCTCGGGACCATAACACTACATCCACTACACCACATTTCCGGGGGACAGGGCGAGAATGCTCCTAACTGAGAGCACAAGTGTCCCTGATCCCTGGCTGGAGTGGGGAGGAACCACTTAGAGAGGGGGAACTAAGTAGTGGATGGGTGGAGGATGTAGATCCTGGGCGCACTGAGTAGGAGCATATAAAGAGGGGCGCCATCTTAGAGAGAGCTCTGCTCCACAGGCAGGCCCAGACAGGAGGCCTGAGCCTGAGGAGGAGAAGGAGCAGGAACTGCTCCAGGAGGAAGAAGTGAAGGGACCCCAGGGGTACGGGCCGTGCAGCAAGCCACCCGTACACCCGCCGCTGCCAGGAGGTAGGGGGGGGTCAGGCCAAAGAAGGGGAACCGGGTCCCCCAGCCAGCAGAGACTACAGGGCTCAACTGGGAACTGGAGGCTGCAGCACTTCAAGTACAGCAGGCCGTCCACACCAGCCACTAGGAAGGTAGCCACATAGGGCCAGGGGACGGAACACACGTCGCCCGCCAAGGCCAGAGGATACTGGACAGAGGTGCCGCTAGGTGTGAGGTACAAGGAGAGAGGCCAGAGAGAGGACACACTGAAGGGGGTCCTGATAAGTACTCCGGAGCTGCCTGGGAGTCGACCAAGCCCCTTACTGAGTGAGCACAGGACACCGTGAGCTTTTACACTGGCCCTGTTACTGGAACTGCTTAAACCGTGAGTAAAGACCCTGGGACTGCACTGCAAAGACTCCGTGTTATTACCAATACCCTGCACTGCTACCATCATCATCTTTACACGCTGCCCTGAAGCTACACTCCTCCTGTGGGGAGTCGCATCACCTTGCTGCACATACCACCAGCTTCAGTGGACTGCCCCGCAGCGGCGGTTACCAATAACCACAATCCACAGGTGGCGTAGTCGGACATTAATATTAGTGCACATAGACTACCCTTCTGGTTTGACCGCCCTGGGTCACGGACCAGGTCGCTGCCACGGTGACTACAACCCCCTGCATCTAACAGGCCCGGCGTCGGGTACCCCACGGCCCAGGGGGCGCGTCACAAACAGCAGTTAATTTAAAGGTTATCACTAGTGATGAGCGAAAGTGCTCGCCACTGGATCGGTACTCGCCCGAGCATCACAGTGCTCGACGAGCTCGGCGAGTAGTTCCGGGTTGCTCAGGCGGGAACTCGGGGTCCCCGCCCTGCATGTTTGGCGCTCTTTAGAGAGCCAATGAACATGCAGAGATTGCCTGCCATGCGCTGTAATGCCGCAGCCATGTTGGTTGTGGGCATTAGAGTGATTGGCTGGCCGCACAGCTTCATCAGGTGTATATAAGACGGGGCGCCGCCATGCTCGTCACAGTCTACAGTCTACCAGGCAGAGTAGGGAGAGCTGCTGCTGCGTCAGGGAGAGATTTGCTTCTTCATAGTTATTATAGGTATTCCACAACATACACATGTGGTCAAAATTGTTGGTACCCCTCGTTTAATGAAAGAAAAAACCAAAATGGTCACAGAAATAACTTGAATCTGACAAAAGTAATAAATTAAAAACCTATGAAAATGAACAAATGAAAGTCAGACATTGCTTTTCAACCCTGCTTCCACAGAAATTAAAAAAAAATTTAACTCATGAAATTGGGCAGAATAGAAATGATGGTACTCTTAACTTAATATTTTGTTGAACAACCTTTTGAGGCAATCACTGCAATCAAACGATTCCTGTAACTATCAGTGAGACTTCTGCACCTCTCGACAGGTATTTTGGCCCACTCCTCATGAGCAAACTGCTCCAGTTGTCTCGTGTTTGAACGTTGCCTTTTCCAGACGGCATGTTTTAGCTCTTTCCAAAGATGCTCAATAGGATTTAGGTTAGGGCTCATAGAAGGCCACTTCAGAATAGTCCAATGTTTTCCTCTTAGCGAGGGGTACCAACAATTTTGACCACGTGTGTATATACAGGGTGGGCCATTTATATTTGTGGCACATTAGTACATGGGAGGGGGAAAACTTTTCCAGATGGGTGGTGACCATGGCAGACAATTTGAAGTCGGCAATTTTGGATCCAACTTTATTTTTTTCAATGGGAAGAGGGTCATGTGACACATCAAACTTATTGAGAATTTCATAATAAAAACAACAGTGTGCTTGGTTTTCACGTAACTTTATTCTTTCATGATTTTTACAAGCTTATGACCACTTATAAAATGTGTTCAAAGTTCTGCCCATTGTGTTGGATTGTCAATGCAACACTCTTCTCCCACTCTTGACACACTGATAGTAACACCGTAGAAGAAACGCTGGCACAGGCTTCTAGCATCCGTTGTTTTAGATGCTGCACATCTCTTATCTTGATGGTATGGTGTGGTATATGGGGTACAAAGATAGTGGGGTCATTCTTCATCAATGGAAACCTCAATGCCACTGGATATCTGAAATTGCTACATGATGATGTGTTGCCCTCTTTATGCACTGAAGATGGCACGTTCCCTGAGTTTTTCCAAAAAGATGGTGTACCACCACATTATGAGTGTCGGGTCCGAGCATTCCTACATGAACAGTTTCCTGGAAAGTGGATTAATCAACGTGGTCCAGTTGAATGGCTACCAAGGTCTCCTGATCTCCCAAGGTCTCCTGAAATAACAGTCCTTCTGAGCACTAATCCAGCTGCATTTATTGAGTGGTGATAGCAGGAGTTAGGCAGGCAGTGTATGTGGCAGACTGTAGTGCATGATACTGCACAAGAGGGTCCATTAAACATCCTATCAGTATAGGTATTCCGCTATATATATATATACACACACATATACATACACACACATATACAGTACAGGCCAAAAGTTTGGACACACCTTCTCATTTAAAGATTTTTCTGTATTTTCATGACAATGAAAATTGTATATTCACACTATTTGACCAAGAAGGAGAGTGATGGGGTGCTACGCCAGAAACCTGGCCTCCACAGTCACCAGACCTGAACCCAATCGAGATGGTTTGGGGTGAGCAGGACCGCAGAGTGAAGGCAAAAGGGCCAACAAGTGCTAAGCATCTCTGGGAACTCCTTCAAGATTGTTGGAAGACCATTTCCGGTGACTACCTCTTGAAGCTCATCAAGAGAATGCCAAGAATGTGCAAAGCAGTCATCAAAGCAAAAGGTGGCTACTTTGAAGAACCTAGAATATAAGACATTTTCAGTTGTTTCACACTTTTTTGTTAAGTATATAATTCCACATGTGTTAATTCATAGTTTTGATGCCTTCAGTGTGAATGTACAATTTTCAAAGTAATGAAAATACAGAAAAATCTTTAAATGAGAAGGTGTGTCCAAACTTTTGGTCTTTACTGTATATATATCTATCTATCTATCTATATACCTATATATCTATATCTATATCTATATATATACACTGTATATATACACACCGTATTTTTTGGAAAATGGAAAAAACATTAAGCAAAAAATGTGGTCTCGATGCACTGTTAAGGGGGAGGGGGTCTGCTGCTGACAGTGGTATAGAAGTAATGTTTCCCAATTCAGATAATATCCCCCATCCTGGTATATATGCCCCCCCTTCCTATTCTACGTGGCCCCCAACCCCATCCTGGTATGCATGGCACCCCTCCATCCTGGTATGCATGGAACTCCTTATCCCCAATCCTGGTATGCATCGCACCCCTCATCCCTATCCTGGCATGCATGGCACCCCTCATCCCTATCCTGATATGCATGGCCCCTTCATCCCTTTCCTGGTATGCATGGCCTCCTCATCCTTATCCTGGTATGCATGGTACCCCCTCATCCCTATCCTGGTATGCATGGCACAGCAATCCCCATCCTGGTATGCATGGTACCCCCTCATCCCTATCCTGGTATGCATGGCACCCCTCATTCCTATCCTGGTATGCATGACATCCCTCATCCTGGTATGCATGGCCCCCTCATCCTTATCCTAGTATGCATGGCACCCCTCATCCTTATTCTAGTATGCATGGCCCCCTCATCCTTATTCTAGTATGCATGGCCCCCTCATCCTTATCCTGGTATGTATGGCCCCCTTCATCCTTATCCTGGTATGCATGGCCACCTTATCCGTATACTGGTATGTGTGATCCCCCTCATCCTTATCCTGGTATGTATGATCCCCCTCATGCATACCAGGCACCCCTCATCCCTATCCTGGTATGCATGGCACCCCTCATCCCTATCCTGGTATGCATACACCTAAGTGGGCCGAACCCCAGGGTCCAGGAACAGTGTCTGCGGGTGACAGCACTGCTTGTTCTGCTGTTGTGCATGCATGCCAATCCCCTGTCCATGGCGCATGTCAAGATGCCTCCCACCCTGCACCTGTCGTTGAACACTCTCCACTAGCACCATCAGCAAGCACATCCACATCCTTGTCCCAGCGCAGCATTCAGTTGTCCCTACCCCAGTCATTGGAACGCAAGGACAAATACACAGTCAACACCCCACAGGCCACACTACTAAATTCACACATTTCTCGAATGCTTGCGCTTGAAATGTTGCCTTTTAGGCTCGGGGAGATGGAAGCTTTCTGCAACCTGATGGAGGCAGCCGTCCCTCTGTACTCGGTCCCCAGTCGCCACTATTTCTCCCGGTGTGCCTCGCTGACGGCACACTGGGTTAATATAGTGGAAGTTGGGACCCAGTTGGACTTTGAGATGGAACACGCCCTCCTGACGCCAAGGATTGAGGGCCCTGGGTCAGTCAGGGTTGCCCCCACATTCCACAGCTCCTGCACCTCCTCCTCTTCAGCTTCTATCTCTGAAATGACCATATCAGTCGCAAGCTGGAAGCACTGCAGTACTGCCTCGGCCAAGCGGCAACAGGTTGTGCTGAAGCTAATATGCTTAGGTTACAAACCGCACAGCACTGAAGAGTTGTGGACAGCTCTGAAAGAGCAGGCAGATCTGTGGCTGACACCGCTGACCATATAGCCTGGCATGGTCATGTGTGACAATGGCCAGAACGTGGTGGCGGCTCTGAGGCGAGGGGAGTTCTTTGGCTAATTGGATCCACTTCAATACGTCTTGTTTTTAACAGTGGGACTTTGTGGGGACTTCTTGCTAAGAGATTAGTTTCACACAGGCATCTAACTGTCACAGTACTCACAGCTAACTTGAGACCGACTTTGATCATCCTGGAGCTGATCACTGGCTGAGCCTTTGCCATTCTGGCTATTCTTCGATTCATTCGAATGGTAGTGTTCCATTTTCTTCCATGTCTCAATGGTTTTGCTTTGCATTTTAAAGCACTGGAGATCATTTTAGCTGAACAGCCTATCATTTTCTGCACTTCTTTATAAGTTTTACCCTCTCCATTCAACTTTTTAATAAAAGTAAGCAGTTCTTCTGAACAATGTATTGAATGACCCATATTTCTCAGGCTTTCAAGGAGAAATGCATGTACAACATGTGCTGGCTTCACCCTAAAATAAGGGTCACCTGATTCACACCTGTTTCTTCACAGAATGATTACCCTCACTAATTGAACTCCACACTGCTATTATACACACCCCCTTTCAATTAATTATTTAAATACACAGCCTCAAAAACAAGCAGATCATGAATGCGGAGTCAGGTGGCTTCCTTAGAATCTACTGCACTAACTGGTAAATTCTTTGACATGTGGTAATATAATTTATACCAAGAACAGTGAATAATCTGGTTAGTCATACTGGACTGCTATTATTTTGAACACTACTGTATATTAGACGTTGATTGACTTATATTGTACCAGGTAATGACTTTAAAAAAGTAAGATTCAGTATCAAATTATTCTAATGAGTAACTTATATTAGTGTATATTAATGATATATTGTTTAATAATATATTAGTCATCCAAGAAGTAATCTATATTATATTATACAAGATAGAGGAGGTGAGATGAGGGAGACACACCAGGTACAACAGAGTCAGGGGTACATTGTCAAAGGCCTGCGCCAATTTCATGACACCCTCCCAGCATCCATGCCCTCATGACTGGGTATTTGTTAAAGATGGTCAAGCAATACCTGGCTGACCAAACCAGCGTACTCCCTAATTTCTCTACGACCTTCTGCTAATGGGTCTCAAAGGTAGATACTTGGCATCAGCTGTCCCTCTATGCCTTTGAGGTCTTGTGTGGCCCAGCTGCTAGCGTCTTGTCTGAGTGGATTTTTAATGCAACATGAGGTTCATAACATACGGGCAATTTCGCCTGTCAATGGAAAGTGCTGACAGGTTCCCACTGATCATGAACAAAGCCTCGTTTAGACCCGACTTTTACACACCACCAGATGACAGCAGTAAATAAAGTGTTTTTAATGTTCTATATTTGAATGAGGCCCTCCATTTGTTTCCTTCTAGGGTCTATGGATGAACCTACTTATAATTTTCTTCTGACTTGGCACTTTGTGAAAAGCCTTTATGAGTGTAGGAGTACCCCAACTTCCTCTCAGTTTCCATATTAAATTTCCCAGAGGAGCATTGCACGGCCTCTGTAAGCCTCCTTAACGTGGCATGTCATTCTAATAATAATCTTTATTTTTATATAGCCAACATATTCTGCAGTGCTTTACATACATTATCATAACTGTCCCCATTGTGAGTAACAATCTAGACTCCCTATCAGTATGTCTTTGGAGTGTGGGAGAAAACCGGAGAACCCAGAAGAAACCCACACAAACACGGGGAGAACATACAAACTCCAGGCAGATATTGTCCTTGGTGGGATTTTAACCCATGACCCCAGTGCTGCAAGGCTGCAGTGCTAACCACTGAGCCACCGTGCTACCCCTACTCTCTATAAGGGAAACATTACTCTTTAAACACCAGATATATTTTGTGACTTTAAAATACGCAACCAATCACCAGATGTAGGCAAAAATGGGTGTTTTCAGCCTCCATCTGGCCGGCATACGCTTGTGGAACTCTTTAGAAAAGTGCACTTTCCAATACAGGGGGACTCTGCAAAGAGACGTATACCAGAGAGATTAAAATAATAATCACTACAGCTGTGGATGATTTCCCTGAGTGTGATTTGAGGTCACTTTTTGAGTCTTTCTGCTGTTTTGGAAGCTTAGGGGCTCTGTAAAGAGCGCCAACAAAATTCTTCAGGAAACTGTGATCCTTCTATTCTGAAACCTGCCTTGTGCCTTAACATAAGTGAATGACCACTTATAGGGTATTGCCGTACTTTGCAGAAATAACGTAATAATTTATGGGTTATATTTTTTCTTTATAACACTGGTAAAGATTTAGCATTTTGATCTGAAATTACTTATTTTAACAAATGTAATTTTTCATTTTCACAAAGCCCAAAAGGTAAATAAATTTGTGAAACTTCCAAAATACATCAATTCCTTGAGGGGTGTAGTTTTAAAAAAAATGGGGTCAGTTTTGGAGGGTTTTCCCTTTCTGGCACTTTGGGGGCTCTGCAAGTGGCACCCACAAATTATTGCTGCTTATTTGTGCTCCAAATGCAAATTAGCTATTTTTACCTTTTGAACCCCTCCGTGAGTATAAATAGTGGTTTCTGACCACATATAGCATATTGCCGCATTCAGAAGAAATTGCTTTATTAATGTTGAGTCCGCTTCCTCATATTATTACGTGTGAAAATGAAATATTTGGGTCTAAAAAATATTTTCTTGGAAAAAAAATATTTAATTTCTACAACCCAGCATTATAAAATTCTGTGAAGCACCTGTGGGCTCAAAATACTCACACCTCTACATAAATTTATTAAGGATTTTAATTTCCAAAATGTGGTCACTTTTAAGGGTTGTCTTTTTATAGGATAGTGCTGTGGTCCTAGAAACTTTTATTACTGAAAAAGAGATAATGGAAGCAGCCAGAGGTATGGCATGAAGGAAGTCTCCGGGTCCAGAAAGAGGGAAATCTATCTAAGATATTTAGACCAACTGGCCCCTCATCTTCGTAAAGTATATAATTTCTTACTGGTACAAGGCTTTCTACCCAAATCTTTCTATGATGCCAATATTGTGGTAATACTAAATCCGGATAAGTCTCCCGAAGATTGTGCATCCTATAGCCCCATATTCCTATAAAATTTAGATTATAAAATATTGACCAAAATTATAGAGAATAGATTAAATAAAGTAATTCACATCATTATTCATCCAGACCACGGCAGACTTATTCCGGCATTGGGCAACATACGATAATTTAAGGAGAGTTCAGGTAATTGCACATTTGGGTTGGAAAGGACTAGAAGATTGGGCCTTGACATTTCTGGATGCTGCTAACACATTTTACTTAGTTTTGTGGCCTACCTTTAGAAGGGCATTCTACGATTTGGGTTTGGACCCAGTTGCAGGCTGGACAGGAGCATACATAGAGACAGACACTGAGCAGGAGGCCTTATACCCACTCCCTGGGGAGAAGTCCAAAAGTGCGCCCTTCACCTGTAGTACCCTGGACCGTACCTAACAGCTGTACCAGTAAAAGGTAATGAAGCAAACCCCCCCTGTCTCTGTCAGTTACTCCTGCTGCGCCATCGTTCTCTCCCTGCACCACAACCTGCATCGTTTACACTGCCCTGAGGCCCGCTCCACCTGTGGGGAGCCGTACTTTCTCAAGCTGCCCTAACATCTGCCTCAGAGGACTGTTGCAGCGCTGGTGATCCTCACCAGACACCATAGGTGGCGTCACGAACTTTTATAGACATTTTGTTTTCCACTTTTTGTACTGACCGCCCTGGGTCACAGACTGGGCCAGCCACCGTGATTAGAGTTGAGCCACCCCCATAGTGTTCGGGTTCGGTTCGTCGAACACCGGTATGTTCGCCGAACTGTTCGTCGAACACCATTAAAACCAATGGCAGGCAAACAAAAACACATAGAAACACCTAGAAAACACCTTCAAAGGTGTCCAAAAGCTGACAAACTGCTCAGAAGACACAACTAACACATGGAAAAGTGACAAGTACATATAGTCATGCGAAAATAAAAGAGGTGGAGGAATAATAGGTGGGGGAGACACAGATGTAGGCATGTCATGCCCTTCTAAAACCAAGAAAGGCTGGAGTAAAAATCTAAAATCCGCCTACCAACACCCAGACGTTGTGACAAGAAAATTAAAAAAAGAAATATCTTTAGGTAGAATGGTGGTTCCATTCAGAACCCTTTCCTTACAAGATGTAGTGGTATCCCCATTGGGAGTCGTGCCAAAAAAGGAACCCAATACATTCGGACTAATCCACCATTTGTCATATCCAAGGGACAGGTCAGTAAACGACAACATCGACGCGGAACCAAGTACAGTAGTATATACTGTACATCCTTTGACAAGGCAATCAGGCGGGTGAAGAAGTTGGGAAGTGGCACCCTAATGGCCAAAACAGACATTGAGGGGGCGCCTATTGTGCTGCTTCTGGGAAGGAGCATACTATATAGATCCCTGTTTGCCCATGGGGTGCTCCAGATCCTGCTCACCATTTGAGGTGTTTAGTTTCTTCCTTGAATGGGTTGTCATGGATGTTTTCTAAGGGGCCACAGATTATACATTACCTCGACAACTTCTTATGCCTGGGCCCAAAAGATTTTCCACAGTGTGAATACACGCGGTAGTCCACCTGTGAGAAGGAGAGAGCTGGAGGGAGAGCGGACACCACAGAGCCGAGGGGTTAGATGGAGAATGGAAGAAGGAAAGAGGGCGAGAGAGGTAAGCGAGTACGGTGGAAAGCCGACCTGAGCTTCCCCACGTTCCTGCTGGACGGGGAACAGCCCTTGGAAGAGAAGCCGCTTGCGCATCCCTTTGAGGTTACGGGTGCGAGCGGGCAGAGGGACTACGCTGGAGAGGCCAGCCACCGTGATATCCCCCAGCTGCAAGATAGAAGGCCCGGCTGCCGAGTACCCCACGGCCCTGGGGGCGAGTCACACACATTGAGTATTTCCCTTTCAATCCCTTCTTGGATCCTGAAAGACAAAAAAAGAAGCACACAAACATGTAACGATAAACTGCAAACAATTGTATTGTGCAAATTTATGAATGGATTAGTCCACAACAATAGGATATAGTTTGAGCTCCAATTGGAAACCCATCTTTGGATTGGGTAAGCTGCAACTTATAAACACTTCCACCAACCCAAAATGATCCAAATGTTAAGTGTTCTAAGTTGCAATATATGGCATAACAGAAGTGCAGCGAGTAGATATGGTTGGTCTGGTTTCCTTGTCAGACGCTGGTTCCAAAGGTGTTCTGGTTCTGGCTCATAGGTGTTGTTGGTACCAATTGAACAAAAATTCTCATATAGGAAACTTGGAGGCGACAGCCAAATATTGTCGCTAAGCCCAGATGCGGCTTTAAGTCTTGTTCCTCAGTCATCTGGGTTTATGTCAGTGGAGATGTGATGCCACCCAGGAGTAGAAAGACTTCTGATGCACTCTATTCTATTACAGACAAATGTAGAATTGTTTAGTTTAGTTGTATATGTAACCAAGCACTACTCTACTATCTATGCAGAATGTAAATTAATCAATTGGAATGTCCATTTCATCTTATATAACTTCTTCTACAGCTATGGCCTCTGTAGATGCATCAGAGAAAATGTGGACTTCCTTCATGATGGCTCCTAAAATGTACTTTAAGGCATAACAAGGTGGAACTTGAACGAAGTCTGAAAGTTTGAGACCATTTCAGCCAACGTACGGTTATCTATAACTTCCTTGTAGACACCATTGTCCTTGTTCTATGTGAACCTAAAGTAGTTCTACTGTCTTCACTCACAATAAAACACTTGCTAGATGTCAGCCATGATTGCAACAGGTTCTTGTTTGAAGCAAATCCATACTATCATATGGTCATTTAAAGGCGTAGTGAGGATTAGGTTATTGAGAGAGATGTCTTCATACTGAGCAGAGCAGTCAAACGCCACTCTAATTTGGTTAGATTTGCAAGTGTGGTAGACACCAAAGGATGGAAGGTGCAGCATTCTTCTCCTCCCTTTACTGGTGGTGCATGCTCTACATGAATTCTGTCTAAGATATTCTGCATGAAGAACAGGATTTTTCATCTCTGGTGTTTAAAGATGAAAACCTTGCAGTTGCTTGCTGCAGGTTGTTTGGCAACTTTGTTCTTACATAACGAAAGGATAAAGGTGCTACCCAGCTGTTGAATTCACTAGGAGGAGGATTTCCTCTTACATATCTTCTATAAAAAATGTATTCTCTTTTGCAGATGCCAACTTGTTGTCTTCACTAGAGATGAGCGTTGTTCTACTCGAACTGTTCGCCAATCTCAAATTCCAGCTGTTTTGGGCGGTGTTCGAGCCGGTCGGCGAACACGAACAATTTGAGAAAAATTAGGCTGTTCGAGGTTATGTTCGATAACTGTTCGTGCACCAAAATCATAACTGGATTTTTTCTCAGTAATGATGAAAATTAATGTTAATACGCAGTTTGAGTGTACAGCGGGGCGGGGGGAGGGGCAGGGGATGGATCTCTGCAGGAACAATGAAGATCTCCATTTTTTTTTCTCTTTCCCGCATTTGCAGTGGGGAGGTGCAATCTGTCAGCCTATCAGCAGCGCACACACGGAGCGAAGTGCTTTTTTTCACACAAGCAAGGGCATGTGTGATTGGCAGTGTATGTCACATGTCCTTGCCCTATAAGACCAAGCCATTTTCCCCGTCGCCACCATTTTCTCACTGCTGCAGCTGCGTGTTAGACGGCACCGCTGTTGCTGTGTGCGCTATTCCTTGTTAATTTCAAGCCAATTTTCGCACAAATATACAGATAGCTTGGGAGTAGGGATAGTTGTGATTGCAGTCCTTTTAAGGACTAGGTTACAGCATTTCCTATGACTTTTATCAGGCAGGTCTGTGCTCTTAAATAGATAGATTGTGGGAGTAAAGACTAATTGTAATTGGAGTCCTTTTCAGGACTAGGTTACATCAGTTCCTATCAGTTTTTGCCAGGCAGGTCTGTGCCAGTGCTGTGCAAGTTTTTTTCACAGCATTTGGCTGAATCTAGCAAAGCTAATCCTTTTTGGCCTATTGCAGAGTGTGTTAGTCAGTGGAGTAGCCTATCTGTGTTGCAAGATACACCACCTGTGTATAGAATACCAATTTTTTTACTGCACCTAGTGAAGTAAAATCTTTTGGGCATAGCATCATTCTATTAGTCCATCTATACTGACCTCCATCAGGTTGCAAATTAAAAATAATTTTTTTCTGCATCTAACCCAGCCAATAGTTTTGGCCTAATACCACAGTTTGGCCACTCAGCTCTGCTCGGTTACCATCCATTGTTTTTTTGTGCAAACAACTCCAGAGTTGTGAATTAGTTAACCACCAAAATGAGTGGAAAAAGGCCTGCTGCTGGTGGAAAGGGGAATAGGCGTGTTGGGAAGGGGAAAAAAGGTTGTGTCCGTGGGGTAGGTGCAGAAGAAAGACCATCTTCCAGCCAAACTAAAATGTCGACTTCTTTTAGCGGACAATGTGATAAGATCCCTTTCTTACGGCCACGCCAATCGCTACAAATTCCAGATGAGGCACAAAAACAGCAGGTGCTTCAACGGATATCAAGTGCTCCTTTAAGTGGGCTCTCCTCTACATCAACTTCAACATCACAAATACTCCAGTCCTCAAAGGTGTCACCCCAATCGCACTTGCTTCCTCACAGCTCCCAAATCTCCAGCTGCCCGTCTGAGTATGAGGTAGAACAGATGGTTGAGTCTGCAGGGCTGTTTACTCATACTATAGCCTGGGAATCAGAGGTCGACTCCAGCGCTTCTGTGAATCCAGACGAGGAAATGATCTGCACTGATGCCCAGAATCTTTATGAGTCGGATCCAGGACCAGACGCAGAAGGTTCTGACCATAATGTAGACCCTCATTCCCAAACTAACTCCTGTTGGTGGAGACAATGAGGAAGACGATGATGAGACTCAAATACCTGATTGGAGCGACAACTTTAGCTTTTTGTCAGGGCAGGAACAGGTTGGCTCTGAGGAAGACGGGTGTGATAACGCACAGGGTGATGATGATGAGGTTGGAGATCCCACTTACTGTCAACCCACAGTCAGCCAAGAGATGAGGTCAGCAGAGGAGGTGGAGGAAGATGCTAGTGACGACGAGGTCAGGTTGCGCCTTCCTGGACAGACGTAGTACTGGAAGCACGTCAACAACTGCATCCTCAAACACAACTCTGCCTCTCACCACAAGTCGTGGTGGCTCTTCAGGTCGCATGGGTGCTAAGCCTTGCATAGCCTGGGCATTTTTTCAGATCGATAAAGATGACCCAACTCGTGTTATCTGTAACATTTGTCAGCAAAAGCTAAGTAGAGGCCAAAAGATACATAGTTTGAGTACTTCATGCATGAACCGGCACATGGACATGAAGCATAAGTTGCAGTGGGAAGCTCAGTGTGCTACAATGCGGGCTAGCCGGCCGGGCCAACCACCGTCTGCCATATCTTGTGCATCCGCGGCCTCATCATCCTCTGTGACTGGGGGGACAGCAGTCACACCTGTTTTGGGACGCAGACCTGCCACCTCTTTACCCGCAACAGCCAGCGTGATTGGTAGGTCATCATTTTCTTTGGAGGTGGTAACACCAGCTGGTGTTGAGCGCTGTCCGACATTGATAGCACCACCTTTGGATCAAGGCAACCTAACATGTCCGCCTGCATCTTCCTCACAGACCGGCAGTTTGCCGGGGACACCCTTATCAACCCCGTCTAAGCACAATAGCCAGCCGTCGGTCCCTCAGATGTGGACAAGTAAAAGACCATTTCCTCATAGCCATGAGAAAGCTAAGAGGTTGAATTTCACCATCTGCAAGCTCTTGGCTACAGAAATGCTGCCTTTCCGCCTGGTGGACACAGAGGATTTTCGAGACCTTATGTCCATCTCAGTGCCCCAGTACCAGATGCCCAGTCGGCACTACTTCTCAAAGAAAGGTGTGCCTGCGCTCCACCAGCATGTCGCACACAACATCACCGCTTCTTTGAGAAACTCTGTGTGTGACAGGGTGCATTTCACCACAGACACTTGGACGAGTAGGCATGGACAGGGGCGTTACTTGTCGCTGACTGGGCACTGGGTAACTATGGTGACAGCAGGACAAGGGGCTGCTGTCCAAGTCTTGCCATCCCCACGAGTTGTGCGTCAATCCTCTTTATGTCAAAGTTCCTCCACTGCTTCTGCCTCCTCAACCTCCTCTCGGTCTTCCACCTGCACCCAAAGCCTGTCTGGTCATGCCACAAGCTTTCTAACAGCGCAGAAGGGATCCTGCACACCTCCTTACTATGCTGGCAGTAGGGCTCAACGTCATCAGGCGGTTATTACTTTGAAATGTCTGGGAAATGTGAGTCACACAGCTGAGGAGTTGTGGTCAGCTCTGGAGAACCAATTTCATGAATGGTTGTCTCCACTGGACCTGAAACCAGGGAAGGCCGTGTGCGACAATGCTGCAAACCTGGGTGCGGCCCTTCGCCGGGGCAATGTCACACACGTGCCTTGTATGGCTCACGTGTTGAACCTGGTTGTCCAGCAATTTTTAGCCCACTATCCCAGACTAGATGGCCTTCTGCAGAGGGCACGGTCGCTGTGTGCTCACTTCCGCCATTCGCATCCCGCAGCTCAGCGACTTACATCTCTACAGAACTCGTTGGGCCTGCCACTTCACAGGCTAAAATGCGATGTGCCTACCCGGTGGAATTCAACTCTGCACATGTTGCAGCGACTGTGGCAGCACCGACAAGCCCTGGTGCAATACGTTCTGACGTATAGCCTGGGCCAACGAGATCCGGAGGTGGGGCAAATCACGCTGGAGGAGTGGTCTCAGATCAGGGACCTATGCACCCTTCTGCACCGTTTTGAAATGGCGACGAAGATGTTTAGTGCTGACGATGCCATTATCAGCATGACTATTCCGGTGATTTACATGCTGGAGCACATGTTAAACAGAATTCGGAGTCAGGTGGTGGCACAAGAGGAGGTGGAGGTAGTAGAGGAGGAGGAGTTGTATGCGGAAGGGCTAACATCTGCAAGGTCCAGACGGTCGGCAGCACCAAGGCGGCAGGCATGTGAGGGTGGGGGAGATGGTTTTACCAGGGCGCATGGTAGCAGCCAAACTAGTGAGAAAGGTGCAGGAGCCCAGGAAGAAGTGGAGGACGAACTGATGGAAGACTCATCAGATGAGGGAGACCTTGATCACATTTCTGTTGTGCGAGGTTGGGGGGAGAGGACAGAGGAAGGAAGCATGATTGTTACCTCACCACCAACACAACAGGGACTTGGTGCTCCTGGATGCGCAACACACATGAGTGCCTTCTTGCTGCACTACCTGGAACATGACCCTCGAATTGTGAGAATTAGAAATAATCCTGACTACTGGGTTGCCACACTGTTAGATCCCCGGTACAAAAGTAAATTTGCAGAAATTATTCCTGCCATAGAAAGGGATGCACGCATGCAGGAGTATCAGCAGAGACTGTTGCAGAATCTTACATGTGCTTTTCCACAAAACACCAGTGGTGCACGTAGTGAATCTCACAGTTCCAACTTGCCAACCGTGGGACCGTCGAGTGTTCAGCACTCAAACCATAACAGAACCACAGTATCTGCTGGTAACATCAATTTTGCGGAATCATTTCACCACTTTTTTAGCCCTTTGCAAGGCCACAGGAGACAAGAAGTCTGACACATAGTCAACGCCTAGAGACGATGGTACAGGAGTATCTCCAAGTAAACATTGAAGCCATGACTGTGTCACTGGACCCTTGCTCTTTTTGGGCTTCCAATCTGGATAAATGGCCGGAGCTAGCCACTTACGCCTTGGAGATCTTGTCATGCCCCGCAGCCAGCGTTCTGTCTGAACGTGTGTTCAGCGCTGCTGGTGGTGTGGTGACAGATAAGCGCACGCGGCTCTCCACTGATAATGTAGACAGACTCACGTTCATAAAGATGAACAAATCATGGATCCTAAACGACTTTTCTACCCCTGTGTCATCCTGGGGAGAGTAAAAGCTTGATGATTGGTTAAAATCACCCTACCAACCGTTTTAAGCTTTCAAATTACTAATCATGTTTATCTGTATCTTGACTGGAAAATAATTTGGGCTTTGTAGCAGTGTGCAGCACTGATCCTATTAACCCATCTATACTAAGCTCCACCAGATTTAAAATTAATAATAATTTTTAGCTGCATCTAGCTCGGAAAATAATTTTGGGGCTCAGAGATGCGCAAGACACATAAGTGCCTTCTTGCTGCACTACCTGCAACATGACCCTCATATTGTCAGAATTCGAAGTAATCATGACTACTGGGTTGCCACACTCTTAGATCCCCCAAACTTTTCGATCAACCTTTTCATTTTAATAAAGACCAAAAAAATGGTCATTTTTGAAATTATAAGCATTAGCAGGTTGTTAGAAACTGAAATCAAACAGTTTTCAACTCAAAACTTTATTCTAGGTGATGTTACATTTTCACATAGGACCCCTTGTTTGAAAGGAGCTCCTGAACTCTCTCGCCCATTGAATTTGTCAGGTTTTGGATGGTTTCTGCTTCAATTGTTTTGCATGAGGACAGAATACTCTCCCAGAGCTGTTGCTTAGATGTGAACTGCCTCCCGCCATCATAGACACTCCTTTTGATGATGCTCCAGAGGGTCTGAATGGGGTAGAGGTCAGGGGAGCATGGGGGTCACACCATAAGTTTGTCCCCTTTTATGCCCATATCAGCCAGAGATGCAGATGTTTTATGTGCAGCATGAGATGGTGCATTATCATGCAAAAAAATGATCTTGCTGTTAAATACATGGTTCTTCTTCTTGAACCATGGCAGGAAGTGCTGTTTCAGAAAATCCACATACATTATGGAGTTCATCTTTAACGCCTTCAGGGATCCTAAAGGGGCCGACAATCTCTCTCCCCATGATTCCAGCCCAAAACATTACTCCACCTCCTCCTTGTTGGCGCTGTAGCCGTGTTTGCGTGGGGTGTCCATCAACCAGCCATCCTCCACTCCATCCATCTGGACCATCGAGCGCTGCACGGCACTCATCCGTGAACAAAACAGTTTTGAAATCAGTCTTCATGTAATGTTTGGCCCACTGGAGCCGTTTCTGCTTGTGTGAAGTGGATAGAGGAGGTCGACAGGATGGCGTATGCACAGCTGCATACCTCTGAAGGACCCTGCATCTTGTTGTTCGGGGGACGTTGGAGGCACCAGCAGCTTTAAAAACTTTTCTGCTGCTATGACAAGGCTTTTTTGCCGCTGCTCTTTTAACCTGACGTAATTGCCTGTAGGAAAGAGTCCTCAATTTGCCCTTATCAGCACGCACACGTGTGTACTGTGAATCAGCTACATACTTCTTGATTGCCAAGACACTTCATCCTGATCATCGCACAATGTTGATTGTAGTCATGCCTTGACCTAAACACTCCACAATTTGTTGCTTCTCAGCAGCCGACACATCCTTTTTCTTTCCCATTTTGGCAGAAAATGTAGGCTGCTTAATAATGTGAGACAGCCTTCTAAAGTAGTCTTGCCTTTCATTGGACACACCTGCCAAACTAATTAGCACAGGTGTCTGCAATTGCTTACAGTGATATAAAGAGCCCTGACACACATCACCATCAATGAGTTTAACTGACAAACAAACAAATTCTTCCCTTATCACTCCTAAACACTTTTTGCATAATAATTTGGAACACAGTGTACATGTGCTTTTCCACAAAACACCAGTGGTTCACGTAGTGAATCTTACAGTTCTAACTTGCCAACCGTGGTCTGTATGGAGTTGTTCAATAAAGGGCCCAAAATTAAGATAACATAGATGGGAGAGGTCTCTATGAATAGGAATTCCTAATTATTTGATACCCTGTGAGGGCCAGGCAAAGAGAAAGTTGGACTGGATGGAATCCTATATGGATTTGGGGAGGGAGACATCGAGGGCCTCAGACTTCGCTGCATTGATTTTAAAATTTGACCATGTAACAAAGTGATCTATTTCAGCCATAACAGCATGGATGGATATATGTGATTGAGTGATATATACTAGGACATCATCAGCAAATAGAGAGCACTTGTACTCGGTGCCTCCCACCTCAATCCACCTAATATTGGGGTTATGGCGAATTGATGAGAGCAGGTGCTCCGTCACTAGGATGTATAAGAGAGGGGACAGAGAACATCCCTGCCTTGTCCCATTGGTGATTGTGAAAGGTGATGAAAATGTTCTGACGCGCCCCCTGGGCCTTGGGACACCCGGAGCCGGACCCTTTTTGGTGGATGCTGGTGGTTGTAGTCTCCGTGGGGGCGACCCGGTTCCGTGGCTCAGGGCGGTCAAACCAGTGGCGGAACTATTTATGTGGTTTTGATGTTTAAATGTCCGACTACGCCACCCGTGGATTGCGGTCAGAGTGAACCGCCGCTCCAGGGCAGACCGCTGAGGCTGGTGTTGTGGGTGCAGCAGAGCGTAGCATAACTCCCCACGGGAGGAGTGTAGCCTCAGGGCAGTGTATGCGGAGGATGGGGGTGATGGTGAAGGGCAGCACCAGTAACGACACGGAGTCAGTGATGCAGTCCAGGGCCTTTACTCACAGTTATTATTATCCAGACCACGTCTGCAGGTAACGGCTGCCCACGTCGTACTGTGCTCACCAGGTGAGGGGCTCAGACAACTCCCAGATAACTTTGGAGCGCTTCACAGGACCCCCTTTGTGTGTCCTTTGTCTGGCCTTTCTTACCACCCCTTCTGTCCGGCTGCCTCGGGCCTCCTCTTGGTAAACTTGGCGCCAGTTTCCCTGACCCTATGTGCTGCCCTCCTAGTGGGTGTAGCGAGGGGCTGCGCCACATAAAATGTCACAGCCTCCGGTTTCTAGCTGAGGGTCGTTTCCTGCCTCCACTAGTTTCGGGGACCGGTCTCCCCCTTTAGCCTGACCCCTTCATGCAGGTGGATTCGGGCGTGCGGTGGTGACTCGCCCGTCCGCACCCCTGGGATCCCTTCGTTCCTCGTTCCTGGAGCCTTCTCCGCTCCTCTTCCTTCCTTCTCCCTCTTCCAGGCCTGGGCCTCTGTTACTAGGCCCGCCCCCGGAGCAGAGCCCCTGCTCCCTGCCACTTCTGCTCAGACTTCTCTGCACTGAACTAAGATGGTGCCCACCTTTTATACTCCCTTCTCAATGCACCCAGGAACTGCTTCCTCCCTGCTCCTGCACTACAGGGTTCCCCTTCCTCAGTGTTCAGTCCCCCCACTCCAGCCAGGGACAGGGACTGTCGTGCCCATCTCAGGGGGATATTGGTCGCCCTGCCCCACGGCAATGTGGTGTAATGCATGCAGGTGTAGGGTCCTGATTCACACTCCATCCTTACCGGAGAGTGAGATATCACACCTCTGGGTGAGGTGCAATACCTCTGTAGCAACCGAGCCCTCAGGGTGCTACAGTTCCATTTATCTTCAGTCTAGGTGACGTATTGCGATACAGGGCCGTGATTTTGGCTATAAAAGGGTCCCCTAGACCCCTACCCCAAGCTTTTTAAGAGAATCATATATGGCGTGCCAGGAGACTCTATTGAATGCTTTCTCAGCATCCAACGAGAGTATCTAATTACAAATTTTTAACTGCATCTAGCCCAGGAAATAATTTGTGCCTAGTAGCAGTGTCTGCTAGTCAGCGGATTATCCCGGCTGTTAAGCAAGCTACACCACCTGTAGTTTGGACACTTCATTTTTTCAAAGGAAATGCTTCGGGACCACGGGATACTCCGTGAAGAGCATCAGGAGGCACCCCAAGGCATAGGGGCTGGGACTGGCAGTAGGATGCCTTGCGGTGGACAGCCGAGCTCGATCCTTATAAAAGCTTTATAACTGCAGCAGCTTTAGTGGACGCTACTGGAGCTGGAATTACACGGCTGCTGGCATGAGACTTGCCCTCCAATAGATCCTTGTAAATGGATTTAAAGTGTATTCATTCAAATTAGAGAGACAATTTAAAATTAAAAAGTTTAGAGCTGCCTCCACCACAGGGGGGCTCTCTCAACCCACCAGCGGACAGGCACCAGTATTGGGAGAGGGGGGCTGGTCGTCAGGGTTCACCGCGGCTCTGGCACAAACCCGGCGACACGGAGGTGGAACGGGCAGGAGCGGACTGAACGTGTCGGCTTCTCACTTTTTGGATTTTTGAAGGGCATGACATGCCTATATCTGTGTCTCCCCCTCCTTTTACTCCTCCACCTCTTTTCTTTTCTCATGACTATATGTACTTGTCACTTTTCCATGTGTTAGTTGTGTCTTCTGAGCAGTTTGTCAGCTTTTGGACACCTTTGAAGGTGTTTTCTATGTGTTTCTATGTGTTTTTGTTTGCCTGCCATTGGTTTTAATGGTGTTCGAAGGTGTTCGACGAACAGTTCGACGAACAGTTCGGCGAACACATGGGTGTTCGACGAACCGAACCGAACTCGAACACTACGGGGGTGGCTCAACACTAGTAGGGAGTGGTGCTGCTGTGTCAGGGAGAGATTTGCTTGTTTATAGTTAGTATAGGTATTCCACAACATATATATATATATATATATCCATCTGAACTAACAGTCCTTCTGAGGACAAATCCAGCTGCATATAATCAGTGCTAGGCAGGCAGTGTATGTGGCAGTCTGCAGTTTATGACAGCACAAGAAGGTCCATTGAACGTCCTGTCTGCTGCTGCTGTAATAATTACAGATATTTGTAGAAATAGAAAGGAAAATTTTTTTTTTATCTTAATCCTGGTTATTTGCTTAAAAAGCAATTCAGAGTACATAATTTTTCTGCTCACTGCTGAATCAAGCCAGATCTGTTAAATATTTCAGCGATAAAAATCCAGAAATTTGAACTGAACGTGGAAAATATTGGCCTCCTTTTCAATTCCGTTGCAGTGTGTTGGTGAAGCTATTCACACTACTTCTCCATGTAGAATAATATTAGTAAATTACAGGTATACAATTGAAAGCCGTGGTTCTCTGTCTGACATCTCACCTAAAATACTGTTCAAAAATCATACATTTCTTCCATTTTCATTCCGTTGCAGTGTGTCAGTGAAGCTAGTCACACTACTTCTCCGTGTAGAATAATATTAGTAAATTACAGGCCTGCTATTTAAAATCGTGGTTCTCTGTCAGACGTATCACATATAACTGCATTCCAAAATCAGCCATTTCTCGTGAACGTGGAAAATATCGTCCTCCATTTAAAATGGGCAAGGTGCGTGGCAAGTAACAGGGAAGTGGACGTGATGGTGATTGCGCATGCAGAGGCCGAGGACGTGGCCATAAGCAAGGTGAAATTGTGCCACAACAAACACACACATCTTGTCGCTCGACCTTCCTGTCCCAATTACTAGGGCACAACAGAGCACCACTATTGAACACATCACAGCAGTGTGAAAAGGTTATTGGTTCGATAGCAGATAATGCTTCCAGTCACTTAGCCACCTTCACCCTGTCTTCCACATGGTCAAGTCTCAGTAGCCGTGAGTATGGACTGCATATTCCTAGCCAGATCCGCCTTTCTCCCTCAATGCAGAGTGCCCGGAGACAACTGATCCCACACTTGGACACTCAGAAGAGATGTTCACTTTTCCATTTGTAGATTCGGGCCTCTCGTCCGGCCAGCTTCAAGCAAGTCAAGAGGAGAACGCGTGTAGCGATGCCCAAATATTGGAGCAGCCACAGTCACACGAAGGCGACGGTGGTTAAGCGCAATTACTGTTGCAAGAGGTGGATGATGAGGAGACAAAATTGCCAAAAAGTCAGGAGAAGTATCAGGGTGCGGAAGTGGAAGACGAGGTGGTGGATTATATAGTAACTGATCCAACCTGGCAGGGGGACACACAGAGCGAGAACAGCAGCACACAGGGGGAGGGAGGCATAGCACCACAACAGGCAAGAACAAGCAGTGTGGTGGCCACAGACACAAGGCGGAAAAGCGTTCCTCGTAATGCCAACACAACGGAAGATGCCAGTACAACTGTTGGATCTTCCCGAGTCTGGTTATTTTTTAAAGACTCCACAGATAACCCAAAAAAGGCCATTTGCACCACCTGCCAGGCCCGCATCAGCAGTAGCAAAATTAGCAGCCTGACCACCAACAGCATGATCGGGCACATGGCAGCAAAGCACCCGACTAAGTGGGCCGGACCTCAGGGTCCAGCAACAGTGTCTGAGGGTGTCACCACGGCTTGTTCCGCTGTTGTGTGTGCACGCCAATCCCCTGTCCATGGTGCATGCCAAGATTCCTCCCACCCTGCATCTGCAGTTGAACACTCTCAACTAGCAGCATTACCAAGTACGTCCATGTCCTTGTCCCAGCGCAGCATTCATTTGTCCCTACCTCAGTCCTTGGAACACAAGTGCAAAGCCAACGCCCCACAGGCCGCACTACTAAATTCACATATTTCGCGAATGCTTGCGCTCAAAATGTTGCCTTTAAGGCTAATGGAGATGGAAGCTTTCCGCAACCTCATGGTGGCGGCAGTCCCTCAGTACTCGGTCCCCAGCCACCACTATTTCTCCCGATGTGCCATCCCCGCATTACACGAGCACGTGTCCCACAATATTAGACGTGCCCTCAACAAAGCAGTTAATGGGAAAGTCCACCTAACCACGGACATGTGGACAAGTGCTTGTTGGCAGGGACTGTACATCTCACTGACGGCACACTGGGTTAATATAGTGGAAGCCGGGACCCAGTCGGACCTTGGGATGGAATACATCCTCCCGATGCTGAGTATTTCAGGCCTTGGGTCAATCAGGGTTTCCCCCACATTCTACAGCTCCTGCACCTCATCCTCCTCCTCTTCAGCATATATCACTGAAATGACCACATCAGTCGCAAGCTGGAAGTACTGCAGTACTGCCTTGGCCAAGCGGCAACAGGCTGTGCTGAAGCTAATATGCTTAGGTGACAAACCGCACAATGCTGAAGAGTTGTGGACAGCTCTGAAAGAGCAGGCAGATCTGTGGCTGACACCGCTGACCCTACAGCCAGGCAAGGTCTTGTGACAATGACCGGAATCTTGTGGCGGCTCTAAGGCTAGGCAAGCTCACACACGTACCATGCTTGGTCCAATGTGCTTAACCTCATGGTTCAGCAATTTCGCAAAACCTACCCGGATCTGTTGTATCTACTTGTCAAAATACTCTGCCTGTGGGCCTATTTTAGAAAGTCAGCTACAGCTTCCGTCACCCTTGCCGTGCTTCAGCAGCATTTGAAGCTTCCAGCTCACGATTGCAGATGTTGGGAAGGATTTGTGAGCAGAAGAGGGCAGTTGTTGACTACCAGCGTCAACAAGGCCGTCGGTATTCAGCTCAGACTCCACACATAAAACCTCAGGAGTGGACATGGATGTCAGACATATGTACCATCCTCCAAAACTTTGAGGACTCCACCAAGATGGTGAGTGGTGATGACACTATAATTAGCATCACCATCCTTCTCTGTCTTCTGAAACGCTCTCTGCTTGCAAATAAAGAGAATGCATTGCAGGTGGAGCATGATTAGATGGAACAAGGAACCATACAGGGTGATTACACACAGCTCAGCCTCATCTCATCCCAATGTGGATTGGGTGACAATGAGGAAGAGAAGGAGGAGGAAGAACAGGAGCTAGTTTCCTGTGCTATAGACGGTACTACCTGCACAACTGTCATACCGTTTGTTCAGCGTGGATGGCCTGAGGACAGGGAGGAGGAGGAGGAGGAGGAGGAGGAGGAGGAGGAGGAGGAGGAGGAGGAGGAGGAGGAGGAGGAGGAGGAGGAGGATGGGGGCATGGTCAGTAGTCATCAGTTAGTTACGCTGTCTTTCCCATGACCCTCGTGTTGTCCAAATTTTGGGTGACAGTCATTACTAGTTGGTGACGCTTCTAGACCCACGCTACATGGAGAACTTTATGTCTCTTGTTCCCTTGCAGGACAGGCCTAATAAAATGGTAAGTAATTGATGAAAAAAAAACTCCAGCACCTTCTCCATATCCATCACATGAAATGTAAAGTTAAAACGTCCATTTTATTGATTCCATTAAAAAAAACATCATGTCTAAGGAAAACCTTACGCGTTTCGAACCAAACAAGGGTTTTTAATCATAGGTTACATTGCTGTAGTTAAAAGACATATCATAGAATCATAGAATCATAGAATGGTAGAGTTGGAAGGGACCTCCTGGGTCATCTGGTCCAACCCCCTGCTCAAAGCAGGATTCACTAGATCATCTCAGACAGATGTCTGTCCAGCCTCTGTTTGAAGACGTCCATTGAAGGGGAACTCACCACCTCTCGTGGCAGCCTGTTCCACTCATTAATCACCCTAACTGTCAAAAAGTTTTTTCTAATATCTAATCTGTGTCTCCTCCCATTTAGTTTCATCCCATTGCTTCTAGTCTTTCCTTGTGCAAATGAGAATAAAGATGATCCTTCTACAATGTGACAGCCCTTGACATATTTGTAGACAGCTATTAAGTCTCCTCTCAGTCTTCTTTTTTACAAGCTAAACATTCCCAAATCCTGCAACCGTTCCTCATAGGACATGGTTTGCAGACCAGTCACCATTCTGGTCGCTCTTCTCTGAACTTGCTCCAGTTTGTCTATGTCTTCTTTAAAATGTGGTGCCCAAAACTGTACACAGTATTCCAGATGAGGTCTGACCAAAGAGGAGTAAAGACCGATAATGACTTCACGTGATCTAGACTGTATGCTTCTGTTAATACATCCCAGAATTGTATTTGCCTTTTTTGCTGCTGCATCACACTGTTGACTCATGTTCAGTCTATGATCTATTAGTATACCCAAGTCTTTTTCACATGTACTGTTGCTTAGCTCTATTCCTCCCATTCTGTATATGCTTTTTTCATTTTTATTGCCCAGATGAAGTACTTTGCATTTTTCCCTGTTAAAAACCATTCTGTTGGTTGCTGCCCACTGCTCCAGTTTATTTAGGTCTTTTTAAATCCTCTCTCTCTCTTCTCTAGTATTAGCTATCCCTCCTAGCTTTGTGTCATCAGAAAATTTAATCAGTTTACCCTCAATTCCTTCATCTAAATCATTGATAAAGATGTTGAACATTACAGGTCCCAGGACGGAGCCCTGTGGTACCCCACTTGAGACATTCATCCAGCTGGATGTGAAGCCATTTACAACCACCCTTTGAGTCCGATCACTAAGCCAGTTATGAATCCACCTAACAGTTGCCTGGTCCATTGCATACTTGGTCATTTTTTCAATAAGGATGGTGTGAGATACTTTGTCAAATGCTTTGCTGAAGTCAAGATATACTATATCTACAGCATTTCCCTGATCCACCCAGTCAGTGATTCTGTCATAGAAGGAAATTAAGTTAGTCTGACATGACTTGTTAGTTACAAACCCATGCTGACTCTGGTTAATCACTTCATTCTTATCCATGTACTTACATACATGTTGTTTAATAATTTGTTCAAAGATCTTTCCTGGTATAGAAGTCAGACTCACCGGCCTATAGTTCCCTGGGTCCACCTTCTTCCCCTTTTTGAAGATAGGAACAACATTTGCTCTTCTCCAGTCTTCTGGGACTTCTCCTGTTCTCCAAGAATTTTCAAAGATTATGGAGAGTGGTTCTAAAATTTCTTCTACGATCTCCTTCAGTACTCTGGGGTGTAATTCATCTGGACCTGGAGACTTGAACTCATTTATGTTAGCTAAATATTCCCTCACAATCTTTCTGTTTACAGATAACTTGGATTCCTCTATTCCTTTAAAAGGACAGTGAAGATCAGTTGATGTTACATTTTCTTTCTGAGAGAAAACAGATGCAAAATAGGAATTAAAAAGTTCGGCCTTCTCAACATCCTCTCTTACCATTTCTCCATTTTCATCCTGTAAAAATCCTATAGCATCTTTGACTTTTCTTTTACTTTTGACATATCCCCAAAATCCTTTTTTATTGCTTTTGACATCTCTTGCAAGCCTTAATTCATTGTCAGCTTTAGCTAACCTGATACGTGCCCTACAGGATCTGCAGACTGCATTATAATCTTCTTTAGATATGCCTCCCTCTTTCCATTTAATAAACATTTCTTTCTTTCTTTTTAGCATGTGTTTAAGTTCTGTGTTCATCCATCCTGGTTTCCTTAAATGCTTCCCATTCTTCCTACTTTTCGGGATTGTTAACGATTGTGCTTTGAGAATCTCATTTTTAAAAATTTCCCATCCTTCCTGGACATTTTTGTCCTTAAGGACATCCAGCCATTGGATCCCTCCTATTCTCTTTCTGAGTCTCTTAAAATCTGCCTTTCTAAAATCTAACCTTGAAGTTTGAGTCTTCGCATGTCTTCCTCCTCTAGTTATCCAAAATTCTATAATGGCATGATCGCTGCCTCCTAGGGTCCCAGCCACCTTTACCTCCTCAACCATTTCCTCCCTGTTTATAAGGATTAGATCCAAAGTAGCAGATCCCCTTGTTTTCTCCCCTACCTTTTGGAAGATAAAGTTGTCAGCAAGAGAGGATAAGAATTTGCTTGACCTGTTAGTTTTACTTGAGAGAGATTCCCAACAAATGTCTGGATAGTTGAAATCTCCCATGACCACTACGTCATATTTTTTGGAGAACTTGGTCATTTGATACATAAAGAGTTCATCCATATCTTCAGCTTGCCCAGGTGGCCTGTAGTAAATGCCTACAATGGTGTCCTTTCCGTTGTGCTCTCCTTGTATTCTTACCCAAACAGTTTCCACAGAACTCCTAGTCTCTGAAGCTTCAATCTCTGTGCAGATATATGCTTTTCTAACATACAATGCAACACCTCCTCCTCGTTTATCAAGTCTGTTTCTTGCAAATAAGTTGTATCCTTTTAGCCTTTTATTCCAATCATGTGTATCGTCCCACCAAGTTTCAGTGATTCCAATGACATCATATTCCTTTTCCTGCATTAGTAGTTCCAATTCTCCTTGTTTGTTGCCCATGCTTTGTGCATTTGTATAAAAACATTTTACTTTGTGATTGGTTTCTCTTCCTCCCATATTTTTATTATTTAAATTGTTTTGTCTTTGTTCTTCCTTTCCACTTCCAGTAGCAGAGATCTCAATAGTATTTGTCAGCTGTATGGCTTTTTCTGGCCTTTTGCTTCCCTTCCCACATTGTTCTAGTTTAAAGCTCTTCTGATGAGTGTAGCAAGGCGACTTCCAAATACATGTTTTCCAGTCTTCGTAAGGTGCACCCCATCTCTAGCAAGTAGTCCATCATATAGGTAATTCATTCCGTGATCCAGAAATCCAAATCCTTGTTGACGGCACCATCGACGTAGCCAGTTGTTCACCTGTAGAATCTTATTCCACCTCATTGTTCCATGGCCATCCACTGGGAGGAGATATATATATATATATATATACACACATTTTGGTTCGAAACGCATAAGGTCTGCCTTACTCATGGTGTTTTTTAATTAAATCAATAAAATGGACTTTTAACTTTACATTTCTTGTGATGGATATGGAAAAGGTGCTGGAGTTTTATTTTCATCAATTACTTTTTATCCCTGGATTTGCTACCAAAAATTTCCGTGCACCAGTGGACCCTCATGGCATATGTATGGTAGGCTGAATTTACTTTTCATTTTTTATTTACCCTAATAAAATGGTGCAGTAGGAGAAAGCCCTTGTTGCAGAATTATTAAAAAAAATCCCATCTGAAAACGCTGGTGGCAGAGGTCACAGTTCATTGGACAACCAAGGAGTACAGGCGAGAGAGCCACAAATGCAATCAAGCAGAGGCAGGGGTACACTCAAAGTTCTGGGACAGTTTTCTCAGACCCTCCCATCGCACAGGCCCTGAGGGGGGGTACTCTCACAAGGAGTGCAAAGTTTCGGAAGATGATGAGGGAGTACTTTGCAGACCGTACCAACATCTTCCATGATTCCTTTATGCCTTATAATTATTGGGTATACAAGCTGGACACATGGCATTAACTGTCTCTCTATACCTTGAAGGTCCTGGTCTGCCCTGCCGCTAGCAGTTTGTCAGAGCGGGTTTTTAGTGCCGCCGGTGGAATTATAACCGATAGGTGCATTTGCCTGTCAACTGAAAATGCTGACTCTTATAAAAATGAACAAGGGCTGGATTGGGCAAGACTTCTCAACCCCACCGAATGATAGCAGCTTAAACTCAAATACAGTATTTTTTTTTGAGAGGGCTAACTCTATTCCCATGCACCTCTGTCTTCACACCCAGACATGGGAATACGCTTCCTGATTTTGTCTATTTGCTCTTGTCCTCCTCCTTCTCCTCATCCTCCACCAACATATGTACCATATCAACATATCTAGGTCTCTTGCAAGGGGCATTGAAGTTACTCCAAATTCTTGGCAGCCGTTGCTTCACTGCATAGGCAAACAGTATGGGAGACCCACTTCCTAATAATGGTAGCAATAAAGCATAGCCAGCTGATGGCTCAATAGTGAGGGCCGACTGCTGGCCCTTTAAGAATAGGAAGGGCTGCCTGATGACCCTATAAAAATAGGCTTTGTGACATTCAGAGTCCCTCCATCATAAATGAAACAGGATGTATCTCATGATGTGTCACACACCACATGGCCAGTTAAGCTTGTAAAATGTTAAAATGACATTTCCCAGTGAATGCATTTGTCTTGGTTGAAAGCAATGCAAAAGTGCATCAAAAAAGCTACATGTGAACATAGTTCAAGGTATGGAGGAGCATTTTTGTTTTTAGTTATTTATTTTGCCTTATATACAAGTCATTACCCTGGAAAGAATGTTCTTTAACATATTTTCCTGGAAAATCCATTTTGGTTTCGTTTTTTGCATGTTTTATTGTGAGTCCGTAAAAGTGGCATAATATCTCTGACAACCTTGTTGAGAGCAGTGACCTGGGAGTCAGAAATGCTTCAGGGGTCTTCCCCATGGTGTTTCCATGTCATTTGAGCACTGTTCCCATCGATTTGGGCAATTTTCAGGCCCCCTGCAGACTGCTTGAGTTTTCCATAGACTTACATTGGGCTCGTTACTCGGACCGAGTACTCGAACCCTGGCTGGAGTGGTAGGAACCGGAAGGTAGGGGGAACCAGTAGTGGGTGTGGGTGGAGAGAGTAGTTAGAGGGAGCACTTTGATAGGAGTATAAATAGGGAAGACATCTTAGGGTGGTAGATCACAGTTCTAGGGAGCAGTTCAGAAGAACAGTCCGGGAGCAGAGTCTCATTAGGAGATCTGCTCCACAAGTAGGGCCAGGTAAGAAGGCCCCGGAGGGGAGCAGGGAGTAGGGTCCGTTCTACAGAAAGGATTCCAGGGGGTACGGCGCCTGCAGGATGGCACCCGTACGCCCTGCATCTGTCAGAAGACAGAGGGATCGCTGCGGCATTCTAATCCTGAGGAGGGTCAAGTAGGTCCCGGATCCGACATACAGGAAGGACTTCAGAGCACCTGAGCAGGATTGAGAGTGGGCAGAGCAGAGCAGGAGGAAGAAAGACCAGAGTAAAGGCGGTCAAACTAGGAACACGAGAAAGTGGGGTTCTGCCGGGTATTCCCAAGTTGCCTGAGGAAGGATTGAACCTCTGTCCGGTGAATGCAGCACGATATGGGAGGCCTTTACCTGTGAAGTGTCTAAAGAACTGTGAGTAAAATCTTGAATGACTGCACTGCACTGCCTCTGTCCATTCTTCATTGGCACTATCCTTCCCCCTGCACTACAACGCCCAGCGTGACCCACGCTCTTCAACTACACTGCCCTGAGGCCTGCTCCACCTATGGGAATCCATCCCATCACAAGCTGCCCTAGCATCTGCCTCAGAGGACTGTTGCAACGCTGGTGATCCTCACCAGGTACCACAGGTGGCGTTACGAACTTTCCCAAATTCCCCAAATATACATATCCTCCTTTTGAGTGACCGCCCTGGGCCACGGACCGGGCAAGCCACCATGATATCCCCTGTACCGGCAACCAGAGGCCCGGCTGCCGAGTACCCCATGGCCCTGGGGGCATGTCACTCGCACATTATGCCCCGCTCGTGCTTCTGTAAACATGGCCTCATAAATTAGGCAGACTCATCGCTACAGAAATACCAAACATGTGGATGCTAAATGTGGTATCGGCACATTGTGTGGTTCAGAAAGGAGGGGGCATTTGGATTTGGGGAGCAGAATTCACTGGATTTCTTTTGGGAGGAAGAAAAGCAATATCGCTTTTCTAGGTCCTTTATGTTAACACCAACGTGGAAGCCCTATTTATTTCCATTGACAGATGACGGACCTGAATGGAACTTGCTTTTTTTGTGGATTGAGTTGAAGCTTTTGTTAGGAACATTTTACATACCATTTGGAATCATTTTTCAGCATAGGCTGAGCACTAATATCTAGGTTTCCATCTAAATCTCCGAGTGATTTCCTTGGTTGGGAGGGTATTTCAGTTTACTTCACCAGTGCCTGTTTGCAGCTCAAGCGCTTACGTACGTGTAGCCATGGCCCATGTATTGATACAAAACATTTCATTGGTATGGTCCTACAGCATCCTGAGCTCTAGGAAGCTAGAGTTGAGGGCTACCATGATTGTTTGGCCATTGAGAGTGCCTGGCAGCAGATAGCAGAGGAGTTGTATCCTGCTATCGCTGGCCAAACAATCAAAGTTTGGTAAGTGTTTCATGGTCGCTCATATTTCTTTCACCATTGGCGTATTTTTTGCCTTTTAAGGATTTCATGCTTACATTTTTAAAAATTACCATACTTTTGAAAAGAAACATGCAATAGTACAGGACAACAAATAATGTACATTTAACATAGGCTTTAATAATTAACATACATAATGTGAATAATGGCTTTTGTTTAAAAAATGGGCTAACCAGCCAAGGGGCTGCAGAATCTCGCCACATGCAAGATGTGATGCTACCCTGCCAAGAGTGACTGATATATGTGTAACATAGCACGGGGTGGTGTTCATGTGGGAGGCACTCATCTCTTGTTCTTTGGCATGTTACACGAAGGTGGAAGTCCTAGCTGTGTATGTGGGCTTGTGCTATTGGGGCGCTACGCCCTTGCAAGACGCATGTTACTGATGACATTGGTTGGCAAGGATCAGATGTTGAGGACTTTAATGACCGAGACCACCAGTCAAAAATAAAAACTGTTTACTTAACAATAACTTTGTGGGAATCATATAGAGTAGATGGTGGGTACACAACTTTATGAACGTTTCCATCACAAATCGTTCCATTTCTCACACACAGTTCCAATTCTTTTCGTGTTACTCGCTCATTCTCTTTCTCCACTGTTTCACTTTCTTTCACCACAACCCAGCTCAGTACAGTTAGCAAAAGTCCTATTCTCCATCCACAGTTCCGTGGATTTGTGATGGCGGTCTGCGAGTGACCAATACCACTGAAGTTCATCCCCTCACTTGCACAGGTGCTTCTGCCAAAAAATATGTCTACTTACAGCAGCTGGAATTCCTCAGGTTAATTATAGAAGTCCATCAGTAAGATATTTTGCTTCACATTCCTAACATCGCTATATTCTGTGTAGATTTGTCAAGGTTTGGCACTCTTAGCTATTTTTTCCTTTGGTTCTTCTGTAATCATCTCCCGCTGAGCACTGTAGCAATGTGACAGGAGGCAGCACAGTGCTAACCAAATATCATTTGATTGTGACATGTTCGCAAAACATATGGCCAGCAAACTGCACAAACCCAGAGAGGTGAAAAAAAAAACACACTCCCTTGTGCTATTAGGTTTATAAAGGGTCTTTGCTGAGTTTCCACACCTTTAGCACATCAAAACAATGAAATTCTGTATTATGCTTTTCTTCTCTGTTTCGTGTCACACGGATGGCACACATACACACGGATAGTCAACCTCAAGCTATATGGATACCAAAAACGGTACGTGCAATGCCTATGTGTTTTGATACCAACATGTGAAGTGGTCCTAAGGCTGGATTAACATTTATATAGTGTTCTACGCTGAGCATATGTTGGGTATTTTTATCAAAATCCTGTAAAATGGAATTCAGAACGAATCTCCAAAGCAGCCATTTAGTATTATGTGGTGGACGGGATCACTTTGGACTCTGGAGTCCATTCCAGTGATCGACCATTTGTGTCCATCTAAAAAAGACAAACAATCTCGGTACAGAGGCTAGACAGAGTCGAAAGTAACAGAATGGCTCCATTGGGGGTTCCAGCTGATAAACGTTTTCTGGGGATTTAAATGGGATCCTTGAAAAATTGTCCAGATTAAAATGTGAATTAGGCTTTAGAGAACTATTTCTTCTGACTTTCCCATACATATGATTGACCAGCTTGGCTGAGCATGCATGTGTTCTCTATGAGAAGAGCAGACTAAGATGGAGAATAAAGGGATTGGGTTTTTACACTCAAACTGCCTGATTCTTATTTTCTCCTGACTTCCTCTATGGGGAAGAATTGAGATGTCTACATTCAAATTTGACAGTCAACTACAACCTTACATGTCAAGAGTGAACCATCTAAAGAGCAATATAACTTGTTATATCATAGAATAAAAGAATATTTGGAACACATATGCATAAGAGTATCGCCTGACACTCGCCGTTTAGATCCTAATCACAATGGAATTTTTCTAGGTTGGGAGGATAGTTTTATATTTTGGTAATTACAAACTGATTGAGTTCAAGATTACATTATCTTATAGGCCCATCTAGAGCTTGGATCCAGTCTGGGTTTCCAACATCCCATTTACAGAAATTTCTAGTACATAAAATCTACATTAGCAAACAATGGTATTGAGACCAAACTCAAAGACATGGGTGGGAAAGCCACAAGTTCTGTCCCACATAGGAATGTGGAAGCATTAGCAGAAAGGACCTCCTCACCCAAAAGTCCTCTTCTCCGTAAAACACTACAAATCCTCTCATGAGCTGAAAGAGAAGCTGTCTTGTTTTATAAGCATGTTATTTTCTTCACAAGTGGAAACAATTTATAAAAATAAAAAAACTGTAGTAATAAAAGTAGTAGCTGAAAAGGAAAAATAACACCACTACAATCCTACCTACAACTTTCACAATTTTATATATATATATATATATATATATATATATATTTTGTTTTTTGCTACCGTGTTAGCCAGTAGATGGAAAAATATTTACATTTGAGAGTCCTCAGTGGTTGATACCTTTTAACGGCTAACTGAAAAGATGGTAACAGGTTGCAAGCTTTCGAGACTACTCAGGTCTCTTCATCAGGCTAGTATAACCAAAACTCTTCAGATTTTGGGTTATACTAGCCTGATGAAGAGACCTGACTAGTCTCGAAAGCTTGCAATCTGTTACCATTTTTTCAGTTCGCCATTAAAAGGTATCAACCACTGAGCACTCTCAAATCTAAATATTTTACAATTTTAATATTCATTATATTATTATTAGTGGTAGCATCAGCACAATAAAAATAACATGACATCATTTTTAGATTTCTACCTCAATATTCACTTATAATTAGTGATAGCCGAATCTGCTGAAATTCTAATTCGAGAGCTGACTTTATATTCGCCAGGAAATTCAATTAGCATTGAATTTATTCCATACAAATTAAATAGCCATTATTATGCTCTGAGGTTTCGCCATCTTTAAGCATCATACACATAGGTAAAATGAAAAAAAAAATTATAGTAACTCTGCCTTCACCTGTCTCACCGCACAACCCCACCTGGGTGAGGGTCAGGTCAACATTAATTTAGTTTTTATTTAACAAAGCAAAATTGTAGCTTGTCGGTGGCTATTTTTCTGAATTTGCACAAATCAGATTTTAAAAAAAATTAAATGATTTCAATATTTTTGTGAACTTTAAAGATTTGATTTTCTTCAAACCTATTCAGTAATCTCTAGTAATAGTAATAATTACGGGTAGTAGTAATAGAAGTAGATATATTAGAAAAAGTATAAAAAAAACTATATCTGTACTTTACTGCTACTTTTGAGATTAGTGTTAATATTTTAGAATTTATCTATTTTAAGTTATCGTATATTTGAATACAATAATTAAACAAATACTAAACTTTATTAAAAACACTAAAAGTTATAGGGCAACAGAATGTCAATGAATATAACAATGTTTTATAATAAAATAAATTTCATTTTCTTTCCATTTGTTATTGGTAATGTCTTTACATGTACTTAATAAACACACTGAATTTATGTCTTAATAAGATTATAGCTTTTCTCTTCTTTAATATTTTTACTTATGTATATTTTTACCATTTCTTTACAGTATATGTAATTATTGTGAACCTAACTTATTTGTGATTTTATTTTATTTCATTTGCATTTTAGAGGTTTTTTTTGCCTTTTCTTTTATATTTTTTAAAATGCATTTCTTTATATTTTTATTTCAGGTTATTGATATTTTTCATTTGTATATAGTTTAAAATGTCTTCACGTCTCATTATTGAAAACCAAATGTATTTGTCTTTTACTTCTATGATTTTTTATTTTATTTTATTTCATCTTATTTATTTTACACATACTGTAGGTATTTTGGAAACTATGCATTTAAGTCTTTATATTTTTATAATTTATAATTTTAAATTTAATTTTATATTTACTTTTTAAATGTATTTTTTAAACACCATCTTTCCTGCCCCTCTGATCAGTGGATGCCCTAGAACCTGACCCCCTGCTGAGAAGTTGGAGACCCCCGCCCTGTCATAATTTACATATGAGTGAAGGGAAGAATCACAGACAACCTGTCTGAGGCAAGTGTTAAACACAACTGAATTGAATACCTTTTGTATTTAGCTGTGGTCAGAGAGTGCCAGTAGCATCATGGTGGATAATTGGGGCCATTCTTTTTTCTTAAATGGGTGTTAACTTTGTTTTCGGTGTAATCAATGGCTCTCAAAACTTTATTCTTAGCTGCCAGTTGCTTAGACCTAAGCTTGCAAAAGTGTAGCAGATACTGTATGTGCATAGATTCGTCTCAATGAAGGCTACGCTGGATTTATTGTGATGCAGGTTAAATGGAAGGAGAGAATGTGGTTGCCTTATAATGGTGGCTTGAATCTTTCTTGGTTCTGGTGTTTTTGCAGGCAAAATTAATGCTTTATACAAGGCCATAAAAAGCAACATAAACCTGACAAAGCTGGAAAAACTCTAGTGTGTACAGCATCAAAATTAAAGGACACATCTTTATACAAGTTCCAAAGAAACATTTTTTTTTTTTTTTTTTTTAAAGGTCTGCAAATCTTTGTCTAAAATAAAATAAAAAAAAAAGGAGAAATGAATCACAATATGGTATAAGCTAACTGAAGTATATTATTGAGGGTAATGTCTTAAATAAAAGGTTCGAAACGTAGAATAAAAAGAGATACTAATGAGCAAGTACATGTGTGTACACACATACATATATATATACACACACACACACACACACACACACACACACACGTCTATATACATATAGTAGATTTTATTGGTTCAAAGCAGGAATGTCAATATCATATTGTAGACATTTGATAATTTTGCATCTTGTGTTACATGAATATCAAACAAAAACCTTATGTATTTTTTATTGAATAATTTTGTTTATTTCAATTGTGAATTAAATTTCGGATAAAAAAATGTGGAAGAAAGCTAATTACAAGTAAACTGAAACATGGGCAAGTAATACATGAATTCACAATGATGCATGCAATGCTATTCTCATTATACATTTTATTGTATTTAACAATTTCTTTAAACAATTTAATTCTTAAAAAGAGAGAAAGAAACTGGAGTTTTAGAATTTACAATTTTTGTTATGCTATGTTCTTTATTGTATATTATTTTACTTATTGCTTTTAATTTGTTAATGCTGATTAATTAGAATAATAGTTAAAGTATGTCAAGAAGTTTAGCTGCTTAGCGAAAGATATTTAATTTAGCATTTTTTTACATATTTATAATCAATGTAAGCGGTAGTGAAAAGTATTTGAGATTTGCATAGTTCATTTGAATAACTTGCCTTTTTCAGCATCAAGGTTTTTTTTACTATTATTTCACAGTTTTAATCTAAGTTAGGAGAAAAGTCTTGAAAAGCAGTTGCAGACAGATCAGTAGAATAATAAATGGAGAAAAAAACCATTGTTCTCTCTTTTGCCTCTTTGGCGAATAGTACTTCACTTTGCACACCCCTGTCTTTCAACCGACTGGTCCAACTGGTTGTTAAGAACAAATAAAACGAAAACACACCAATCACTGGTCTCTGGCAGGGAGGATCACTACTCCAGAGAAGTATAAAAAGACAGCACTCCAAATCCATTAGGCATCTGTTTTCAGAAAGACTTTAATTTGTGAAGGTGCTGAAGAAGAGCATGAACTCAATTCATCTTCCAGCTCATCAGGGATCTACAAACCATCAGATTCATCCAAAAAGTGCCCAGGAGGCAACAGAGATGGCGGCACACAGCGAAAACATCAGCATGTACCACCAGCAGAACTTGTATTCAGCACTATCAGCACCAAGGGTGGCTAACTATGGAATTGGGAACTATCCACCTTCAACCAACTCTTACTTATGGCCTAAGGGTCCAGGGGTAAACAATACGCCTAGCTATCTACATGGGAACAGTGCAAACTCATATATGCCACCTTCTTATGGATCTCAGAGACAATTCCTGCCAAATTCATCAAGTTGCAGTGGTTGCTTAGTTATCAATACCTTCTCAGAAGGAACTTCTGAAGATAGTGAGGCCTCCATATTCTTACCCAGCTCTTATTGCTTTGGCCATACAAAATGCTCAGGAAAAGAAACTAACCCTGAGCCAGATATACCAGTATGTGGAGGACAATTTTCCTTTTTATAGGAAGAGTACAACAGGATGGCAAAATTCTATTCGGCACAACTTGGCTCTGAATGACTGATTTAAGAAAGTGCGAAGAGATGAGAATGACCCAGGTAATAATATGACTACAATCATCCTAATTATAATTTAATTTTTTTTTTTCTAAATATGTCAAATCCTAAATCAAATCACTTAAAAAAAAATGCTGTTAAGGTCTTCCAATCAACAATTCAATTCATGGAGTTCTTGCCCTCAGATGGCCCAAGGGTAGTCACGTATAGAGCATTATACAAACAAAAATAAACAGTTTAGCAGAGAATATATTTTTTTCATAAGTGTACTGACATATGGATCCAATCTTAAACAGGAAAAATAATTTTAACAAAAAAAAATTCAGAAACTTTTGAAAAACTTTAGATTCTTCACTTGAATAACTAGAATTTTTCCAATCGTTTTTTTATTTAGTGAATCAGTAAAAATCTCTTTATTTTCATCGATTTGTCTTAAAAATTTGTACTTTAGAGATTAAATATTTTCATTTATATATTGTTTATATTTCATTCAATTTGAAAAATAATGATATTTTTTATTTTTACAATGTTTAGGCAAAGGCAATTACTGGACCTTGGATCCTAACTGCGGGAAGATGTTTGACAATGGGAAATTTTGTCGGAGAAGAAAGCGCAGATCAGAATCCAACAAGCCTGATGCTGTCGCGGATAAAGGAGAAGAAGGTGGCAAAGCTCTAGGGAGGAAAGGTGGTGATAACCCATTCATGATGACCGTGTCATCCCCAGAAGTGGAAACCTCCTCAAAAGATATGACTAGCACAACTCCCCCAGGAATCACCTCTACCCACTGTTTCAATAATTTTTTTAGCAGTATGACCTCCTCATTGGACTCCAGCTTAGTGAACAGGCAGGTGTCTCTTGAGCTGGTCAATAAACTCTCCCAGAGGAACATCACTGAATTAAGCAATGTCAACTCAGCTTCCTCGGTGGATCCATCTGCAGATTTGCAGGATACTATACACTTGAATAGAAGCACCTATTATAATTCATTCCCAGGTTCTCACCAAAGCAGTCAATTCAACAACTATATTTATAACAATTTCAGTGTCAACGGCTTCAACTACTCCAGAGAGGGAAGCATATTGTAACCCCAGGAGATCTCATGTTGGCGGTTGTTGGTGGATATATTATTTTGTAACTAGTGCACATATGCATTAGGTAAATATGAAAAATAGAGTTAAAAACATCTACTGGTTCATCTTCAAGATAGAACACTTCATATTCACAATAGGCAGCAGCTGTATTTTATCTGAGAATACACCTATAACTTTTTTAAACGTTAACTGTAAATGATGATGCAGTTATCTGCCATGTACATAGTTGTTTGATACTTTACAAAATGTGTACATTTGAGAGAAGGGGATGGCTTTTTTTACTCTTAGCAATTTTGATATTTTTATATATCATTATCCAAGAGTGTTTGAATGAGTTTTGCAGTAAATCGTGTGACAAAAAAGGAGTTCTTGAATTAAATTCTTACTGATTGGGAAAGAAAAATAGTTGAAAACAAAAGGGGTTTGTGGAGATGGAATCTTTCTGCAACCTCATGGCGGCCGCAGTCACTCTGTTCTCGGACTCCAGCCACCACTATTTCTCCTGGTGTGCCGTCCCCACCTTACACAAGTACGTGTCCCAGAACATTACCCAAGCCCTCAACAACGCAGTTACCGGGAAGGTCCACCTAACCATGGACAATTGTTTGTGGCCAGGGACGGTGTGTCTCGCTGATGGCACACTGGGTTAATATAATGGAAGCCGGGATGCAGTTGGACCTTGGGATGGAACACATCCTCCCGATGCCGAAGATTTCGGGCTCTGGGTCAATCAGGGTTTCCCCCACATTCTACAGCTCCTGCACCTCCTCCTCTTCAGTGTCCACCTATGAAATGACCACATCAGTAGGAAGCTGGAAGAGCTGCATCACTGCCTTGGCCAAGCGGCAACAGGCTGTGCTTAATTTAATATGTTTAAGGAACACACTACACAACGCTGCAGAGTTGTTGACAGCTGTAATAGAGCAGGCAGATCTGTGGCTGTCACCGCTGAACATATAGCCAGGCATGGTCATGTGTGACAATGGCCGGAACCTAGCGATGGCTCTTAAGTTAGGCAAGCTCGCACATGTACCATGCCTGGCCCATGTGCTCAACCTAGTCGCTCAGCGGTTTCGCAAAACCTACCCAGATCTGCCTGACCTGATTGTGAAAGTAGGCCGCGTGTATACCCTTTTCCAAAAGTCAGCTTCCACCGACCTCGGCATGCTACAGCAGCATTTACAGCTTCCAGCTCACCGACTGGTGTGCAGTGTCACCACGCATTGAAACTAAATGTTGCATATGTTGGGAAGGATTAGTGAGCAGCAGAGGGCAGTTGTTGAGTACCAGCTTCAACACATCCATCGGTATTCAGGTCAGCCTCTGCACATAAGAGCTGATGAGTGAGCATGGATGACTGACATCTGTTATGATCTGCTACAAGAACTAAGGAAAGAAAGGGAATCTGTCCCTACAATAAGACTAAGCTGATTCCCTACGATGCAGCGGCAACCTGTTCCTTGTGAACAGACCCGCCTTCGTCCTCAGCTTGTCTGAACGCAGACCTATAGAATAAAGGGAGGGGTCCCTAAAAGAACTAGGGACTGGGACAAAATTGGACACCTCCGAGCATAAGTTGTAGCAGAGCTAAAAGACAAAACAGACAAAAAGTACTTAGAGGTCCAAAGGACCAAACGAACTAGAGAGATAGGTACAAAAACACCTGGCTAGATAGAGTCAAAATAACACTGACGTCCAGCAAAGCCAGAAGGGTGGAGCTGGAATAAATAGGCAGCAGGTCACGTGACCACAAAATAGAAAAAACTAACAGGAAGGTTCTAGCAGTACCCCCTCTTTTATGAGGATCCTCCGGATCCTCCAGGCCCATCAGGAAACCTCCTGTGGAACACTCTGACAAGTCTAGGGGCAGAGACATCCTCTGCCCTTACCCAGGAGTTATCCTCAGGACCGAAACCCTTCCAAGCGAAGAGATACTGCAATCTCCCTCTATGCCTTCTGGAATTCAGAATACGAGAAATTTCACATTCGCCATCTTCCACCACCGGAGGAGCTGTGACAGTGGCATCCCTATCTGATACATCAGCCTTTTTCAACAAGGAAACATGAAACACAGGATTAATCTTCCAGGAGGAGGGAACCTCCAACCTAACAGCAGACTGGTTAACCACCTGAAGCACCTTAAATGGCCCCACAAACTTCGGACCCAATTTTTTAGAGGGAATCCTCAACCGCAGATTCTTTGAGGACAACCAAACCATGTCACCCACCGTAAACAAAACCTCTTTACGTTTCCTGTTAAAATACTTCTTGGACTTTTTGTTAGCCTCCTGAAGGTTACTACGCACATCAGTCCAAACTCTCTCCAAATCACCGGAAAAATTCTCCTCCTCCGGCACAGCCGACACCAATTTGGAGAACAAACCAAACGACAGATGTCTCCAAGTACAAAAAAAAAAAGAACACCCAGCAGAAGAGGATGTATGATTGTTAAGAGAAAATTCAGCGAATGGCAGAAACTCAGACCACCCCTCTTGATTGTCTGCCACAAAACAACGCAAAAACTGTTCAACATCCTGGTTCTTTCTTTCTGTTAGACTCAGGATGATACCCAGATGAAAATTCAAATGGAATCCCAACCTATCACAAAAAGCACGCCAAAAGCGAGCCACAAACTGAGGTCCCCTATCAGAAACAATGTTGGTGGGAACTCCATGGAGTCTGACAATCTCCTTAACAAATGCCTTAGCGAGTGTCTTAGCGCAGGGTAGTTTAATGAAAGGAACCAAATGACATCTTGCTAAAACGGTCCACGACCACCCAGATGACAGTAAAACCCTCGGACACAGGAAGGTCAGTAATAAAATCCATTTCCAGATGCATCCAAGGCGCACTAGGAACCTCCAGAGGGCAAAGCAACCCCGCAGCAGGGGTATGTGAAGCCTTTGACCTGGCACACACAGTACATTGACGCACCCACTTGATGACTTCCTTCTGCCACCCAGGCCACCAAAAACTGCGACTGACAAGCCTCTTAGTCTCCGAAATTCCAGGATGACCAGCCAACCGAGATTCATGGTACTCCACAAACAAATCTCTCCTAAAAGGTTCTAGGCACAAACAACCTCCCATGGGGAGTGTTAGATGGGGCATCCTCCTGGGCTTTCAGGATCCCATCTTCCAAATGGAGTCCAATGCCGCTAACACAACTCCTTCCTGTAAAATGCTCTCCTCCTCCTCGGTACAAACCATGGGAGAAAAGCTGCGAGATAAAGCATCGGCTTTAACATTCTTAGTACCAGGGATGTAAGTAACAGAAAAATTAAACCGGGAAAAAAGAAGTGCCCACCTAGCCTGACGGACATTCAAGCGCTTGGCAGCATCCAGACAAATCAAATTTTTATGATCAGTGAAAACCTGAACCGGAAATTTAGCACCTTCCAAGAAATGCCGCCAATGTTCAAACGCGAGTTTAATAGCCAGCAATTCCCGATTACCAACATCGTAAGTTCGGTTTCTGAAAATTTTTTCGAAAAAAAAACACAGGGATGTACTCCATCCTTGTTCTCCTGAGACAAAACCGCACCGACCCCCCACCGAAGAAGCATCAACCTCGAACAAAAAAGGCTTGGTCTCATCAGGCTGCATAAGGATAGGGGCAGAACTGAACCTCTCCTTGAGATACACAAAAGCTTCAATGGCCTCAGTAGTCCACTGGACCATATTCGCACCTTTCCTGGTGAGATCGGTCAGCGGCTTAACAATTATAGAAAAATTTATTAATGAATTTTCTGTAATAATTGGTGAAACCCAAAAATCTCTGTATCGATTTCAAACCAATAGGCCTAGGCCATTCCTGCACAGCCTGAACCTTCACTGGGTCCATCTCAAAGCCCTCGCTGGAGATAATGTAGCCTAAAAAACGAATTCTCTGCACAGCTTACTCACATTTCTCCAGCTTAGCAAAAAGTGAATTGTCACTTAATAACTGCAACACCTCACGTACGCTCTGCCAGTGAGACTCCAGATCAGGCGAATAAATCAGAATGTCATCCAAATACACAACCACATTCTTACCCATCAAAGGTCTCAGGATGTCATTAATAAGGTTCTGAAAAAACGCGGGTGCATTGGTAATACCAAAAGGCATCACCCAGTAGAGATTAGCGTTGTTCGACTCGAACTGTTCGCCAATCTCAAATTCGAGCTGTTTTGGGTGGTGTTCGAGCCGTTCGGCGAACACAAACGATTTGAGAAAAATTCGGCTGTTCGAGGTTATGTTCGATAACTGTTCGTGCACCAAAATCATGGATTTTTTCTCAGTAATGATGAAAATTAATGTTAATACGCAGTTTGAGTGTACAGCGGGGCGGGGGGGAGGGGCAGGGGATGGATCTCTGCAGGAATAATGAAGATCTCCATTTTTTCTTCTCTTTCCCGCATTTACAGTGGAGAGGTGCAATCTGTCAGCCTATCAGCAGTGCACACACGGAGCGAAGTGCTTTTTTTCACACAAGCAAGGGCATGTGTCATTGGCAGTGTATGTCACATGTCCTTGCCCTATAAGACCCAGCCATTTTCCCCATCGCCACCATTTTCTCACTGCTGCAGCTGCGTGTTAGACGGCACCGCTGTTGCTGTGTGCGCTATACCTTGTTAATTTCAAGCCAATTTTCGCACAAATCTACAGATAGCTTGGGAGTAGGGAATAGTTGTGATTGCAGTCCCTTTAAGGACTAGGTTACAGCATTTCCTATGACTTTTATCAGGCAGGTCTGTGCTCTTAAATAGATAGGTTGTGGGAGTAAAGACTAATTGTAATTGCAGTCCTTTTCAGGGCTAGGTTACATCAGCTCCTATCACTTTTTGCCAGGCAGGTCTGTGCCAGTGCTGTGCAAGTATTTTTCACAGCATTTGGCTGAATCTAGTAAAGCTAATCCTTTTTGGTCTATTGCAGAGTGTGTTAGTCAGTGGAGTAGCCTATCTATGTTGCAAGATATACCACCTGTGTATAGAATACCAATTTTTTTACTGCACCTAGTGAAGTAAAACCTTTTGGGCATAGCATCATTCTATTAGTCCATCTATACTGACCTCCATAAGGTTGCAAATTAAAAATAATTTTTGTCTGCATCTAGCTCTGAAAATATATTTGGCCTTCTAGCAGTGTGTGGGACTCATTGTATTAGGCCATCTATACCCAGCTCCACCAGCTTTTAAATTAATAATAACTTTTAGCTGCATCTAGCCCTGAAAATAATTTTTCTTCCCAATAGTGGTAGCAATAGAAATATGAGGCGCGCGCTGGCTTACAAAAATATACGCTTCATAACAAAAAACACCAGCCTAGCGCATTGCATTAATAAGATGACATCATCGTCTCTCCCAGTGCTAGGCCTACTACCCAGGCTAGCATTCTTGTGCCTAAAACAGAATGTATGGGTCCGCGCTAGCCACTATGCTGAGGGGTCTAAAGCTGCTGCTAACGCTTTATAACAATTCAATTGGCAGATTTTCACAGAGCTCTTCCACAACGCCCACCCATCGGGCAACAGTTGCCCACCTTCCCTATGGGATCTAGTGGCGAATAGTTGATGCCATTAATCAGCGCGTCAGTTGCCCCGTCGATGTGGCAAGCATACGGTAAGGCATGGGAAGAGTGGACACGACTAGTAGCAGGCAGACGGGTTGACCAATGTGAACAAGCCAGATCACAAGTCACCATAGAATTTCTCCACCAGCTAATGATGAGGGGCATATCAGGGGCGTCAGCGCAGCGGTGTCTGACCGGAGTAGCATTTCACTTCCAACTACTGAATTGGGGAGATGTGACAAAGATTCATCATCAGACAATCCATAAAAGGGTGGAAAAGGGGTCAGCCAAGTCAGGAGTGTAGACGTCCCGTGTCACTAAAACTGATTTCTCACATCATATCCCTAACACCATTAACATGACACTCACAATTTGAAGCAACACTACTGTCTGCTGCATTTGTGATCGCCTTCTTTGGGGCGCTATGCATAAGCGAATTAGTCCCTCAATCCAAAATTACCACCAGTGGAGGCTTATTACACCAGGACGTAGTCATAGCCAATAATGCAATACGTCTACGCATACACAAATCGAAAACTGTTCCAGCGGGCAGGGGCACTTGGGTACTTCTACAACCCACAAACGGTACACTGAGTCGGGTAACAATAGTAAAAACATATCTAACCATCAGATGACAAAGTAATTTCTTCCTATCACACATTGATGGAATGCCATTATCAAGATACCAGTTCCAAGCTATATTTAATAAATGCATAACATCGGCAGGGAACCACCCCAAAGATTACGGGACACACTCATTCCGCATAGGCGCGGCCACGGAAGCAGCAAGAGCAGGACTGTCAGAAACGGAAGTTCAAAGGATAGGGAGATGGCGATCCACGTGTTTGGCAAGATACATAAGACCGGACTAGTTATCCTAACGTGGTTTGTTTCTTTTACAGGTGACACTAAGCCAACAGTGTGGGTGATAGGCCACTCGTATATGTATTGTGCAGAAAAAAGGGCAAAAGTCTGCCCAGGTGGGAGGAAATTAGAGTTTCATAACACATATTTCAACTAGAGAGGTATTAGAGGCCTGCTATGGCCACAGGTACTAATGGAGGTAATCAAGGTAGGGAGAGAGGCAAGATTTCCGGTCATCTTAGTTATACAGGCCGGGGGAAACAACCTAGGTCATCACAAGAGCGCATAACTAATGGCAATAATGAAACTAGACACTGAGCGCTTCAGAGAATTTTTCACAAAACTAGCTATAGTATGGTCAGAGATTGTGCCGATAGCGGTATGGCAAGGTGCGCGAGACATCACGGCCATAGAACGGACAAGGCGGGTAATAAATATTCGGATGGCAAAATTTAGAAGAGACAGAGGTGGTGTAGTGGTACGACACAGACAACTGGAAGGAGATAAAGCAGGCCTCATACGGCCCGACGTTGTTCACTTAATGGATATTGTACTGGACATATTCCTGTCAGGACTCCAGGACGGAGTGGAACAAGCGTTAAGAGTGATGGGTGGGGGTCAGAGTCCTGCATACGAGTACGCAGGATCCTCCGTGGCCTGGAAATAGAAAGGACATGTTGGAGAGTTACACTTGTTGACCAAGTTGCCGCAGTGGAGACCCAGGGCATGCTGCAACAAGCTGAATTATTTTAGAAATAAAATGCCTTTCTAATGGAATGAGTATAAAGAGTTAATAAAGCTGTGACCGATCCTCACCCATCCAGTTGTAAGAGTTACATTATTGTATTGTCAAGGAAAGGGGGGTGGTAGGGGGGCTGAGCGTCTGGGTTTGGTTGGGGGTCCCCACAGTCTGCCTAGGCTAGATGCATTTAAAAATTCTTATTAGATACACAGGCGGTGCAGCTTGCTTCGCAGCTGGGCTACTACGCCCAAAGTATTGCCTAGGCTAGATGCAGTTAAAAATTCTACGCTGACTAGCAAACACTGAAGATTTGGAGCAGACCTCTGAGTAAACAGCTCTTCAGACTCAACCATCTGTGTTACCCCAAGCCATAGTGTATGTAGTTTCTTACAGTTAAAAAGGGGGGGGGGGGGAGCGACCCAACCCACCTGGAATTGACGATGCCAACGTCACGTAAGACACAGCAAGGGGACTCCAAAAAGAGTCTCCATTTTTTCCCAAAATTGTGGCACAGAAACCACTTAACCCTAGAACGCATACCTGGGGCCTCGCAGGCACGCCCTGTTAATTGTTTTCTATTTTCTGCAAGATTACTTTAGTTAGAATTTTGAAACTCTAGGTATTCTTCATGTATATAGTGGTTTGTCATTTGAGTTTGAGTTATTCCATGTTATTTGCACATGGGCCTAAAAGGCCCCAGGTATATGAAAGTGTAGATTTTTATGGTCATGCGTTCTAGGGATAAGTGGTATCAATTGCCCCACAGTTGATTAAAATGGTTGGTGAGGTGATTTTACCAAATCCTCAAGGTTTTAGTCTCCCAAGGATAGCACAGGGGTAGAAAAGTCCTTGCGAATCCATGATTTGTTCATCTTTATGAACGTGAGTCTGTCTACATTCTCAGTGGACAGACTCGTGTGCTTGTCTGTCAGCACACCACCAGCAGCGCTGAACACACGTTCAGAGAGAACACTGGCTGCAGGGCATGACAAGATCTCCAAGGCGTGAGTGGCGAGCTCCGGCCATTTTTCCAGATTGGAATACCAAAATGAGCAAGGGTCCAGTGACAGTCATGGCTTCGATGTTCACTTGGAGATACTCCTGCACCATCCTCTCTAGGCATTGACTATGTGTCAGACTTCTTGTCTCCTGTGGCCTAGCAAAAGATGGTCTAAAAAAGTGGTGAAACGATTCCACAAACTTGCTGTTACCAGCAGATACTGTGTTACTATTACGGTTTGAGTGATGAAGACTCGACAGTCCCACGGTTGGCAAGTTAGAACTGTGAGATTCACTATGTGCACCACTGGTGTTTTGTGGAAAAGCACATGTAATATTCTGAAGCAGCGTCTGCAGATACTCCTGCATGCGTCAATCCCTTTTTATGGCAGGAATTATTTGGGCAAATTTACTTTTGTACCGGGGATCTAAGAGTGTGGCAACCCAGTAGTCGGGATTACTTCGAATTCTGACAATCTGAGGGTCATGTTGCAGGTAGTGCAGCAAGAAGGCACTCATGTGTCTTGCACATCCAGGAGGACCAAGTCCTTGTTGTGTTGGTAGCGAGGTAAGAAATATGCTTCCTTCCTCTGCCCTCTCCCCCCAACCTCACACAACAGAAATGTGATCAAGGTCTCCCTCATCTGATGACTCTTCCATGCCCATCGCCAGTTCGTCCTCCACTTCTTCCTCGGCTCCTGCACCTTCCTCAACAGTTTGGCTGCTACCATGCGTCCTGGATAATCCCTCTCCCCCACCCTCCCATGCCTGCCGCCTTGGTGCTGCCAACAGTCTGGACCTTGGAGATGTTATCCCTTCCGCATACGACTCCTCCTCTACTTCCTCCACCTCCTCTTGTCCCACCACCTGACTCTGAATTCTGTTTAATGTGTGCTCCAGCATGTAAGTCACCGGAATAGTCATGCTGATAATGGCATTGTCGTCAGCACTAAACATCTTCGTCGCCATTTCAAAACTGTGCAGAAGGGTGTGTGGCGCCCCTGAGGGTTCAGTCGCCACAGAGTTACTGCATCTCACCCAGAGGTGTGGTATCTCACCCTCAGGTAAGGAAGGCATATGGCTCGGGACCCTAACACCTGCATCCAACACTTACCTGCAGTGGAGGTAGGGCGAGATTGCTCCTAAGGGAGAGCACAGTCCCAGGTCCCTAGCTGGTGGGAGGGTCCTATGTAGTGGGTGCTTAGGGGAGCAGCTTAGGGGAGCACATGACAGGGAGAGTATAAATAGGAAGCCATCTTAGAAAGAGCAAGCCAGTCAGAGGAGGAAAAGTGACAGAAGCAGAGGCTCGGCATGAGCTCTGCTCCAGAGGCGGGCCTAGCCTGGGAGGCCCAGGACTGAAGGAGAGAAGAGAGGAGTGGGAGCAGGAAGGCTCCAGGAACCGAAGGGACCCTAGGGCTACGGGCCGTGCAGAAGGCCACCAGTACTCCTGCTGCTACCAGCAGGTAGAGGGGTCAGGCCAGATAAGGGGAACCGGTCCCTCAACTAGCGGAGAAACAGCAAGGCTCAACTAGAAACTGGAGGCTGCAGCATTTCATGTACTGCAGGCAAAAGTCCACACCAGTCTCACTAAGAAGGTAGCCACATAGGACCCAGGGGACGGAACACAAGTCGCCCGCCAAGGCCCGAGGATACCGGATAGAAGTGTCACTGGGTGTGAGGTGCAGGGAGAAGGCCAGAGAAAGGACACACAGAAGGGGGTCCTGCTAAGTACTCTGGAGCTATCTGGGGGTGGACTGAGCCCCTCACTGAGTACGCACAGCACGACGGGCGAGATTGCTCTGGTACCTGTAATCTGGACTGCAACAACTGCGAGTAAAGATCTTGGTATTGCATCACACGGACTCCGTGTTCATTACTGACTCCCTGCACTACAACCACCATCATCCACCCACACTGCCCTGAAACTACACTCTTCCTGTGGTGAGTAATAATACCATTGCTGCAAAACCACCAGCTTCAGAGGACTGTTCTGCAGCGGCGGCCCCTTTTGCCCCACTCCAGAGGTGGCGTAGTCGGACATTATAAAACCCATATATACAAATTACCCTTGGATTGACCGCCCTGGATCACGGACCGGGTCACCGCCACAGTGACTACAACCCCCAGCATCTAACGGCCCGGCTCAGGGTACCCCACGGCCCTGGGGGCGCGTCACCTTCATAGGTCCCTGATCTCAGACCACTCCTGCAGCGTGATTTGCCCCACCTCTGGATCTCGTTGGCCCACGCTATACGTCAGAACGTATTGCACCAGGGCTGGTCGGTGCTGCCACAGTCGCTGCAACATGGTCAGAGTTGAATTCCACCGTGTCGGCACATCGCATTTCAGCCGGTGAACTGGCTGGCCCAACGACTTCTGGAGAGATGTAAGTCGTTGAGCTGCGGGATGCGAATGGCGGAAGTGAGCACACAGCGACCGTGCCCTCTGCAGAAGGCCATCTAGTCCGGGATAGTGGCCTAAAAATTTATGGACAACCAGGTTCAACACGTGAGCCATACAAGGCATGTGTGTGACATTGCCCCGGCGAAGGGCCACACCCAGGTTCGCAGCATTGTCGCACACGGCCTTCCCTGGTTGCAGGTCCAGTGGAGACAACCATTCATGAAACTGGGTCTCCAGAGCTGACCACAACTCCTCAGCTGTGTGACTCACATTTCCCAGACATTTCAAAGTAAACACTGATGCCTTGAGCCCTGCTGCCAGCATAGTAAGGAGGTGTGCAGGATTCCTTCTGCGCAGTTAGAAAGCAGGTGGCATTACCAGACAGGCTTTGGGTGCAGGTGGAGGACCGAGAGGAGGTTGAGGAGGCAGACTTGGACAGCAGCCCCTTGTCCTGCTGTCACCATAGTTACCCAGTGCCCAGTCAGCGACATGTAACGCCCCTGTCCATGCCTACTCGTCCAAGTGTCTGTGGTGAAATGCACCCTGTCACACACAGAGTTTCTCAAAGAAGCGGTGATGTTGTGTGCGACATGCTGGTGGAGCGCAGGCACACCTTTCTTTGAGAAGTAGTGCCGACTGGGCATCTGGTACTGGGGAACCGAGACGGACATAAGGTCTCAAAAATCCACTGTGTCCTCCAGGCGGAAAGGCAGCATTTCTGTAGCTTGCAGATGGTGAAATTCAACCTCTTAGACCATTTCCTCCTAGCCATGAGAAAGCTTTTACTTGTCCACATCTGAGGGACCGAGGGCTGGCTGTTGTGCTTAGACGGGGTTGAGTAGGGTGTCCCCGGCAAACTGCCGGTCTATGAGGAAGATGCAGGCGGACATGTTAGGTTGCCTTGATCCAAAGGTGGTGCTCTCGATGTCAGAGCGCTCAACACCAGCAGGTGTTTCCACTTCACAATGAACTGACGACCTGCCAATCACACTGGCTGTTGCAGGTAAAGAGGTGGCAGGTCTGCGTCCAAAAACATCTGCGACTGGGGGGACAGCAGTCACACAGGATGAAGAGGCCGCGGATGCACAAGATGGGGAGACGGTGGTTGGCCCAGCCTGCTAGGCCGCATTGTAGCACAGTGAGCTTCCCACTGCAACTTATGCTTCATATCCATGTGACGGTACTTGCATGAAGCTTTTGGTGACAAATATTACAGATAACACGAGTTGGGTCATCCTTATCGATCTGAATAAATGCCCAGGCTATGCAAGGCTTAGAGCCAATGCGACCTGAAGAGCCACTACGACTTGTGGTCAGAGGCAGAGTTGTGGTTGAGGATGCAGTTGGTGACGTGCTTCCAGTACTCAGTCTCTGTCCAGGAAGGTGCAACCTAACCTCGTCGTCAATAGCATCTGTGACACCCCGCTGTGCTTGGTATCACAGATTCTAGAAGAGTGTATTGATTTAATCCTCCAAAAGAGGCCCCCAAAAACATTCACACATCTCCACCTTCCACCTCAGACCAGCAGAGGGAGCCCGTTAGGGATATAATTAGGGAAGGTGGAGCTAGGCAGTTCAGTTCCTCTGAAGAGTTCCTGCAGTAGAGAAGCCTAAGAGAGGTCAGTCTGCAGTGGAGCTCAGTCTAGTCTAGAGAACTCAGTTAATAGTTCAGCAGTGGAGCACGAGGCTCCTGCTAGCTAGATTCAGTAAGGCATAACCGGAATCCCTGGAGAACTACAAGTCCCATGATCACTAAGGTGCTGATACGTAACAGAGCCAGGAGACGCTTAGGCCCTGCATAGTGGGAGTGTGAACTCCAAGAGAAGGCCCTACCACAAGGTCAGCCAGCCCAGGACAGAGACAAAGTTAGGCCTAGCTCCAGGCAGGTCAGAAACTTACTACGCAGAGGCAAGAAACAGGAGGCCCTACACCCGCTCATTGGGGAGGATCCTGATATTCACCCTTCACCCTACAGTGCTCCGGGATGTGCCTGAATTTCCTCCAGTAAAAGGTACTGAAGTGACTACCGTGTCCGTTCCCGTTCTTGCTCTGACCCAGCTGGGTCTCGCCTGTCCTGCATTCCCCCTGCATACGCTGCCCTGAGACCTAGTTCCACCTGTGGGAGCAATACCATCGAGCTGCCTTATCATGCGTCTCAGTGGACTGCTGCAGCGCTGGTGCTTCTCACCAGATACCACAGGTGGCGTCACGAATTCTTATAAAAGTAACAATTATCCACCCTTTTAAAGAGTGACCCCAGGGTACGGGCCAGGGAGCCGACCACCGAGACATCCCCAAGGCCAGGCAAAGGCCCGGGTACCAAGTCATCCCCATCCCCTGGGCTAGTCACATCCTCCTCCACCTCCTCCTTTGACCTCATCGACTGGCTGACTGTGGGTTGACAGAAAGTGGGATCTCCAACCTCGTCATCATCACCCTGTGTGTTATCACACCCGTCGTCCTCAAAGCCAACCTCTTCCTGCCATGACCGAAAAGTCAAGTTGTCGCTCCAATCAGGTATTTGAGTCTCATCATCGTCTTCATCATTGTCTCCACCAACATGAGTGACAGATTGGGAACGAGGGTCTACATTATGCTCAGAACCTTCTTCATCTGGTCCTGGATCTGACTTATAAAGATTCTGGGCATCAGTGCAGATCATTTCCTCATCTGGATTAACAGAAGCTCTGGAGCAGACCTCCATTTCCCAGGCTATAGTATGAGTAAACAGCTCTGCAGACTCAACCATCTGTGTTACCCCATACTCAGACAGGCAGCTGGAGACTTGGGAGCTGTGAGGAAGCAAGTGCGATTGGGGTGACACCTCTGAGGACTGGAGTATTTGTGATGTTGAAATTGAGGTGGAGGAGAGCCCACTTGAAGGAGCACTTGATATCCGCTGAAGCACCTGCTGTTTTTGTGCCTCATCTGGAATTTGTATTGATGGGCGTGTCCGTAAGAAAGGGATCGGATCACATTGTCCATGAAAATAAGTCGACATTTCTTCAGCAGATGTTACCCCCCACAGCGGGGGGGCTCGACCCACCAGCGGACAGTATTGGGAGAGGGGGGCTGGCCGTCCGGGTCCACCGCGGCTCTGGCACAAACGCGGCGACACGGAGGTGGCACGGGCAGGAGCAAACTGGCCGTGTCGGCTTCTCACTTTTTGGATTTTAGACATGACTTGCCTATATCTGTGTCTCCCCTCCTTTTACTCCTCCACCTCTTCTTTTCGCATGACTATATGTACTTGTCACTTTTCCATGTGTTAGTTATGTCTTCTGAGCAGTTTGTCAGCTTTTGGACACCTTTGAAGGTGTTTTCTATGTGTTTCTATGTGTTTTTGTTTGCCTGCCATTGATTTTAACGGTGTTCGAAGGTGTTCGACGAACCGAACCGAACTCGAACACTACGGGGGTGGCTCAACGCTAATCACCAGATTCTCAAAAGCACCTAATGGAGTGTTAAAAGCAGTTTTCCATTCATCACCCTCCTTTATTCGTAACAAATTGTATGCCCCCCGGAGATCAATTTTAGAGAACCACTTGGCCCCCACTAACTGGTTAAACAAGTCAGGAATTAACGGCAATGGGTAGGAATTGCGTACGGTAATTTTATTAATTTCACGAAAGAACAAACATGGATGTAAACCGCCGTCTTTTTTTTTTTTTTTTACAAAGAAAAATCCAACAGCCACAGGTGACTTAGAAGGTCTAATGTGTACAGCAGCCAAGCTCGTCTGTATGTATTCCTCCAAGGCCTTTCTTTCAGGGATAGTCAGATTAAATAAGCAACTCTTGGGTAGATTAGCTCCAGGAACAAACTCAATGGTGCAATCATAGTCTCTATGAGGAGGTAAAACTTGCGTCTCCTCCTCTGAAAAAAACTTCCAAAAATCCTGAATAGGTACAGGTAATTCCCCTTTTTCCACAGCCGCAATGCGACCATTACAACATTTATCATAGCACTTAGGACTCCAAGACTTAATCTCATTAGTAGACCAGTCCAGTAAAGGATTGTGCAGTTTTAACCAAGGTAAACCTAAAACTACTGGAGAAGGTAAATTATTTAATACCACCAAATCCAAATTTTCATGGTGAATACCATTGATAGTGAGGGGAAATTCAGCAACCTTGTGAGTAATACATTTCAAAGGAGTGTTATCAATTGCAATCTCAGAAATAGGTGATGACAAAGGTTTGGATTCCAATTTAAGTTTTTCCAAAAAACCCTTTGGTCTTGTTTGCATTCTGTGCAAATTAGGGGTGTGGCATCCCCCTTGTTGAGCTGGTTAGTATATATGTAGCTTACCACGGGCTTAGGTGGTCTGATATTGGGACCCGGTTCTATTTGTCAACCCTTTTATATGCATTACTTCAACTTTGATATACAGTAAGGTTTTTAATATAGACAGTGTAGGACCGTCTCAATTTAGGGTCACCTTGTCACTTGTGGGACGGCTTGTATACTTTTTTTGATCAAAAATAGTTCACCAAGTACCCTATATTTAATATGCAACTTTGCTTTACATTTATATATAATGATTGTAGGGTATGAGATATATTTTTTGTCTTTTGTAAGTTTTGCATCTTTTTGCTAGTGTGAACATGCTCCTATTTCTTGCATGTGTACCATCTTAGACTTCAGTTCACATTGAAAAACCAAGCAATCACATTAAGTGTAGAACCACAATCCACAAATACCTGAAATTCAATCAAATCTTCATGCAATGAGGTACTCCCTGAAAGAAAAACTCCCTTAGAATTTAAACAAGCAATACGGGCGTAGCTGACAATTTTTTTTTCTTTGCTTAAACAAAGCTCACAGTCCTTAATCAAATGGTCAGATTTACCACAATAAAAACACAAACCTTTGGAAAACCTGCGGTCTCTTTCCTGAGAGCGGAATGACAACGCCCCCACCTCCATTGGTTCTCCGCCATCCGAGCAGACCCTCTGAGGAATAGGAGCTGCCATTGTAGAAATTTTCTCATCATAAACCCTGGCACGCAGTCTCCTGTCCATACGTATAGCTAATTGCATGGCTTCTTGTAAGGTCACAGGTGCAGGAAATGCAATAAGCAGATCCTTAACCCTTTCACTTAGACCAGCAAGGAGCAAACATTTTAACACCGAATCATTCCATTTCACTTCTGAAGACCACCTTCTGAAGTGAGTACAATAATTTTCAACATCACCTGACCCCTGCTTCAAAGGTCTCAGTTCTGTGTCAGCAGATGAGACTCGATCAGGATCGTCATACAATAACCCCAAAGCAGAAAAAAAATCCTCCACTGATCTAAAACACGGATCATTAGGTTGGAGAGAAAAGGCCCACCCCTGTGGTTCCTTGTGCAAAAGTGACATGATAAACCCAATGCGCTGTGATTCATTCCCAGAGGACCTGGGTCTCAAATGAAAATATAATAAACAAGCATTTTTAAAGGAAAAAAAATCTTGTTGTTTACCATCAAAAATATCAGGGAGTCCTACCTTTGGTTCAACAAAATGCGCTCCAGGACAGCTACCCACGTGTTGCTGGAGCTCGGCCGCCTCTAGAGACAATCCCTGCAGGCGCTGAGCTAAATCTTGAACAGAATCCATTTTGACCCCGGAATTCTTTCCTTGAAGTTTTTTTTCGTTTTGGCTGGACTTACTGTTATGATCTGCTACAAGAACTAAGGAAAGAAAGGGAATCTGTCCCTACAATAAGACTAAGCTGATTCCCTACGATGCAGCGGGCAACCTGTTCCTTGTGAACAGACCCGCCTTCGTCCTCAGCTAGTCTGAATGCAGACCTATAGAATAAAGGGAGGGGTCCCTAAAAGAAGTAGGGACTGGGACAAAATTGGACACCTCCTAGCAGAAGTTGTAGCGGAGCAAAAAGACAAACAGACAAAAAGTACTTAGAGGTCCAAAGGACCAAACGAACTAAAGAGATAGGTACAAAAACACCTGGCTAGATAGAGAGTCAAAATAACACTGAAGTCCAGCAAATCCAGAAGGGTGGAGCTGGAATAAATAGGCAGCAGGTCACGTGACCACAAAATAGAAAAAACTAACAGAAAGGTTCTAACAACATCTGTGCCAACCTCCAAAACTTTGAAGACTCCACCAAGATGGTGAGAGGCGATGATACCATAATTAGTATCAACATCCCGCTTCTCTGTCTACTGAAATGCTTGCTGCCCACAATTAAAGAGGAGGAACTCCAGGCGGAGCACAATGAGATGGAGCAAGGAAACATACAGGGTGATGCCACTCAGCCCAGCCTCATCTCATCTCAATGCGTATTTGGTGATAATGAGGAGGAAGAGAATGAGGAAGAACAGGAGCGGTTTTCCTACCGTACAGACGGTGCTACCCACACAACAGTCATACCTTCTATTCAGTGTGGATGGCCTGAGGAGAAGGAGAACAAGGAGGAGAGGGAGAACAAGGAGGAGAGGGAGAACAAGGAGGAGAGGGAGAACAAGGAGGAGAGGGAGAACAAGGAGGAGAGGGAGAACAAGGAGGAGAGGGAGAACAAGGAGGAGAGGGAGAACAAGGAGGAGAGAGAGAACAAGGAGGAGAGAGAGAACAAGGAGGAGAGAGAGAACAAGGAGGAGAGGGAGAACAAGGAGGAGAGGGAGAACAAGGAGGAGAGGGAGAACAAGGAGGAGGAGAATGAGCAGGAGAAGGAGAACGATGAGGATTAGGAGGAGGACAGCATGGACAGTCATCCTCTTGGTCAGAAAAGTCTTGTCTGTTGGCAATCTGGCACACATGGTTGACTTTATGTTCCGCTACCTTTCCCGTGACCCTCGCGCTGTACACATTTTGTCCGACAGTAATTATTGGTTGGTCACACTTCTAGACCCACGCTACAAGGAGATCTTTCTCTCTTTCCTGTGGTGGAGAGGTCTAATAAAATGTTGCAGTACCAGAAGGTCATTGTACAAGAATTATTTAAAAAATCCCCATCTGACAACGCTGGCAGCAGAGGTCACAGTTTGTTGGACAACCAAGGAGTACAGGCGAGGGAGACACAAATACGATGCAGCAGAGGCAGGGGAACACTGTCAAAGCTGTTGGACAGTTTTCTCAGATCCTCCTGTTGAATGGAGTACTCTAACAAGGAGGGAAAAGATTTGGTAGATGCTGAAGGAGTACCTTGCCGACCATACCAACGTCCTCCGTGATTCCTCTGTGCCTTATAAGCTGGACACGTGGCATGAACTGGCTCTCTACGCCTTGGAGGTCCTGGCCTGCCCGTTCGCTAGCATTTTGTCTGAGCTAGATTTTAGTGCCGCCGGGGGCATTATAGCTCATAGGCGTATCTGCCTGTCAACTTAAAATGCTGACAGGCTGACTCTTGTAAAAATGAACAAGGACTGCATTGGACTAGACTTATCAACACTACTGAATGATAGCAGCGGAACAAAGTCAAATCCAGTGGGTTTTTTTTTTTTTTGGGGGGGGGCATAGTATCATAGTTTGTAAAGCCGAATAAAGACTTGCTTCCATCAAGTTCGACCTGTTAGTTCTGTAATTGCTAAAGTTGATCCAGAGGAGGGCAAAAACCCCAAATGATTTAACCAATCTTCACCTGAGGAAAAATTCCCTCCCGACTCTGAAACCAGCAGTCAGAATAAATCCCTGTATCAACCTACTATTTTATTTTATTTTTAAGTATATGCTGAAATCTGCCTGGTATCTAGAAATGCATCCAGTCCCCGCTTGAACTGGTGTAGTGAATCTGACATTACCGTCTCCTCACCCAGTGAATTCCATATTCTCACTGCTCTTACCGTAAAGAACCCCTTCCTATGCTGGTGCTGAAACCTTTTCTCTTCCAGTCTTAGTGAATGCCCTCTTGTTACCATAATATCCCTCCTTTTGAACAAATCCCGGGCAAGATCTCTATACTGTCCCCTAACATATTTGTACACATTTATTATGTCCCCCCTCAACCTTCTCTTTTCGAGGCTGAATAGTCCTAGTTTTGCCAACCTCTCTGGGTATTGCAGTCCCTCCATTCCCTTTATTAATTTTGCTGCCCTCCTTTGTACCTTTTCAAGCTCATTTATATCCTTTCTATATATTGGGGCCCATAACTGAGCACAGTATTCCAAGTGTGGTCTGACCAGTGCTTTGTACAGTGGAAGAACAATGTTCTCATCCTTTGCAGCTATACCTCTTCTGATACATCCCATTACCCTGTTTGCCCTTACTGCAGCGGCCTGACTTTGGGCACTCCAATTTAGTTTGCTATCAATCAAGATGCCCAAGTCCGTCTCCATCTCTGAATTTCCCAATGATTTCCCATTCAGTGAGTACTGGTGACTTCCATTTTTCCTTCCCATATGTATGACCTTACATTTCTCCTCATTAAACCTCATTTGCCATTTAATGCTCCACCTACCCAGCTTATCCAAATCCCTCTGTATGTCTGCACTGTCCTCTTTTGTATTAATTGTTTTACATAACTTTGTGTCATCTGCAAATATTGATATTTTACTATTTATCCCGTTGACTATGTCGTTAATAAAGATATTAAATAACATTGGGCCTAGTACAGGCCCATGAACATCAACACACTCAGACATGGGTATAGTCTTCCTGATTTTGTCTATTTTCTGTTGTCCTCCTCCTTCTCCTCCTCCTCCACCACCACCATATAACCAGGGTGACCATGATGCAACACCAACATAATTTTTTTTAAGGGTGTTTATGAGGCCTGGAGGAATTTCTTTTTAGAGGCCTACCTCTAACATTCTGTATGTTATACAGTAAGTTGATGTATACCCCCCAGGGGTAAATGTTTTTCAGCCCATGCGTTTAGTGCATGGACATTACCAGTATAGGAGAACCACTCCGTAATAATGGTAACAATTTTTTTGAATTAGGACCTCCTGTATGTCTATTCAAAGGGGTTTGGAGTGCAGCCAAATTTTTGGTAGCTGCAACAGTATAGGGGACCCACGTCTTAATAATGGGAATTACAAAGCATAGCCAGCTTATGGCCCTATAACAATAGTGAGGGTCGACTGCTGGCCCTTTAACAATAGTAAAGGCTGCCTGATGGAAAGGCTTTGTGACTTTCACAGTCCCTCCTTCATAAATGAAACAGAATGGTTCTGATAATGTCTAACACACCACAAGGCCAGATAAGGTAGTAAATGACATTTACCGGTGAATGTATTTTTCACTGTTGAAAGCAATGCAAAAGTGCAAAAACGCATCAAAAACTCTACGTGTGAACAAGGCTCAATGTGTGGAGGAGCATTTTTGTTTTTGCTTATTTATTTTGCCTTATATACAAGTCATTACCCTGAAAAAGATGTTCCTTAGCATTTTTCCCAGGAAAATCCATTTTGGCTTCATTTTTGTATGTTTTATTGTCAGTCCATAAAAGTGGCGTAATACTCTGACAACATTATTCACAGCAGTAACCTGGAAGTCAGAAATGATTCCAGGGGTCTTCCCCATGCTGTTACCATATGATTTGCGCACTGTTTTCATAGATTTGACCAATTTATAGGCCCTCTCCAGACCTCAGGGGTGGGTTGCTGGAAAAATGCTAGAGTTTCCCATTGACTTACATTAGGCTCGTTGGTCGAGTACCCGAGCATTGTGATTTGCTCGACCCGAGCAACGAGCACCTGAGCATTTTAGCGCTTGCTCATCACTATAGCTTACTTGTTTTGTAAATCAGCGTCTTATTTTTAAAATATGCTATTTTTGCACACTAAGAAATAACTCGGGGGTTGTTATCGTACTGACCTAAATAATAATGTTGTCTTATTAAGCACAGTAAAGAATGCAAAATGGCGGGAAAAAAATTATAGTCAATTCTTGAATTGTCTTTTGCTTGTTCATTCTGCTTCTCAAAAATTGGAATTAAATGCAATTAAAAAATGTATGTACTCCCAACTGGCACCAAAAAAACCCTTCACCCTATCCTGCAAAGAACAAACCTCTATTAACCCTTTCCCGACCTTGGACGTTCCGTCACTTTTGCTAATGTTGCTGCTGTTCCTATAAGAAGAAAGACGACGTTCCTGATCCTATTCTGACCTATTCCAGCTCCTTAATTATTACTAATACACGATGATCCCCCTCTACTTACTTCCTCTTTTCAACCTCTTCTCCTTAATCCCTTTTGCCACCAAATGCTGATCAGTAGAGATGAGCGTTGTTCTACTCGAACTGTTTGCCAATCTCAAATTCGAGCTGTTTTGGGCGGTGTTCGAGCCGGTCGGCGAACACGAACAATTTGAGAAAAATTCGGCTGTTCGAGGTTATGTTCGATAACTGTTCGTGCACCAAAATCATAACTGGATTTTTTCTCAGTAATGATGAAAATTAATGTTAATACGCAGTTTGAGTATACAGCGGGGCGGGGGGAGGGGCAGGGGATGGATCTCTGCAGGAACAATGAAGATCTCCATTTTTTTTTCTCTTTCCCGCATTTGCAGTGGGGAGGTGCAATCTGTCAGCCTATCAGCAGCGCACACACGGAGCGAAGTGCTTTTTTTCACACAAGCAAGGGCATGTGTGATTGGCAGTGTATGTCACATGTCCTTGCCCTATAAGACCAAGCCATTTTCCCCGTCGCCACCATTTTCTCACTGCTGCAGCTGCGTGTTAGACGGCACCGCTGTTGCTGTGTGCGCTATACCTTGTTAATTTCAAGCCAATTTTCGCACAAATATACAGATAGCTTGGGAGTAGGGAATAGTTGTGATTGCAGTCCTTTTAAGGACTAGGTTACAGCATTTCCTACGACTTTTATCAGGCAGGTCTGTGCTCTTAAATAGATAGATTGTGGGAGTAAAGACTAATTGTAATTGCAGTCCTTTTCAGGACTAGGTTACAACAGTTCCTATCAGTTTTTGCCAGGCAGGTCTGTGCCAGTGCTGTGCAAGTTTTTTTCACAGCATTTGGCTGAATCTAGCAAAGCTAATCCTTTTTGGCCTATTGCAGAGTGTTAGTCAGTGGAGTAGCCTATCTGTGTTGCAAGATATACCACCTGTGTATAGAATACCAATTTTTTTACTGCACCTAGTGAAGTAAAATCTTTTGGGCATAGCATCATTCTATTAGTCCATCTATACTGACCTCCATCAGGTTGCAAATTAAAAATAATTTTTTTCTTCATTTAGCTCTGAAAAAATATTTGGGCTTCTAGCAGTGTGTGGGACTTGTTCTATTAGTCCTTCTATACTGACCTCCAGCAGGTTGCAAATTGAATATAATTTTTTTCTGCATCTAGCTCTGAAAAAATATTTGGGCTTCTAGCGGTGTGTGGGACTTGGTCTATTAGTCCATCTATACTGACCTCCATCAGGTTGCAAATTAAAAATAATTTTTTTCTGCATCTAACCCAGCCAATAGTTTTGGCCTAATAACACAGTTTGGCCACTCAGCTCTGCTCGGTTACCATCCATTGTTTTTTTGTGCAAACAACTCCAGAGTTGTGAATTAGTTAACCACCAAAATGAGTGGAAAAAGGCCTGCTGCTGGTGGAAAGGGGAATAGGCGTGTTGGGAAGGGGAAAAAAGGTTGTGTCCGTGGGGTAGGTGTTAAAGCAACAGTAACATCTGCAGAAGAAAGACCATCTTCCAGCCAAACTAAAATGTCTACTTCTTTTAGCGGACAATGTGATAAGATCCCTTTCTTACGGCCACGCCAATCGCTACAAATTCCAGATGAGGCACAAAAACAGCAGGTGCTTCAACGGATATCAAGTGCTCCTTTAAGTGGGCTCTCCTCCACATCAACTTCAACATCACAAATACTCCAGTCCTCAAAGGTGTCACCCAAATCGCACTTGCTTCCTCACAGCTCCCAAATCTCCAGCTGCCCGTCTGAGTATGAGGTAGAACAGATGGTTGAGTCTGCAGAGCTGTTTACTCATACTATAGCCTGGGAATCAGAGGTCGACTCCAGCGCTTCTGTGAATCCAGACGAGGAAATGATCTGCACTGATGCCCAGAATCTTTATGAGTTGGATCCAGGACCAGACGCAGAAGGTTCTGACCATAATGTATACCCTCATTCCCAAACTGTAACTCCTGTTGGTGGAGACAATGAGGAAGACGATGATAAGACTCAAATACCTGATTGGAGCGACAACTTTAGTTTTTTGTCAGGGCAGGAACAGGTTGGCTCTGAGGACGACGGGTGTGATAACGCACAGGGTGATGATGATGAGGTCGGAGATCCCACTTACTGTCAACCCACAGTCAGCCAAGAGATGAGGTCAGCAGAGGAGGTGGAGGAAGATGCTAGTGACGACGAGGTCAGGTTGCGCCTTCCTGGACAGAGACGTAGTACTGGAAGCACGTCAACAACTGCATCCTCAAACACAACTCTGCCTCTCACCACAAGTCGTGGTGGCTCTTCAGGTCGCATGGGTGCTAAGCCTTGCATAGCCTGGGCATTTTTTCAGATCGATAAAGATGATCCAACTCGTGTTATCTGTAACATTTGTCAGCAAAAGCTAAGTAGAGGCCAAAAAATACATAGTTTGAGTACTTCATGCATGAACCGGCACATGGACATGAAGCATAAGTTGCAGTGGGAAGCTCAGTGTGCTACAATGCGGTCTAGCCGGCCGGGCCAACCACCGTCTGCCATATCTTGTGCATCCGCGGCCTCTTCATCCTCTGTGACTGGGGGGACAGCAGTCACACCTGTTTTGGGGCGCAGACCTGCCACCTCTTTACCCGCAACAGCCAGCGTGATTGGCAGGTCATCATTTTCTTTGGAGGTGGTAACACCAGCTGGTCTTGAGCGCTGTCCGACATCGATAGCACCACCTTTGGATCAAGGCAACCTAACATGTCCGCCTGCATCTTCCTCACAGACCGGCAGTTTGCCGGGGACACCCTTATCAACCCCGTCTAAGCACAATAGCCAGCCCTCGGTCCCTCAGATGTGGACAAGTAAAAGACCATTTCCTCCTAGCCATGAGAAAGCTAAGAGGTTGAATTTCACCATCTGCAAGCTCTTGGCTACAGAAATGCTGCCTTTCCGCCTGGTGGACACAGAGGATTTTCGAGACCTTATGTCCGTCGCAGTGCCCCAGTACCAGATGCCCAGTCGGCACTACTTCTCAAAGAAAGGTGTGCCTGCGCTCCACCAGCATGTCGCACACAACATCACCGCTTCTTTGAGAAACTCTGTGTGTGACAGGGTGCATTTCACCACAGACACTTGGACGAGTAGGCATGGACAGGGGCGTTACATGTCGCTGACTGGGCACTGGGTAACTATGGTGACAGCAGGACAAGGGGCTGCTGTCCAAGTCTTGCCGTCCCCACGAGTTGTGCGTCAATCCTCTTTATGTCATTTTTCCTCCACTGCTTCTGCCTCCTCAACCTCCTCTCGGTCTTCCACCTGCACCCAAAGCCTGTCTGGTCATGCCACAAGCTTTCTAACTGCGCAGAAGGGATCCTGCACACCTCCTTACTATGCTGGCAGTAGGGCTCAACGTCATCAGGCGGTTTTTACATTGAAATGTCTGGGAAATGTGAGTCACACAGCTGAGGAGTTGTGGTCAGCTCTGGAGAACCAATTTCATGAATGGTTGTCTCCACTGGACCTGAAACCAGGGAAGGCCGTGTGCGACAATGCTGCAAACCTGGGTGCGGCCCTTCGCCGGGGCAATGTCACACACGTGCCTTGTATGGCTCACGTGTTGAACCTGGTTGTCCAGCAATTTTTAGCCCACTATCCCAGACTAGATGGCCTTCTGCAGAGGGCACAGTCGCTATGTGCTCACTTCCGCCGTTCGCATCCCGCAGCTCAGCGACTTACATCTCTACAGAAGTCGTTGGGCCTGCCACTTCACCGGCTAAAATGCGATGTGCCTACCCGGTGGAATTCAACTCTGCACATGTTGCAGCGACTGTGGCAGCACCGACAAGCCCTGGTGCAATACGTTCTGACGCATAGCCTGGGCCAACGAGATTCAGAGGTGGGGCAAATCACGCTGGAGGAGTGGTCTCAGATCAGGGACCTATGCACCCTTCTGCACAGTTTTGAAATGGCGACGAAGATGTTTAGTGCTGACGATGCCATTATCAGCATGACTATTCCGGTGATTTACATGCTGGAGCACATGTTAAACAGAATTCGGAGTCAGGTGGTGGCACAAGAGGAGGTGGAGGAAGTAGGAGGAGGAGGTGTATGCGGAAGGGCTAACATCTGCAAGGTCCAGACGGTCGGCAGCACCAAGGCGGCAGGCATGTGAGGGTGGGGGAGATGATTTTACCAGGGCGCATGGTAGCAGCCAAACTAGTGAGGAAGGTGCAGGAGCCCAGGAAGAAGTGGAGGACGAACTGATGGAAGACTCATCAGATGAGGGAGACCTTGATCACATTTCTGTTGTGCGAGGTTGGGGGGAGAGGACAGAGGAAGGAAGCATGATTGTTACCTCGCCACCAACACAACAGGGACTTGGTGCTCCTGGATGCGCAACACACATGAGTGCCTTCTTGCTGCACTACCTGCAACATGACCCTCGAATTGTGAGAATTAGAAATAATCCTGACTACTGGGTTGCCACACTGTTAGATCCCCGGTACAAAAGTAAATTTGCAGAAATTATTCCTGCCATAGAAAGGGATGCACGCATGCAGGAGTATCAGCAGAGACTGTTGCAGAATCTTACATGTGCTTTTCCACAAAATACCAGTGGTGCACGTAGTGAATCTCACAGTTCCAACTTGCCAACCGTGGGACCGTCAAGTGTTCAGCACTCAAACCGTAACAGAACAACAGTATCTGCTGGTAACATCAATTTTGCGGAATCATTTCACCACTTTTTTAGCCCATCCTTTGCAAGGCCACAGGAGACAAGAAGTGTGACACATAGTCAACGCCTAGAGACGATGGTACAGGAGTATCTCCAAGTAAACATTGAAGCCACGACTGTGTCACTGGACCCTTGCTCTTTTTGGGCTTCCAATCTGGATAAATGGCCGGAGCTAGCCACTTACGCCTTGGAGATCTTGTCATGCCCCGCAGCCAGCGTTCTGTCTGAACGTGTGTTCAGCGCTGCTGGTGGTGTGCTGACAGATAAGCGCACGCGGCTCTCCACTGATAATGTAGACAGACTCCCGTTCATAAAGATGAACAAATCATGGATCCGAAACGACTTTTCTACCCCTGTGTCATCCTGGGGAGAGTAAAAGCTTGATGATTGGTTAAAATCACCCTACCAACCGTTTTAAGCTTTCAAATTACTAATCATGTTTATCTGTATCTTGACTGGAAAATAATTTGGGCTTTGTAGCAGTGTGCAGCACTGATCCTATTAGGCCATCTATAATAAGCTTCACCAGATTTAAAATTAAAAATAATTTTTAGCTGCATCTAGCCCGGAAAATAATTTTGGGGCTCCGAGATGCGCAAGACACAAGTGCCTTCTTGCTGCACTACCTGCAGCATGACCCTCATATTGTCAGAATTCGAAGTAATCATGACTACTGGGTTGCCACACTCTTAGATCCCCCAAACTTTTCGATCAACCTTTTCATTTTAATAAAGACCAAAAAAATGGTCATTTTTGAAATTATAAGCATTAGCAGGTTGTTAGAAACTGAAATCAAACAGTTTTCAACTCAAAACTTTATTCTAGGTGATGTTACATTTTCACATAGGACCCCTTGTTCGAAAGGAGCTTCTGAACTCTCTCGTCCATTGAATTTGTCAGGTTTTGGATGGTTTCTGCTTCAATTGTTTTGCATGAGGACAGAATACCCTCCCAGAGCTGTTGCTTAGATGTGAACTGCCTCCCGCCATCATAGACACTCCTTTTAATGATGCTCCAAAGGTTCTGAATGGGGTAGAGGTCAGGGGAGCATGGGGGTCACACCATAAGTTTGTCCCCTTTTATGCCCATATCAGCCAGAGATGCAGATGTTTTATGTGCAGCATGAGATGGTGCATTATCATGCAGAAAAATGATCTTGCTGTGAAATACACGGTTCTTCTTCTTGAACCATGGCAGGAAGTGCTGTTTGAGAAAATCCACATACATTATGGAGTTCATCTTTAGCGCCTTCAGGGATCCTAAAGGGGCCGACAATCTCTCTCCCCATGATTCCAGCCCAAAACATTACTCCACCTCCTCCTTGTTGGCGCTGTAGCCGTGTTTGCGTGGGGTGTCCATCAACCAGCCATCCTCCACTCCATTCATCTGGACTCATCCGTGAACAAAACAGTTTTGAAATCAGTCTTCATGTAATGTTTGGCCCACTGGAGCAGTTTCTGCTTGTGTGAAGTGGATAGAGGAGGTCGACAGGATGGCGTATGCACAGCTGCAAACCTCTGAAGGACCCTGCATCTTGTTGTTCGGGGGACGTTGGAGGCACAAGCAGCTTCAAAAACTTGTCTGCTGCTATGACAAGGCTTTTTTGCCGCTGCTCTTTCAACCTGACGTAATTGCCTGTAGGAAAGAGTCCTCAATTTGCCCTTATCAGCACGCACACGTGTGTACTGTGAATCAGCTACATACTTCTTGATTGCCAAGACACTTCATCCTGATCATCGCACAATGTTGATTGTAGTCATGCCTTGACCTAAACACTCCACAATTTGTTGCTTCTCAGCAGCCGACACATCCTTTTTCTTTCCCATTTTGGCAGAAAATGTAGGCTGCTTAATAATGTGAGAGAGCCTTCTTAAGTAGTCTTGCCTTTCATTGGACACACCTGCCAAACTAATTAGCACAGGTGTCTGCAATTACTTACAGTGATATAAAGAGCCCTGACACACATCACCATCAATGAGTTTAACTGACAAACAAACAAATTCTTCCCTTATCACTCCTAAACACTTTTTGCATAATAATTTGGAACGCGGTGTACATGTGCTTTTCCACAAAACACCAGTGGTTCACGTAGTGAATCTTACAGTTCTAACTTGCCAACCGTGGTCTGTATGGAATTGTTCAATAAAGGGCCCAAAATTAAGATAACATAGATGGGAGAGGTCTCTATGAATAGGAATTCCTAAGTATTTGATACCCTGTGAGGGCCAGGCAAAGGGAAAGTTGGACTGGATGGAATCCTATATGGATTTAGGGAGGGAGACATCGAGGGCCTCAGACTTCGCTGCATTGATTTTAAAATTTGACCATGTAACAAAGTGATCTATTTCAGCCATAACAGCAGGGATGGATATATGTGATTGAGTGATATATACTAGGACATCATCAGCAAATAGAGAGCACTTGTACTCGGTGCCTCCCACCTCAATCCACCTAATATTGGGGTTATGGCGAATTGATGAGAGCAGGTGCTCCGTCACTAGGATGTATAAGAGAGGGGACAGAGGACATCCCTGCCTTGTCCCATTGGTGATTGTGAAAGGTGATGAAAATGCTCTGACGCACCCCCTGGGCCTTGGGACACCCGGAGCCGGACCCTTTTTGGTGGATGCTGGTGGTTGTAGTCTTCGTGGCGGCGATCCGGTTCCGTGGCTCAGGGCGGTCAAACCAGTGGCGGAACTATTTATGTGGTTTTGATGTTTAAATGTCCGACTACGCCACCCGTGGATTGCGGTCAGAGTGAACCGCCGCTACAGGGCAGACCGCTAAGGCTGGTGTTGTGGGTGCAGCAGAGCGTAGCATAACTCCCCACGGGAGGAGTATAGCCTCAGGGCAGTGTATGCGGAGGATGGGGGTGATGGTGCAGGGCAGCAGCAGTAATGACACGGAGTCAGTGATGCAGTTCAGGGCCTTTACTCACAGTTCTTATTATCCAGACCACGTCTGCAGGTAACGGCTGCCCACGTCGTACTGTGCTCACCAGGTGAGGGGCTCAGACAACTCCCAGATAACTTTGGAGCACTTCACAGGACCCCCTTTGTGTGTCCTTTGTCTGGCCTTTCTTACCAACCCTTCTGTCCGGCTGCCTCGGGCCTCCTCTTGGTAAACTTGGCGCCAGTTTCCCTGACCCTATGTGGTGCCTTGCTAGCAGGTGGAGCAAGGGGCTGCGCCACATAAAATGTCAGAGCCTCCGGTTTCTAGCTGAGGGTCGTTTCCTGCCTCCACTAGTTCGGGGACCGGTCTCCCCCTTTGGCCTGACCCCTCCACGCAGGTGGATTCGGGCGTGCGGTGGCGACTCGCCCGTCCGCACCCCTGGGATCCCTTCATTCCTCGTTCCTGGAGCCTTCTCCGCTCCTCTTCCTTCCTTCTCCCTCTTGCAGGCCTGGGCCTCTGTTACTAGGCTCGCCTCCGGAGCAGAGCTCATGCAGAGCCCTTGCTCCCTGCCACTTCTGCTCAGACTTCTCTGCACTGAACTAAGATGGTGTCCACCTTTTATACTCCCTTCTCAATGCACCCAGGAACGGCTTCCTCCCTGCTCCTGCACTGCAGGGTTCCCCTTCCTCAGTGTTCCCTCCCCCCACTCCAGCCAGGGACAGGGACTGTCGTGCCCATCTCAGGGGCATATTGGTCGCCCTGCCCCACGGCAATGTGGTGTAATGCATGCAGGTGTCGGGTCCTGATCCACACTCCATCCTTATCTGAGAGTGAGATATCACACCTCTGGGTGAGGTGCAATACGTCTGTAGCAACCGAGCCCTCGGTGCTACAGTTCCATTTATCTTCAGCCTAGGTGACGTATTGTGATACAGGGCCGTGATTTTGGCTATAAAAGGGTCCCCTAGACCCCTACCCCAAGCTTTTTAAGAGAATCATATATGGCGTGCCAGGAGACTCTATGGAATGCTTTCTCAGCATCCAACGAGAGTATCTACTTACAAATTTTTAACTGCATCTAGCCCAGGAAATACTTTGTGCCTAGTAGCAGTGTCTGCTAGTCAGCGGATTATCCCGGCTGTTAAGCAAGCTACACCACCTGTAGTTTGTACACTTAATTTTTTCAAAGGAAATGCTTCGGGACCACGGGATACTTAGTGAAGAGCATCAGGAGGCACCCCAAGGCATAGGGGCTGGGACTGGCACTAGGATGCCTTGCGGTGGACAGCCGAGCTCGATCCTTATAAAAGCTTTTTAACTGCAGCAGCTTTAGTGGACGCTACTGGAGCTGGAATTACGCGCCTGCTGGCATGAGACTTGCCCTCCAATAGATCCTTGTAAATGGATTTAAAGTGTATTCATTCAAATTAGAGGGACAATTTAAATTAAAAAGCTTAGAGCTGCCTCCACCACAGGGGGGCTCTCTCGACCCACCAGCGGACAGGCACCAGTATTGGGAGAGGGGGGCTGGCCGTCAGGGTTCACCGCGGCTCTGGCACAAACCCGGCGACACGGAGGTGGCACGGGCAGGAGCGGACTGGCCGTCTCGGCTTCTCACTTTTTGGATTTTAGAAGGGCATGACATGCCTATATCTGTGTCTCCCCCTCCTTTTACTCCTCCACCTCTTTTATTTTCGCATGACTATATGTACTTGTCACTTTTCCATGTGTTAGTTGTGTCTTCTGAGCAGTTTGTCAGCTTTTGGACACCTTTGAAGGTGTTTTCTATGTGTTTCTATGTGTTTTTGTTTGCCTGCCATTGGTTTTAACGGTGTTCGAAGGTGTTCGACGAACAGTTCGACGAACAGTTCGGCGAACAGTTCGGCGAACAGTTCGGCGAACACACGGGTGTTCGACGAACCGAACCGAATTCGAACACTACGGGGGTGGCTCAACACTACTGATCAGTACTTGATTGCTCGATTTTTGGCCGTTTTTTCTTGTACGTGCATCCTGCAGCTGCCAAGCGCTGATCACTGATGCAAATCACTGATCGGCAGCCATGCTTGTTTTTTTCTGGAGTTTTTTTCCCTGCTTGCTTTTTCTCCCCCTCCCATTGCACTAAATCTGTGCGGCCATCCTACAGCCACCAAGTCGCTGATCGTTAATGCAGACCACTGATCAGCATCTTCTTGCTTTTGGCCAAAACTTTAACCCCTTTTTTGCACCACATCCATGGAGCGCTGGTCAGTGACGCACATCATTGATCGGCATCCGGTTGTTTGTTTTTTAAATAAAATTGACTAAAAAATAAATTAGATTAGTTGATAGTGCTAGATTAGGCACAGTAAGAATAAACCATAGTAATCCGCTTACTTTATTCAGTAAAAAACACTGTAGTGTAAGGGGTAGTGTCAGATAGTAAAGCAAAAAAAAAAATTTAGATTAGTTGATAGGACTAGATTAGGAACAGTGAAAATATACTGTAGTAAACAGCGTCTACCACAGTATTTCTTACTGAATTTAGTCAGGGTTAGTGTCAGATAGTAAAAAGTAAAAAAATAATCACATTCGTGCGTGCATTCTACAGCTGTAGAGCGCTTATCAGTGACACACAGCACTGATCGGCATGCGATTGTTGATTATTTTTTTTAGATTTGTTTTTTCTCACAAAAAAAAACCCAATTTAAATTAGCTGATAGGACTAGTTTAGGGACAGTAAAATATAATGTAGTAATCAGTAGAGATGAGCGTTGTTCTACTCGAACTGTTCGCCAATCTCAAATTCGAGCTGTTTTGGGCGGTGTTCGAGCCGTTCGGCGAACACGAACGATTTGAAAAAAATTCGGCTGTTCGAGGTTATGTTCGATAACTGTTCGTGCACCAAAATAATAACTGGATTTTTTCTCAGTAATGATGAAAATTAATGTTAATACGCAGTTTGAGTGTACAGCGGGGTGGGGGGAGGGGCAGTGGATGGATCTCTGCAGGAACAATGAAGATCTCCATTTTTTTTTCTCTTTCCCGCATTTACAGTGGGGAGGTGCAATCTGTCAGCCTATCAGCAGCGCACACACGGAGCGAAGTGCTTTTTTTCACACAAGCAAGGGCATGTGTCATTGGCAGTGTATGTCACATGTCCTTGCCCTATAAGACCAAGCCATTTTCCCCGTCGCCACCATTTTCTCATTGCTGCAGCTGCGTTAGACGGCACCGCTGTTGCTGTGTGCGCTATACCTTGTTAATTTCAAGCCAATTTTCGCACAAATCTACAGATAGCTTGGGAGTAGGGAATAGTTGTGATTGCAGTCCTTTTAAGGACTAGGTTACAGCATTTCCTACGACTTTTATCAGGCAGGTCTGTGCTCTTAAATAGATAGATTGTGGGAGTAAAGACTAATTGTAATTGGAGTCCTTTTCAGGACTAGGTTACATCAGTTCCTATCAGTTTTTGCCAGGCAGGTCTGTGCCAGTGCTGTGCAAGTTTTTTTCACAGCATTTGGCTGAATCTAGCAAAGCTAATCCTTTTTGGCCTATTGCAGAGTGTTAGTCAGTGGAGTAGCCTGTGTTGCAAGATATACCACCTGTGTATAGAATACCAATTTTTTTACTGCACCTAGTGAAGTAAAATCTTTTGGGCATAGCATCATTCTATTAGTCCATCTATACTGACCTCCATCAGGTTGCAAACTGAATGTATTTTTTTCTGCATCTACCTCTGAAAAAATATTGGGCTTCTAGCTGTGTGTGGGACTTGTTGTATTAGTCCATCTATACTGACCTCATTCAGGTTGCAAACTGAACATATTTTTTTCTGCATCTACCTCTGAAAAAATATTGGGCTTCTAGCTGTGTGTGGGACTTGTTCTATTAATCCATCTATACTGACCTCGATCAGCTTGCAAACTGAATATAATTTTTTTCTGCATCTAACCCAGCCAATAGTTTTGGCCTAATACCACAGTTTGGCCACTCAGCTCTGCTCGGTTCCCATCCATTGTTTTTTTGTGCAAACAACTCCAGAGTTGTGAATTAGTTAACCACCAAAATGAGTGGAAAAAGGCCTGCTGCTGGTGGAAAGGGGAATAGGCGTGTTGGGAAGGGGAAAAAAGGTTGTGTCCGTGGGGTAGGTGTTAAAGCAACAGTAACATCTGCAGAAGAAAGACCATCTTCCAGCCAAACTAAAATGTCTACTTCTTTTAGCGGACAATGTGATAAGATCCCTTTCTTACGGCCACGCCAATCGCTACAAATTCCAGATGAGGCACAAAAACAGCAAGTGCTTCAACGGATATCAAGTGCTCCTTTAAGTGGGCTCTCCTCCACATCAACTTCAACATCACAAATACTCCAGTCCTCAAAGGTGTCACCCCAATCGCACTTGCTTCCTCACAGCTCCCAAATCTCCAGCTGCCCGTCTGAGTATGAGGTAGAACAGATGGTTGAGTCTGCAGAGCTGTTTACTCATACTATAGCCTGGGAATCAGAGGTCGACTCCAGCGCTTCTGTGAATCCAGACGAGGAAATGATCTGCACTGATGCCCAGAATCTTTGAGTCGGATCCAGGACCAGACGCAGAAGGTTCTGACCATAATGTAGACCCTCATTCCCAAACTGTAACTCCTGTTGGTGGAGACAATGAGGAAGACGATGATGAGACTCAAATACCTGATTGGAGCGACAACTTTAGTTTTTTGTCAGGGCAGGAACAGGTTGGCTCTGAGGACGACGGGTGTGATAACGCACAGGGTGATGATGATGAGGTTGGAGATCCCACTTACTGTCAACCCACAGTCAGCCAAGAGATGAGGTCAGCAGAGGAGGTGGAGGAAGATGCTAGTGACGACGAGGTCAGGTTGCGCCTTCCTGGACAGAGACGTAGTACTGGAAGCACGTCAACAACTGCATCCTCAAACACAACTCTGCCTCTCACCAAAAGTCGTGGTGGCTCTTCAGGTCGCATGGGTGCCAAGCCTTGCATAGCCTGGGCATTTTTTCAGATCGATAAAGATGACCCAACTCGTGTTATCTGTAACATTTTTCAGCAAAAGCTAAGTAGAGGCCAAAAAATACATAGTTTGAGTACTTCATGCATGAACCGGCACATGGACATGAAGCATAAGTTGCAGTGGGAAGCTCAGTGTGCTACAATGTGGCCTAGCCGGCCGGGCCAACCGCCGTCTGCCATATCTTGTGCATCCGCGGCCTCTTCATCCTCTGTGACTGGGGGGACAGAAGTCACACCTGTTCTGGGGCGCAGACCTGCCACCTCTTTACCCGCAACAGCCAGCGTGATTGGCAGGTCATCATTTTCTTTGGAGGTGGTAACACCAGCTGGTGTTGAGCGCTGTCCGACATCGATAGCACCACCTTTGGATCAAGGCAACCTAACATGTCCGCCTGCATCTTCCTCACAGACCGGCAGTTTGCCGGGGACACCCTTATCAACCCTGTCTAAGCACAATAGCCAGCCCTCGGTCCCTCAGATGTGGACAAGTAAAAGACCATTTCCTCCTAGCCATGAGAAAGCTAAGAGGTTGTATTTCACCATCTGCAAGCTCTTGGCTACAGAAATGCTGCCTTTCCGCCTGGTGGACACAGAGGATTTTCGAGACCTTATGTCCGTCGCAGTGCCCCAGTACCAGATGCCCAGTTGGCACTACTTCTCAAATTAAGGTGTGCCTGCGCTCCACCAGCATGTCGCACACAACATCACCGCTTCTTTGAGAAACTCTGTGTGTGACAGGGTGCATTTCACCACAGACACTTGGACGAGTAGGCATGGACAGGGGCGTTACATGTCGCTGACTGGGCACTGGGTAACTATGGTGACAGCAGGACAAGGGGCTGCTGTCCAAGTCTTGCCGTCCCCACGAGTTGTGCGTCAATCCTCTTTATCTCAAAGTTCCTCCACTGCTTCTGCCTCCTCAACCTCCTCTCGGTCTTCCACCTGCACCCAAAGCCTGTCTGGTCATACCACAAGCTTTCTATCTGCGCAGAAGGGATCCTGCACACCTCCTTACTATGCAGGCAGTAGGGCTCAACGTCATCAGGCGGTTTTTACATTGAAATGTCTGGGAAATGTGAGTCACACAGCTGAGGAGTTGTGGTCAGCTCTGGAGAACCAATTTCATGAATGGTTGTCTCCACTGGACCTGAAACCAGGGAAGGCCGTGTGCGACAATGCTGCAAACCTGGGTGCGGCCCTTCGCCGGGGCAATGTCATACACGTGCCTTGTATGGCTCACGTGTTGAACCTGGTTGTCCAGCAATTTTTAGCCCACTATCCCAGACTAGATGGCCTTCTGCAGAGGGCACGGTCGCTGTGTGCTCACTTCCGCCGTTCGCATCCCGCAGCTCAGCGACTTACATCTCTACAGAAGTCGTTGGGCCTGCCACTTCACCGGCTAAAATGCGATGTGCCTACCCGGTGGAATTCAACTCTGCACATGTTGCAGCGACTGTGGCAGCACCGACAAGCCCTGGTGCAATACGTTCTGACATATAGCCTGGGCCAACGAGATCCGGAGGCTATCCTATTCGTGTAGTTCTTGCCTTCAAATGGCCAAAGTGTAGCCATGAATAAAACATTGTACAAGCAAAAATAAACAGGCAGAAAATATTACCAAAAGTATTTTCAATCCAAACTCAGAGCAAGAATTTTAACAAAAAAAAAAACCTTCAAAAAATGCTTCCAAAACTTTTAGCTTGCCCACTTGAATGACAGGAATTTTCCAATAAATTTTTGCAATTGTGTTTACTTGGTGTATTAGTAAAAATAATTTTTTCATAGATTTTTTAAAATATTTTGTACAATATTGGTGATATTTGGTGTTTTAGAGCTGACATTTTTAAATGTATATATTGTTCATCTTACATTATATTATTTTTTTTCAACATTGTTTAGGCAAAGGTAATTACTGGACCCTAGATCCTAAATGTGAGAAGATGTTCGACAATCGGAACTTCCGCCGGAAAAGAAAGCGCAGATCAGAGTCTAACAACACTGATGCTGTCACAGCTAAAGGTGAAGACGGTTGTGTGGTTTTAGGGACAAAAGATGGTGAAACACCATCTGTGATGATCCTAACATCTCCAGAAGTGGAAGTCTCCTCAGAAGACCGGAAGATCACATCTCCTCCAGGAATCAACTCTAACTCTTGTCTAAATGCCTTTTTTAGCAGTATGACCTCCTCCTTTGACTCCAGCTCAGTGACCACTCAGATGTCTCTGGGGTTGGTCAATGAACTTTCCCAGAGGAACATCCCTGCAATAAGCAGTTTTACTGCAGGCCCTGTGGAAGAACCATCTGCAGATTTGCAGAACACTTTACATCTCAACAGAGGCCTCTATTTCAGGTCCTTCTCCAGCTCCAACCCAAACAGTCAATTCAACAGCCATTTTTGTAACAATTTCAGTGTCAACAGCCTCAACTATTCCAGAGTCGGCAGCGAAGTGTAGGCCCAGGAGATATGTGGCGCCCCTGAGGGTTCAGTCGCCACAGGGGTACTGCACCTCAGACCGATGTGTGGTATTCCCTCTCCGAGGTAAGGATGGAGCACCACACAGGATCCCACTACACACCCAACACCACACTACTCCCATTTAAAGCACAATGTGCTGCCCCAGTCCTGAATGGAGAAGTAGGGGGGTAACCTTATAGCGAGTGAGGGTGGAGGAAGCAATTTGCTAGGCACTTAATAGATTCATATAAATTTGGAGACCATTTTTTTAACCGGGTCTTTGGTCGCAGTTGCCTGGAGTGGTTAGTCAGTACAAGCTGCAGCTGTTCTAGGATTCTGCGATTCCAGGTCTCCGGTCTCGAGACTGGAGATTGGGGCAGAGTTGAGTTACAGCCAACTCTGTTCTAAATCTTAGTCCATACAAGTAGGCCCAGGAGGGGAGCAGGGGAGGAAAGCTCCACAGGCGAAAGGATCTCAGGGGCTGTGGACGGAGCGGAGTCGCCACCTGCTACCCTTATTCTGGCCCCGCCAGAGAGACCCTGACGGAAGAGGGGGTACCGGTCCCCGATTATCTGACTTTGCACTTCACGTCCCTGTCAGAGAAGTCTGGAGGCTGAAGTGGATCCCAGGGGGATACGGACGGAGCGGAGTCGCCACCTGTATCACCTAATCTGCGTTTATCCAGAGGGACCCGGCCTAATGCCACTTTCACACCAAAGTTACCAATAAGGGACCCAATTGGTCCGGGAGCTACAATCTACCCTTAAAGGACATCGCAGTACCCGTACGGGACTTAGTGGGGAACATAAGGCGGTTCAAGTACAGCTAGAGAGAGGAACACTCTGGTGCGGGGGTCATGTCAAGTGCACCTGAACTACCGAAAGTGTGCTGAACCCCTTTCTGGTGGCCGCAGCGCGCTGTGAGAAGCTTTGCACCTGCTACCACACTACCGCGAGTAAAGCTTGGAAGACTGCACCCTTGTCTCTGTAATTCCTTCCAGCGCGGCACTGCACACACCATAAACCTCCAGAACCCCTACTCTCTCTCCCACTGCCCTGAGGCCTGCTCCGCCTGTGGGGAGTAGTACCAGCTAAGCTGCCACGACACCCGCCTCAGAGGACTGCCACAGCGCTGGTGGTAGTCACCTGAAACCACAGGTGGCGTAGTCGAGATACCACTCTTCCCAAAAACAAAGCCCACTATTTTCATGCGACAACCCTGAGCACGGAACGGGTCGGGGCCACGACTGCATCCCACTCTCTACATCTGACCCGGCTCCGAGTGTCCCCTTCCCCCATCGCCCAGGGGGGTCGTCTCAGATACATCATGCTGGCCGCTGTTGATCCTCATAGAAAATGCATAGAAATTTCTTAAAGCATTAACTGTAAATGACAGCGCACAGTTATCTTCCATGTACATAGTTGTCTGATACTTCAATGCATCATTCTGAGGGGGTGTTTTTTTTATTGTTTTTTATTTATGTTTTTTGATATTTATATTAACCAAGAGATTGTGATTATGACTTATTAAACTTTCTTACTGATTTCGAAAGAAAAATAATCTAAAGAGGTTTTGGTAAAAAAATGTTTTCTATATTTTGTGATCTATTTATCTTGTAGCTATCTCCCCCTCTCTCTGTATATATCTCATAGCTATTTATTTCATACATCTTTTATCTTGTTCATTTTTATGTATATAAATATATTTGTTTCATATAATCCATCAATCATATTTATCGATCTCTCTTTACATTTCATATGTATCTATCTATTTTATCAGGATAATGTGTATTGCAAGGCTTACATCCAGTGACCATGGAATGTTGACTTGGCTGCTACACCAAGGTCCTACAATTCAATCCTCTCATGTCTAATGGGCTTACAAGTTTAATCAATGTAATCCAAACCTGGCAATTTTGGGGAAGACCATTTAAAGATTAGGTTGTCCTGTCTCTCCCTCATGTCTTTTTCCTCTGCAGCCATGTGAAAATGTAAATTTACATGCAATTCATGTAATACACCTTCTGACAACCATTAGGAATATGATTTAATGGTAGATGCAGAAAAGTTCTAATAAAGGTGATTAATATCAGAATCTAGGTCAGAAGATCAGCACAGATACATAAACCCTGATGGTTTTTATGAAATGGCTCAATAGATTCTGTGAAAACATTGTCGAGGCCCCATTTCACATGGACAGATTTTGTGCCCCTGATGGTCACTGATCAACCATTAAGAAAGTTGATCATTACTGGTTTGTTTTTATTTATATTGATCCATTATCATGAGGGGCTTTCACACAAATGGTCTTAGGGACGTTGTTGTTGTTTCATTAGTGTTGGCAGCAGGTCTCTGCTTAGATCTGCGTATTTGCCCCCATTTACTTGTTTTCAGGCTGATCACTCGGCCTATATACATGGGGCAATGATCAGACATTTATTTGAAGTTTGTTCAGTGGATCCTCAATCCAGATAAATGACCTCAAGTTGGTCAAAGACAAGCAGGCAATGGACTAGGGAAGCACGAATTAGAAACATACAATTTTGGTGCTGTATTAAAAAGGTACCCAAATACATTGAGTAGACATCATCCAAACCCTAATTTCTCCACATTGGAAGCCAATTACTTAATGTTTATGGGGGTTCATTGGGGTCTCCCTTAATGTCAAATGTAGGGAGAAATGTCTGGGATGTCTGGCAGTGGCTTATTCTCTCTAAGGCTCAACATGCACATGATGGGGGAGTTGAGGCGCAGTGGGTTAACTTGAAGCTCTTAAGTCCCAATGCAAAACTCTCAAAGCCACTAAATATCAAAGGACCTTAATAGTATTGGTCTTTTCATATGGGTTTAAGGGATCTTTGAGCCCCATAGGCATCCTTTATAGTTTTTCCCCTCTTGGGACAGATAGCTACTTGCCAATCAACACATTCATCTAAAGTGTATGGGCAACTAAGCTCAATGACCAAGTTACTAGATATTCCCAAGTCTGGAAAATCATAGAGAATTGTCTAATGGTGGCAAAGACCACAAAACAAGAATCAGTATCTACAAAAATAGAAGTGTGCATCCATTAGGCTGATTGCATCAACCAAATTGTCAGTATGTTTACGAGCAGGTTAATTCTCTGATGGACAATAGGTCCGGCCTATCTGATGTTCATTGAAGTCATAGTTTCTGTCCCTTGGGGTGTATGTGAATGTCTCATTGGAGCAGACAAGGGTGGAGACAGAGTGGCAGCACTTTGCCATAATTCCCTCATTGAAATGTAGAGCAGCATAAAGTCTGAATTAAGTCTTATTTCTAAATAAACAATACATTGAAGGAGACCTACCACTATGCCCCACCCGTGGACTTTCACCTCCCTAGGGGCTCGTGCACATAGCTGTATTTTCTGAGTGTGATCCAAAAAACCATCAGATCGCACTCAGACCAATGTTTTTCTATGTGGCTGTGCTCATGTCAGAAAATCGCAGCGTGCCTGAGTTTGATCAGATATTTGGATCGCACTCGGCCATACAAGTCAATGAGTCTGTGGAAAACATTGGACTCCACTCAGATGATATCGGACTGACAAAATGGAGAATGGCAATTTTTTTTTTTCACCATGTTCTCCTCATCCGAAAGAATCAGATCATGCTCTGATTAAAATCTGATCAGTGTGATTAGTATAATTGGTCTGATTCTCTCGGGTTAGAGAATATACGCTGGTGTGACCCTAGCCTAATAATGCTTCATAATGTGGTAAGAAAATTATCAATTTATTTGCTTTTTAAAGCTTACTTTTTAAGTCAATTTCCAAACTGGGGTATATTTACTATTTACTTGATCTGACGACCATGACAATGTATAGATCATTTAATATGATAAACTACCGCACTCCTGGAGAGGGTTCCTGCGCAAGTAGGGTCCAAAGCCAGAAGTATATAAAGAAGAACTTAGCACTCAAAAGACTCAATAGTTTCTTTAAATGTAATAAAGGAAGAGTAGCACATAAGCAAAGACGTTTCGGTCACATTAGACTTTCATCAGTGTACTAGAATAGAAAATAATAATACATTAACCAAATTGGAAGATTTAACAAAAAGTCCAAAATATAAAATAACAAAAAATACAAAATATGAAGTAGCGAGTATTATGAGGATGAAAAACCAACATTCAAAAGAATGAATGAGGATAGGGAAATGGAGAAACTATAATTGAATTGTAAACGTACCAGTGTAAGGAGTAGAGGACAAATGTAGGAAGAACAGTGTCCAGCTTCAATGATCGCTGTGATGTGGACGTATAGAAAAGCAAACACCTGACAAAAATCGAGCAATCAAGTACTATCAGAGCTCAACGGC